>NC_088298.1:18589445-19231294 GCF_032854445.1 Liolophura sinensis | reverse complement strand
ACGTGTAAAGCCGATATATTCGAAAGGCACTAACCGAACGGATCTCTTGGACTGACAGATCTCTCCAGTTCCAGGGCTGTGAGCCACGACCAGCCTTATTCTCAGCCGCCACGCGGAAACACGTATTGGCCACCCTCTATCAGGTTCTTAACCAGGTACTGCCTGACCTCTGAATCCACCGTGTCCACCTTGGTCCATGACGTACGCTTTGCGTCACGTTTCTCGATGACGTACTGCGTGACGGGGGAACCGCCATCATCTGCCGGAGGTTGCCATGACAACACCAGTGATTCCTTTTGGATGTCAGAGACTTCCAGAGGACCAGTGGGCGCAGCTGGGATATCTGAAGATGGAATAGATTGAGATCAGGACCTCAACAATACTCGATCCCCCCTAAATGTTTAGACACCCTTGATTGATTTGAAAATATATTCACTCACAAGGTTTTGGCAATTATGCAACTTTTGTGTTCAATCTACTATTCACATTAAGGAGCCTTCTTTACAAGTACTTAAACCCGTACAATTGTAATCATATACATTAAGGAGTCTTCTTTACAAGTACTTAAAACCCGTACAATTGTAAACATATACATTAAGGAGTCTGCTTTACAAGTACTTGAACCCGTACAATTGTAAACATATACATCAAGGAGTCTGCTTTTTAAAGTACTTAAACCCGTCCAAATGTAAATATATACATTAGGGAGCCTTCTTCACAAGTACTTAAAGTCGTCCATTTGCAAACATATACATTAGGGAGTCTTCTTTAGAAGTACTTAAACCCGTCCAGTTAAATACGGTTTTTATACATTCATTTGAAATCATGCGGCATGACACTGACTGGCCTTTAAGTAAATGTCACTGCCCTTGGACCATTTGACAAATATAGCCTACCAATGGGAGTTTCAGGAGTGATGGCGTCTGAGGTGAGAGGTTCGCTAGCTCCCACTTCATTAAGAGCCATTACACTGAAGAAGTACGTCTTCCCTTCTTCAAGATCTTTTACTCTGTATGATACAACATTGGCTTCAGTCGTTGCTAAGGAACGCCATGTCTTGGTATCGTCTAAGATCTGTATTTCGTATGATGTCAGAGGGCGTCCGCCATCTTTCTTCGGGGGTGACCAGGACAACTCCACGGAATCTCCGGAGACGATTTTAGATTTGATTGGTCCTGTCGGTTTGCTGGGTGGTTCTAAATGTGAAAACAATGTATTATATTAGTTCCATGTAATTTTATGCATTTAATGCAAGGGCCAAGTCTGATCTTCGTACACAAATCGTAAACCATGAAGTGGGGTTCCAAATCAATGACTCCAGTTCCAAAATGAATATGTCAGAAATAATATATACAAATACCATGCTTAGCATTATTTCGCCGAGTCTTGAGAAATATAGGCCAACTAAGTTTTCAAATATATTATCATTTTTTGCCCGTTTGCTCCTATGTGGAATTAAAACCATAAAGATTCTTTGTCAATATCCATGTTTCGTTTGTAGAATGTAACCACAACGTAAAATGAAAAAAAGGTTCAGACCCGAAGTTACTTCAAAGTCAATACTCTTGGCTTTGTCTACTTTATGTGGGAAGCGTTCCACAAAGCTACCAGCTTGACCTTGACACTTTACCTGGTGGAGCCTCGGGTTTGACCACTGACTCCGTCTCCAGCGGTTCACCTTGACCTTCGTCGTTAACGGCGGACACTCGGAAGCGGTATCCCGTGCCCTCGATGAGTTTACGGACGTCATATCTCAACGTGTTCTCATCCACGTCCGCCACTTTAGTCCACTTCATTTTCTTCGTGTCGTATTTCTCGATGAGGTACCCATTGATAGGCGATCCACCGTCCGATTCCGGTGGTTGCCATGCCAACGTGACCCCATCTTCGATAATATCAGTGACTTCGAGTGGTCCAACGGGAGCTGAAGGTTTGCCTGTTTGGGTTTTTTTGGTGGGTGTAGTTTAGAAGGGTTCCAAGTTGATTTGGATGAGGTAGTGAAAGAGAGAAAGAAAAAAAAATGTTATAGAATGATGTGTCTGATTAGATTTTTGGGCTTTTCAACTTTGTTTTTAATCTTACACTGTTTTGTTCAACAAATCTGGAACCAACTCAGTACAGAGATATTCATCAATATTTTTTTATCACCATATAAAACTACAATTTAATTTTGTGCATATATAAAGTATGGTGTATCTCAAGTCTCTGTCTTAAATCGTTTCATAACTCGAAACAACAGTTGTAAAAATGAAAGCTTTAGTTTGTAACAAAAAGTTACACTGTACATATACTTACGGGTATAGTGACAAGTCGATGCTCTGGCAGCACCGACATGCTTCGGTGGTTTTCAGTTCACGCTTAACTTAACGATTGTTACACAAATTCAAACCGCAATCCAACCGTATCTGAAGTTACACAAATACACGGACAAGGGTGCCAAGCGGAACTGACAAGACCAACGTATGGTTAAAGGTCCAAAAAGGTTATAAAAAAACAAACATGCATGTGAAAAGGCCAATGATGTCTTTTGTTTTGCTTGCAAAGGTTATTGTCCATTTTGCCTTAATTCTTCTACCCTTTTTCCCAGTCTCTCCCTTATCTAAATTACAAGCAGAGTACGATAATACCAGACATGTCCCATTTGATGATATGCAAATAAATATTCACTGATTATGGTCTTGGTGTTAGTTGAGATCTGCGTGTGCAGATTTTCCATATTGGTCATAAGTCACAGTATATACTTGAAACTGATTCGATCCCAGTCAGCTTTATGCGTCTCTTTAAGTATAAACAATCAAATGTCTTAAATGTGACGAGTTCAGTTCTTTGCTGTATTAACTCGTGAAGGCCAAGAAAACACTAACTTGAGGTATACATCAGATAAAGACCATTGTTCATGAAAATAATTCAATTTATGTTTTGCTTAGAATTTTATAACTGATTAACATGGGTTTCTTCCATGGCGGTCGAGAACTTGCGGTCATATATGATGTTATTCTGGACACAGAAATCTTATCAGTTTTTGTGTTAAATAGCCTGATTTGAGGTCACGGGTCGAAATATGGTACAAAAAAAAGCCAAAGCACAAAAGTCCAACAAATAACCGTGATTCACTCGATTAAACAAAAAGATAATAAATAAATCGAAATTTCATGGACAACGTTTAATGTCCTATGGCCTGAGATACACCCTATATTAGTCTTTCCTTTGAAATTAGCATATTATTTGGAACCAATTTCCAATTGTAGACAACATTGTATGACTTACAAACTTTTACCTGATGGTGTTATGTGTACGATGCGCTTATCCAAGCGCCTAAGCTTTTGAATATTAGTGTTCTTAGTGTGGCTACATATTACACACCTAGCGAGAATGCCAACTTTGTATATGTATTACACTGTGATTAAATGGTTTGAATTTTACGCCATCTAGGCCATATTTCAAGGCCAACATGTCGACATCTGCAGAACATCTATTTTCATTTGAAAAGCCTTTGTGGCCTGAAACCGGTAGAGTTCAGCAAATCATTTATACATTTTACCACTTGCCAAGGGACGTTCTCTTTGCAAAAACTAATACTCCAAGAGACTTTCTGTCAATAATGTCGTGCTTTTTTGGAATTAGTATATTTTTACTGAAATATTTTGTTACTATTTTATCGCGTGTATTTTACACATTGACCCTAATATAGTACCTATTTCACATATTGGCCCTAATCTATCACGTATTTTGTAGACTCTAGTGAGAACTGTACATTTTGGTCTTAATCTAACACGTATTTTACACCTTGACGCCAACCTGGTACGTATTTTACACATTGTTGTCAATCTAGTACATATTTTACATCTTCACGTATTTTACGCCTTGACCTTAATCTTAAAAACATTTTACGTCTGGACGCCAGTCTAATACGTAGTTTTACCTCTTGACCCTAATCTAGTGAGTATTTTACATCCTGACTATTGCCTAGACCTTATTGTATACTCTGATCAGTTATCTAGCGGTGTACTGTTCACTGGCTCAACTCAGTGCTGTCAAAATCCTACCATGGTTGTAGGATGTTCGAGGTTAATCTTGTATAGTTCCATACTTGCACCATGCTGAACCTAACTACAGCGCAGCTCCTCATAACTACAGAAGGCGCATTTACATCGAGGAATATTGCTTGACTAAAAGAAACCGGTCCAGGCGGTCTACTCTTGTCGGAAATGTCTGTACAGTTGTACTCGTAAAGCAAAGACGTAGTTCACAACTACTACAGCGTAACAGCAGAGAATGAGGTGTCTTTTCACAGCTTGGACCCGACTTGTTTTGGCGGCAAATGCTTGTTTATGAGGACATGCTGGTTTCACCAGGCATCTCGAGGCTCATTAATAATAAGGTCATTCCCTGAAGTACTGTCCTGAACTCTAGAGATCTCTGTTTCCCCCAAAATCCCAGATGCAAATTGGCTACAACTATTTTAACTTCCAATGCAAGGGATAGTTGTGTGGAACTAGACACCGACTGCACGAAGTTAGTACTTTTATCAAAAATTTTAAACATCATTCAAATACTAAAGTTAATGAACCCGAAACCTGTAACAAGCTTGTCTTTTCAGTACAGTTGCGAGTCGTTCAAACTGTTACTGTGCGAAATGAGCTTTCTTCCGGTTCAAATTTGACTTTGGTGTTTGTGGATCGCTATAATTTCACAATCCTTTCATTTGCGCACAGAATATCTTTAATGCATTGGGTAGTATCTGGGTGATGAGTGAATAAGCATTCCATCATGCAAACATCCATCCAACAACAACAACAACAACAACACAAGAAACAAACATTTTCATCAAAAGAATATACTATTTTGTCTTTTATTAAAATTCTCTAAAACAACAACACATTTGATATGCTTTCAGCTTGTGCCTAAAACGCATCATAACATTTCATGTACATGCATAGTATAGAAAAAAACATGAGCTCATATTAGTATATAGTACAGATCTGATATGTATACTATGTATATGGATATAGATATATATATATATATAAAACATATTAATATTTCAAAAGTATGTACAATTATTATATATCTGTCGGTGGTAATACTAAACAATACATATATTTCTTTTCATCTTTATTAATTACTGCATCCAATCTTGCATCTAGTATAACAGTTCAAATTTGCATAATGGACATACATTAGGGCATAAAATATAAACACGATCGATCTTAAATCTTTCGTCGCACAATGCGCTCATTTATGCTATTTTTATTTAAATTTCACTTTCGTAAACACTAAACTAAGTCATTCTGTTTGTATGTATATATATATATATATATTGT
This sequence comes from Liolophura sinensis, assembly GCF_032854445.1. NCBI lineage: Eukaryota > Metazoa > Mollusca > Polyplacophora > Chitonida > Chitonidae > Liolophura > Liolophura sinensis. Next base: position 19,225,970 of record NC_088298.1, on the reverse strand, counting down.
GTAGATGACATAAATAACTCCTCTGCTTGATACGTGACATTCTCCTTCATGATATCATATTTAATCACAATAAAAATCGAGTTGAAAACAATTAAAAATGTTTATAGATTAAGATAAGATGCTATGTTTTAAGCACAGCAATGTATCTTCATGGTGAAGCAAACACAGAATAAAGCACTTCAACATTTGCACAGATGTTTTGATAATGGCTAGTTCAATGCCCTTTCACAAATCTGACAACCATCTGCAGCACACAGTATGCAGATTATTTAAAAAAAACAACAACACAAGCATAATAAGATTTTTGCTAAACCTTGGCAGTGTAAAGGCCAATTTTTCTACTCTAAAACTTCTAGGGCAACCCTTTTCTACATTCTTAGGACAATGAACGCTGCGGTTTCGCGATAAATGGTAAGATGAACTCAACGCAACCCAGTTATATGAAAAATTAACATCCTTTTTATCATACTGATCAAGTGTTCTTCATATTGCAATTGTTCCTTCTTCGGGAACGTCTTACTTGATATAGTTATGAATTTATTAGATTGGTGTTTTACGCCGTACACAAGAATATTTCACTTATACGACGGCGGCCCAGCATTATGGCGAGAGGAAACTGGGCAGAGCCAGGGGGAAACCCAAGACCATCCGCACGTTTCTGACAGACCTTCCCACGTACGGCCGGAGAGGAAGCCAGCATGAGCTGGACTTGAACTCACAGCGACCGCATTGGTGAGAGGCCCCTGGGTCTTTACGCTGCGCTAGCGTGCTGACCACCGCCACCGAGGCCCTCCCCGTTGATGTAGTTGTTGTATATAGGTGTAACAAAAAACTTAGCCTTTTCGCGTTCCACATTCTAATTTTTTTACTTCCAGAATCAATATTATTTGTATGATAAATACTTATGAGGGTGCACTAATCGACCGCACGATTGGTCTAATCTTTGGAATTCTATTATCTAGTCTAACTATTGAAATATTAAATGAATGGCTGTTGTTTCTGTCACTCAATTACCCTTTACCAGAATTGAGTATAACTCACAAAGGCAGTGGCTGACAACACCGTGGTTAAGGATGCGAATAACATGGTGTAGCCTACACGAAGGGTTAAGCGCTGGACGCTGAGGTGGGGGAAAAGTACTTGGGCTCGGCAAAATGCACACGGAGAATGGTTGAGGAATGGAAAGTTAGTCAGCACAAAACATCGGAAAAACCTAAAAATTGCTACGTCGCAAAACCACACACAATACAATCCAAAAGCAGGCGGCCATTTTGTTAACGTACCGAAGGGACTTTCGGCGATGTAAGTCTCTGACGACTCCAAAAACTCGCCCAATCCAACGTTGTTTTCGGCGCAGACTCGGAAGCTATACTCTCCACCTTCCGTCAATCCTGTGACCTTCAAACTGGTGACGTCCCCGTTGACCTTGCCAGCTCTCACCCAGGATGCCCTCTTGGTGTCACGACGCTCAATGGTGTAAGACTTGAGTGGCGCCCCACCAGTCTCCTTCGGCGGATTCCAGTGTACGGTCATGACGTCTCTGTTTATGTCCGATACTCTAATAGGAGCTTCGGGCTTGCCTGGGACATCTGCAGAAAAAACAGACACGCAAGAAAGTAAATATTTAAACATTTTAAGGCAATCAAAGAATTATTGGCTTACGGTAATAGTAGATTTTAATGGGTGGTGGGGTTAGTTTCATCAAACCAATTCTAACTTGGAACACTGATTTAAGCCCGTATTTAAGCACTCGGTATTCGATTCCTGTGGCAATAATACTAACTCCTCATACACGATATGTGTTCATTTATTTGATTGGTGTTTGAACGCAGTACGTATTAATTGTTTAATTATATAAGAAGGCAGAAAGGTCTATGTGTATGTCCATCAATCTATGTTAGGGGCCAAGGCTTTGATCCGGGAAAAGCCCTCACAGGTCAGGGCGTGATCCTTTGCACGAGGAGACAGCATCGTCTTACCTACTAAGACGAATTTTTATTAAAATATAAATTTCGACTTATTAATGTATTAATGCTCTAAAGCCCATTTTCACAGTTGATAACTGATTTTTATATATATCCCTACCGAAGCCAAAATGTAAACCAGTGTGGACAGGAAAAAATCCCATGCATTCGTTACCTAGAACTTCCACATCGAAGTCTGCCACAGCAGTTCCAGCATCATTTTCAGCTTTCACCGCGTACAGGCCATCATCTGATGGTGTGACCTTCTTGATGGTCAAGGTCGTTCCAGAGTCTGTTGTATCTACGGCAACCCTTTCTCCAATCTTGAGGGGTTTGTCGTCTTTGGTCCACGTTACATCTGGAGGGGGAATACCGCTCACTTTGACGGGGATGCGCAAGTTTGTTCCCGCCTCCAGACTGACCACATCTTTGAATTTGTTGTCAAAGCTTAAGTGAGGTTCAGCTGGAAGAGAAGGGATAAAAGAGTTTGAACGAGAAGTAATTTTTGAGGGAGGTTAATATAAAGTATATGCTTAACGCCATTTTCACAATATTTTTTTAAAATGTCATGGCTAGAACATGTTTAAACCAGCAAACAATGTAGAATGATTACACATAATCACTGAAGGAACGACACATGGCATTTTCAATTTGTCAAACACATTTATATTATCCTAGTAACTAAATATTCTGGATTTTCAAAAACTTAAACACTACAATAAATTTAGTCTTTGATAATTGATCTCAGAAAGCAAGCGATGAATAAGTAAAGAATTGATCTTCGTCAGATATCTGACAACCTCTGGAAATCCATAGCTGAAACAGCGAGAACTGGATTCGAACCTGCAACGTCATTGGTCATGGGCCTGATAATTATAACTAACCGGGGCTTTAACCACATGAGCCAGACCCTCAGTTTCAGACAGTTGTTTAGAATGATAAGAGGCGCCTGGGTGGGGGTATTTCCCTTACCCTGTATGGTGAGCTTTCCGACTGTGGCCACACTGCCAAGGGCGTTAGTCGCCTCACACGTGTACTCTCCCGAGTCTTTCTCCATGACATCACGGATCTTCAGCGTCGCTTCCTCACCGTCGTAAGACATGGAGTACCTCTTACCCTCGGGCAGCTCACGTTTGTCCTTGTACCTGAGGGAGGAAGGGAAATGGAACAGCCAGTGAGTACTTGAACTCAAGAGATTAGAATTCACAAGGTGAGAACTTTCAAAAAGAGTTGTTCAACTTCTTCAACACGTGAATCCAGTTCACAAGTGTTCAAACGTAAACGTAAAAGTTTTCCCTTGTACGCAAACATTACTTTGTCTTCTTGCAACTACATATATCTGACACCCAGCATAAAATAATAATGGTGAATTTTCACCCGTACAAATACATATTTCTGCGCTCCTTAAGCCCTCTCAGGTAACAGTCATTTGCTTTTCTGAAGAACATTGCGAAAGCTATTTAACTGTTCCTCAGGAGAAATGCAATATGATTTTGTGATAAGGAAATTATCATTGTTTTACTAAACCATTAAGATTGCATTTTCGTGGTAACAAATGCACGTATTTCACCCACTGCATTAAGTCTTACCATTTAATTGTTGGTTCCGGCTCTCCGGCGATTTTACATCGCAGAACTGCATCCTTTTCAAGATCGGCAGCCACGGCCGGTATCTCCTCCATAACTTCCGGTGCATCTCCAACTGTGGCACAAACAAACCTCTTGTTAACTTAATGGTTTACGGGAAATAAAATATTGCAGTTTTATGTTCACAATTTTAACTTTAACATATGAAACAAACGATGTCGTCGTTTTCTTCTTCATCCTGATTCAGTGCCGATTTAAAAAAATACGCAGTACCTTACTACACTTTTGAAGTTGAAGGGCAAATTCATTTTTTCACTGGTATATGAAAATAAAAATGTTAAAAAATGTTAAATAGTGCGACATTAAAATACAGTTTATGGACAACCTCAAAGAAAGTTAAACAAGCGCACTCAAAGTGACTTCATCTCTAACAAAGTCTACAGTAAATATACTGATGATGAAAAGGTCAAAGACATAGCCTTCACAAGACATAGCTTCGGACTACCAAAAAAACTTCAAAAATTTTTCAAAGTGAATAGCCACGGCCATCTGGGCAATGTCAAGTTCACTTAACAAGCTTACCGATTGGCTCCCTGGCAATGATCGGTTGTGACGCGGCTGATGGTTGGCTGAGGCCAGCTTTGTTCTTGGCCGCGACTCGGAATTCGTATTCTGTGCCTTCTATCAGGTCTTTGACCTTAAAGCTGCTGTCAATGATACCTTCGTCTTGAGATACGGGCAGCCATTTGTAAGTGCCCGATGGTTTCATCTCGATAACGTAGTTTGTCACTGGACTCCCGCCATCTTTGTCAGGGGCATTCCACGTCAACACGGCGGAATCTTTGGTTACATCACTCACTTCCGGTTTGCTAGGAGCCGATGGCACATCTGGGAAATCAAAATGTTAAACGTTACAACCCTAAACAAAGAATGTTATTCTTAACATTTTTTTAATGTTTAGGTAAATATTTTGTCAGCTAATAGCCCTAGGCAAAACGGGATCCTTTTGAGATCCACGCGTACAAAAAGAGAGACAATCTTACCGAATGGGAATTTGACCTTAACAGAGGGCGTGGGCTCTGAAGGTGAGCCAATGCCCGCCTGGTTCTCTGCTGACACACGGAACTCATAGTCATTATTCTCAATCAGGTCTGGTAGTGTGAACGTCCTGTCAATCACCGGGGTCTTACTGGCCTTCACCCAGCGCGGGGAGTGGCTTTGTCTCTTCTCCACCACGTATCCGGTGATAGGAGACCCGCCATCGCTCTGAGGAGCATCCCAGGTGAGCGTCACATATTTGTCCGTCACCTCCGCCACCTGGATGTTCAAAGGTGAACCAGGTTCGTCTGGAATAAAATAAAATCTCAGATAAGACGTTTTACAATTATGCTACAAAATAATGTAATTGTGTTTTAATAATGATTGATGTTTCTCTTACACTAAAATTGCTGTTAGCTTCATGAATTATTGAAGGCAACTCCACCCTCCCCCCAACCCCCCACCCAAAACAACAGATTCCTTCAGACGTAAAGTTAAGAAACAACCAATGGCAACAACCAACAGAAACAATCGGTCAAGCTTATTGGTCAAGAGTTTTCATGCTAAGGAAATCTCGTGATCTGAACTGGTGGAAACTGAGACAGGTAGTGTGTTCAGGCTTGCATGTAACAACACCGAAATTGTTTATTTGATATATTTTTTTGATTGGTGTTTTACGTCGTACTCAAGAATATTTCACTTATGCGAGGGTGGCCGGCATTATGGTGGGTGGAAACCGGAGGAAACCCACGACTATCCGCAGGTTGCCGGCAGGCCTTCCTACGTACGGTCGCCGAAATTATGGAAGTTTTTACCCTACGTCTGCTTGTTACATGAAATACCAGACTGTTGCATACATCAGCAACACTGTCACATTCGACGGACGGTAAATAACTTGTATTTGGGAAAAATCTTCGACCGTAATCATGGCATTTTACATGTAACAATCTGCTTACTGAATGGACTCTTGGCGATGGTGCCTTCGAAGAGTTCGGCCGGTTCTCCGACACCCACTTCATTCTCCGCCGACACACGGAAGAAGTACTCGTTGCCTTCGAGAAGTTTCTGGACAGAATGGGTGCAGTTAGCGCTGTCAATTGTCGCCACGTGAGACCACGTGTTCCTTTTTGTGTCACGCTTCTCGATAACGTAGTTTGTGATGTCCACGCCTCCGTTGCTGGCCGGTGGCTCCCATGACAACACCACGGAGTCTTTGTAGACTTCCACGATCTGGAGGTTGTTTGGTTTTGAAGGTTTATCTGAAGGTCACATGAAATAATTGTAAATGTAAGGAAAAGGGTGATAGAAAGGCTGTATTACTATCACAAAGTGAAGAGTGCAGCGCAAAATCCTAAAAGTGCATACATTGTCCAATACCACGGAATGACTTTCATTTGATGGATATTGCATATATTTATGTTCATAACGTTGAAAACAACAAATAAACTGGGAACATTTCATTCGCTCAGTAATACCATCTTTTTAACATCTGATCGGTAATTAAACCTACATGTAACTGTTTTTATTGTACACAAATCCATTTCTGACTAAACTCAAAATTTCACACCTCGTCAGAATTTGTAATTTTTGGTGCTGGAAATTTTGAAAAATGCCTTTAGATAACATTTATGAGTTTCTAGTGTCTAGTAGCTTGGTGGAATCTGCTATGTCTTTAACGTGTAGTTACAATGAACTTTATAGACTTCAGTTGTTTTTGTAGAAGGGGGCTCTGACTAGACAGACACAATAATCTAAGGCTATGCTCACCTCTAACAGTGACGTCAAACTCAGCCCTGGCTTCCCCGACCACGTTCTGGGCGCTGATGGAATATAGACCCGTGTCGTCCAGGGTGGCGTTCTTCACCGTCACCGTGCTGTACTTGTCGTTGGTTTCTATGGAGACACGCTCAGATTTCTCCAGGGGTTCCTCGTCCAGGCACCACATAATCTCTGGGTTCGGGATGCCACTGACGTTCACGTGGAGTGTTAGAGTGGAGCCTACTTTAAGCACCTGTGCGCTCTTCAGTTTGTTTTCGTACTCCAGTGTTGGATGGGCTGTAATGAAAAAAAAAAAAGGTTGGTCTGTCGGTTTGATGTTTCAGCTCACTATTGTCTTCAACAGTACTTTCGAATGTTGACAAATTTTTGTATATAATGGTGTCCCGTGGAAGACAGCAACCAAGACGCCTCACCCAGTATACTGGCCACGACTGACATCGACTGATAAGCGGGGAAGTCACATGCTACACAGCAGATTAGTCCTTTCTTTAGTCTTCACAGAAATTAATTTACATATTCATAGCGGAAAAACCACTGACCTACGACAAATATTTGACAGGCCAATTTTATGGTCTAAGCTCACTGATCTTACAAGGGTAAAACTTACTGTGGACAGCGAGTGTTCCCTCGGTCTGCACCCGTCCCAGCACGTTAGCTGCCTCACACTGGTACAACCCTGCGTCAGCAGGCTCTGTCTTATGGATGACTAGAGCTGCTACATCGTCCTCGTAGCTCATCTCATACTTAGGACTTTTCTTGATCGTCTTTGTGCCCTTGTACCTAAGAAAACATGGACAATTTGGAAAATGATTTAACGAGGGATAAACATAATGACAATAATACAGTTTAATAAATCAGCGAAGTGATTGATTCAGCGGAATATAGCACAGACCAGTCAGCTTTTAGTTTTATACTTCAGCTGACCATAATCTCTAAAATCAAGGACGTTAGGTAAAAGACTGTTTAGTTGCTGACAGAATACGTTTCTTCACTTTCTGAAATAAATATCAGCATAAGCTCAAGCCTTATAAGGCATCTGAAGGATGAGCAATTTCATTCAAGAAATTGAAAAATGTTATGTTCCAAAACGTTTAGTTGGCACTGCATTTTGGAGCTGGTCAGACCACAGTCACTAACAGCTTGATTTCAAATTCATCCCTGAACACTTACCATGTGATCTCAGCTTCCGGTTCTCCGGCATCAATGTCGCATTCCAAGATGGCATCGTTGGGTTCAACAACAGTGATGTCTTGCATAGGCTCCAGTAACTCTGGTGGGATACCCTCTGGTGAAATAAAATCAATTGTTTAATTTACGTTTCAGTCTTGTTTGGCCCATAAAAATAACTGATAAACAATTCTATTAGAAATCAATTCAAAGAGTATGACATTAAATTAAATGACAATACAGAATCCGCCATTTCCTTACCAACAGGTTCCTTGATTTTGATTGGTTCTGTGATTTCGGAGGGTTGTCCAGTCCCGGCCTTGTTATCAGCACTAACCCGGAACTCGTACTCCGCGTCTTCCTTCAGTCCCTTGACGGTGTAGTTACAGTCTGGTACAGCGATGTTCTCATTGGCCTTGGTCCACGTGCGCGATCCCACACGGCGATACTCCACGTTGTAGTTGGACACCGGACATCCGCCGTCATCTTCAGGCGAGGCCCAACGTAACGCCACGGACGTGTTGTCCATGCCGGCCACAGTGGGGACACCTGGCGGGCCGGGTTTGTCTGAAGAGGGGCAACAGACTGGTTGATTAAATCATTACCTCAATGTGGTTAGCTTTTGTTCGTTCATACTTCATCCCAAATGGTTGATTTACAGGGATATTACAGACATATTACAAAAAAGCAATATATTGCTATATTATTAAATAAAGCAAGCTATAATGCATACTATTTAAATAAAGCTATCATTTCAACATGATCTTCTTAAAACACAGTACACATGCAGAGCCACAGAAAAGTTTATTCTACGCTTATTTCATATATTGGCGACATAAACACTGAACAAAAAAAAACTGTCGGCCATACTGGTGGAAAATCAACATGGGCTGGTGTATAAGAGCATTGCGTCGCTCTAATTTGCCCGAAGAAGGTCATGGAAGCACTCCATAACAGATCAAACAAAACACCTATCCTGATTGCAAGAATCTTCCTTACAGTGACATATAAAACTCTGTTGTCTTACCCCATGGGTCTTTGGCTGTGAATGGTTTTGAGGGAGGACTCGGCTCACTAAGACCAGCTTTATTCTCAGCGATGACTCTAAACTCGTACTCATTCTCTTCAATCAGATCTTTGGTCTTCAAACTGGTCTCTGGGACTCGTTCCTTGTCTGCCTTCACCCAGCGAGGACTGAACGAGGACTTCCTTTCCACGTAGTAGCCAATCACAGGCGAGCCGCCATCGCTTTTCGGTGGTTGCCAGGTAAGCAGGGCGGAGTCGTGGAAAATGTCGGTAACTTCGGGAGCATCTGGGGCGTCTGGGACTCCTGAAGAAATAAATATCAGTATTTGAGCGGGACTTCCAGTTTATAAATGAAACATACACTGCAAACTCATCGACGTAAGCTTTTCCGACGACAGAACATACAAATGCTCGCATTAAGTTATATGTTCATTTCTTAGGTTTCATTTGTATTTATTTATTCAAAATATATGAATGCTCTAAAATGCTTCAATCGTGTTCTCTAAACAGCGTACAGCTCTTTTTTCAGGTAAACACCATTCATTTGTGAAGAAACAATGCCAAATTAACCACCACCTCATTCCTGTTCTGTTTCTGGCTCGTAACCTTACTATACAAAACCACGGAATGGAAAATCATAAATTCATGGCCAATAGTGATCTTTGGCTGTTTGAAAATAAAAGAAAATGCCTCATATCAACTGGTCACTAATAAGACTGAAGTTTAAAGTCCACTCACCAAACTGGTTCTTTGCTGTAACTGGCTCAGCCAGCTCCACAGGTTCACTGACTCCATATTTGTTTTCCGCGAATACCCGGAAAAGATACTGGCATCCTTCCACAAGATTGTCAGCCACTATCTCCAAGTTCTCGGTTTCTCCGACCTTCTGCCAGCTGCGTCGTGTGGCGTCGCGTTTTTCCACAATGTACTGGAGAATTTCTCCACCACCATTGTTTTCTGGTGGCAGCCAGCGTAGGCCAATCGCTTCCGCGGATACGTTCGTGACCTCAAGGTCAGTCGGGGCATCCGGTTTGTCTGAAACAGTAAAATAAATTGATGATGACATAAATCAAGATTATCAGTTGGTCCGCTCTCCGTTGATGTTTCTCTTTATTTTTGACGTCTATATTTTCACACTTAAACGCTAAACAAATATCGCAAACATGGCCAAACACATTAACACCATTAAATACGCCTACCTCTTCCTGTATATTTTTTATATTTGCTCCCAAACTTGATTATAAAGACCTTCATCATTTAAAACCCCCAATTTTATGTTTTAAAATACAAATCGAAAAGTCATTTTCTTACCCAGAACGACAAGGTTAATATTGATGGTGATTTTGCCGTTGGGATTCTCGATGGTGAGATTCAGTTCGCCTGTGTCTCCTCTCTCAGCTTTGGTCAGTCTGAGGGTGGTCATGTTGTAGATTGTGTCCACGTCCATTCTGGCCTCGTCCCTCAGAGGGCCGTTGTTAAATCCCCAGGTAACTGTTGGCTGAGGATTAGCGTTGAACGGGATCTCGAAGGCGTAGGACTGTCCAGCTTTGACGTAGACGGTCTCTTTAAATTTATCTTCGAGGTAAATGTGAGGCGGAGCTAAAATATATATAAAATATGAAAATAAATTCAGCTGATACTGACAAACGAGTTGACACTGACGAGCTGACACTGACAATCGGGTGTGAAAAGCATTGGGTTAAAAGTAATTGTACACGTGTTCATGTTTTTTCCGTTTAACTTGGAAATATAAAGCTTTTATTCATGCCACAATCAAGAAAGGTGTCAATCTAAAATTTTTGAAGAAAATAAAACAGTTTTAAAACTAAACTTTCATACATTTTCGTCTCAAGCATTGCCATCTTGACATTTCCCAGATTTTTGTTGCGTGTGTCACAAAGGGTCGAAGTAGAGAGGCGCACGCAAGACATAACATGAAATATTGCTCTAAGAGAATCTGACCCCCAAAATACGTACCTTCAATAAAGAGTTCTGCTGCTGACTTCTTGCCTCTCGCCACAATACTGTATTCAGTCTCGTCGTTGGAGTTCACGTCATGTATGATGAGACGATGGACACAGCCGTCCACGATCATCTCGTATTTGTCTCCTGCTTTGAGTGGTTTATTGGCCTTGTACCATTTGGCAGGGACGTTTTCAAGCGAGACTTCACACTCAAATACGGCATCAGCCGGCAACTGTTCGATGTCAACGTCTTCTAGTGGGCGAACGAATGTGATTCCTTCTTCTGCAATTTCAAAATTTTGCAGTGCAATTGTATGTTTCAGGAAATTACACACTGAACATTTAAGCACAGGTAGAATTAGTAAAGATTAAACTAAACTACCAATGTTATTATGGTCTTACATTTCAACTGACATACAAGTAATAGAACTTTTGAACCAGCAGAAATAATATCTAATTTGATCCTAATGTAAAACAGTAATATTTTTCCTCAATGTGCCCTATGTATCAACGAGATTTCATCCATCATGATTGTTTACAATTCATACACAAACCGCTACTCGACTTACAAAATTCTTTGTAACCATCTGTATCAGCAACTTACCATCAACCATCAGTGTGGCCATGGATGTCTTATCAGCAATCTTGACGGTGTAGTCCGCCTCGTCATCATACTCGACTTCTTCGATTTCCAGGACGTGTTTACATCCGTCAACAATCATCTTGTAACGCCCGCCATCTTTGATCGGCACATCGTCTTTGAGCCACTGAGCCGTCATATTTGGTTTGTTGACTTCACATTCCAGAGAGGCGGGTTCACCCTCCATGACATCAATGTCCTCTAGAGGTCGCACGAATTCCAAAGGTTCTGAAGGCCAAGATAATAATTACTTGTTTATTTGATTGGAGTTTTATGCCGTACGTCGAAATAATTGGTTATTTATGTTCAGTAAGGGAAACTTACCCGAAAAAAACTTTTGAAATTTGGTTTATTTCATTGGGAAAAACAGATAAGGCTGACAGTCTGAAGAATGAATGATTATGGCTTAACGCCACGTCAGCAATATTTCCGCCATATTGTGGCGACAGACAGTTTGAAGAAGACTAAATAACTTTACCACCCTTGAAGTGGAGTAAAGGATATTACATCCTCTTAAAATACTACAGAGTCGATGATAACTGGAGAAAAGAGATTCTGGGTTAAATTTTAGCATAAGTTAGTAGCCTTGGTTACTACTGACTTCACACCAAAGACAGCTATAGATAAACATTCAGTTTAGCACAGGCTTCTCTGTCTTAATTAACTACATCTTCTATGTCGAAATCACTTGAAGTAAATTATTCATAATCTCATGGGAGTTTTCACGAACTAATAAGCCTGCTGTACAAACCGTAGTTCACAATGGTGACTAGTTGGTGAAAAATCACGTGCAGTTATACAGTGTATGTGATCACATCAAATTTCTGATGATTTTTCACGAGCCTAGTACAGCAAGGTAAATTTTTGGATATACAGCTCGCGGAATTATGGGGGCTTTATTGTAATCTTTAAGTCAACAGTCGAAGGGCACGTCTCCATACCTGTGGGTTTTTCAATTTTGATTGGCTGAGTGGGTTCGGAGGCGTCACCAGTGCCCGCCCTGTTATCAGCGCTGACACGGAATTCAAACTCCGCCCCTTCCTGCAGACCCTTCACCGTGAAGCTACAGTCCGGCAGTGCGATGTTCTCATTGGCTTTCGTCCAGGCACGTGATCCGGCTCGGCGATACTCTACGTTGTAGTTAGTGATGGGGCTTCCGCCGTCATCTTGTGGCGGTGACCAAGTCAATGATGCGGAACAATCGTCGTTCACGGTCACGTGAGGTGGTGCTGGGCGACCGGGCTTGTCTGTAAGGATACGCAAATAAAATGTTTCATGTTGATCACTCAATTGATTCAAATATTTGTTGGCTTCAATATATTATTGTAATGATCCTGTACACAAGCATAATTCACTTCCATCGCATACATGACGAAGATGAAGCGTAATCAGATGAAGATAGCATACTGCTGAATCTAAACACTAAATAACTTTCCTCAGTGACGAATAAAAAACGAAGCCACGATGTGGCCAAAAATATAGCCAAACAAACTAAATAAACGTAACAATATTATCAGTGGTCAAACGTACCCCATGGGTCTTTGGCAGTGAATGGTTTTGAGGGAGGACTGGGCTTGCTCAGACCAGCCTTGTTCTCAGCGATCACACGGAATTCATACTCGTTATCTTCTATCAGGTCCTTGGCCTTGAAACTCGTCTCAGGGATCAGGTCTTTGTCTGCCTTCACCCAGCGTGGGCTGTATGAGGACTTCCGTTCCAGATAGTAGCCAATCACAGGTGAGCCACCATCATTCTCTGGTGGTTGCCAAGTAACCATGGCGGAGTCGTGGAAAATGTCGGTGATTTCCGGTGCGTCTGGAGCATCGGGCTCCACTGCAGAATTGAACAATTACATTTCACATATTTTATATTTGTAGGAATTAAAAATCTGCCTAAACACATCTGCATGTTCAAGCAAATATCTACTATAAGACACAGACGTAAAAACGGGGAAATGAACCATTTTGATTCTTGTTTTGAAAGTCATTTGATAATACTAGGAAAATTAAAAGTAGTAAGTTTCAGTTTCTGCTCACATTGCCATCCCGTCGTGTTGCAAAAAAAGAAACCACTTACCAAACTGGTTCTTTGCGGTGACCGGTTCAGCGAGCTCGACTGGTTCACTGGCACCGTACTCATTCTCAGCGAACACTCTGAAGAAGTATTGGTTTCCTTCCACCAACTTGTCGGCCGTGATTTCCAGATTATTGGTTTCTCCGACCTTCTGCCAGCTTCGCCGCGTGGCGTCACGTTTCTCCACGATATACCTGAGGATTTCTCCACCGCCGTCATCCGCAGGGGGTAACCAACGCAGGCCAATCGCCTCCGCAGACACATCAGTGACCTCCAGGTCTTGTGGAGCATCGGGCTTGTCTGAAAGGAAAAAAACAGAATAATCATTTAAATGAACTTTAATAATCACAGGCACACATTTCAGAAAGGTTAGCTTAAGTAACTGATTGATAATCAAGCAGAAAATAATCCAAACGATGCATAAACGAACAAATATAGTGATAGCAGAGTGTTAGCTATCGCTTTTCTAAAATCTGGATGGTCCTCTCGAACAGAGTGGATAGAATATCTGAGTCGCGAGGCCTGTGCTAAATATCGAGCAGTGTCAGGCCAAATGTTCTCAGATTGACAGTCTAAATACTTCCTGTTTTGGTGCTTATCTGACCAAATAGGCCATGCACTGTGAGAGATTCTACAAAATATTTTTGATTAAAATCAACATATGCATGTACCATCGATAGGTAATACATAACTTCTGGCCTCCCAGTCCCAAATCTATCTCAACATAAAACAATTATTCGATATTCACCATTCTCCTTTTTAAATCACATTACAAAGTTTGACTTGAGTTGAGTGCGCCCCTGGACTTTCAATCTTAATGCCACGCTAAAACACGGCATCACAGCCAGTCACGGTTCACACTAACCAACCCGTACTTGACCTAACACAGACACCATGGACACCCACTAACAACACAGTTCTGACTCACCTAAGACAACAAGGTTAATATTGATGGTGATTTTGCCGTTGGGGTTCTCGATGGTGAGATTAAGTTCGCCTGTGTCTCCTCTCTCAGCTTTGGTCAGTCTGAGGGTGGTCATGTTGTAGATTGTATCCACGTCCATTCTGGTTTCATCTCTCAGAGGACCGTCGTTAAATCCCCAGGTAACCTTTGGCTGAGGATTGGCCGTGAAGGGAATTTCAAAGGCGTATGATTGTCCTGCCTTGACGTAGACAGTGTCCTTGAACTTGTCTTCCAAGTAGATCTGTGGTGGGGCTGTGGAATAATTGAGAACATCGAACTAGTATATTCTTTGATAAAACAGTGGCACAAAAAATTGATAGTTTATGCAAAGATAAACACTGCCGCTACAAAGGGCAAATCTTGTGACTATGGCTGTAGGATGGTCTCTATGCTCTCTGGTCCCTCTACCCTCAACTTAGTTTATATCAAAGGCAAAACTTGGGGGCTTCCGTCGCTGAGAGGATTTGCACACCAGCACGATAATGATCCAGGAGCCTCCCACCAATGCGGTCACTGTGAGTTCAAGTCCAGCTCACAATGACTTCCTCTCCCACCGTAAGTGTGAAGGTCTGACAGTTTCCTCCCACAATAATGCTAGCCGCCATCGTATAAGTGAAACATTCTTGAGTACTGGGTAAAACACCAATCAAATCAAATAAATCAAACGAAGTTATATGATTTACTTGCTTATTTGAATTTTATTTAACGAATCACTCCAGATGCTTTACCTGCCATATGATGATCATGTTAATGGATAGAGGATAATTGTTTGCAGTACACCTTCTCACTTCGCCAGGTAATATGATCTAGCATTTAAATTTTGTCAAGTTTAAAATCGCACCTTTCCAAGAAGCCATAATGGTAAAAGCACATTTTCTCTGGTGATGTGTCCCTTTTAGCCCATGCCACTATACAATGATCGCCTTACCTTCAACAAACAGCTCAGCCGCAGATTTCTTGCCTCTAGCAACGATGCTGTACCCTGTTTCGTCATTGGCTGTAGCGTCGTGAATTAGAAGGCGATGGACACGCCCCTCGACAACCATCTCGTATTTGTCTCCAGGAGAGAGTGGCTTGTTGGCCTTGTACCATTTGGAATGGACGTTCTCCAGAGATACCTCACATTCAAACACGGCGGTCGAGGGTACCTCGGTCAAGGTCACGTCTTCCAATGGCCGGATGAAGTCTATGGCTCCTTCTGTAATTTGGTGGTTGATACATGTAGTAATTGGTGTTTTGCCAGCAATCACACTGACGTCGCTGTTCTAAATTTATTCTCCATGCTGTACGTCTTAGGTTTTATTTCATTACGGCACCTAAAGGTTTCAAAATGTATGAAGTGAATGGTTTGTGATGAAGGCCTTCTTTGAAGTATCCTTCCTGGCTGAGTCAAACTTCAAAACATAGATTAAGAGCATGAGAGTCTGTGAGAAAGTTGTATCAACACCACAAAGAATTGCAAACAAATTACCTTCAACAAGGAGAGTGGCCATTGAGGATTTGTCAGCGATCTTGACGTTGTATTCAGCCTCATCCTCGTATTCCACATCTTCAATCTGGAGGACATGTCGGACACCATCCATGAGAATCTTGTAGCGGCCGCCATCTTGGAGGCGCACGCCATCTTTGTACCACTCGGCGGCCATGTTGGGTTTGGAGACTTCGCATTCGAGGGTAGCTGTCAGTCCTTCCATGACCTCAATGTCTTCCAAGGGTTTGGTGAAATCAAAAGGCTCTTCTAAAAAACCCAAAAAGCAAAGCAGATTTACAAATTTGAATCAATGAAGACAAGCGAAGTTATTATACTTTGGACGATGTCAAATGCGCGCACACCTGCTTCATCTGTTAGGTGCCAATGATTGCATGTCGATAACTGAGGTCATAGACTCTAATGTTAACTTTCTTTGAAACCTGTACATCATTCAGTATGCCCTGGATATTGTAATCTTTGCAGTCCTACTTCATTGGTTAAATCCTGCACTCAGAATGGGTGGAAAATGTCCCCAATATGATGAGTAATTCATGCGGTAAAATATCTTAAGGAGGTGATTGATTTGATTGTAGTATTGTAATCATTTAAATTGTTAATTATAAAAGAATAATGAAAACTAAGATAAATTTCAGACAAACATGTTTAATACCAACGATATAAACAAATTTAACACCAAATACAAAAGAGATATCAGTTTACCTTTGACAGCGAGCTTAGCTGATGTCTTCAAGTCAGCCAGAGTGCACGTATACTCGGCTGTATCGTCCAAGATGGCAGATGGAATCGTCAGGGTGTGGTTTCCGTTTTCTACGGAAATGGTCACGTGATCAGAGGGACTGACTGCCTTTCCGTTTTTCAGCCATTTTGACTGGATGTTGGGTTTGCTGACTTCACACCGGAGAGTGACTGGTTGACCTTCAAATATCTCAAGGTCGCACAGAGGTTCCAAAATCTTCAGAGGAAGCTCTGTTGATCGAGAGTTGGAAAATAAAAAGAATACACACATCAACAAGTCAACAACTTTTCCAGTTATGTAACCTTTTGACATTATTAGCCTTATTAATTTCTTATTTAATTCATTAATAACCTTATTAATTTTCAAAGGAAGGGCAAATACAACGCACATCCAAAACATTAGCATACCATTACAATAACAGGAAGCTTATATCAATAATAACAGGAAGCTTATATCAATAATAACACAACCCTTGGAAACGTACAGTAAAAACTCAAACAAAAAAGATATGTTAGTCTTCGCAAATACTGTTACATGTCCTTCCACTCCCTCATGTTAATGATTACTATCCAGTCATTAATAATGAGTTTACCATACGGATCCATTCCAGCTAAACGACATGCAGTGGTTGAACAAAATTGGCTAAACACAGATAATTCCAGGATATTTGTACTAGTTCTTTTAAATCAGTACTAGATTTATCAATTACACGAAACAACTTGATCTCTGAGCCATTTTCTCCCCTAAAGAGAACTACACCCATTTGTGAATCTTTTTTCTCTCTCACAATTATAACGCTTTTCACTTCGTGAAATTTAACAACCATGTAAAATTCAGCTAGTCTGATCAGGAATACCTTTCACAGTTAACATAGAAGTGGATTCTTTATTGCCAATTTTGACGGTGATAAAGCCAGAATCGGAGCATTCCGTCTTGTCTATGACAAGCTCATGATATTTGCCCTCGGAGAAAACGTCGTAGCCGAAATCAGGCGTGACCTCGCGTTCCCCTTGGTACCATGTGGCAGAAAGTCCAGCGATGGATACTTCGCATTCGAATACAGCGCTCTCCTTCTCAGATACAGTGATATCACGTAAAGGTACGAGAATCACTAGTTCCTCCCCTGAAGGTGAAAGTGATGCAAAGCTAACGCTATGGCTGCATGGCAACACAAATGGCTAAGTCTAGGCTGAACAGCTTAACATCGCCATAGCTGATGTGGAGATTTCGATGTCCCAGTGAGAAGCCTGAACCTTAATCTTTATGGAAAACTCTTAACGAATGGAGAGAACATGTCTCCTATACCGTTGAATTTCTTCTTCAACAAAATCTTAATTTGCATTAGTACCAAATGACGTCTCTTAAGCAGGTTAAGTGACCAAAATTATATCAATTATGATGGTTAATGTTTATGGTTAGCTTATAAATAAATACAAGCAGTATTTGTTAAAGACGTTAAGCTGTCCTTTTAGCATCGGTTAATTGGGAAAGTATTTGAATTTCTAACAGTTAAAGATACAAAACGATAAATAATAGACAAGACTCCAATCAAAATAAATCAGTACTAATATAGTAATGGGTAAAAGAGTGTTATAGTAAAAATGCCAAGAAATGCAATAGAAGTTGACAAGACGTCGAGAGCAAAAGTTACAAGATAGAGAAGTTAGTACAGTTAGCAATTTGGCATGGTCTCATTTCCATATTTAACACTTTGTTACATTCTACACAGTTACAACAAAGTTATATTCACAGTCCATATTAGTGTTTATCAGGTTAAGGAATCTACTTACACAGAAAAGCCAACATTTTTCACAAAAATATTTCCACGGAGTCTATGTACTGTACCTGTTACGGTTAGATCAGCAGAGCTTTTTAAGTCGTCAATGGCAACGGTGTATTGACCTTTGTCGGCCATCTTGGTATTCTCGCGGATGAGTTTCAGGGTGTTGCCGTCAGAGATCATTTTGGTACGGTCATCAGGGATGATTTCCTCACCATCTTGAAGCCACTTCACTCTCACGGCTGGTTTGTTGAGGCGACATTCGAGGAGTGTCGTGTCGTTTTCGGGAACAGTCAGGTCCTTCAGCGGAGTTTCAAACACTAGCTCAGCTTCTGTAAGGAGGAAAGTCAAAATGACCTGTATTATCTGAAACTCACCTCATTTTTCGTGCGTTTGGTACATATTATCAGAATCAAATCAAGTTTTGGACACATTTCTTTTTTTAAATGCCCGAATCAACAGAAGCTGGTGCTGAATTATGGGTTCCAATTTTTAGGGACCTTCAGTTAATTTTGTAAATAGTTCAGACTGATGCTCAGCAGGGTTGACTTGAAGTTCTGCCCAGATTTCATGTCAGGTTACACAAAGGACTTACCATCCACCAATAGCTCGGCGGTTGTGAACTTTCCTTCCACATTGCACCTGTATTGAGCTTCATCGTCCAGAGTCGCTGATGTGATCACAAGACGATGGACAGGTCCATCCACAATAATCTTGACTCTATCCGACGGGACAAGTGCTTTTCCATCCTTCTGCCATTTGGCTGGCAAATCTGGTTTGGAAACTTCACATTCTAGTGTAACAGACTCGTCTTCAATACACTTCGTGTCCTTCAGTGGCTTCAAGAATTCCAGAGGCGATTCTAAGAGAGAATATATACATTAAGGGTAAAATATATTCTCTGCCCAAAAGCCGTATTAAATCACCAAAAAGTAGGTTATCAAGTTCGGTGTACTGTGTTGTACAAGTTGGGAGTGTCTTGTTCTTTGATTAATTTTAGATTCGCGTACGCAAGTGCATTTTTTGATTCCCGAAAAGATTTAAAGGCGATTAATGTAAATATGACAGGAACAATGTTGGTGATAGGTATTTCCGCTCTATAAATATTGTGGTGAAAAGAATTATAGAAATGGCCATATCAAAACTAAGTTGGTCTTTCTAAAAATACTTTCACCCACCTTCAATAAGGAGAACAGCCTGTGTTGTCTTGTCTCCCACAGCGCATGTGTACTGAGCTTCATCGTCCACAGTAGCGTCTGGGATGATAAGCCTTTGAACTGTTCCATCTGAAATGACCTTAAAACGCTCATCCAAGGTTATATCTTCGCCGTCCTTCAACCACTTGACCTTAACTCCTGGTTTGGAAGTCTCGCACTCCAGACACACGTCAAAGTGTTCTGAAACTGTCTGGTCAGAGAGAGGCTTCACGAAGTCCAGATCTGGTTCTGAAATCAACATGTCAGTGTCCAGATTAAGTAGGTCAATGTCACCGGGGTCAAAGTTAGGAGGTTGCTGTTTCTTTTGGGTTTGTATATTGTTGTTGAATATTCTCTGTAGTCTTAATGATTTGTATTTTCAAACTTTCCAGAATAAGTCTGTCAAACTTCACAAGTCTGCCAGTAGGAGTTTGTTATCTGCCAGTGGAACGGTAGCGGACGAGTGGTTAGGTCGTTATCGATAGTTAAATAGTAGAAACTGTGTAACCTATATTCATTCTCGGTAGTCCAAGGCCATTTGAATGCTACATGCCTGCTACAATTGTGCCAGAGATGAGGCAGCGACATGCCAGAGAGAACCACAATCATGATAGATTCTGTACAGTTTTTCAATACAAAAATTCTTAATTACATAAATAAAATGTTTACAAACAAGGTCCTGGGAAACCTTCGTTTCGCCAATTTACAAAAGATACTTGCAAAGTGGTTCTAACAATAAATCACTCATTATTTTATTCCGCACTGATCGATATCCCGGGAATAACCATTAATGGTCTCGTACATCAAGGTTCCTGACAATTCATTGTTTCTAATACTCTTATGTAACTGACCTTGAACTGTGAGCGTGGCAGACGTCGACACGTCACCAGCAACACAGCTGTACTTCCCAGCATCCTTCAGTGTCACCTCGTCCAGGATCAGCTGCTGGATGTAGCTGTCAGTTACGGGCTGAAGACGAGCGTCCGCTGTGATTGGTTCTCCGTCCTTCAACCAGGTGACCATGACATTGGGTTTGGACATCTCACAGGTCATGACGACCTGGGTACTCTCCTCGGCAGAGGTATCTTCTAGAGGCTTTGTGAACTCGGCGGGAGATTCTAAAACAAAAAAAAGACATTATTTTGTTTTAAATCAGGGTATGTATTTGATAGTTATGTACTTGTTAGGGAATTCCAAAATGAAACAAAGAAATCCCAGACACAACGAAATTTATTTTATACAGAAACTCCTCTAGGGGTTTTGTAAATTCGGCATAATTCTAAAACGGAACAATTAAGTTGTAGAACATTTGAGAAGTGTAGAAGATAAGCAATTGTAGCTGTAAGAAAATACTTTCTATGCCTAAAAATTATTTTTTCCACGGCTGTGTGTTATTTCAAAAAGGGAAATAATATCATCCATTCATAACAGTGCCGTCAAGGATAATGTAGCCATTTTTTGAGATATAATATGAGAGTACATAGTCAAGAGGCCGTATTTCAGCATTCACGTGTGACCATTTTTTTTCAACTATAACTCTGTCGTGGCTGCTCTGGTTTACTCTATATGCTGTAGTCTTTTATACTAAATAATGGTGGATTTATGCAAAGAACTGAGGTCAAAAAACATATGAAGTTATTTTTAAGTGAAGAAACCAACACTCATATCCAGTCAGAAGACAATGAAAACATTACGTAATGACCTCATTCTTAGAGAATGTTGTTTACACAATGTGAAGTCCAAACTTCAATTTGACCAAAAAGAAAAGTTTAAAAATAATTTGTGAATGCAGCAGAGCGGAATCAAGTCCCATAAATTCTGCATATAATAACGAAAATCTGACCTTGACCCCACTGACCTTGAACTGTGAGCGTGGCAGACGTTGACACATCACCAGCCACACAGCTGTACTTCCCAGCATCCTTCAGTGTCACCTCGTCCAGGATCAGCTGCTGGATGTAGCTGTCAGTCACGGGCTGAAGACGAGCGTCCGCTGTGATTGGTTCTCCGTCCTTCAACCAGGCGACCTTGACATTGGGTTTGGACATCTCACAGGTCAAGACGACCTGGGTACTCTCCTCGGCAGAGGTATCTTCTAGAGGCTTTGTGAACTCGGCGGGTGATTCTAAAGTAGAACAAGACAATTATTGGACAAAACAAAACAGAAATCATACTATAAATACTCCTGTCATCTCAAAATTTAATTTTCTAAATCCTCTTAAGGTCGAATCAGACTGAGTTTCCTTTGCAAAGCCATCATAAGGGATAATCTAGCTTAATTTCTACGCAGACGTTAAAATTACTGTTTCAATAATTCGCACGGAAACGAACTGTAGGGTTAGCTACGTACAAGACAAACAGTCATGTTTTAATTCTGGGAAAAATGAAAACATTTCTGATGGCAGTAATGTGAAATACTGATATACAGATTGCATTCCACACAGGAAATTTTTACCGCTTCAAATAAAAATTTTAACTTTCGTGAGGAAAGAAAACACTTAAAAATGCAGCAGTAAAAAGTGGAATCATGTCACATAATGTTTTACATCCAGTGATGAAAATCTGACCTTTACCCCACTGACCTTGAACTGTGAGTGTAGCGGACGTTGACACATCACCAGCCACACAGCTGTACTTCCCAGCATCCTTCAGTGTCACCTCGTCCAGGATCAGCTGCTGGATGTAGCTGTCAGTCACGGGCTGAAGACGAGCGTCCGCTGTGATTGGTTCTCCGTCCTTCAACCAGGTGACCTTGACATTGGGTTTGGACATCTCACAGGTCAAGACGACCTGGGTACTCTCCTTGGCAGAGGTATCTTCTAGAGGCTTTGTGAACTCGGCGGGTGATTCTAAAATAGAACAAGACAATTATTGGACAAAACAAAACAGAAATCATACTATAAATACTCCTGTCATCTCAAAATTGAATTTTCTAAATCCTCTTAAGGTCGAATCAGACTGAGTTCCCTTTGCAAAGCCATCATAAGGGATAATCTAGCTTAATTTCTACGCAGACGTTAAAATTACTGTTTCAATAATTCGCACGGAAACGAACTGTAGGGTTAGCTACGTACAAGACAAACAGTCATGTTTTAATTCTGGGAAAAATGAAAACATTTCTGATGGCAGTAATGTGAAATACTGATATACAGATTGCATACCACACAGGAAATTTTTACCGCTTCAAATAAAAATTTCAACTTTCGTGAGGAAACAAAACACTTAAAAATGCAGCAGTAAAAAGTGGAATCATGTCACATAATGTTTTATATCCAGTGATGACAATCTGACCTTTACCCCACTGACCTTGAACTGTGAGCGTGGCAGACATTGACACGTCACCAGCAACACAGCTGTACTTTCCAGCATCCTTCAGTGTCACCTCGTCCAGGATCAGCTGCTGGATGTAGCTGTCAGTCACGGGCTGAAGACGAGCGTCCGCTGTGATTGGTTCTCCGTCCTTCAACCAGGTGACCTTGACATTGGGTTTGGACATCTCACAGGTCAAGACGACCTGGGTACTCTCCTCGGCAGAGGTATCTTCTAGAGGCTTTGTGAACTCGGCGGGTGATTCTAAAATAGAACAAGACAATTATTGGACAAAACAAAACAGAAATCATACTATAAATACTCCTGTCATCTCAAAATTGAATTTTCTAAATCCTCTTAAGGTCGAATCAGACTGAGTTCCCTTTGCAAAGCCATCATATAGTGATAATCTAGCTTAATTTCTACGCAGACGTTAAAATTACTGTTTCAATAATTCGCACGGAAACGAACTGTAGGGTTAGCTACGTACAAGACAAACAGTCATGTTTTAATTCTGGGAAAAATGAAAACATTTCTGATGGCAGTAATGTGAAATACTGATATAAAGATTGCATTCCGCACAGGAAATTTTTACCGCTTCAAATAAAAATTTTAACTTTCGTGAGGAAACAAAACACTTAAAAATGCAGCAGTAAAAAGTGGAATCATGTCACATAATGTTTTACATCCAGTGATGAAAATCTGACCTTTACCCCACTGACCTTGAACTGTGAGCGTGGCGGACGTTGACACGTCACCAGCAACACAGCTGTACTTTCCAGCATCCTTCAGTGTCACCTCGTCCAGGATCAGCTGCTGGATGTAGCTGTCAGTCACAGGCTGAAGACGAGCGTCCGCTGTGATTGGTTCTCCGTCCTTCAACCAGGTGACCTTGACATTGGGTTTGGACATCTCACAGGTCAAGACGACCTGGGTACTCTCCTCGGCAGATGTATCTTCTAGAGGCTTTGTGAACTTGGCGGGTGATTCTAAAATAGAACAAGACAATTGTAGGACAAAAGAAAACAAGAAATCATACTATAAATACTCCTGTCATCTCAAAATTGAATTTTCTAAATCCTCTTAAGGCCGAAGCAAACTTTGACCTCACTTCACAAAGCCATCATAAGGGATAATTTAGCTTAACCTCTACGCAGGCGTTTAAAACTACTGTTTCACTAATTCGTATCGAAACAAACTGTAGGGTTAGCTACCAACAAGACAGTCATGTTTTAATTCAGGAAAAATGAAGCATTTCTGATGGCAGTAATGTGAAATACTGATATAAAGATTGCATTCTGCACAGGAAATGTCTACATCTTTAAATAAAATTTTAACTTTCGTGAGGAAACAAAACACTTAAAGAAACAGCATAAAAAGTAAAATCACGTCAATAATGTTTTATATCCAATGATGACAATCTGACCTTTACCCCACTGACCTTGAACTGTGAGCGTGGCGGACGTTGACACGTCACCAGCAACACAGCTGTACTTCCCAGCATCCTTCAGTGTCACCTCGTCTAGGATCAGCTGCTGGATGTAGCTGTCAGTCACGGGCTGAAGACGAGCGTCCGCTGTGATTGGTTCTCCGTCCTTCAACCAGGTGACCTTGACATTGGGTTTGGACATCTCACAGGTCCAGACTACCTTGGTACTCTCCTCGGCAGAGGTATCTTCTAGAGGCTTTGTGAACACGGCAGGAGATTCTAAAACAGAGCAAAGACATTATTTCTTAAATAAGGTCCATTTGATACCTATGTAGTTATAAGGGAATTCCAAAATGAAACAAAAAAATTTTAGACACTATGATATTTAATTTATACAGAAACTCCTTTAGTAAGATTCAAATAGTAAGATTTATATTTTTTATTCGTTAAGTGTTTTATGTCGTATTTGAGAGTATTTCAAGTAATCCGAAGCTTCCTGATTTCAGTTAAGGACTACCTCAAAACTTTCCACACAAATATGTTCATTTATTTATTTCACTGGTGTTCAAGATCTTAGTCCAGACTGTTTCACTAATACCATGGAGTGCCTGGAGAAAACTACCGCCCTTCGGCAGGTATCAAAGAAACTGCCA
The DNA here is from genome assembly GCF_032854445.1 of Liolophura sinensis. NCBI lineage: Eukaryota > Metazoa > Mollusca > Polyplacophora > Chitonida > Chitonidae > Liolophura > Liolophura sinensis. The sequence continues at coordinate 19,201,174 of NC_088298.1, read as the reverse complement.
GAACTGAACGCAAAGCCAAACCAGTCACAGCCTAATTGGTCTCATTTTAGGACTGACCACTGCTTGTCGTACCCCTGTTTGTGGAGTATCAAGTAAGTTGGCGGTCAAACAAAACGACACTGACCTGTGACAGAGAGCATGGCCGATGTGGAGCGGTTGTCTGGCAGGATCACCGTGTATTCGCCTTCGTCCTCGGGAATTGTATCCATGATTTCTAATCGATGACGGAACCTTTCCGAGATCATCCTCACACGCTTGCTCGGTTTCAAAGGTCGCTTGTTCTTCAGCCATGTCACTGGCACGTTAGGTTTTGTCAGCTCGCATTCAAACGATACTGGCTCGCCTTCTCGCGTTGTCGCTTCTCTCAGGAATACCGAGAAATCTGCGGGTAGTTCTGGGACAAAAGGAAAGTGAACAGAGGTTGGAGGGGTTAGGAACAGTTACAATCAAAAACTAAAATTACACACAAAAATCAATTGAAGTATATGAATTACTAAATTTGAGTAAATAAGTACTGAATTCCTGGGAAAGTATGTATACTTTTATCTCCGATTTTCCTAGAATGTACAAGAAAAGATCCTTCTCTTCAGTACAGAGGTTGACTCTGCACTGGTTTACTGACACAAATTAATTTATGGTTAGTTGTGAGCTGTCCGTCTGATTAAAGTTAAATTCATTATTTCTGCTTTTTTGTTGAACAATGGAGGGGGGGGGGGGGGAAATGTGAGATCTGATCGCTAACTTACCTTCTACATCGAGAAGAGCGGAGGAAGACTTCTCTCCCACGATAATCGTGTATTCACCATGGTGATCGGGGGCCGCTTCCGGTATGATCAACAGGTGGCGCTTCTTCTCAGATTCGAACTCATAGTCATCATCTGGTGTTAGCTCCACACCATCCTTCAGCCAGGTGACACGGACATTGTCAGACGATAGGACGCACTCAAACACGGCGTAGTCGCCTTCTTTGCAGAAGATGTTTTTCAGGCCTTTAATGATTTTCACACTGGCTTCTGAAAACATGATTATATATTTAAATCATTTAATAAAATGAATGGAATGAAATTATCTTTCCCGGTTTGTTTGTTTTAGAAAAAACAATTATTCCAACGCACTTGGTATTTCCTTTCTTCCAACAAATCACCAAACCTGAAAAATGTTTATAGCAGGAGTAGTAAAACCAATACAGTAATTTTGAAACTATCCATCAATGCTTTGGAAGAAAAAGGATCATTTCAAAAAATTTGAAAAAGGTTTCACATAGTTTCTGTATTCGAAATGAGATCGAAAAATATATGTAGCTGAATCATTCAGCATGAACGATCTTTTCGCTTACTCTGGGGGAAAATATAACATAAACACCAAATGTTTGTAAAAAAAAAACAGTGCTAAAATGATGCTTCAGGTAAAAGACAGCCAAAGCAATAACATGTGCACTACCCAAAACATGTAACTTTCCAAAATGGGGTATTTACCCGGTTAACAGTTGACTTACCTAAAGAGCACTTTTCAAAACTCACATTGACCAGAATTTAGGGTATATTTGTTTGATATTAGCTAAAAACTCTTACTTTTTGATTAAGCCATAAGATATGCCTTTCTTCCACGAAAGAAGTCCATTGATGGTGTCACTTACCAGGAAAACCGAACTATTTTACAAAAGCGAACACAGATTTTTAAAGCAGATCTAAGATTTTTTATTAACACCTGTGGGTTTTAGTTCCTGCTTATTTTTTTTACCAGAACGGAAACCAAGTCATATCCAAATGTTTCACAATCATTTACATTATCCAGAAAGGAACTATGGCATTTTAAATCTGTGACAATGTAGGATACTCTTTATTTATGGATAAAAAAAGTGAAAAGCTTTTCAATGATAGAGGCACCTTATTTGTAAAGCATTGGGCAATCATGTATAAAACTCATATATAAAATGCAACCTGTTTGTTAAGTGTACACTTTTGATTTTTTCGGATGAAATTTCAATAAATACAGGAAAAATATGCTAAAAATGTTTGGCCGACCTTGATACTTGCTTTACCAATGCCAAGTTTAACTGAGTCACAGCCAATGGCACTACTGGTCAATAAGAGAAAGGATGTTGTCTAACAGTCCCTAAGATGTTTACACGGAATATCACCATAGAACATTATTAACGCGCATAATTTGTGTCGTTTCCACATTCAATCAAGTTGTTGAATAGAAAAACTAACAGCTTTATCGTTCTGAAACACAAGCCGAATGTGAATTATTGTCAAATGAAGCAAATAATAAAATGAAATCACGCAGGTGGAAGAGAAGGTATATTCAGGCAATTTAACTAAGGTATTAAAGAATTGTTACAAAGCTGGAAGAAAGGGACTCAACAACAAAATAAAAAAAAATCAAAAGAAAAGGGCATTCTAGGGCAACGGGCAACGGAAGAAAATGAAATAAACGAAAAAACAGGATTTGCAAAAAATGTATTAATCTGAAAATGAGGTTCACAAAAGAAAAAGGTTTAACTGGAGATCTCATGCAAGGGAGATTACCATGTACTACGACGTAACAAGATGTCTCGTCGTCTCCTACAGTGCAAGAGTATTCTCCCTCATCGTCAGCAAAGGCCTCATTGATCACCAAGCGGCGCTCTTTCCCGTTAGTCTGAATTTCATATTTCTCGTTAGGTTCAATTTTGGCATCGTCAACATACCACGTGACTTCGGCTTGAGGTTTTGAGACCTCAACAAAGAGTTCAAAGGGACTCTTAGCCGCCACCTCAATATCGTGTAAACCTTTTGTGAGTGTTGGAGGTAATTCTGCAAAAAAATAAGTCACCGAATTCTATGTAAGGGTGGGAAGTTCACGTAAGTTACATGCAAGTAAACTGTGGCAATCGTTCCTGCCTTCATTTCAGGTCTGTATAGTCTATCGTTCATTCCTGTCTGTTTGAGGGCAAACTTAGTTAAGTTAAAAGCAGCTTACTGTCAATTCAGCTTGGAGTCTAGTGACAGCTGAGCGGGAAAAGATATGCCGAAAAGATCAACTTAGATAACAAACTGCGGAATATATTAAGGTCATATACAACTTTATAATTTGAGTACTCCTTCGAATGCCTTAAGTTGGGCTAAAGTTTCGAAGCTGTGTAACGATATCCAATATTAAGCTAAATATGCAACTTTAATAACAACTACAATGAGTAAGAGGTAGTTTTAAATTACATCACATTACTAACGCATTTCTAAATTTTGAAATACTTCTTCATTTGGACTTTTTGGGGCGTTTTGCCCCAATTTGGGCACTCATTATGTGTATGGCAAAATGCCTGTATGTGTTCCTCCATGTATTGTTTGATTGAGTGAACTTGGCACGCTGATCTAAGCCTACAACAAGGGTAAACTACAAAAGTAACAATGTTTATAGTAAGACTATAGTGTTATGATATCCAACATGGGAGACTCGCAAGACAGAACAAGGACCGACAGGTACATAACACATCGTATCTAACTACAATATACACTACTGGTGTATTATATTTTGGGATATAGGGATATATTATATGATGCAAAATTATATAAAATACAAATCTACGAATACAACTAGTGTTTTTCCTGGGGGAGGGGGGGGGGGGGGATAGGCCTACATCTAAAATGTTTTTAAACACTAGTAAAGACAGTGACATATTTTGAATTATGCTAATTATGAGGAGATTAAAATACGGATCAGGTGACTGAATGAGTTCGATGATGAAAAAAAATTAAAAAAATTAAAATAATTACTGGTCTCATTTTTAAGACATGATGATTCCTACCTTCTACATTCAGTTTGGCGGAAGTGGATTTGTCGCCAATGACAACGGAGTATTCGCCCTCGTCATCAACAGAGGCTTCTGGGATTACACATATGTGACGTTTGCCATCTGTTTTTATGTCACAGTTGTCTTCGGGCGAAATCTCTTCACCGTTCTTCAGCCATTTTGATGGGACGTTGTCACGGTTGATGACACATTCCAAGGACACGGATTCACCCTCTGTGGCTGAAGTATCCTCCAGAGGAACGGTGAATTCAACTGGTTCTTCTGTAACCATGGTAACACAAATGTTTTACACATACTCTTGAAAAGCTTGAAACACAAATGTACATTCTGATTTTGACAAAAACTTAAATCAACAAAAACATCAAAAATAAATGATGAGAAAAATGGAAAAAAGTGGAAGCATATGTGTTAAGACAGCAACAGAAAATCAAAGAATGAAAACAACTGTTTTCATAAGAGACGTGTAAATTACAAAGAACAACAAAAACAATGTGATCAGATGAAATAATTTGTATGGCAGCATTTGGATTAGAGCAGCAATTTAAAAACAAATATATAAGTAGCCAGAGTTTAGTAATAGAGCAATGTTAAATAGGTTAGTTTAGTTACCATGGACAATAACATAGGAGGTTGTTTTATTCTTGCCAACCACACAAGAGTATTCTCCCTCGTCGTCAAGGGTGACGTCTTTCACCACCAGCTGGCGCTGTGTATCCTTGACAACAAACTCGTATTTCTCGCTCGGCTGAAGTTCGATTTCGTCCAAAAGCCAGGTGACATCAGCATTGGGTAAGGACAACTGAACTTCCAGCGTGAAGGGAGAGTTTTCGTAAACCTCCATATTGTCCAAGCCGACAGTAAAGCTGACAAATATTTCTGCAAGCCGGTGTTAGCAAAGCACATTTGTTAGCAACACAAATACACACAACGACAACACAGAATAATTTTCAAAAATACAAAAATATACCAAATAAAACTGACAACCACATAAATAAAACAACATGTATCGTCTTACGGACAAGGCTTGCTTGAATGAGCAAGATACTGAGGCAGAAGAATGGTTAGCTTTAACTACAGCATGAAGGTACAACACCTGATTGTCACAACTGTCTCAGCTACTGTTTCACTGGAATACTGGCATAAAATGCAGATACAATGCTTAGGCCTACTTATCTCCTGAAAATAAGAATTACTTAACATTTCAGATTATCAAAATGCATGACGCCGTTTCCCCCTGAAATATTTCTGTTAGCTTCAATTATCACATCTTTTAACTGTTTTCCAACGATAAAATGACCAGGACCACGTTTTTACCTTCAACCCTGAGATTGGCAGAAGAGCTCTTGTCGCCTACGGTAATGGTGTATTCGGCCTCATGATCTGGCGTCACATCAGGGATCACTAGTTTGTGTTGTTTTCCGTCAACCACGATTTTGTACCCATCTTCGGGTGAAATTTCTTCTCCGTCCTTCAGCCATTTTGCCGGCATGTTGGGTCGACTGAGTGTACATTCTAGAGAGACAGACTCTCCTTCTTTGGCACCGGTGTCTTTCAAAGGTACGGTGAATTCCACTGGTTCTTCTACAACGAAATCATATTCATGTGTATTTTTTCATCGACATAATATCAGCTATGATATGTGAGATTAATTGTCACACAACAGTATATTTATCCTATATGTCAGATTTATTGTCACACAACAATACGTTTGTCATTGTCAGATTTATTGTCACACAACAATACGTTTATCATAGTCAGATTTATTGTCACACAACAATATGTTTGTCATAGTCAGATTTATTGTCACACAACAATACGTTTATCATAGTCAGATTTATTGTCACACAACAATACGTTTATCATAGTCAGATTTATTGTCACACAACAATATGTTTGTCAGTCCGATTTATTGTCACACAACAATACGTTTATCATAGTCAGATTTATTGTCACACAACAATATGTTTGTCAGTCCGATTTATTGTCACACAACAATATGTTTATCATAGTCAGATTTATTGTCACACAACAATATGTTTGTCATAGTCAGATTTATTGTCACACAACAATATGTTTATCAGTCAGACTTATTGTCACACAAAAATATGTTTATCATAGTCAGACTTATTGTCACACAACAATATGTTTATCATAGTCAGATTTATTGTCACACAGCAATATGTTTGTCGTAGTCAGATTTATTGTCACACAATACATTTATAATGTGATCATAAGTTCATATCTCAGCGATGTTTTAAGTCATCCTTTACTGATGTGAAGTTATGATAACTGGAAGATGTCTTGAGTATGTTTATCAGAAACGTATCTTTAGCTTCTATGATAATGTAGACTCTTTATACCCAGTTCAATGGTCCGACTTTTTTTTAAAAATGTGAATGTCCATTTCCAATTACACATCCAATTAACAGCAGCAATATGACAAGAAAAGGCGAAGTTAATAGAAAGCACATATAAGTAGCCATATTTTGGTGACATAAAAATGTTAAGCAGGTTAGTTTAGTTACCATGGACAATAACATAGGAGGTTGTTTTGTTCTTGCCAACCACACAAGAGTACTCTCCCTCGTCGTCAAGGGTTACGTCTTTCACCACCAGCTGGCGCTGCGTGTCCTTGACAATAAACTCGTATTTCTCGCTCGGCTGAAGTTCGATTTCGTCCAAAAGCCAGGTGACATCAGCATTGGGTAAGGACAACTGAACTTCCAGCGTGAAGGGAGAGTTTTCGTAAACCTCCATGTTGTCCAAGCCGACAGTAAAGCTGACAAATATTTCTGCAAGCCGGTGTTAGCAAAGCACATTTGTTAGCAACACAAATACACACAACGACAACACAGAATAATTTTCAAAAATACAAAAATATACCAAATAAAACTGACAACCACATAAATAAAACAACATGCATCGTCTTACGGACAAGGCTTGCTTGAATGAGCAAGATACTGAGGCAGAAGAATGGTTAGCTTTAACTACAGCATGAAGGTACAACACCTGATTGTCACAACTGTCTCAGCTACTGTTTCACTGGAATACTGGCATAAAATGCAGATACAATGCTTAGGCCTACTTATCTCCTGAAAATAAGAATTACTTAACATTTCAGATTATCAAAATGCATGACGCCGTTTCCCTCTGAAATATTTCTGTTAGCATCAATTATCACATCTTTTAACTGTTTTCCAACGATAAAATGACCAGGACCACGTTTTTACCTTCAACCCTGAGATTGGCAGAAGAGCTCTTGTCGCCTACAGTAATGGTGTATTCGGCCTCATGATCTGGCGTCACATCAGGGATCACTAGTTTGTGTTGTTTTCCGTCAACCACGATTTCGTACCCATCTTCGGGTGAAATTTCTTCTCCGTCCTTCAGCCATTTTGCCGGCATGTTGGGTCGACTGAGTGTACATTCTAGAGAGACAGACTCTCCTTCTTTGGCACCGGTGTCTTTCAAAGGTACGGTGAATTCCACTGGTTCTTCTACAACGAAATCATATTCATGTGTATTTTTCCATCGACATAATATCAGCTATGATATGTGAGATTAATTGTCACACAACAATATATTTATCCTATTTGTCAGATATATTGTCACACAACAATATGTTTATCATAGTCAGATTTATTGTCACACAACAATATGTTTATCAGTCAGATTTATTGTCACACAACAATATGTTTATCAGTCAGATTTATTGTCACACAACAACATGTTTGTCATAGTCAGATTTATTGTCACACAACAATATGTTTATCAGTCAGATTTATTGTCACACCACCATATATTTATCAGTCAGACTTATTGTCACACAACAATATGTTTATCATAGTCAGATTTATTGTCACACAACAATATGTTTATCAGTCAGACTTATTGTCACACAACAATATGTTTATCATAGTCAGATTTATTGTCACACAACAATATGTTTATCAGTCAGATTTATTGTCACACAACAATATGTTTATCAGTCAGACTTATTGTCACACAAAAATATGTTTATCATAGTCAGACTTATTGTCACACAACAATATGTTTATCATAGTCAGATTTATTGTCACACCACCATATATTTATCAGTCAGACTTCATTATAATGAATTATAAACACAATACATTTACAATGTAATCATAAGTTTCATATCTCAGCGATGTTTTAAGTCATCCTTTATTGATGTGAAGTTATGATAACTGGAAGATGTCTTGAGTATGTTTATCGGAAACGTATCTTTAGATTCTATGATAATGTAGACTCTTTATACCCAGTTCAATGGTCCGACTTTTTTTTAAAAATGTGAATGTCCATTTCCAATTACACATCCAATTAACAGCAGCAATATGACAAGAAAAGGCGAAGTTAATAGAAAGCACATATAAGTAGCCATATTTTGGTGACATAAAAATGTTAAGCAGGTTAGTTTAGTTACCATGGACAATAACATAGGAGGTTGTTTTGTTCTTGCCAACCACACAAGTGTACTCTCCCTCGTCGTCAAGGGTTACGTCTTTCACCACCAGCCGGCGCTGCGTGTCCTTGACAACAAACTCGTATTTCTCGCTCGGCTGAAGTTCGATTTCGTCCAAAAGCCAGGTGACATCAGCATTGGGAATGGACAACTGAACTTCCAGCGTGAAGGGAGAGTTTTCGTAAACCTCCATGTCATTCAGACCAACAGTGAAGCTGACAAATATTTCTGCAGGCAGGATTAGTAAAATAACATTTTGACATAAGCAATTTTGTTTGAGATTAGTTGCATAAACTTATTCTGTTAGTTTACTATACACCGCTGAAATTACATGGACGTGATTAAAATGAATTGACAACACAAGACATATCAACTAATTAGCTTATTAAAGACAAGAGATTAAAAGAACTGACAACACATAGCTTCAGAATCTACAAACGCCTAGTAAATTATGACTGTGCCAGTAAAAGTGTTGAAACAGCAGGATAACTATGTCTTTATTTGGCATGAGTTTAACGACATACTCGAGAGCCCTCATGTCCGAGGGGGTTAGCACGCTAGCACGGCGGAATGATCCAGAAGCCTCTCACCAATGCGGTCGCTGTGAGTTCAAGTTCAAGTACAACTCATGCTAGTTTCCTCAGACCGCCGTCATATAAGTGAAATAGTTTTGAGTACGGCGTAAAACACCAATCAAATAAATCAAGAAAATACATACTCCAGACTATTAGGGTGAGGACCAAAATCAGGGTTATGCGTGGAGAAACCACACCTCTTCCGAAATAATAGGGGTTAGACAAGCGGTTACAGCAGAGACCCACAAAACTAGAATGAACGAATGGATGGTTAGAGTTTAACGCCATATGCTCAGACTCTTAATTAATCCAACTTAACATCTGACCATCTGTTAGCACATAAATGCACATGCCAATGGTGAAAAGAAAGGAAACAGGAAAACTGTGCTTAACACCATTCTTACCTTCAACTCTGAGATTAGCAGAAGAGCTCTTGTCGCCAATGACAATGGTATATTCCGCCTCGTGATCTTGTGTCGCTTCAGGAATCACGAGTTTGTGCTCTGTGCCATCGACAATGATCTCGTAACCATCCTCAGGTGAAATCTCTTCACCGTTTTTCAGCCATTTCGCTGGGAGATCTTCCTTGTTTAGTGTACATTCCAGGGTAACGGATTCTCCAACAGAAGTTTCCGCGTCATTCAAAGGAACGGTAAACTCCACAGGGGATTCTGTAAGAATACCGTTTACCGCTAAATTATACTTGACTAAAACCAATGATGTATGACTAAAACCAATGATGTATGACTAAAACCAATGATGTATGACTAAAACCAATGATGTATGACTAAAATGAATTATTTATCTTCATAAAATCGATGAATGATTAATGAAATCAATGATTCATGATTACAATCAATGATTTATGTATGACATGAATAATTCCCCATTGAATGCAATTATTCACGATGAGAATGTCAGATACCTACACCAATTTTATCATAACAGAGATCATTACGTTCCGCAATCTTGGCTGCTAAAATAATACACCACTGTAATGATTTGCAGCCAGTTTAACACCATAAAAGTCTTTACAATTAAAGTGAGTTACCAGGGAGCAGGAACGTGCTAGACGTTCGCCCTTCCCAATCAAAGTTTACCGACACCGGACCAACCATTACTTAAGTTATTTCCTTGGGTTGAAAGGCCGCGGAAAGAAACCACTATACAGTTGCTAGTTCATTCATTTGACGACAGTCATCTGTCCTTACATTCCACTTCCAGTTTAGCTGTTTCATTTATTTGATGCAAGTCATTGCCTTTACCTTCCACCGATAGCTTAGCTGTTGAGCTCTGACGACCGAACACGACGCTGTACTCGCCCTCGTCTTCCGGTGAGACTTCTGGGATGGTGTACAGGTGGCGTCGGCCAATCCGGCGGATGTCATAACCTCGTTCTCGCGTGATCTCCTCGCCATCTTTCATCCAGGTGGCTTCACGGTCTTTATTGATGGTACACTCAAACGTTACGGGCTCGCCCTCTGTGGCGTCCACGTCTTTGAGTGGTATGGAGAATTCAATGGGTTCTTCTGTAAACGTAATGTAGTTGTGTTTACAACCTCTCTAAATTATCTTATGTTAAATCTTCCATGTGACTACTTCTAAAGAAGCTTCGTAAATTATTCGAAAAGAATGGCCTAGAGATCCGAACCTACATTATTTGAAGAAAAAAGCTCTTCTCAAACAAAACAGAAGTAACAACTTCCAAGAAAACCACAGATGCTGTATGTTGCTTCTGTATTCTGGTTTACTGGATGGCATTTGATTTCTACAAATACAGTAATATCGTAAAGCAACATACAGTGTCCGCTGGTTCTCGGAGCTGTTACTGTGGTATATTATGTTAAATTATTCACAGTATTTTACTGGCATATTAGTACTTCATGCACATCCGTTATTTACCATTAACCACCACATAAGCCGATGTTTCGTCATCTCCAACGATACAAGTATATTCCCCTTCGTCGTCAAGAGTGACGTCATTGACCAACAGCTGGCGTTGCAAGTCATTGATCACGAACTCATATTTCTCGTTTTGTTCGAGTTCAACGTCGTCCATCAACCACGTGACGTCGGCTTTAGGATGTGAGAGCTCAACTTCTAGCGTGAAGGAACTATTTTCTGTGACTTCAATGTCTTTGAGTCCAATGGTAAAAGTGGCAGAAATCTCTACCAAAGTGGATTAGTAGAAAAATAAGGGTTTAGAAATAAAATAAGTCAGAATAAATGAAAAGGTAGTACATGAGAATTTCCGAGAAAAAGTGTCGAAAGAAGATTGTGTTAAGCAAAACAACTGTGATTAGAAAATGAGAACTAGTAATGAAAGCATTGACTTTATCATGCATGGGATAAAAGCTGACATTTACAGATGGAGGCAATGAAAAGAAGATGGCAGCGCTTAGTGTTAGCAACAAAATATAGCAGATAATTTAAGAAAGAAGTAGTGCGACTAAAAGTGCGACACAATCATTATAAACAAATTAAGAGGAAATACTTGAGAAATAAAATGAAAATTATATTAGTACACTGAATGTTTTCCAAATAATTAATAATAAAAAAGTGTTAGTGGAAAAGACTAATATCTGTAATAAAACGAAACAAGCGGCAATTGTCCATGGCTATACTAAATTTACCTTCTACTGTGAGATTGGCTGAAGAGGTCTTGTCGTCAATGACAACAGTGTACTCAGCCTCGTGGTCTAGTGTGACATCTGGAATCACCAGTTTGTGTTGTTTCCCATCCACCATGATCTTGTAACCATCTTCAGGTGAGATTTCTTCCCCATTCCTCAGCCACTTGGCTGGCATATTGGGTCGATTGATGGTACATTCCAGAGAGACGGATTCGCCCTCGGATGCTTCTTTGTCTTGCAGAGGAACAGTGAATTCCACTGGTGCTTCTGGGAAGACAAATGTCAGTATTTTAATTCATTGGCGAACTTTTCACGGACTTTTGACATAACCCAAATGCTTAAGAGGACTTCGACTTTAGAGCCAAATTTATTGGAAAAACATATTACTTTAACCTTGATTTAAATTTAGGTATTCAAACAGTTTACATTATTTTGACATGTCCATCAACCATTAGTAGTGTTAATTACCATGTACGACAACATAAGACGATGTTTTATTTTCTCCAATCACACAAGAGTACTCTCCCTCGTCTTCAAGGGTTACGTCTTTCACCACCAGCTGGCGCTGCGTGTCTTTGACGACAAACTCGTATTTCTCGCTTTGCGTGAGCGTGATGTCTTCAAACAACCATGTTGCATCAGCGTCAGGTTTGGAGGTTTGTACCTCCAGAGTAAAAGAACTCTCTGTGGTAACTCCAGTGTCTTTGTCTCTCAAACCGACTGTAAACTCAGCTGTTATTTCTACCAATGAGATTAGTTCCACAAAGACGAACATATAAAGGCACATTAAATAATAACATATTATTTAGCAGCAATTAGTAGGCTACCTAAACCTGCAATAAATAATCTTTATCCAACGATATTAAATTTTCATCTGAATGCTCGGTCTGTCTGAGAAATAACCAGGCTTCTGGGGTTATAGGCACAAATCATACTCTCGGTGAGACGAAATGGTAAATTAAAGGAAGTTTTTATTGTTTTTTTTTCACTAAGTCACTAAGTAATCAAGTTACATATTTCTGGTATGTAATGACTTTTGCAGTATCATGGCCGGACGTAACAGAATTGGGACTTATCCATTTAAAGACGTAAAGATAGACACAAATGTGCATTTATAGCAGGTTCATGTTGAGACACAGACATTGTGGCAACTTATTACATCGGAATAAGTTGCAACGATTAGCAAGTTATGGTACATTTCGACATTAGTAGCAACATATATACACTGTAAAACAATTTAAGCTCAAAGACTTATACACTGTAAAACAATTTAAGCTCAAAGACTTCACCAATGGGTAAGTGTTGATTAACGGTAATAGCCAAATTTAGAGTTTATTAGACACAATTAACACACACCATTAAGCCACAAATAAGCTAGAGTTAGACACAGGTTTAGTATGTTGTTCCTGCAATTCCTATTAGTGGCAACACATATACAGGCCTTGGTAACAAACTTACCATAATTGAATGTTTTGTAACAAGACAATTTTACAGTACAGTTACACAATATAGCAACTTTCCAGATCGCGATTTAGCCATCAACAGAGCCCCATTCATGGCTTATTTTCAAACCATACATTTTCCCGAAACAAAATTCCGAATGCATTTGTAACAGACCACGTGACCTACCTTCTACACGTAGATTGGCTGTTGAGGATTTGTCACCAATGACGACGGTGTACTCGGCTTGGTCGTCCACTGAGGTTTCTGGGATAGTCAAAACCTGGCGCGTGCCATCTGTCACGATGTCGTAGCGATCGCTGGGAACAAGCTCCTCTCCGTTCTTCAGCCATTTTGACTGGACGTCCGGTTTGTTGATGGTACATTCCAAACTCACTGATTGCCCCTCTTTGGTGTCTTGGTCTTTGAGTGGAACGGTGAATTCCACTGGAGCTTCTAGAAGTGGAATAACAACATTTGAAAACGACTCATTTTTTCCCCTTCAAGAACAAAAGTTACTTCTGCTTCACTATAGTTTTCCGAGACCATTTTTGTTTCTTCATCATTTCAGCAATATACAAAGGAGGTTGAAAATATTTTACTTTAGTATGACACTACTGGTCATTGGCTGCAGTATAAAAACAAGTATTAAATTGTTAGTATAGGATAACAATTTTCACAACATATCAGTAAATTTACAAAACTTATTGAAAAAGGCCTGCCAACAATTACCATGAACAATGACATAGGAGGATGTCTTGTTATCTCCAATCACGCAAGAATATTCGCCTTCGTCATCAAGGGTGACATCTTTGACCACTAGATGGCGCTCCGTGTCATTGATAACAAACTCAAATTTGCTACTGGGTTCAATTTTGTGCCCATCTAGAAGCCATATCACATCGGCATCCGGTCGTGACAATGTCACCTCCAGCGTGAAAGAGCTCTTTTCATACACCTCAATATCGGTTAGAAGTTTAGTAAATTTCACTGGAAGCTCTGTAATTCAATGGGGTTAAAATGTTAATGGCGCTACTTTGCTGAATATTGATTAAATCCAAAATAACAATCCAGTCAATAGCAAACAAATTTGAAAATTATCAGTTCAATAAAAGTGAATAATATTATTACAATATGAAGAAGTTAGTATACGTGGTAAGGTGAAAAACCTTATTTTGAGGGTTTAAGAACTATAACGTCTGACCAATGGTAGTTAACATTACAACAACACAACAACTGAAATTGACAGTATCAATGACATTAATGTTATTAGTTTCACTCCCTGTTAACCGGACTCAGCCACTTATTTACACATGAACAGCTCACTTATCAGAAAATTTCAAATTAGTAAATAAGTTATACACACTGTAGTTACCTATGCTACTCCTACTACTATGCTAAGACAATGACAATATTAAGTCTGTTACCATGGTTGCGGTCCCTGGCTTACCTTTTACAGTGAGATCAGCAGAGCTTTCCTTGTCACCGATTTTCACAGTGTACACTGCCTGGTCGTCTGGTTTGGCGTGATAAATGGTCAGGACGTGACGCTTGCCGTCCACTTTAATGGAGATGTCGTCACTGGGAGCGATTTCTTTGCCGTTTATCAGCCAGGTGGCGGGCTGGTTGTCTTCGCTGACCTCACATACCATTTCCACGGTTTCTCCTTCCATACACGTGATCTGGCGCAGGGGTATTGTAAACTCCAACGGAGCCTCTGCACGGAGGGCGCAAAAAACAAAGCTCATTAAAACATTTAATACATATTAACACTGGAGTTATACACTGGAAGACAATCATTATCATGTAACGTCTTTGGTTCAAAAGTATTGGAAATAATAGAAAACCAATGCATAAATTAACGTTTTGGGTAATACATTTTTTTTTGGAAACACATTAAAATTTGTACAAAAAAAGTTAAATCTCAACTATGTCAAAGAATCGAAGATTTTCGTAATGTATTATATTTATGTCGTTCCTAAGATTTCAAACTTCTTTAAAGCTTCTTTACAGGATTTTAGAGGTCATGTTCCAAAGCATATAAACTTGGACTTTTTCTAACTACCTTGGAAATAATTACATGTACTTCCTTTTTTCTTTACTAATGCGAACATCCAGTGAATTTCATAACTTACTGTGCATCTTAGAATCTCGGACCTTTTTTTCTTGTTCATGACGTCCCACCCAAATACATGCTGCTATAAACTAGGATGCTCAACAACTTTTTCGTTTCACACAGTTACGTGGAAATTAGCGATCACAAATGACCAATCATGCAAAACGTGTGGCTGTATTAGGGTAATGAGGTTGTCCGACCCAGAAGGAATATTATTGGTAGTTTGAAGAATCTGGTTTATATTAATAAATTCACAGTTGATAGAGACAGCGAAACCTCACCACCACGTACGATATTTCTACAGCGAGGAACTAAGCTTTGCATATTGTAAGTTAAGCTCCACTTGGAATATTCTGCTTCCGGGTAGCAAACGGCGTCCCTACGACCAGCACTACATGTATTATCGTATTGGACCTAACATAGCGTCACATGCTGGCAGTTACTTAATAGAGCAAATAATCATGATGAGCAAAATATGTTTCAGCACAGCAATATAAAATAGTTATAAAAGAGAATACTGTGAAGTTCAGAGTTTACCCACAAATGGGTTTCTACATTTACATGCAAAACAACACTTTAATTATACGCTGGAATTTTGGATTAAAGAAACGTCCCAGGTTGCTTTGATTTTCACAAATCTGATAAAATTTACTCTTAAAAATAGCTATTCCTCAAAAGCTAGTATACTGCAAACATTCACTGAGTCTTTCTGTCCCTAATATTTTGTAAGCCTTTTCCTTCATAGGACATCCTGTGTTGTGAGAATCAATGGGAAGGGCTGTTATGAACAGATTACGTGCAACTTTTTAAACTGATTTATTTCACTGAACTGTTTTAATTGTTTAAATTAGTTTAAAATCGTCCACATTACACCGTTAAACTTGTCTGAATGGTATATGTGTTCGTCAACCTTGCGGAAAAACAGTTCGAAAAACATATTAAAAAGCTTTGAGTGTAACAACTGGTAAGGTCCATGTTAATCACTGTTAACAGGTGAAACTCAGCGAAGTCAATACAGTTTTATTCAACATCAAATCAAATTAATGGGAAAATAGCAGCCCAATTAAGTTCTTTTGCTTCTGGGAATGGTCTGCAATGGCTTATATTTTCCTTAATGGCAACAAACACTTGATAATATTACAACCAGCCAACGCGTTTTTGCCCAAGGCTTTCTTTTGTTCAGACAAGTTTCACAGATGTACAAACCCTATTAGTGACAGTCTATAATTTCTTGTCTTAATTTTTAATAACAGTGTGTAGAAAATCTTTTAAAACAATTTTAACTCCAAAACATTTCAACAACGGATTCCATGCATTCAATTCTCAACAAATGTTCTCGTAAAGTTATATCCTGAAGGCTTTGTCTTCCAGGTTTTTTTAAGCCTATTTTTTGAAATGTTTCAGACTGTCAGCAAGATGTTGTATAACCACTACCCACTATCAGTACTAACTCTGATGCTACACAAACCTTGCCGATAGCTACGCCAAGTTGCTCGTTTTCGTCCAATCACCACGACGTAATCGCCCAAATCACGTCTTGTCAGGTGACGTATTGTAAACTTATGCATGCATCCCTCGTCGACGAATTCGTATTTGAGGCTTGGGCGGATAGCTACTTCATCCTTAAGCCAGGAGACGGTTATATCAGGCTTGGAAACCATGCACAGAAAACTAGCCACCGGCTCGCTTTCGATAGTGTAGCGTTTTAGTTTCACATTCAGTTTAATCGGGATTTCTGTAAATCAAGCCAAAGTCACATAGACTAGATCGTAGCCAAGCAGTAGTCCTTAAACCAAGTTAAAACCCTTCAAAGTTATTATAAACAAGAGACCTAAGCGACAGCACAAATTCTATTAAGATTCGGCTGCCAAGTTGAGTGAGGCTTTATGGGTAGAAAAGGGGGTCAGGAGCCATTTTGAATGAATACTTCTGGGCATGTTAAATGTCAGTAAGATGTTGGTAATGTGCAGCTAGAGTACGTTATAAACAAGCCTATAGAGAAGCAGGCACAAACCACCAAATCCTCAAATACTCATGCACACACACATCTCTGAGATCAAATGCTGGACGATGCACATACACTGTTGACGATGCACACACACTGGTACAAGCTGCAATCATCATGCCAGGCAGTGATAACATGCAACTGAACTT
Source organism: Liolophura sinensis (assembly GCF_032854445.1). Classification (NCBI taxonomy): domain Eukaryota; kingdom Metazoa; phylum Mollusca; class Polyplacophora; order Chitonida; family Chitonidae; genus Liolophura; species Liolophura sinensis. The sequence continues at coordinate 19,183,977 of NC_088298.1, read as the reverse complement.
TGATCATCATTTCAGTACACTGTATAAAAATGCTCCGAGTTCCAGATCACATTTCGCAGTCTGTAAATCTTCTCCTATTGTTACTGATGAAAAAAAAGTTTCACTGCAAATCCTGTCTTTTCAAACTAGAAAGGTTTCCGGATCCATCAGCATCAGAAAAACTACATTAAAGCTGACCGATTCAATTTCATTGGCATCTTGGACAGATCCACAAAAGAAGCCAGCGATTCACTCATTTCTTCCTTTACTCAGCATCGCTGAACATATGTCTTTCTATCAACCGCATTTCTGATTCCAAATTTCCTGCTGTGAAAGCTACTAAACAGTTTATTTCTTTCAAAATGTTTCGTCTCTGAATATTTTAATCCTTCCTCTCACGTAGCACTGTTCTGCATATTAAGATATTAAGACCCATGATGACTTGTCCTTTTCCTATATAGGGCTGCATTTCTTCCGCACAACAGTTAAGTTTCGGCAACAACGTCGCAACACAGTTCGACTTCTTTGGATCATAAATTATGTTGGCTGCTATACATTCAGAACAAACTGTTTTGGCTTTACTCTTTGTCAGTTCAAATATAGTACATGGTGCACATGCGCGAAGGAGCTTGAGCTTCAACGCGAAGGCTGGCTGAAGATTCCACATCCTCGGCTTTAAATGTGTACGTTCCGGAATCGCTGACATCCAGAGTGTTGATGGTCAGCGTGTGGACGTAGCCATCGTTCCTCGTCACATGCTTCCAGCTAGTTCGCAGACGGTGGCCATTTTTATACCATGCAGTATTATGTGGTGGATTAGATAGACGACATGTGAAGACAGCAAGAGCATGCTCAAAGCCTATGGTTTCTTTCAACGGAGTTAAAATACGCACATGGCTCTCTGTAAAAAGCAAGCAAGGGAAAGAAAACATGTTTTGAGAGGTTAAGTATTAAAGACCCCGTCACCAGAGAGAATAAACCGAGTGAAGCCCAAATGAGCTGACTGATAATACCAATCCTTCAACCCAATATGAACTACACTTTATACGACTGCTCAAAAGATTTTGATACACAAGATAGCAATCATGAAACAAATCTGCGATTTTCACACTTCTGAAATTCCGGGCTAACGTCCATAAAGCTGTTGCTGCTAAGTACAATGGCAATACAAGTTATCAAGAGTCATATGTTGCCATTTGAAAAGCGAATTTGAAAATCAGTGACAGAAAAAAATGTCCTTGCTTCACTGAAGCGGCTACATGCCTGAATGTAGCCGATCAAACTGTTTTCTTCTAATTGCAATAATTTTGTGGTTGTTGTCTTTTTTTCCTGAATATTACGTGTCAGCCAGTTGGGATTCACAGGAATAACATGCTGGGTTAATATCATAATTGTGTATGAATATGCAAATTCAAATGCTCTCATCCAATCAAAAGATGCCATGTTAATGAATACAAAAGTATAACATGTAAAACCCCCAACCAAAGATGACAAAATGCAAACATTGGAGTCTCATTTTTTTCAAAATTTCCCGCACAAGATTTACTTAAACTTGCATACATACACAAATATAAAACAGTAATTTCATGCCATAAATCCAAAGAATTCTTCTCACAAAATTTACTGGATATTATGACTAGAATAATCAAGTAATCTACAGTGGGCTATTTACAACAGTGTGATGACTACAACATCAAAAACGTTAGCTTCAAGTGATACAACATGGTGAAGATACACGTGCTATTATTATGTCATGTGATACACAAAGCATTACTCTGTGAAATGATACATGAAAATATAATACTAGTAATGAACATGGACAGCCATTTTTTAACTGTTTCATACCAAAAAAGTCAAGAATTTTATATTTATAATCGACGACTAAAATGACAACGAACGAAAAAGATATTCTGTTATCGAAACAAAATGAAACTGTTGAAAAATTGCTGTGTACAAACATATTAATAATGCACATAAATTGGTATAAAATATATGGACAAATTATTAACGGAAAAAAGGGAAAAACTAAAAAAAAAAATGTTATAGCTATATTATGAAACCACTCATGTATATTAGCTCAACCATACAGTGACAGTTGATGGCTGACTTTTATTTAGTAAAATAAAGTCATTTCTCTCTGGAGATTTTTTCTTGTCATGTTTAATATTATTTTATTATTTTATATTATTACCAGGTATGAATGCTTGGGGGTAATTTGCTCTATTTCTCAAGACTGGTAAATTAACCTTACTACACGGACGGAACTATGCGACGTTACTTTTAATTCTCTCTGTCAATCCTGTCAAACATGTTTTTCCAGTGACAACCACTTTACAAGTCTAAAGGTTATTAGAAGAATTACAAAGCAGATCCAGGTTAATGCAAAGATAATTTCCTCGAATTTCCTCACATGTTTTATTCTCTGGTTTGATCTTCAAGAAGCTACAGATTTGCAAACTTTTGTTCAAATTATGTATGCTCAGGAAAGACGTCAGAAAACACTGCACATTCCATTAGACATATGACATATAACATATGACAACATTTACATTAAAAGCTTGAGAGCATTAATTTTCAAAATTACACAAGGTAACAATTCCAAAATATCACCTCCGAGAGCCGATTATGCATTTTCTGGGTTTTTAGTTTTAACAATTAAAGCTTTATTTTCTTCAGGCTGAGGGGTTATCAGAGCTGTGGAGCTGAGTTAAGGAAGTTTCACAGTAAAGAAACAGGTGAGGATCAGTTTACAAGACAGATGAGGATCAGTTTACAAGACAGGTGAGAATCAGTTTACAAGATAGGTGAGGATCAGTTTACAAGAGAGATGATGAGTTTACAAGATAGGTGAGGATGAGTTTACAAGACAGATGAGGATCAGTTTACAAGACAGATGAGGATCAGTTTAAAAGACAGATGAGGATCAGTCTACAAGACAGACGAATCCTTGATATGAGACACTTCGGTTGTAGGAAATTGCATAGAATAAGCGTTGGTAGTAATGGGTGTATTGTTTTAGTCTGTTACAAAAGCCTGGGTTTAGACAGGCTTAGTTATGCTGGTACTATGTGCAATACCCGTAACATGTTGCAAACGCTTGAGTTTAAATAATTGCACGCATTGCACGGTCAAGCAATAATCTGCATATGAAATTAGCTCCACTTTGCGTCACGGATAAAAGCAGTTTGTAATGAAACCTTCCACCTTGTGTGCTGTAATCGCTTTCAGTTTGATGCGTCGAAAAATGGTGAATTGTTAAACTAAGGTCACATTATTCCATATCCCATATACATCTTTCAAGCTGTGTCTTGGTATCAAAGCCATGTGGTTGGTATGCATTATAAAATCAACCTCCATACAGAAGCATATCCTTGCAATGTGTTGTAACAAAAGGTGAGTGACTGTAAAGCTGCGTAGCTCGAATTCAATGAAGAGACTGTTGCAAAAAAATGCTAAGTGATGCAAACTACAACATAGTAAGCGATAGTTTTGTTATCGACAGACGAAAGTATAGCAATCCTCAATTCAACATGCAAGCCATTTCCCCCATGCAGTAGTATAAAGAGCCAATTAGAGTGGATAACCCCTCTAAATGTCTATATCAACGAAGATGAACTTAGAGGTGTGGTTGAGAGGTGAACTGACGTGAAACATCAAACGATGTCATCTTGGACAAAACAGTACTGAGACAATGCTTCAAAAATAGAAAACAGTCAAAAATGTTAAATAATTTCCAAAACGACTTGTTAATTATAATGCTTATATGTGAATAATGCTTATATGAGTATAAAATGCATTAAATCAGTAAATCACACAAAACTGAGTGAAAACATTTGCAAATACACACAAAAGCTTTAAAAATATATACAAAACAAATTTTACACGGTTCATTAAGATCTTCAGAATCAATCACTTGCAGAAAATATGTTTTTTGGCAAAAGAAAACTTGGCACTTCAATCCGTGTCAAGAGTCCAGTAGGCACACCAGGCAGTTAAAACACCAGCAAAGAAGAACAACAAAATCAGGAAGAGACGAATGCACGTACCATCGAGGTAGAGCTTGGCAGAACTCTTCTTGTCGCCTACCACGACGGAATACTCTGTAGCATCAGTCTTCTCTGCATCGTTGATTATCAAGGTGTGTTTCCTACCCTCGTCAATCAGCTGGTGTTTCTCGCTTGGAGCGATCAGACGACCGTTCTTGTACCATTTCACCGAGACGTTCTCTTTGTTGACTTCGCAGCTAAAGAAAGCCATCTTGTGCTCTTCAACGCGCGTCTCTTCCAGCTCGGCCATGAATTCCACGCTGGTTTCTGAGAGAAAGAGAACAGTGTAATCGCATTAGTCATGGCATCTATTGTTTTTGCTGGTAAAAAATATGCGTCATAATCAACTGGAATGGACCAAGCTATGCAAAGGGGAAGAATGAACTCGACACAAGTGATCTGTATATCTGTTCAGCTTTCTATATAAATTCCAATAAGTGCAACAATGAGATAGCAGAAATGAAACTGAACTATTGTTTTATTAAAACGTGGAATGAAACTTCAAAACTGAATGAAGCAAAAAACATCCATTTTATTTTTGAGAAAGTACATGATGCGGTAAGAACAATTTAGAACACTGGATAAAACAGACTGTCAGCGTTAAGAATAAACTTAATTAGTCTGAAATATGGAATCCTGTTTGTGACGTTTATAAGAGTGTGGTCTCACCAAGATCCATCATGTGCGGTATGATGGGCAGCATGCATCCCTAACCTGATACGTTATACATGTAATTACCGTAAATGCACAAAGAAACAAGTGAATGTTCACAGGCAAATAAACATTACTTTTGGCGCTAAAACTGGTTTTCCCAGTATCACCCTAGCTCTTCAAGTCGCCTTTCGAAATCAATAGAATAAAGCAAACTGAGCAACGCTGTCATGAACGAAGTTGGTCTTTTATGGCATGTTGCCATTACCTATTGCAACTACTTACAAATAAACAGTGCAAAACAACTGAGTGTAAACTATATGAATGGTAACCATGTTTCATAACTATATCTGTAACTAATTTTGTGTGCACTGCGAAAGTGTCGGGATAGAGTTGTTTTGGGTAAAGGAGACACAAGAAAATAAAAAGACAAGCAAAACCCAAAGTTGGCAAGGTACTGATCCTGCTGAAAGGTGAAAGAATAAGGCGGGAGTCACACATAAACCAGGTGTTGAGGGTATCAAGACGAAACGCTGTTTTATGGAATGGAGGTCAAAAAGTAGAGAGCAAATTCCTCAAAAAACTTTTCCTCAGAAAAGATTTTCATATAATAATTTAATTTATGTCATATACGAGTGCATTTTTCAAACATAAAATCTTGGCAAGGGGATCAAACTGCAAGCAATGTCATATAATGCATGGCATAAATGAACAACTTGTGTGGTGGAGTGCAAAACCTTGTGGAAAACAAAACCTCAAATCTACAAAAATACTGTTCTGGTGCAGAACGTAAAGGTCAAACAGTAACTTCATTCCTTCATTCGGACTTTACCAAGGACAGCCACGAAAGCCGTTGTGGATTGGTCTCCAAGGAGACACGTGTAATCCCCTTCGTCGTCAAGGGTTACGTTGTGGACAGAAAGCTGACGTTGCGTGTCTTGAGCAGTGAATTCGTATTTATCACTAGGCTTAATTTCGAAATCATCGAGGAGCCAGGAAACTTCAGCCTGGGGCTTAGAGAGAGTGACTTCTAATGAAAAGTCACTTTCCTCGTAGACTTCCTTATCTGAAAGGCCTATGACGAAAGTTGCTCCCAACTCTGAAAATGCCGAGGTTATATTTAACTACATTTACACGAACCGTCAACAATCAGATAGTTAGAGTACAGCAACACAGATCGGAAATAACAGAACAGTAGAGAGAATATTTTCCAGCACATCCAAGGAGTTCACAAAACACCAGACGAATTCACAAAACACCAGACAAATTCACAAAACAATCAAAGGAGTTCACCATGCACGAACAGTACTCTCAAAACAACCAAAGGGGTTCACAGAAACACACACACACACGCAAAGGAAAACACAGAAAGACACATACATTTTATATATTCAGTTTTAATAGGTTTATATCTTTACAATACAGAACAATAGAGAAATACCGCGATAATGATAGAATAGATAAGTACATGGACACTGTTCACATCTCTCTTATCACATCTATATCATCTATCTACGCTCATCTATATTATTATTCACAAGATTATTTGTACAAGAGAAAAGGATCAACAGCATTAAGGCAGCTTGAGGAAGGATTTGGTGCACAGAAACAAAGAAACAGCGAGTCCTGTATACCGATAATTATTCATCCTAGTAACAAATTTGTCAATGCTAATAGTCCACCAAGATGGCCGACAAATTATTTCTTCTTTTTAACATTCTCTTTTACTATTCCTCAACAAGTTCCATCTTACTGAACCTAAATCAGTCATTTCATTGCAATATATTTTAAGATATTCCCAAGTATTACCTATGTCTTTTTTGCTTGAGACGAAGTTACTTTTTGCTTTTGTGATATAACAGTGTTATCTCCCGTGAATATCCACCAAAATTTTACCTAAGAAATGCGTGGCTTCTAAATTAGGTCACAGACTACCCGCCTCAGGAACAGAAAGCTATAATGCAACCAGTTATAGTTTCATTCTAACACATGTTATCCTGTATAACGTGATCAATTTTTCATTTCCGGAATAATAATACAACCCCATTGCTTCACATTGCCATATATACCAAACTACTTCATTGTAAAGCAAAACAGATGAATAACATCGGTATGCCAGGTTGACAGATATGATAAAGCACATATCACACAGAGAGGATACGCACAGTTTATCTATATGGAAATTTGATCTGCTACAAAACACCACTACGTAATTAAGCTGTCTGATGTCTACAGCAGCAAAAGCATAATGGGAATGTTTCATTATGAAACTACTAAGCGTAACAACCACAAAGCTGTCGTTGATGTGATATTAAACAGTCTAATTGTTCCCAAAAAAAGAAAAGCTAAAAAGATAGCTATGGGGAGTTACTTTAGGGTAAAAGGACATATCACAGTTACAAGGAAACATGCTACATGACACTAAGCTACTGGGATACAAGAACAATTTTACAGGGACATTGTACAAGAGCACACTACATTGTGGACACAAACAAATGGTACAAGGAAACAAGAGCAAATTACAGAGTTAACAAAATGAAGCACTGGAATAAACTACAGACAAAAGATGACGAACTATCTAGCAATAAAAGTGCAAATTACCAAACAAGACAACAGACACATGGAAGACAGCTATGGGTACAAGCTCAAACACAAAGACTAAAGGACCAAATAGACACAGGAAGACGGCTACGAATACAAGCGTGAACACAAATACTAAAATACCAAGAAGACAACTTTACCTTCCACCGTTAAAGTCGCGGTTGTTTGCTCGTCTTCCACACGAGCCGTAATATCTCCAGAGTCGGGGAGAAGGGCGTCATCGATGACGAGTCTGTGCGTCCGTCCGTCACTCAGGATGTGGTAACGATCATCAGGAAGGATTTCCTGACCATCCAGGAACCACTTGACGGTGGCGCCTTCTTTCGACACCTCGCACACAAATTCTGCCTTATCGCCTTCCTGGACAGTCATGTCTGTGAGAGGCTTAATGAATTTTGGAGGTAATTCTGAAGAAAAAAAATGAGCGCTTTTCACAATTTATGATTTCTTTATAAACAGACGTGTTATGGAAAATATTGATAGTGGGGCAATCAGGATGTAGCTGACAACTTTTGGTTTGATTCATTTATTTATTTGATGCGTGTTTTACGCCATACTCAAGAATATTTCACCGATACGACGCCGGCCAGCATTATGGGTGAAAACATTTGATAATGAAAGTGTAATAAACATACACGCACCGCAGGTAAAGAAATTCCAAATGTTTTCTGTTTTATTTATCTATCTAATCGGTATTTAGGCTTTGAAGTTAACACAGCTAGTGAACCATTCAGATTTTTTACTTGTTTTGTCGTCTCGGCGTTAAGCCATAATCATGTATTATTATTTGTGTGGTACCTACACCATGCAACCTAGCAGATAATTTCAGTTCTTAAAGAAAACTGCAGAAGAAATATTAGAGCTCAAAAATATTCACTTGTTCTTACTGCGGTCAGTTTTTATATGACACATGCGTCTCACAGAACAATTATTTTGCTTTGCATTTCTTGCAATATTTGTCCGACAATTGATTATAAATCCAGTTTTAGAAGTAACAAGTGAGCCTAAATGACAATCCTTACTCACCCTGGACAAAGAGTGTCGCTGTTGTAGTAGCATCATCCACTCTGACAGTCACTGGACCTTCATCCAGGACTGAAACTTCTCTAATGAGGAGTTTGTGGACGGGTCCGTCAGTAATGATCTCATATTTATCATCAGGTACAACTTCTTCTTCGCCAACAAACCACTGCACAGAATCCACATCTTCCGAAAGTTTGCAGACGAACTCCGCAATGGTGTTTTCCTTGGCAGTGACGTCGGAAAGCCCCAGAATGAACTCGGCTGGTAGTTTTTCCACCGTCAGCTCAGCCGATGTTGTTTGGTCGCCGACCTTGACAGTGATCGTGGACGCGTCGTCCAACGTTACGTCGTTGATTATCAGTTTGTGTTTCTTGCCGTTGGAAATCATCTGAATCCTGGCGTCTGGCTGAAGCTCGAAGTCCGCGGCGAACCAGTGTACGTCGCCAGGCGGAACGTCTTTACTGAGCTCGATTTCAAACTCAACTGTAGACTTTTCAACCACCGTCATGTCTTTCAGCGGGATGGTAAATTCGGCAGGGATTTCTTCCACGATGAAGTTAGCTGTGGACATACGATCCCCGATCTGGATGGTGACTTTTCCAGCATCTGTGACAGCGACATCTTTGATGACAAGTTTCTGGGAGGGTCCGTCTGCCAGGAATTCGAATTTCTGGTCTTGCGTGAGTTCTACATCATTAAGGAACCAACGGACTTTGTCTTTATCGACGTCAATTGTCAGCTCACATTCGAATACAGCGACAGTGCCCTCTTTGGCTGTAACATCCTTCAGGTAAATTGTAAATTCCGCTTCCACATCTGAAAAAAAAATACAAGCAATTTAAATGTAATGGTTTGAAGTAACAGAACTTTCTCATATCATCTTCTTACAAAACCATATAGCTAATATTGACGTGAAACTTTTCTTCTGGTTCATAAAGTTCTTCTCTCATCAAAAATAGCTGAAATACTGCCAGTGTGACGTTAAACCTTCATAATCCATCCATTCAACCTTTACTATCAATGAAATTTAGTAGAATCTATCGTCCGACACACTCCTACCATTTGTAAATCATAAAGAGACCAATTTCCAAACTAACCTGATAAATTCTTTTTTTTTAACCTTTTCTTAGTTTTTATGCTATAATATATTTGTACATTTAAGATAATACGGGTGTATGAGAGAGATTATGTATTCACCGACGGTTATCTGGTAAAGAAAAAGGAAAAACATGCGCACCTTCAACTTCCAGTTTTGCTGATGATTCGTCATCGCCGTAGCAGACAGTAACGGTGCCGCCATCTGCCTGCTGAACATCGTGAATAGTCAGGGTGTGTTCGGCACCAACTGATGTCATTTCATATTTGTTGTCGCCCTCCAGTTTCCTGCCGTCAAGGTACCAGTCCACAGTTTCGTCTTCTACCGTTGTCTGGCATTTAAAGACCACATCGCCATTGACGACGGCTTTGGTGTCCTCAAGTCTTGAGGTGAACTCTCTTGTCAGTTCTGTGGAAGAAGTTACATTAACTATGTCAAAATATTAACAGAGAAAACCAGGAAATGATACAGTAACGGACCCTGGATTAAGACAAACTCTCCAAGCTGTAACTATGTGAACTTTCATTATTTGTGAACATCAATTTTATACTCTAAAAGTAATGAAAGTATTTTGTTAATATTTTTCAACCAGAACGTCGAAACATTTTTAAAAACATAAAAATGTCACATCGACATTATCCACGTAAAACACTCAGTTTTCAATACAATAATTTTACCTCCGCAACTATCATCATTTTAAGACAGTGAAATCTAAAGCAATGAAGCTCCTTTTAAGTCACTAATAACAATTTCAATTACTTACTGCAAAACCAGCTCACTGAATGCTATCCCCAATTAGTGTTTGAAACCCTATGAAGACATTGGAATTTGTCAGCAAAACGTAAGTCAAGAAAGGGAGACAACCAGTTTTACCTCTAACAGTGAGCCGCGCTTCTGTTGTGATGTCGTTGAAGCTACACGACACAGGCCCTTCGTCTTCAGGTTTGGTCTTACTGATGACAAGCGTATGGTGCTTGCCGTCAGCAACAATGGCGTACTTCGGACTGGCTTCAATCTCTTCTTCCTTGACCTTCCAGGTGACATTGACATCAGTGATGGAGAATTCGCACTCAAATTTGGCGGCTTCTTTCTCCTTTACGTGCATGTCTTCAAGAGGTACGAGCCACTTCCACTGAAGCAAGCACAACAACAACAGGCATCGATGTAAACCATGGAATAAGGTATGAACAAGGCCAGAACAACTCTTCCAGTATACATCGATGCTGGATAAATTCCATTTTAAATAGGTACGATCTCAAATCCACCTGCGAATGTTTAAACCAAGTATAAAAGGAGGAAACTCTGTAAAGTATGTATGCCTTTCTCTTGATTTTCTCCACAACTCTTTATTCCATCGACTTCACATTTGCCGCGTGTATTACCGATCACCCAAGAAGTACAGCGCTCAGTGTACTGGTGGTCATCACAGGCAATGATGACATCACAGATCTTTCGCTGTTACATGCGTAATTTCTTCAGCTATTGAATGAATGCCATCAAAAGTAGAGTCATGTTATTTATACTGTGTAGCAGATATGAATTATTATCAAAAGCGGAGCGCACTAGTATTTTAGAATTCTCACAAATTAACATAAACCTACCTGTGCTTTAGGAATTTTGAGTGTGTGTTCCTCAGCTTCTTCCAAATCCTTTGTCTTCGGAGCATAGTCATAGCGAGCCGAGACATCCTCGGACACTTCCCGGGTTATCTCCTCTTCTGGCTGTTCCTTCTCTAATGTCGCCATGTCGTGACGCTCGCTGCGCTGGAAGTCTATGTCAAACTGGCTCATTTCATAATCAACCTAGAACGAGAAAATGACAACAAATCATATCAGATGTAGACGAGGCTCTTTGGAAGTCATGCTTAATTATCACTGCAGATGTAGTGTCAATGGTCACAAATATTTCTTACATTCATACAAAAAGATTTTTGTTTTGATTGGTTTTTCATGCCGTACTCAAGAATATTCACTTATACAACGGCGGCCAGCATTATGGTGGGTGGGAACCCACGACCATCCACAGGTTGCTGGAAGATCTTCCCACGTACGGTCGGAGAGGAAGCCAGCGTGAGCTGGTCATACAAAAAGACGATTGTTAGCCAAGTTTCCATATCACACCACAAGGTAAAACAATATGAATAATGTCAAATTCTCAAAAACCAATTAAGTGCGACCATTTGTCAGCTATCACACTGTCGTGGTTGCTTTAGACCTACCCCCTAGGCTACTTCTATAATTCTATCCTATCCACACTAAACATTAACAGCCTTATAAGGTTAACAAAAAACTAACCTCATCTGTAGTTCTTTCTGGTAAGTCCACAGCCGTGAACTCTGAAGTTATGTCTTGAACTTCTTTTGTGTCCTTGGTTTGTGGAACTTCTTCTTCCTCTTGTTCCACATGGCGTAATTTGCCCCAGTCAATGTCTTCTTCCTCGGGACCTTCCTTCTGGAATTCCCTGTTGAATCAAATAAATAGTTCTGTATTATTCACGTAAAAACCAAAATTAAAAAAAAAGATCCTTACAGGTGATTCAGTTGTTTGAGGTATAATTTGTGAAGACCAAACTCAAGATGTATTGAAATACTACGCTGGCTGTTCAGGTTTTGGGTGAAGTAGATAGGGCAGGATCCTAGGGAAACTTGAGCATGTGCTTCTGTACCCGGTAAAGCTCCTGTCATAAAGTTCCAGCCGTAACTGTGGGATTCCTTGAATACTTATTTCAAGTCTGGGGAGGGTACGGGTGATTAGAAGTAAGGATGCACGTTTGTTCTTTTTTAGGCATCCTGTATAACATCATCAGCTAGGCCAAAGGCTCCATTTTCTAAGCTAACGTCGACATCTTCAAATTCAGGATTCTATATTTAGAAATCTCCAGAGAAACATGTACATGTATCAATAACCAGATAACAAGAAATAAAATCAGCATTATGCCACAAATTCCCCGTTCATTCACTACATGCCATCTTAAACAAAAAATCCGTGGGATTTAGATCATATATCGAAAGAAACGAATATTGAAAATATTAGAATACGTATTGCAGTTACCTGTGTTTAAGCTGAGCTTTCCAGTCGACTGCTTCTTCCTCAAACTCAGTCACCATCAGGGTAGCGGGAACTTGTTCCGTACCGTGTTCATTGGTGGCAGTGACGGTGTATGTCCCTTCGTCTTTCTCCACGACGTCCGCCATTTTGAGAACATGCTCACCGGTCTCTTCGTCATAGTAAGCTTTGATTTTTCCACCGGTCTCGAGTTTGCGCCATTTTCCTTTCGACCACTCCACTTTAGGTTTGGGTTCGCCATCAACCTTGCAGCGGAATTCCGCGGTGTCACCTACAATAACAACAGAGACTCATTCACTTCGATGTTTAAGGTGGTAACACACAATACCGAGGATATAATATCTGGTTATAATTTTATCATAACAATTCTTGAGAATGGCGTACAATACCAATCAAATACCAATAAATGAATCTTTCCACAAGGTAAAAATAACATCCAAAAGGAATTCCATGCCTATAGAAAGTCTGAGTTATGTGTTTGATTGAAACTTTACTTCATCCATGTATCATGCACTTCACAGCCATCTGACCTGGAGGTTCTTTTCCCCAAGGAACCCATTCAGCTTTACAGTGAACTACATATTTATGTGTTTGAATATGTGTGTGTAATGTTCTTCTTCAACACCACACAATAGATAATGATTATGTGTGCAGTATTCTTCACAACACACCACACATTATACCTAATGAATATGTGTGCAGTTTTTTTTATGAAACAGCACACAATAGATAATGATTATGTGTGCAGTATACTTCACAACACACCACACATTATACCTAATGAATATGTGTGCAGTTTTTTATGAAACAGCACACAATAGATAATGATTATGTGTGCAGTATTCTTCACAACACACCACACATTATACCTAATGAACATGTGTGCAGTTTTTTTTATGAAACAGCACGCAATAGATAATGATTATGTGTGCAGTATTCTTCATAACACACCACACATTATACCTAATGAATATGTGTGCAGTTTTTTTTATGAAACAGCACACAATAGATAATGATTATGTGTGCAGTAATCTTCACAACACACCACACATTATACCTAATGAATAGGTGTGCAGTTTTTTTATGAAACAGCACACAATAGATAATGATTATGTGTGCAGTATTCTTCACAACACACCACACATTATACCTAATGAATATGTGTCCAGTTTTTTTATGAAACAGCACACAATAGATAATGATTATGTGTGCAGTAATCTTCACAACACACCACACATTATACCTAATGAATAGGTGTGCAGTTTTTTTTATGAAACAGCACACAATAGATAATGATTATGTGTGCAGTATACTTCACAACACACCACACATTATACCTAATGAATAGGTGTGCAGTTTTTTTTTATGAAACAGCACGCAATAGATAATGATTATGTGTGCAGTATTCTTCACAACACACCACACATTATACCTAATGAATATGTGTCCAGTTTTTTTATGAAACAGCACACAATAGATAATGATTATGTGTGCAGTAATCTTCACAACACACCACACATTATACCTAATGAATAGGTGTGCAGTTTTTTTTATGAAACAGCACGCAATAGATAATGATTATGTGTGCAGTATTCTTCACAACACACCACACATTATACCTAATGAGTATGTGTGCAGTATTTTTATGAAACAGCACACAATAGATAATGATTATGTGTGCAGTATACTTCACAACACACCACACATTATACCTAATGAATAGGTGTGCAGTTTTTTTATGAAACAGCACACAATAGATAATGATTATGTGTGCAGTATTCTTCATAACACACCACACATTATACCTAATGAATATGTGTCCAGTTTTTTTATGAAACAGCACACAATAGATAATGATTATGTGTGCAGTATTCTTCAGAACACACCACACATTATACCTAATGAATATGTGTGCAGTATTTTTCTTTAACACCACACAACAGATAATGAATATGTGTGCAGTGTTCTTCATAACACACTATGCAACAGATACAATGGATAGATAGACGAATACTTATAGATCAACAAGGCGCAATATGGAACTTTAATCAACAAGATCAGAGAGGCTGCGGAAAAACTGTCCATAAAAAAAAAAACAAATCTACAATCTTCACACCAGTTGTTATCGATACATCTTCTCGAGTCCTACCTTCCAACAGAGTGCACTTCAGAGGGACTTCCAGGAAGGTTGGAGCTCGGCCTCTGATCTCTAGTTTTGCTGTGGTTTCGACCTCTCCGCCGTTGTTGTAGAGGACAGCCTTGATCGTCCCCTGGAGAGCTTCATTCAGCTCTGTGATTACCAGAGAATACACAGCTTGCTTTTCGTCATACTCCATGATGAACGTGTCGCTAGGCTGTAGCTCTTCTTCATTCAGGAACCTGGCCGGAGCAAAGTCAAAGTTTTTGTTTGTTTGTCATTTTTGGGTTGTAGTTTTCTGGGTCAAGGCATTTATGTTCAAAGGAAAAAAAGCCAATTTTTTTCCCAAACTGTTCTCAATCCTGTTGTATTCTAGTCATTTCGTGAATGTGATATAACCAAGAGTAATAATGGGCTAATCTAACGGAACCACCAAGGGTGATGGTGTCATCATCAGAGGCAAATGATAAACCTGTCTTACCAAGATAAGCCAATATTAAACTTTATTACACAGAAAAACCTGTATTTTAACAAAACCTGCCACCTGCGATTTTAACAAACCCTACATTTTAACAAAACAGGCATTTTAACGAACCCTGCATTTTAACAAAACCTGCATTTTAACAAATTTTAACACAACCTGTACTTTAACAAAACCTACATTTTCATATAACATAAACCCTAACAAAAGCACCTCTAAGAACAAAAGAACCCATCATGTGGCAAAAACTATTATTGTTACAATGTGTTCGAGTCTTAAAGGCTACATCAACATTAGATCTCGTATCACAGCAATCTCACCATTTAATTTCTGGAGTGGGTTGTCCTGCAACCTTGACATCAAATTTGACTGTTCCGTTTTCTGGGGCAACTGTGTCTGACATTTTGCGTACAACGCTAGGTTTCTTGACAGCTGTGAAGAAAAGCAGCACGTAAGTTATAATGCTTCCGTGCTTTGATAGCACGAACTTAAAAGAATACTTTCTACATTTCCCTCAAATGGAAGTATCTGATCAGTATAATGGAAAATTTGTCTTGCTCAAATCTTATTAATCTCGAATGTTAGGAATATGTCACGTGGTCGCGAAAAGTAAGTGTGTTGAATGAAGAGTATTAAATAAATCAAGTACTTACGTAAAACTTTAAGCCTGGCATTGGATGCTGTTTGACCGGCAGGGTTATGGGCCCTGGCTGTGTATAGGCCGTGGTCATTTAGCTGTGCCGACTTGAGAATAAGTCTGTGAAGATTGCCGTCAGTTTCGAAAATAACGTCTTCACTTTCCTGGAGGATATCGTTACCTTTCAGCCTGAAATTTTGATGAAATGTTTTATCAGACAGAAGTCCGCTGTGGTCAGAAAAAAATTGTCGTAAAGAAACAAATTATGAACAAATTATCTAATATCAGAGATGTAGTAATGTTTTGGTGAATGAACATCAACAGAGTTTTTGTTCTTTGATGAAATAGAGCTATTAAAGGATTCACTTAGGTTTTTTCTCTTTCACAAAGAGAAAGGGCAAAGGTAAATGCATTTGTTGCAAATTATGCCGCCTGAGATTGATGAGAAAATAAGATTTTGTACATCTTAGGAGACAATGGCTCTGAATACGAATGTCTGTTTTGACACCCAGATTCATTAGAGTTTTGCTGAAGAACATTTTTGAGTACTGAGTTGTACATACACTACACACATGAAATACGAAGCAAGACACATTACCATGTGACTTCCGGTTTGGGTTTTCCAGTGACAACCACGTCCATGACTGCTTGGTTGTACTCCAAAACTTCCACGTTCTCCAACATTTTGGTGAATTTGGGCAGTTCTTTCTTCTCTGTTTTGATAAAATAAAAATACTAATAAGATCTGTGTTAAAGCGGAAAGGGTTAAGGCCACCAAATATTTCAGATTTTTGTCGTTGCTGATTAAGTTCCTTAAAACATTTTACACACGTGATGGTGGTCAGGTCTTCTGGCTGTATTATTATTTGGGAGTTTTATTTAAAGTTGAGAGGTAAACAACAAATTGTTTATAATCTGTTTGAAGATTTCCTCATAAGAACTTCAAAATGGGGAATAATTCTACCGAGGTGAAATTTTCGGCCCTGTTCACAAAACTGCTTTACGTTTTTCGCTAAAGCAAAAGTGTTCTTAATTGTGGCCTTTCACATAATCCCATTTAAGACTAGCGCCAAAAGCTACCCTTTTTTTTGGGCAATTTACTGATCCAATGAAGCTTGCACAAAGAGGTTAGAAAATAAAATGACCTTCAACGTGAAGTTTAGCTGTTGTTGTTGCTTCTCCCACTCTGTTCGTAGCAACGGCTTTGACCTCTCCGGAGTCCTCAGGCATGGCGTGTTCGATGTGAAGAGTATGCTGGTACTCAGTGAACGACCACTTCTGTTCTACCCTGGTCCTTACGCCAGACTCCACAGGTTCGTCGTTCAAATACCTGTGTAACCATGGTAATAAAGCCATTTAGTCGGCAGTCAGTCACTTCGGTTTGTCATTCTAACATGTCCCCATTTGTCCTAAATACTTCACCAAGAACATATATGTACAAAGCAGCATACTAACTCATTTCCATCATGGGATTCACAAATCCCTACTCTACATAAAATCTCAAATGCAACTTAATTTATTTCAAGAGCTTTCAAATATATTTAATGTGGATCATGTTTTCCTATGAGGCAGTGACTATCAAGTGATGTCCCTATTGTGCTGAAACATTAAAAGTTACTAAAAATACTTAATTTACATTAACTTACTCAGTTTTTAAAAGTCTCTGTATCTATTAACAAAGATCACGGAATTCCGCAAATCGCAGCTGTATAAAGAGAGAAACACAAAGAGCTCTCCATACTCATGACTTACCATACAACTTCTGGTTGGGGCAAGCCCGTAACGTAACAGTCAAAGCGGATTGGTCGATCTTCTCTGACGTCACGGTCGTCGAGCTCCTTGGTGAATCTCGGGGCGTCGGTCTTCCCCTCGACGGTAACTTGGGCGGAACACTCGGCCGTCCCAGCCGGGTTCGTCGCCACACATGTGTAGCGTCCTTCCTGGTCCATGGAAGTCTTCGAAATCGTCAAAGTACAAACGTCGTCGTCGTATGAAATTTTGAGGGCTCGGGACTCCACCAGTTCTTGCCCATCCCTGAATAGAACACCACAGAATTGTGTCATGGACCATGTGGTGGTAGAAGTTTGTTTCATGAAATTTTAGCACTCGGAATTCCGACTAATAAAAAGGTAATGATGTGGCAAACAACATGAACAAAAAAATGAAACAACAATGCAAAAATCTAAATTTGAATGCAACAAACAAAAAGCTGCAAAGACAGATAAATGGTGGGAATTCCATTTACTTTTGCATAAGAAAAGAGTAAATATTTATGAAGAATGAACAGCACATACGGTCCAAAGGAATGAACGAATGTGTACTATGTACATTGGCAAAAATTGTCATCTAACTACAGTTAAGCCATAATCATTCATCCACTCATTCATTCATTCAAGTAATTACTGTTCATCTCTTAATATGTAATAGCTAGTAGTAATGAGACTATCTGATACCAAACAAAACTGAATACACAGATGTTTTTACAACCAACTTAAAAGACGCCACACCTCAGTTTAAAAAAAAAAGCACAATAACACATTTTTCTTAATTATGAGGGAAACTTAAGAGTAATAATCACTCACTTGAGCCATTTAAGGCCAGGCCTGGGCAGACCAGTGACCCGGCACGTCAGTGTTAGGGGTTTCTCTTCCATGATCGTCTGAAAACAACAACAGCACAAACTTACCTCTAAGCACTGTTAATACAAAATCTATTAAATAATAATGTATATTACTGACAATATGGAATATTATAATATTAATATTTTTACTTGATAGGTGTTTTATGCCGTACTCAAGAATATTTTACTCCGGAGGTCAGCCTTATGTTGGGAGGAAACCGGGGAAAGCCCTGGGGAAACGCAAGACCATCCGCAGGTTACGGCCGGAGGGGAAGTCAGAACGAATTCGACTTGAACTCACGGCGACTGCATTGGTCGTGGATCCTGGGTTGTTGCGCCGCGCTGGCATGCTAACCACCTCGGCCACGGATTCCCCACCAATACTGACGGCTCGGGACCAAGCTCAATTGATCACTGCTCTGTTGAAATGCATGATTAATATGTCACTGTACTAGTCTACCCATATAACGTTATGTCAAAGGCAGGTAGGAACAGCAGACTGTACACAGATTGGACATGAATTGCTTTAGGCGGGAAAGGTTCCCTATTTTCGGTTGACGTTTTACAATTTCCAGTTTTTACTTGTGGTTTTATATTAAAAATGCATCACCAAAATATATTAAAGAAAACTAAGAACCACTATGAAATATTTTTAGGAAACTAGGTGAAGAAACATGCTGATAAGTATACAGACAGTATGTGCTGCCATTTGCCGTTTTTTTTAACAGATATCCTTGGTAACGTACAATATCGTCGAAAACTTCCAGGAAAGACGGTGGCTTGGTTTCCTCGACATGTCGCAGAACCAGAGGAGACTCGGACAGACGCTCTTCTCTGTCAATTTCTGCGAGCAAATATTTCAAGAAAAATTGTGATCCTTTGCATTAAAAACACAGTGACGTTGACGTGTTCACGATTCTAGACAATTCTCTGCAACCTTGGCAATAAAACAGATCAGCAAAAAACACAAATAGTAATATTAGCTAGTTTTTGGAAAATGCTTGGTTATATGATAAACATATAATATTTTCGCTAAGCCAATTTATGAATTACAAAAAAAAAGGTTGAAGATCAATGTTCATGCAGTGGGATATTAAAATGTGATCATTTTTATAGAAGAAGGCTTAGGTCAAGACACTAATCGGAACATTTATTTCCATGGTAATGTTTCTCACCATTAACAATGAGCGGGATCTGACTAGTAGCCTCCCCTGCGCGATTTGTCGCGGTGCACGTATATATCCCAGCATCCTCCACTTCCGTATTTTTGATCTCGAAATTGTAGGTGTCATCGAACTCATCGGTGTGGTAAATACTCTTGTCATCCAAAACTTTTCCATCGCGAGTCCAGCTCACTGAAAAACGACAATAAGTGATGTCTGGTCAAACTTGTAACTGTTAGAAAATTATATACGATTGATTGATTGAACGAGTAATTTTTTTATTCACCAATCTACCATATCTATGACACAGAGATGCATATATAATACAAGAATGCCCGAAGCTTAATGTCTTTTTCAATTTCAAACCACCTAATTTGCATGGATCTGCACCTAATTTGCATGGATCTGGAAGGCATTACTCGTCTTGGAATTCTTCTGGATTGTGCTAGATAAAAGTTCAAAAACCTGCAGTAAAGTACATGTAAGGATTTTGTGTGTGAAAAACTTCTCAAACTCTTTTCTTTCCTAGAAACCATTGGTGACATTTAAAACACACATATAATTTCACATTAAAAATCACCCACCTGTACGCTAAAGCAAAACTTGTAAAAATTATTACAGCTCTTTTCCTTGCATATAAATTAAGGCCATCTACATGTAGAACTGGAAAGTATCAAGTTCCTTTGTTCGTACAAATATCTTATGACACGAAAGGTGCAGTGCAACTAATCAAAAATATTTTGACGGTCTACTAGTCAAGCCAGTGAAGTCCCTAAAAATTCTGTCATGAAATCGAACTTTTTCATCGACTTTCATCAACCAATAATCCAGAAAGCAGTTTTGGGTTTGCGTGGCACATTGGTTTTTGAGGAAAGACGGAGGATGTCTCCTTATGGTGTACCACTGTAACACTCCGCACTTACACACAATCCAGTAAATTTCATTCATTTAATACGAATGCTTGTGACACCATCGATGTGTTTGTGTCCATCGACTCGAGCACAGTTTGAATCGAAAACTTAGAAACATGGGCACACAATCACCACAAATGAACTGTCCCCAGAGTCTGTAATGATGTGCAATGGGCATAACTGGCTTTCTTTGTCTACAGTAATACCCGTTGTACTCATGCGGACTCATGCGCACGCAAAACTGCTATCTGGCTTACAGTAGACGCGTGCACAGAAATCCTACACTAACTTTACCTATAAACTACGGGAAACTAAACTGCTGAGGAAAATATAAGCACTATACATTGTTGAAGCTAACCAGGTAAAAATCACAAGAAAAAATATAATTTGATGTTGTCAAAAATTCTTAAAGCGTAATTTCAATATCGTAAGAAACAAGGCAACATTGCTGTAAGCGTTGATTTTGTACATACACGTACGTTATTTATACACATGTAAATATATAATTTTGTGACATTTACGAACAAGTGACACACATTGCCATAGCAACCGTTTCCCTGGATACAGAACAACCCACCACCAACAATGATTGACAGGACATAGACATTTTTGCGTATGAATTAATAAATTAGACATACCAACTGAGTTATTATCTGATACTGAATCAGATTCTGGAAAATAAAGTACAGTACATAATAGTACACAAACAAATGAATCTGTCGCAGTGAGCTTAACTCAAAAGCTAATTTGACAGCTCTTGCTCAGTTTTAGATTCTCTGAGCCCTCTAGCATAAAATGCTTCAAGTATTACTCCATTCTGTACTTTTATGTTACTGCATATATACACACACACGGCAGTAGTTTCTACATACATTGCTGTTTTGCAATATGAATTTGTGGCAAGTTAGATAGAGTTAATCTAATTGGCCACTTTCACAACAATTTGCAAAGTTTACCATGTTTTGCCAAAGCAATCATAAAAAGACCCGTTAATTATTCTTTTTTATTTCTGAGAAAAATTACAATTTAGACTACAGAAACCCTAGTTATAGACTTGAACTACATCTTCCCCTCACGTTATATATTTGCAATGACCATATTGTGGCCAAGCTTTGAAATGGCACCATTTTGAATTGGTAGATAAATGTATTCTTGTTTTGAAAAACAAATCTGGCATCTTACCGGTGGGTTTGGGCGAGCCATCTACTCGGACAACAAACTCGGCGTTGTCTTTCTCTCGCACTGTGACATTATCAGGAACTTTAATAAATTCGGGCGGTCTGTCTTCTTCAAAAGGTTTGGTTTCTGTTGGACAAAGATTGATTGATTGGTTTATTTATTTGACTAGAGTTTTAAGCCCTACTCAAGAATATTCCACATTGAGTTTGTAACCTCAATGGTCAAATGGGTTGTGCTTGGCACAACGCCTTTGCTGAGTAAGGCTGCGAGGGCCTTCACTTCTTATTTTCATTGATATCACTTATCCCAAAGGGTAATTTTACAAGAGGAATAGAAAGTCAAAAATGCCTGCAAAAATCGGGTGTTAAATTTTCACACACCTTCGACAATAAGCTCCGCAGAGCACTCCGCTTTCCCGACCTCGTTAGTGGCGCAGCACGTGATCTTCCCATCATGCTCTGGTAAGACATCAACCACCAATAGGGACACTTCACCCTCTTCGGCGTACTCGATGGCAAAGTGTTCGTCTGGAGTAGTGATCTGTTTGTCGTTTTTGTACCACAAGACTTCAGGTGACGGTTGACCGGCAACCTGGCATGTGAACTTCACAGTTTCACCGGGCGTGGTCTCCAGGGTTTCTATGGCAACAACGAAATGAGGCGCCTCAAGCTCACTTACTTCCTCGACTGGTTTTTCTGGAGAGAATGAAAAAAAAAAATTCAAATCAGTATCAGTGTAATATGGTTGACCTGAGCTTACCTGAATGAAGTAGTGTTGACCTCAGACTACATAAATGGGGTACAACTGAGCTTAGATTACATAAATGGGGGACACTTGACCTCAGATTAAATAAATGGAGACAGTTGCCCTCACAATACATAAATGTGGTCAGCTGACCTCAGATTACATAAATGGGGTCAGCTGACCTCAGATTACATAAATGGGGTACGGCTGACTTCAGGGTACATGAATGGGGGACAGTTGACCTCAGATTACATAGTGCGGGTTACCTCGCGTCCGTGTAATAATGTTGAATCCGCATAAACGTGTCAAGAATGACTTCATCTTCATCCACAGATATGGTAAGATTATTCTAATTTTGACACATTTAACGAGACTGTCCTCCCTTTAAATTTACTAACAGATGAAGAGATGATACGAGTGGCCCTAACTTACCTTCGAGTGTGAGATCAGCAGAGCAGGTGACTTCACCAAACTGGTTCTCGGCTTTAGCCACATAACTGCCAACGTCTTCAGGCGATACCTCGTACACTTCCAGATGATGGAGTCCATCCTCCTCAAAGATCATGTAACGCCCTTCGTCCTCCAGCTGTTGTCCATTGTAGAACCACGTCACATCCGGTTTGGGCTCTCCGATCACTTCGCACGAAAAGTCCACGGTGTCACCTTCTGGTACCTGGGAGTATATCAACAACAACATTTCAGTACTGACTAGCTCAAAAATTGGAAACTGTTTCGTACTGTTTCGCAAATGTCAGACAATAAATTACGGACTTTGCTCCTGGTTATAAAGTTATCATCAGAAATCTATTCTGTTGAACACAAAACTTTTGTGTCTGGGGTTTTCCGCTTAAAACAAGTTCGATCAAGTGTATGGGTGTAGGACTCTAGATTGTTGATCCAGAGGAAACTGAAAGGCCGAGAACCACCGTTGCTTGTCAGATATGAACCTCTTAACCTTTAATAAATCCACAGCAAAAATTAGAAAGAGCTGGATTAGAACCTGTGACTTCATTCATCCTTCACTGCAAGACCAGCCAATTAGCCAACTTATCCCGCATCGGTTTTTCAAAACCATATAGAAATTCAAACAATATTTCAGTTTTGGTATAAACATTCAATCAACACCGTTAATAATTTTAAATAACAAAACTAATAATTTTATACCCTTCTTTAATTGTTATCTTTTTCTTTTGCCTAGCAATTATAATTTTATTCATCAAGTTCTCAATCCAGATAGCATATTTAGTGAATTCTTTAATAAAAATTATTATTGGAAAGTGAAATGGCAACTTGTAAATGTTTGACTACAAACAATTAATTGACTCCAGCTTAGTACCTCTTGTGCTTGGATCTTCAGGACAAATTCTGGACCAAACAAGGCAGGTTTGGCAGGAGATACCTCCTCTTGGGGAACTTCCTCTGCTACTTCAGCGACTGAAAAACGAAATCAACAAGATCTTAAAGGGAAGATAAAATATATACGGAAGACAGGCATTAAATTCCTTGGAAAAAGAGAACAAGTTACACGAAATACAAAGTGGACTTTATAATCATGAAACAGGCAAAACAAAACTCAAAGACAGGGATAAGGACGATTAACGAAATACTGAAAATAATATGCTTACTCTATAAGAAAACACGGTAGTTCTGAAATAAGTCCATGCTGGAAAAATAGTTTACTCTCGAACAAATCTTTCTCAACGTACGATATCACCAACACGAGCAAAACAAAATTTAAGCGTCTTATATAGGCCATTAGTACATGTGCATCTGTTTTATGACCATAAAAAATAGGTGTTATACATTTTTAAAACATTGGCTGGGGATAAACAGTACAAAACCAAGGTGTCCCCGAAAAACAAACTACTCTATTTTAAGCGAATGTCCAGTTTGACAGAATTTATCAAGTTCAATGGGGCAGTCCACTCTGATAAACTGGGGTGCAAAGAAGTGAAACATGCTATGGAATGAGAGATCGATCTTCAAGTATGACAGGTATGTTGGGGCTCTAGTCGAAGGCTATGATCCAAGTGGAGCTATAAACATGACACAGTAAACCTGTCACATGTGGAGTTGAGAGGGGGCGAGGCATACATCATGATCAAACAGGTGTGGCAAATCATTAATTTACCTGGGGAGTTAAAGGCAGCTTATGGAAATATGCTACAGTCTTACTTCAATGACAAATGAATAATAACAATTAATTAACAGCCCTGATGAGTAAAATCTGGACATTTGCATTAAGTAATTACAACGTACACATCGGTGTACGTTAGATGAGTTTGTTAGAGGCATATGCATACATTCGCATAAACCTGACTGATAAATATCGAACTATTCTTGAGTGCAGCTATAACATCACTCTGATGCAACATTCGGCTACTCATCATTGTGGTACAAATTGAGAGACGTCATTTCATATTTTCGGCCCAAGTGTTCAGAAGGAATAAATTCTAGTTTGCATTCAGTTAAGAAGTGTCATAAGAAATGCTTGTTATAAGCATTTTCAATAAATGACTATCTTTCCAGTCATTTACGAAGGCTGGAATACAAATTTTGGATGAAAACAGAAAACAAATCCAGCCATTTTTGAAAGTCATCTCTATCTTACCATCTCTATTGATCTTTCCTAGAGACCATGACAGGACCTTCAAGTTTTTAACACAGATTATCACTCGGCCGGGTTTAGGGAAAAACATTCCACATTCTGATTGGCTGCGGAAGATGTCAGAACCTCACACAGTCTCGCATCGACACGGTAAACACAATCAAGGTTCCACCAGTGGAATATCCCGCATCAGAAATGAATATCTCCATGGAATTTCCGCGATGTCACCATACCATTATCAATAAATGCTAAAACCTTGTTTAAACTCTCAGTGCCAATAATTAAACGATGCTATGCAGTGGCCGAAGAGCTATGACCTCCCCAAAACATCAGCATAGCAATGCGCGTGTGAAGACTTTGGTTTCAAACCTCAACAACAACAGATGTATAGCTTAAACGCCCTGTGTGTAACCTGCTAGCCTCTATCATACCTCCACTATCTCAGATGACCTAGTATTTTGCCCCTCTGTGGACATGTGCCCTGCTACATGTACAGTACTGTTGAATAAATCATAAATTAAACCCTTGTTTAAGCATGTCATAAATTAAAACCTCAACGTGAGTCAGGCTATCAATGACTTAGTATGCTATACACCTTGAATCAAATCACACCTGACGGCATGGTGCATGTACAAATGTATTTATCGTCCTGTCATTTTAACACCAATTAAGCCCTGAGAAAAAAATACAACAGTGACACTTTTATCAAATGCCAGGTTAATATGATATATGGGTAGAAAGATTATCTAATAACCAGAATATAATATAAACTGGCTTCAACATTTGACAGCTATTATTATCACGACGCAGTCGAGATATTGCTGACAAGGCATTCAGCCACATTCATTTTAGCAAGTAAAGAGGGACTGTCTCACTTTATTTATTTGATTGATTGATGTTTTACGCCGTACTCAATGTCACTTATTACCGGGTCCAATGGCATACGCACTTATTTGAATAAATGGGCATTTCAGTAAGGCAACTGGATTCTGAAAGCTTTGAATGTCCATGTAGTTGTACACATGCCTTGTTCATTAAATAACACTACCTACAGTTCACTGTTCCTTTGGATGGGGCTGGGAGAGGGGGGTGGGGGGTGAGGGTTTTGCGATAGTTATGGTAAGATGGGGGTGGAAGTAAGAGAGATTTGAGATGGAAAGGTGTTCTCATCCAATACGCAGTTGTTTTCTAGTAAGGCTGACCAATATGACGACCTCGTTTTACGGCAAGGAAGGGCTGCTAGCCTGTCTTTCAACAATGGAGTATTTCGTAGTTATGTATTTACTGTAGGTTATCATTATTTTTGCAACATTTGACACTTATACCCAAGAACATAATTCAGAAGATTACATAATCCTGCTTTATTAGTATTTGTATTCTATATAATACCTCACGTTAAAACTGGGAGACTGGTTCTACCCTGCCGTAACCTGACGATCTAAAGTCTCAGAGGGACATCACTCTGTTGTAAAGTCGTATCTCCAACCCAGCTTAATGTTTTGGAAGGGGATGTGGTGGGGGGCGGGGGGGGGGGGGGGGGGGGGTAGGTTGACACAACCACACACAGGGCAGCTTACTCGGAGATTTCACTGTTTATGACTATGACAACAGGGAACCTCAGGACCTTTTAGGCAACTATCTGGTCAGTCAAACCAGTATTAAGCCCTGGATTCAAAATCTAGACACTTGAAATGGGTAGACATGAAACAATGGGGTATGACCACATAGTATGTACAAAACACGCAATTCAAATCAAGACTGTGGAAAGTTTGTGTACGTGCTGTAATTATTGTCTCATGCAGTCAAAACATGCCCACTATATATGATGTGGTACTGGGTGGGGAAACGAACCAATACGAAACAGTTAATGTTATAGTGCAAGTGAGTATATACTGAAATGTTCAGGATTAATCACTGAGTATCAGATAGTAACCAAGATGGAGGACTAAAACAAAATAAACAGAACACACAAGAATGGTTTTACTTCAAAGCAGCATCTTTAATTTATTCAGAAATAAAGAGATCCAAAGCTCCAGATACATCGTTGCATTTAGATAAATGTATAACATCACGAAACAGAAAAAGCTGGTGTAATAAAGGATATTTTCACTGCAGATCAAAGCAAGAGTAGGGGTTTTAAATGTTTTTTACAGTTTGAGTTTTTCCTTTTATCATGCTCATAGTTTTTACATTTTTGAATTAATTTAAATAAATTTTAAAGTAAAACCATTCAGTTTTAACCCCTAATCTTTGTTAAGCAATGATAAGAATGTAAATCACAAAACCTTGGCGTGCTTTCACAAAATTTTGTGTATTAACTTTTTGAAATATTTCAAATAAAATGTACCTCGATGTAAACACCTTTACATAAAACAAAAATTTAGGGAAATCGAAGAACACAAAATTTTGTAAGAGGCCCCTGTATCTGAAAACCTGTATCAATTTTTTCCAATTTCCAATAACGTTTTGATTAAGTTTGACTCGAATTGATGCAAAATATTTTCAGATAAAATTCAGTTATTATTTATGACATATGATACATGTGTTGTGGTATCTCAAAGCGTGCATGGTATATAACATGCTAAGTGACTGCATGCTACATGCATTCCTTATAGTCATAGCACAAACACATCCTCCAAACAAATCCTCAAAATAGGCCAAAAATAAATCTATAGCTATATATACAAAATAACAGTCTAACTTCATTCTAATAGGGAGTTTAAGCTAAAAATTTCACTCTTCTTTTAAGAAGATAATATATTCAAAATGCCTTTGGCAAAGCTGGGGACGTGAATATGTGTGTACAGGTCAGGGGTTGGGACGGCTAACGTTCTCAGTATTAGCTCCACGACTAAAAAACAGTTACCGCACACCATTTTTCTCACAGCTCCAATATTTTCTACATTTCTAAATTCTTTAACAAATAAAAAACAAAAAGCACAATAATAATAATTGTATAAAGTGTCTATAAAAGCTGTTAAAAAAAGCTATAAATGCCTTATGCATTTTGATATTAAATCATATTTGAAGTCTAAGTGTCCCATACTAAAATCTAAACTTGTAAGAAAAAATGCAGCCTTAACCGTTCCTGTTTGGATAAGCACTCGAACTGTAACTAATAGGCTTTAAGAGATTCAGGAAAAAAACAAAAATACACACGAGAAACCCTGCGGGTGTACTTAAAATCAGTTACACTATGAATTAATACTTCTAACCCTTGATAGACTTAGTCTGATTAAAATTATTACTTATTAATTATTATTTGAGCAAACAGTATTATATAATCAAAGCATAAAGTTACATAGTGAAACGTAAAAGAAAATATGGAGACAAAACAAAAAATACGGATTATGAAGGCATAGGAATAATAATTTTCAAACACAAATTCATGAGCAAGTCGCACAATGATTATTATAACAATTAAAGCCAATTAGAGCAAGACATGTAAAGGTGAAGCATGCAATATGTAAACTCAGGAAAGAAACAAATAATGTATGAATAATTAAAATACAACCTTAGCAATTAATTATCGCTTAAAGGAGTTATTTAATGCTTGTAACATAGCTGTTACATGTATTTGTAAACACAACTTTTTCCAAATTTAATGTCACAAAAATTTGTTCTAGAATTGGCGTCCTGGAACCTTTGTCTCACAATTGGTGTCATAGAGTGCTACTATTTGTGTCACAGAGCTTTGTCCTTCTATTGTCCACAGAACTTTGTCCTATTAATTGTCCCACAGAACTTTGTCCTATTAATTGTGCCACAGAGCTTTGTCCCTACTATTGTGTCACAGAATTTTGTCCTATGTGTGCCACTAAACTTTGTCCTATTTGTGTCACAGAGCATTGTCCTACTATTTGTCTCAATGAACTTTTTCCTAACATTTATTTCACCGAAATTTGTTTTAACATTTGTCACAGAAATTTGTCCTTACATTTGTGTAACCTGCACTTTGTCCTAACATTTGTGTCACAGAACTCCGCCGTACTATTTGTCTCACTGAGCTCTGTCCTAACATTTGTGTCACAAAACTTTGTCCAATATGTAACACTGATGCAACAAAACCACTGGTGTCACAGAAATCTGTCTTGACGTTGAGGTCGCTAAACTTGTCTAACACTAATATAAAAAAAAAAACGTTTGTCTTGGCTTGCTGCCCCAAATTTTTTTCCACACTCCAGTGAACAAAGTAGTTTTAAGCGTTGTCTATGTGTACTTCACGCGTATATACCAGGCATATATTTACCATAACTTGTACATTGTGATATCAATAAAAATACAGTGCCATCTAAAGCCGTATTTGCAGGCTACAAGTGCTCCCACCATAGCCTTCATGAACTATAAACTTTAACTATGAAGTGACTGCTATTTGGCTTAACTATGTGCTTGATATATAACATAACTGCATGCAAGTGCTCTCTATATTTAATCTGATATGGTGAGTTCCATAAACCTATTATGTCTACAGTGCAAAGTAAATAAAAATTACATAAACAGCACCATGGTGCAATACAGTTTCATGCATATTATGAATACAGAAGTTGAACTCAAACGCCTCTCTCAATGTACAATAAGGAAAAACAAATGCATTAGAAACGTCATAAAAATTTGCAACAATTAGAAAGTATCAGGTATCCTTTGATTTGTTAAGACATGCTAGGTCATAAAACTGGAAGTGACTGAGTCTGGATTCCAAAGAACATGCTAGTTATGAACAGTTGTACAAATCGTCCGTTTCTGAGAGCTGCCAAGAGTACCTGAAAGTACCCCAAAATATATGAGACATGCTTAATCACCAGGGTGGAGTATATAAAGAAGTGTTATGAGCTTCACAAGTTTCCGATGCAACATACTTGGGCAGCCTTACTCGAGATCTGCAGATATCGCGCGACAGTCACGAGATTTTGTGGTGAGACAAGAGCAAAAACTTGCGATGGTATGTCATTTTACCTTGGATTTGCGTTGGAAACTGTTGTACCTTTTGGTTATACAGCAATGTTTCCCAAAATAAAAATGTACTTGGTAACTTTGTAGAAGGAGAAGGAAGGAGGGGGATTATCAGCTACTTGCTGGTGTCTTCAGGGTAATGTGACAAGACCATCCCGCAATCTTTTACTCTGTCTCGTAAAATCCCGCGTCTCTCGCAAGATTTCCATAAAACCTGAATAAGGTTTGTTGCCCTATGATGACATTTGCATGCGTTTGTGACAAACCATGGATAAGTGGACAATACATGGACAATACATGGATAAATAAGAGGTGGATATACAAATAAAATACATACAAACATCGAATATACTTGTTAAAGTTGGATTCCACAATGCCAGGCTTGTGATATTGGATTAGGTTATATATTGCAGGGAGGGCAGGCAGGCTAGGAATATACCATTCGGCTATATTGGGGTGACTGGTTCTTGCACTGACCTTGAGAAAGAAGTCGAGCTGAGGTCGTGCTCTGGCCCGCCACGTTCGTCGCTTTGCAAGTGTACGTTTTGGTCGCATCGACTGGAGTTGTCTCGGCGATTTCCAGTGTGGCAGTTGTGCCTTCATAGGTCATGTGGTACTTGGGTGATTCCTGAAGGGGTGTGTCATCCAGCAACCACGTGACTTCTGGGCGTGGCAGGCCGGTGACCTCGCACGTGAGAAGGGTGGGGATGTCCACGGCTGCGGTGATATCAGAGAGAGGCTGAGGGAATTCTGGTGCCACCATGTGTACCAGGAACTCGCCAGTACAGCTGGCTGATCCGCTCTCATTGGTCGCCTCGACTGTGTAGTCTCCTTCGTCGTAAGGGGTGACCCCGTAAATTGTCAAGATACACATATTGTCATCGCGGTATTCAATGCTGAGAAGGAAAAGAAACGGAAACGCTGTTTTATTTTTCCACCATGTTTTACTACATGACTATGCAGATCACAAGAAATCCACAAAAAACAATCAAAACAGCTGGAAATATGGGCACGTCTGATATACCGTGAAAATGGAAGCATTGCCACGACTGACAGGGATTCAGTCATATTCTGTTTATTGCATTAGGTAAATTTTAAGAGAGCTTGATAAAATTTAATTCAAATGAAATATAAAGCGATTGTTAAACTGAAAAAAATTAATAAAATAACAAAAAGCAGTTCCAGATGGCTATTCTATTACCTCTTGATCTCCCTTGTATTCAACAAAGCAACCTTACCTGATTCTATCACTAGGCTGGATTTCGTCGCCGTCTTTGAACCAGGTGACCTCTGGCCTTGGATGACCTTTGACCTGGACCTCAAGGGAAATGGTAGTGTCAAGGTCAGCCTCCACATCCTCCAAGGACAATGGGAATGATGGAGCTTCTCCTGTAACAGGCATAAACCACACAACTGACCATTACATGTGGTTGTAGATCTGAATTCTGTTGATCTTTATCTAAAAAGGTGTGTGGTGGTTTGTTTGGACGGTAAGGTGACATCCTACGGGGTGAATCTCAGTTTAAGCACCTTAAATAACACACTACTACCTTTACTTGAATTACAAATGTAGTTTTATGGACAAATGTTCAGTTAGTCCTGATGAGGGTCGCACCTGCAGGGTTGACGAGGATCTCTGCTGTGGTGGACACGGATCCCGCGTGGTTCTCCGCCGTACACGTGTACTCGGCATCGTCCTCAATAGTCGCTTCGTGGATGATGAGGCGTACTTCACCCTCGTCCACAGTGACCACAGAGTAATGTTTGTCTGGTACAAGCTGTTCACCATCCTTAAACCTGAAGCGAGACATGGGTTGTCATTTATATTAGCCTCCTGGTCACCCGACATTACTGTGATTATTGACCCGAAATCTCCCTGTTGGACGACGGCTGATATACGAATGTCTGTATCACAGATTCTCTTAATGCTATCACACAATTATTTTTGGGCAGGTTGGTCAAATGGGGAGCAGGGAATATGAGGGTGATCAAACATGTAGAGACTTACAAAAAAGAAGGGGAAACCATTATCCACTCTCCTAATACGTGACAAGACAGTATGAAGGGAATAGTAACACCAACAGAGCTATCGCCCAATACTCTTTCTTATTTATTTATTGATTTATTTATTTACTTGACTAGTGTTTTAAGCAGAACTCAAGAATATTTCACTTATACGACGGAGGTCGGAATTATGGTGGGGACAATCCGCAGGTTGCTGACAGACATTCCCACATAGGGCAGGAGAGGAACACGGCATAACCTTCACTGCCTTTGATGTGAGCTGGGAATATCCATAGTTTGTAAGCCGTTTTTCTTTCGTGATACAGTTGTTGTAAGGTGCTCCGGGAAGAACTGAATTTTCCACGCCTGACTCAATTTGGCCTCCGAATCCTGCGCTATCATTATCAATGATTAATCTCTAATGTGACATAGTACTTAATAATAATAAATGGATATACATAAATATTATTTTGGTTTGCACCAAATATTGCAACAGAAATAATTCCGGATAAAAATGATCTTATGACTTTGCTTCAAATGTAATATAAATATATCCAAAAATTGCTACTGGGTGATAACACGAAATGTTTGAATCAAATGTCCTTAATTAGCTTCAGAATTATTAATGAAAAATGTGTTACGATCCGTAATATATTTTTTCACTGTCTGTAATCAAATGTGCAACAACTGTGACTTCAGATGTTTTACAAATAAAAACAAGACCCTTTAAACATTGTTTCCACCACGATATCTATTTCTATAAAATACTGATTTTTCATGGCACATAAATGAAAAAATAAATAAATGAAATGAATGAAAAATTTGCAAGTCTAAATTACCATTTGATTTCTGGAGCGGGATGACCTTTGACCCTTACAGTCAAAGTGACAGTCTGACCTTCTGTAATTTCTTGGTCTTCAAGCTCCTGTAGAAATTCAGGAGCGATGTCGAATATGGCGGAAATCTCCTCAACAGTTCTTGTTTGAGGTTCTTGGGGTAGCTGAGAAGAAAAAGACGGTACATACATTTATAAACTCTTTAAAATATTTTGCCAATTTATTTTTAGATAACTGATGGATAACTAAATGTAAATGTGATCCCTTTAGATCAAAAGTATTAATCTTTCTTTCAGAGACCTCAAATAGAATGTATATTGTCATAGAGTCATTCACAAATAGGTCAAAGAAACAAAACCCCAAGCAGAATAGGAATCATGCAGATTTCTAAAACTAAATTCTAACAAACGAGGTCGGGGGAAAAGGGAAAAGGAGAACGGTTTGAATCAGTTTAATCCACTTTTCGCTTCTTTCGCTACGGCGCGCGTCTTTGTAATCGCGACAAGGACAAAAACTTTCCTGATTAAATGAAATGTCAAACAAATTATAATAGCCACAAAAAAAGATAAAGCAATGCTGAAGAGGGATAAGTTATCTAATTTAAAAAAAATCACAAGAAAATTCTTAACAATTAAAAGTCATAAAACATTCTTGTATTCTGCAAGAGACGTATTTTAGTTTTTGGGGTCTAAATCTTTCCTTTTCTATCGCCCATTCTGCAGAATTTAAACAAAATAACTGAATAATAGAAATCAGATGCTCATAACTGATTGTATATAAATTTCTATGATATTAATTGATCTAACTTTCGAATTAGTAGTAAACTTTTTACAAACATCTAAGACAATCACCTTAACACAAGTTTCATCAGCTTTATCAACTTCTTCTCCTTCCACTTCACGCTTTATTTCAGGTTGTTTCACCGGGGTTACATCTAGCTCGGCCTCTTGTGCAGATTCCTCAGCTTCAGGTAAGGCACCAATATGAGGAGATACATCTAACTCAGCTTCAACTTCTTCCTCTCCTTCCGATTCTACCTCAACTTCAGCCTCTATTTCCTCCTTTGCGGGGAAGTCTATATCAACTTCTACTTCCTCAACTAAGCTTTCTACTTCAGATAAAACATCAGCCTCAGTTTCCACTTCTTCCTCTGTCATAATCTCTGCTTTTTCAAGTGAAGCTTCAGGCTGCAATTCTTCAACCACATCTCCTTCCACTTCACGTTTCATTTCAGGTTGTTTCACCGGAGTTACATCTAGCTCGGCCTCTTGTGCAGATTCCTCAGCTTCAGGTAAGCCACCAATATGAGGAGATACCTCTAACTCAGCTTCAACTTCTTCCTCTCCTTCCGATTCTACCTCAACTTCAGCCTCTATTTCCTCCTTTGCGGGGAAGTCTATATCAGCTTCTACTTCCTCAACTTCGCTTTCTACTTCAGATAAAACATCAGCCTCAGTTTCCACTTCTTCCTCTGTCATAATCTCTGCTTTTTCAAGTAAAGCTTCAGGCTGCAATTCTTCAACCACATCTCCTTCCACATCACGTTTGATTTCAGGTTGTTTTACCGGTGTTACATCTAGCTCGGCCTCTTGTGCAGATTCCTCAGCTTCAGGTAAGCCACCAATATGAGGAGATACCTCTAACTCAGCTTCAACTTCTTCCTCTCCTTCCGATTCCACCCCAACTTCAGCCTCTATTTCCTCCTTTGCGGGGAAGTCCACATCAGCTTCTACTTCCTCAACTCCGCTTTCTTCGTCAGATAAAACATCAGATACAGTTTCCACTTCTTCCTCTGTTATAATCTCTGCTTTTTCAAGTGTGTCTTCTTCAAGTAAAGCTTCAGGCTGCAATTCTTCAACCACATCTCCTTCCACTTCACGTTTGATTTCAAGTTGTTTCACCGGTGTTACATCTAGCTCGGCCTCTTGTGCAGATTCCTCAGCTTCAGGTAAGCCACCAATATGAGGAGATACCTCTAACTCAGCTTCAACTTCTTCCTCTCCTTCCGATTCCACCCCAACTTCAGCCTCTATTTCCTCCTTTGCGGGGAAGTCCACATCAGCTTCTACTTCCTCAACTTCGCTTTCTACTTCAGATAAAACATCAGATACAGTTTCCACTTCTTCCTCTGTTATAATCTCTTCATCTTCAAGTGAAGCTTCAGGCTGCAATTCTTCAACCACATCTCCTTCCACTTCACGTTTGATTTCAGGTTGTTTCACCGGTGTTACATCTAGCTCGGCCTCTTGTGCAGATTCCTCAGCTTCAGGTAAGCCACCAATATGAGGAGATACCTCTAACTCAGCTTCAACTTCTTCCTCTCCTTCCGATTCCACACCAACTTCAGCCTCTATTTCCTCCTTTGCGGGGAAGTCTATATCAGCCTCTACTTCCTCAACTACGCTTTCTTCTTCAGATAAAACATCAGCCTTAATTTCTACTTCTTCCTCTGTCATAATCTCTGCTTTTTCAAGTGTGTCTTCTTCAAGTGAAGCTTCAGGCTGCAATTCTTCAACCACATCTTCTCCTTCCACTTCACGTTTCATTTCAGGTTGTTTTACCGGTGTTACATCTAGCTCGGCCTCTTGTGCAGATTCCTCAGCTTCAGGTAAGCCACCAATATGAGGAGATACATCTAACTCAGCTTCAACTTCTTCCTCTCCTTCCGATTCCACCCCAACTTCAGCCTCTATGTCCTCCTTTGCGGGGAAGTCTATATCAGCCTCTACTTCCTCAACTCTGCTTTCTTCTTCAGATAAAACATCAGATACAGTTTCCACTTCTTCCTCTGTTATAATCTCTGCTTTTTCAAGTGTGTCTTCTTCAAGTGAAGCTTCAGGCTGCAGTTCTTCAACCACATCTTCTTCTTCCACTTCACGTTTGATTTCAGGTTGTTTTACCGGTGTTACATCTAGCTCGGCCTCTTGTGCAGATTCCTCAGCTTCAGGTAAGCCACCAATATGAGGAGATACATCTAACTCAGCTTCAACTTCTTCCTCTCCTTCCGATTCTACCTCAACTTCAGCCTCTATTTCCTCCTTTGTGGGGAAGTCTACATCAGCTTCTACTTCCTCAACTCCGCTTTCTTCTTCAGATAAAACATCAGATACAGTTTCCACTTCTTCCTCTGTTATAATCTCTGCTTCTTCAAGTGAAGCTTCAGGCTGCAATTCTTCAACCACATCTTCTCCTTCCACTTCACGTTTGACTTCAGGTTGTTTCACCGGTGTTACATCTAGCTCGGCCTCTTGTGCAGATTCCTCAGCTTCAGGTAAGCCACCAATATCAGGAGATACATATAACTCAGCTTCAACTTCTTCCTCTCCTTCCGATTCCACATCAACTTCAGCCTCTATTTCCTCCTTTGTGGGGAAGTCTATATCAGCTTCTACTTCCTCAACTTCGTTTTCTACTTCAGATAAAACATCAGCCTCAGTTTCCACTTCTTCCTCTGTTATAATCTCTGCTTCTTCAAGTGAAGCTTCAGGCTGCAATTCTTCAACCACATCTTCTCCTTCCACTTCACGTTTGATTTCAGGTTGTTTCACCGGGGTTACATCTAGCTCGGCCTCTTGTGCAGATTCCTCAGCTTCGGGTAAGCCACCAACATGAGGAGATACATCTAACTCAGCTTCAACTTCTCCCTCTCCTTCCGATTCCACCTCAACTTCAGCCTCTATTTCCTCCTTTGCGGTGAAGTCTAAATCAACTTCTACTTCCTCAACTCCGCTTTCTTCTTCAGACAAAACATCAGCCTCACTTTCTATTTCTTCCTCTGTCATAATCTCTGCTTTTTCAAGTGTGTCTTCTTCAAGTGAAGCTTCAGGCTGCAATTCTTCAACCACATCTTCTTCTTCCACATCACGTTTGATTTCAGGTTGCTTTACCGGTGTTACATCTAGCTCGGCCTCTTGTGCAGATTCCTCAGCTTCAGGTAAGCCACCAATATGAGGAGATACATCTAACTCAGCTTCAACTTCTTCCTCTCCTTCCGATTCTACCTCAACTTCAGCCTCTATTTCCTCCTTTGCGGGGAAGTCTATATCAGCCTCTACTTCCTCAACTCCGCTTTCTACTTCAGATAAAACATCAGCCTCAGTTTCCACTTCTTCCTCTGTCATAATCTCTGCTTTTTCAAGTGTGTCTTCTTCAAGTGAAGCTTCAGGCTGCAATTCTTCAACCACATCTTCTTCTTCCACTTCACGTTTGATTTCAGGTTGTTTCACCGGTGTTACATCTAGCTCGGCCTCTTGTGCAGATTCCTCAGCTTCAGGTAAGCCACCAATATGAGGAGATACATCTAACACAGCTTCAACTTCTTCCTCTCCTTCCGATTCCACCTCAACTTCAGCCTCTATTTCCTCCTTTGCGGGGAAGTCTATATCAGCTTCTACTTCCTCAACTCCGCTTTCTTCTTCAGATAAAACATCAGCCTCAGTTTCCACTTCTTCTTCTGTCATAATCTCTGCTTTTTCAAGTGTGTCTTCCTCAAGTGAAGCTTCAGGCTGCAATTCTTCAACCACATCTTCTTCTTCCACTTCACGTTTGATTTCAGGTTGTTTTACCGGTGTTACATCTAGCTCGGCCTCTTGTGCAGATTCCTCAGCTTCAGGTAAGCCACCAATATGAGGAGATACCTCTAACTCAGCTTCAACTTCTTCCTCTCCTTCCGATTCTACCTCAACTTCAGCCTCTATTTCCTCCTTTGCGGTGAAGTCTACATCAGCTTCTACTTCCTCAACTTCGCTTTCTACTTCAGATAAAACATCAGATACAGTTTCCACTTCTTCCTCTGTTATAATCTCTGCTTTTTCAAGTGAAGCTTCAGGCTGCAATTCTTCAACCACATCTCCTTCCACTTCACGTTTCATTTCAGGTTGTTTCACCGGTGTTACATCTAGCTCGGCCTCTTGTGCAGATTCCTCAGCTTCAGGTAAGCCACCAATATCAGGAGATACATCTAACTCAGCTTCAACTTCTTCCTCTCCTTCCGATTCTACCTCAACTTCAGCCTCTATTTCCTCCTTTGCGGGGAAGTCTATATCAGCCTCTACTTCCTCAACTCCGCTTTCTACTTCAGATAAAACATCAGCCTTAATTTCTACTTCTTCCTCTGTCATAATCTCTGCTTTTTCAAGTGTGTCTTCTTCAAGTGAAGCTTCAGGCTGCAATTCTTCAACCACATCTTCTTCTTCCACTTCATGTTTGATTTCAGGTTGTTTTACCGGTGTTACATCTAGCTCGGCCTCTTGTGCAGATTCCTCAGCTTCAGGTAAGCCACCAATATGAGGAGATACATCTAACTCAGCTTCAACTTCTTCCTCTCCTTCCGATTCTACCTCAACTTCAGCCTCTATTTCCTCCTTTGCGGGGAAGTCTATATCAGCCTCTACTTCCTCAACTCCGCTTTCTACTTCAGATAAAACATCAGCCTCAGTTTCCACTTCTTCCTCTGTCATAATCTCTGCTTTTTCAAGTGTGTCTTCTTCTAGTGAAGCTTCAGGCTGCAATTCTTCAACCACATCTTCCACATCACGTTTGATTTCAGGTTGTTTCACTGGTGTTACATCTAGCTCGGCCTCTTGTGCAGATTCCTCAGCTTCAGGTAAGCCACCAATATGAGGAGATACATCTAACTCAGCTTCAACTTCATCCTCTCTTTCCGATTCCACATCAACTTCAGCCTCTATTTCCTCCTTTGCGGGGAAGTCTATATCAGCCTCTACTTCCTCAACTCCGCTTTCTTCTTCAGATAAAACATCAGCCTCAGTTTCCACTTCTTCCTCTGTTATAATCTCTGCTTTTTCAAGTGTGTCTTCTTCAAGTAAAGCTTCAGGCTGCAATTCTTCAACCACATCTCCTTCCACTTCACGTTTGATTTCAGGTTGTTTCACCGGTGTTACATCTAGCTCGGCCTCTTGTGCAGATTCCTCAGCTTCAGGTAAGGCACCAATATGAGGAGATACCTCTAACTCAGCTTCAACTTCTTCCTCTCCTTCCGATTCCACATCAACTTCAGCCTCTATGTCCTCCTTTGCGGGGAAGTCTATATCAGCTTCTACTTCCTCAACTTCGCTTTCTACTTCAGATAAAACATCAGCCTCAGTTTCCACTTCTTCCTCTGTTATAATCTCTGCTTCTTCAAGAGAAGCTTCAGGCTGCAATTCTTCAACCACATCTTCTCCTTCCAATTCACGTTTGATTTCAGGTTGTTTCACTGGTGTTACATCTAGCTCGGCCTCTTGTGCAGATTCCTCAGCTTCAGGTAAGCCACCAATATGAGGAGATACATCTAACTCAGCTTCAACTTCTTCCTCTCCTTCTGATTCCACCTCAACTTCAGCCTCTATTTCCTCCTTTGCGGTGAAGTCTAAATCAACTTCTACTTCCTCAACTCCGATTTCTTCTTCAGACAAAACACCAGATACAGTTTCCACTTCTTCCTTTGTCAAAATCTCTGCTTCTTCAAGTGTGCCTTCTTCAAGTGAAGCTTCAGGCTGCAATTCTTCAATCACGTCTTCTCCTTCCACTTCACGCTTGATTTCAGGTTGTTTCACCGGTGTTACATCTAGCTCGGCCTCTTGTGCAGATTCCTCAGCTTCAGGTAAGCCACCAACATGAGGAGATACATCTAACTCAGCTTCAACTTCTTCCTCTCCTTCCGATTCCACCCCAACTTCAGCCTCTATTTCCTCCTTTGCGGGGAAGTCTACATCAGCTTCTACTTCCTCAACTTCGCTTTCTACTTCAGATAAAACATCAGATACAGTTTCGACTTCTTCCTCTGTTATAATCTCTGCTTCTTCAAGTGAAGCTTCAGGCTGCAATTCTTCAACCACATCTCCTTCCACTTCACGTTTGATTTCAGGTTGTTTCACCGGTGTTACATCTAGCTCGGCCTCTTGTGCAGATTCCTCAGCTTCAGGTAAGGCACCAATATGAGGAGATACCTCTAACTCAGCTTCAACTTCTTCCTCTCCTTCCGATTCCACCTCAACTTCAGCCTCTATGTCCTCCTTTGTGGGGAAGTCTATATCAGCTTCTACTTCCTCAACTTCGCTTTCTACTTCAGATAAAACATCAGCCTCAGTTTCCACTTCTTCATCTGTTATAATCTCTGCTTCTTCAAGTGAAGCTTCAGGCTGCAATTCTTCAACCACATCTTCTCCTTCCACTTCACGTTTGATTTCAGGTTGTTTCACTGGTGTTACATCTAGCTCGGCCTCTTGTGCAGATTCCTCAGCTTCAGGTAAGCCACCAATATGAGGAGATACATCTAACTCAGCTTCAACTTCTTCCTCTCCTTCTGATTCCACCTCAACTTCAGCCTCTATTTCCTCCTTTGCGGTGAAGTCTAAATCAACTTCTACTTCCTCAACTCCGATTTCTTCTTCAGACAAAACACCAGATACAATTTCCACTTCTTCCTTTGTCAAAATCTCTGCTTCTTCAAGTGTGCCTTCTTCAAGTGAAGCTTCAGGCTGCAATTCTTCAATCACGTCTTCTCCTTCCACTTCACGCTTGATTTCAGGTTGTTTCACCGGTGTTACATCTAGCTCGGCCTCTTGTGCAGATTCCTCAGCTTCAGGTAAGCCACCAACATGAGGAGATACATCTAACTCAGCTTCAACTTCTTCCTCTCCTTCCGATTCCACCCCAACTTCAGCCTCTATTTCCTCCTTTGCGGGGAAGTCTACATCAGCTTCTACTTCCTCAACTTCGCTTTCTACTTCAGATAAAACATCAGATACAGTTTCCACTTCTTCCTCTGTTATAATCTCTGCTTCTTCAAGTGAAGCTTCAGGCTGCAATTCTTCAACCACATCTCCTTCCACTTCACGTTTGATTTCAGGTTGTTTCACCGGTGTTACATCTAGCTCGGCCTCTTGTGCAGATTCCTCAGCTTCAGGTAAGCCACCAATATGAGGAGATACATCTAACTCAGCTTCAACTTCTTCCTCTCCTTCCGATTCCACCTCAACTTCAGCCTCTATTTCCTCCATTGCGGGGAAGTCTG
Source organism: Liolophura sinensis (assembly GCF_032854445.1). Lineage (NCBI taxonomy): Eukaryota > Metazoa > Mollusca > Polyplacophora > Chitonida > Chitonidae > Liolophura > Liolophura sinensis. The sequence continues at coordinate 19,143,229 of NC_088298.1, read as the reverse complement.
TATCAGCTTCTACTTCCTCAACTCCGCTTTCTTCTTCAGATAAAACACCAGATACAGTTTCCACTTCTTCCTTTGTCAAAATCTCTGCTTCTTCAAGTGTGTCTTCTTCAAGTGAAGCTTCAGGCTGCAATTCTTCAACCACATCTTCTCCTTCCACTTCACGTTTAATTTCAGGTTGTTTCACCGGGGTTACATCTAGCTCGGCCTCTTGTGCAGATTCCTCAGCTTCAGGTAAGCCACCAATATGAGGAGATACATCTAACTCAGCTTCAACTTCTTCCTCTCCTTCCGATTCCACCTCAACTTCAGCCTCTATTTCCTCCTTTGCGGGGAAGTCTATATCAGCTTCTACTTCCTCAACTTCGCTTTCTTCTTTAGATAAAACATCAGCCTCAGTCTCCACTTCTGCTTCTGTTATAATCTCTGCTTCTTCAAGTGAAGCTTCAGGCTGCAATTCTTCAACCACATCTTCTCCTTCCACTTCACGTTTCATTTCAGGTTGTTTCACCGGTGTTACATCTAGCTCGGCCTCTTGTGCAGATTCCTCAGCTTCAGGTAAGGCACCAATATCAGGAGATACATCTAACTCAGCTTCAACTTCTTCCTCTCCTTCCGATTCCACCTCAACTTCAGCCTCTATTTCCTCCTTTGCAGGGAAGTCTATATCAGCCTCTACTTCCTCAACTCCGCTTTCTACTTCAGATAAAACATCAGCCTCAGTTTCTATTTCTTCCTCTGTCATAATCTCTGCTTTTTCAAGTGTATGTTCTTCAAGTGAAGCTTCAGGCTGCAATTCTTCAACCACATCTTCTCCTTCCACTTTACGTTTCATTTCAGGTTGTTTCACCGGTGTTACATCTAGCTCGGCCTCTTGTGCAGATTCCTCAGCTTCAGGTAAGGCACCAATATGAGGAGATACCTCTAACTCAGCTTCAACTTCTTCCTCTCCTTCCGATTCCACCTCAACTTCAGCCTCTATTTCCTCCTTTGCGGGGAAGTCTATATCAGCTTCTACTTCCTCAATTCCGCTTTCTACTTCAGATAAAACATCAGTCTCAGTATCTACTTCTTCCTCTGTTATAATCTCTGCTTTTTCAAGTGTGCCTTCTTCAAGTGAAGCTTCAGGCTGCAATTCTTCAACCACATCTTCTTCTTCCACTTCACGTTTGATTTCAGGTTGTTTCACCGGTGTTACATCTAGCTCGGCCTCTTGTGCAGATTCCTCAGCTTCAGGTAAGCCACCAATATGAGGAGATACCTCTAACTCAGCTTCAACTTCTTCCTCTCCTTCCGATTCCACACCAACTTCAGCCTCTATTTCCTCCTTTGCGGGGAAGTCTATATCAGCCTCTACTTCCTCAACTCCGCTTTCTACTTCAGATAAAACATCAGCCTCAGTTTCCACTTCTTCCTCTGTCATAATCTCTGCTTTTTCAAGTGAAGCTTCAGGCTGCAATTCTTCAACCACATCTTCTCCTTCCACTTCACGTTTGATTTCAGGTTGTTTCACCGGGGTTACATCTAGCTCGGCCTCTTGTGCAGATTCCTCAGCTTCAGGTAAGGCACCAATATCAGGAGATACCTCTAACTCAGCTTCAACTTCTTCCTCTCCTTCCGATTCCACCTCAACTTCAGCCTCTATGTCCTCCTTTGCGGGGAAGTCTATATCAGCTTCTACTTCCTCAACTTCGCTTTCTTCTTTAGATAAAACATCAGCCTCAGTTTCCACTTCTTCCTCTGTTATAATCTCTGCTTTTTCAAGTGAAGCTTCAGGCTGCAATTCTTCAACCACATCTTCTTCCACTTCACGTTTAATTTCAGGTTGTTTCACCGGTGTTACATCTAGCTCGGCCTCTTGTGCAGATTCCTCAGCTTCAGGTAAGCCACCAATATCAGGAGATACATCTAACTCAGCTTCAACTTCTTCCTCTCCTTCCGATTCCACCTCAACTTCAGCCTCTATGTCCTCCTTTGTGGGGAAGTCTATATCAGCTTCTACTTCCTCAACTTCGCTTTCTTCTTTAGATAAAACATCAGCCTCAGTTTCCACTTCTTCCTCTGTTATAATCTCTGCTTTTTCAAGTGAAGCTTCAGGCTGCAATTCTTCAACCACATCTTCTACCACTTCACGTTTAATTTCAGGTTGTTTCACCGGTGTTACATCTAGCTCGGCCTCTTGTGCAGATTCCTCAGCTTCAGGTAAGCCACCAATATCAGGAGATACATCTAACTCAGCTTCAACTTCTTCCTCTCCTTCCGATTCTACCTCAACTTCAGCCGCTATTTCCTCCTTTGCGGGGAAGTCTATATCAGCCTCTACTTCCTCAACTCCGCTTTCTACTTCAGATAAAACATCAGCCTCAGTTTCCACTTCTTCCTCTGTCATAATCTCTGCTTTTTCAAGTGAAGCTTCAGGCTGCAATTCTTCAACCACATCTCCTCCTTCCACTTCACGTTTGATTTCAGGTTGTTTCACCGGGGTTACATCTAGCTCGGCCTCTTGTGCAGATTCCTCAGCTTCAGGTAAGGCACCAATATGAGGAGATACCTCTAACTCAGCTTCAACTTCTTCCTCTCCTTCCGATTCCACCTCAACTTCAGCCTCTATTTCCTCCTTTGCGGGGAAGTCTATATCAGCCTCTACTTCCTCAACTCCGCTTTCTTCTTCAGATAAAACATCAGCCTCAGTTTCCACTTCTTCTTTTGTCATAATCTCTGCTTTTTCAAGTGTGTCTTCTTCAAGTGAAGCTTCAGGCTGCAATTCTTCAATCACATCTTCTCCTTCCACTTCACGTTTGATTTCAGGTTGTTTCACCGGTGTTACATCTAGCTCGGCCTCTTGTGCAGATTCCTCAGCTTCAGGTAAGCCACCAATATCAGGAGATACATCTAACTCAGCTTCAACTTCTTCCTCTCCTTCCGATTCCACATCAACTTCAGCCTCTATTTCCTCCTTTGCGGGGAAGTCTATATCAGTTTCTACTTCCTCAACTTCGCTTTCTTCTTTAGATAAAACATCAGCCTCAGTTTCCACTTCTGCCTCTGTTATAATCTCTGCTTCTTCAAGTGAAGCTTCAGGCTGCAATTCTTCAACCACATCTGTTACAACTAGCTCGGCCTCTTGTGCAGATTCCTCAGCTTCAGGTAAGCCACCAATATCAGGAGATACCTCTAACTCAGCTTCAACTTCTTCCTCTCCTTCCGATTCTACCTCATCTTCAGCCGCTATTTCCTCCTTTGCGGGGAAGTCTATATCAGCCTCTACTTCCTCAACTCCGCTTTCTACTTCAGATAAAACATCAGCCTCAGTTTCCACTTCTTCCTCTGGTATAATCTCTGCTTTTTCAAGTGTGTCTTCTTCAAGTGAAGCTTCAGGCTGCAATTCTTCAACCACATCTTCTTCTTCCACTTCACGTTTGATTTCAGGTTGCTTTACCGGTGTTACATCTAGCTCGGCCTCTTGTGCAGATTCCTCAGCTTCAGGTAAGCCACCAATATGAGGAGATACATCTAACTCAGCTTCAACTTCTTCCTCTCCTTCCGATTCTACCTCAACTTCAGCCTCTATTTCCTCCTTTGCGGGGAAGTCTATATCAGCTTCTACTTCCTCAACTTCGCTTTCTACTTCAGATAAAACATCAGCCTCAGTTTCCACTTCTTCCTCTGTTATAATCTCTGCTTTTTCAAGTGAAGCTTCAGGCTGCAATTCTTCAACCACATCTTCTCCTTCCACTTCACGTTTGATTTCAGGTTGTTTCACCGGTGTTACATCTAGCTCGGCCTCTTGTGCAGATTCCTCAGCTTCAGGTAAGGCACCAATATGAGGAGATACCTCTAACTCAGCTTCAACTTCTTCCTCTCCTTCCGATTCCACATCAACTTCAGCCTCTATTTCCTCCTTTGCGGGGAAGTCTATATCAGATTCTACTTCCTCAACTTCGCTTTCTTCTTTAGATAAAACATCAGCCTCAGTTTCCACTTCTTCCTCTGTTATAATCTCTGCTTTTTCAAGTGAAGCTTCAGGCTGCAATTCTTCAACCACATCTTCTCCTTCCACTTCACGTTTGATTTCAGGTTGTTTCACCGGTGTTACATCTAGCTCGGCCTCTTGTGCAGATTCCTCAGCTTCAGGTAAGGCACCAATATGAGGAGATACATCTAACTCAGCTTCAACTTCTTCCTCTCCTTCCGATTCTACCTCAACTTCAGCCTCTATTTCCTCCTTTGCGGGGAAGTCTATATCAGCCTCTACTTCCTCAACTCCGCTTTCTTCTTGAGATAAAATATCAGTCTCAGTATCTACTTCTGCCTCTGTCATAATCTCTGCTTTTTCAAGTGTGCCTTCTTCAAGTGAAGCTTCAGGCTGCAATTCTTCAATCACATCTTCTCCTTCCACTTCACGTTTGATTTCAGGTTGTTTCACCGGTGTTACATCTAGCTCGGCCTCTTGTGCAGATTCCTCAGCTTCAGGTAAGCCACCAATATCAGGAGATATATCTAACTCAGCTTCAACTTCTTCCTCTCCTTCCGATTCCACCTCAACTTCAGCCTCTATGTCCTCCTTTGCGGGGAAGTCTATATCAGCTTCTACTTCCTCAACTTCGCTTTCTTCTTTAGATAAAACATCAGCCTCAGTTTCCACTTCTTCCTCTGTTATAATCTCTGCTTTTTCAAGTGAAGCTTCAGGCTGCAATTCTTCAACCACATCTTTTTCCACTTCACGTTTAATTTCAGGTTGTTTCACCGGTGTTACATCTAGCTCGGCCTCTTGTGCAGATTCCTCAGCTTCAGGTAAGGCACCAATATCAGGAGATACCTCTAACTCAGCTTCAACTTCTTCCTCTCCTTCCGATTCCACCTCAACTTCAGCCTCTATTTCCTCCTTTGCGGGGAAGTCTATATCAGCTTCTACTTCCTCAACTTCGCTTTCTTCTTTACATAAAACATCAGCCTCAGTTTCCACTTCTGCCTCTGTTATAATCTCTGCTTCTTCAAGTGAAGCTTCAGGCTGCAATTCTTCAACCACATCTTCTCCTTCCACTTCACGTTTGATTTCAGGTTGTTTCACCGGTGTTACCTCTAGCTCGGCCTCTTGTGCAGATTCCTCAGCTTCAGGTAAGCCACCAATATGAGGAGATACCTCTAACTCAGCTTCAACTTCTTCATCTCCTTCCAATTCTACCTCAACTGCAGCCTCTATTTGCTCCTTTTCCTCAATTTCAGATGAAACTTCAGTTACGTCTTCAGGTGTTTCTTCTGGCTTTGATTTTTCAACCTCAGTTTGTGAGGGGTAGATTTCCTCAGTTGCTCCAAAGTCAGAATCACCAGTTATATCCTCTGTTGCTGCCTCAGTTTCGACAGAAACTTCAGTTACTTCTTCACGTGTGTCTACTGGTTTTGTTTCTTCAGCCTCAATTTCTGAGGGTAGCACGTCCTCTTGACCTTCAAGCTCGCCAGTTACATCCTCTGTCGTTTGCACAATATCAGCGGAAACTTCAGATACTTCTTCAGTTGTTTCTTTCCGTTTTGTTTCTTCAGGTTGAATTTCTGAGGGTTGGACTTTCTCTGGTGCTTCAAATTCAGCCTCACCAGTTACATCCTCTGTCGTTTCCTCAAGTCCGACAGAAACTTCAGTTACTTCCTTATGTGTTTCTTCTCGCCTTGTTTCCTCAGTCTCTATTTCTGAAGGCTGCACGTCTTCTGGTACATGAAATTCAACCTCACCACATACATCCTCTGTAAAGTCCACAATATCAGCAGAAACTTCACTTATTTCTTTGGGTGATCCTTCTGGTTTTGTTTCTTCAGCCTCAATTTGTGAGGGTTTGATTTCCTTGGTTGCTTCAAAGTCAACGTCAACAATTACATTTTCTGTCGTTTCCTCAATTTCAGTAGAAACTTCGGTTACTTCTTCAGGTGTTATTGCTGGTTTTGTTTCTTCAGCCTCCATCACCGAAGGCTGGATTTTATCTGTTGCTTCAATGTCGATCTCACCACTAATATCTGCTGTGACTTCCTCAAGTTCAGTGGAAACTTTAGTTACTTCTTCAGGTGTTTTTTCTGTCTTTGTGTCTTCAGCCTCAATTTCTGACGGTTGCACCTGTTGTGGCGCTTCAAATTCGACCTCACCAGTTACATCCTCAGTCGATTCCACAATTTTAGAGGAAACTTCAGATAATTCATCACTTATTTCTTCTGCCATTGTCTCTTCAGCTTCAATTTCTGAGGGTTGCACGTCTTGTGGTGCTTCAAATGCAACCTCACAAGTCACATCCGCTGTCGTGTCCTCAATTTCAGCAGAAATTTCAGTTACTTCTTCTGGTGTTTCTTCTGGCTTTGTTCCTTCAGCCTCTATCACCGAAAGCTGGATTGCTTCAATGTCGATCTCACCAATAACATCGCCTGTGATTTCCTCAAGTTCAGCAGAAACTTCAGTTATTTCTTCAGGTGTCTCTTCTTGCTTTGTTTCTTCAGCCTCAATTTCTGAGGGTTGCACCTCATCTGGCGCTTCAAATTCGACCTCACCAGTTACATCAGTCTTTTCCTCAATTTCAGCACAAACTTCTGTTATTTGCTCAGTGGTTTCGTCCGACTTTGTTTCTTCAACCTCAATTTCTGAGGGTTGCACCTCTTTTGGTGCTTGAAATTCAACCTCACCAGTTACATCCTCTGTGGTTTCTTTAATTTCAGCAGAAACTTCAGTTACTTTTTCTGGTGTTTCCTCTGCCTTTATTTCCTCAGCCTCAATTTCTGATGGCTCCACTTCTTCTGGCGCTTCAAATTCAACCTCCCCAGTTACACCCTCTGCCGTTTCTTTAATTTCAGCAGAAACTTCAGTTATTTCTTCTGGTGTTTCCTCTGCCTTTATTTCCTCAGCCTCAATTTCTGATGGCTGCACTCCTTCTGGCGCTTCAAATTCAACCTCCCCAGTTACACCCTCTGCCGTTGCCACAATATCAGCGAAAACTTCAGATACTTCTTCTGGTGTTTCTTTTGGCTTTGTTTCTTCAGCCTCAATGTCTGAGGGTTGTACCTCTTCTGGTGCTTCTAATTCAACATCACCAGTTACATCCTCTATCAATTCCTCAATGTCAGCAGAAATTTCAGTTACTTCTTCTGGTGTTTGTTTTGGTTTTGTTTCTTCAGCGTCCATCACCGAAGGTTGGATTTTATCTGTTGCTTCAATGTCGATCTCACCAGTTACATCCCCTGGGGTTTCCTCAAGTTCAGCAGAAACTACAGTTACTTCTCTTGGTGTTTCTTTTGGCTTTGTTTCTTCAGCCTCAATTTCGGACGGTTGCACTTCTCCTTGTGTTTCAAATTCAACCTCACCAGTTACATCCTCTGTCGTTTCTTTAATTTCAACAGAAACTTGGGTCACTTCTTCTGGCGTTTCCTCTGGTTTTGTTTCTTCAGCCTCAATTTCTGATGGCTGTACCTCTTCTGGTGCTTCAAATTCGAACTCACCAGTTACATCCTCCGTCATTTCCTCAATTCCAGCAGAAACTTGAGTTACTTCTTCTGGTGTTTCTTTAGGCTTTGTTTCTTCAGCCTCAATGTCTGAGGGTTGCACCTCTTCTGGTGCTTCAAATTCGACCTCACCAGTCACATCCTCTGTCGTTTCCTCAATTTCAGCAGAAACTTGAGTTACTTCTTCTGGTGTTTCTTTTGGCTTTGTTTCTTCAGCCTCAATGTCTGAGGGTTGCAAATCTTCTGGTGCTTCAAATTCGACCTCACCAGTCACATCCTCTGTCGTTTCCTCAATTCCAGCAGGAACTTGAGTTACTTCTTCTGGTGTTTCCTCTGCCTTTATTTCCTCAGCCTCAATTTCTGATGGCTGCATCTCTTCTCGTGCTTCAAATTCGACCTCACCAGTTACATCCTCTGTCATTTCCTCAATTCCAGCAGAAACTTGAGTTACTTCTTCTGGTGTTTCTTTTGGCTTTGTTTCTTCAGCCTCAGTGTCTGAGGGTTGCACGTCTTCTAGTCCTTCAAATTCGACCTCACCAGTCACATCCTCTGTCGTTTCCACAATATCAGCGGAAACTTCAGATACTTCTTCAGTTGTTTCATCTGGTTTTGTTTCTTCAGCCTCAATTTCTGATGGCTGCACTTCTTCTGGTGTTTCATATTCGACCTCACCAGTCACATCCTCTGTCGTTTCCTCAATTTCAGCAGAAATTTCAGTTACTACATCAGGCGTTTCTTTTGGTTTTGTTTCTTCAGCCTCCATCACCGAAGGCTGGATTTTATCTGTTGCTTTAATGTCGATCTCACCAATAACATCCCCTCTGATTTCCTCAATTTCAGCAGAAACTTCAGTTACTTCTCCTGGTGTTTCTTCTGGCTTTGTTTCTTCAGCCTCAATTTCTGAGGGTTGCACTTCTTCTGGTGTTTCAAATTCGACCTCACCAGTTACATCCTCTGTCATTTCCACAATATCAGCGGAAACTTCAGATACTTCTTCAGTTGTTTCATCTGGTTTTGTTTCTTCAGCCTCAATTTCTGATGGCTGCACTTCTTCTGGTGTTTCAAATTCGACCTCACCAGTTACATCCTCTGTTGTTTCCTCAAGTTCAGCAGAAATTTCAGTTACTTCATCAGGCGTTTCTTCTGGTTTTGTTTCTTCAGCCTCCATCACCGAAGGCTGGATTTTATCTGTTGCTTTAATGTCGATCTCACCAATAACATCCCCTCTGATTTCCTCAATTTCAGCAGAAACTACAGTTACTTCTCCTGGTGTTTCTTCTGGCTTTGTTTCTTCAGCCTCAATTTCTGAGGGTTGCACCTCTTCTGGTGCTTCAAATTCAACCTCACCAGTTAAATCCTCTGTCGTTTCTTTAATTTCAGTAGAAACTTGAGTTACTTCTTCTGGTGTTTCTTTTGGCTTTGTTTCTTCAGCCTCAATGTCTGAGGGTTGCACCTCTTCTGGTGCTTCAAATTCGACCTCACCAGTCACATCCTCTGTCGTTTCCTCAATTTCAGCAGAAACTTGAGTTACTTCTTCTGGTGTTTCTTTTGGCTTTGTTTCTTCAGCCTCAATGTCTGAGGGTTGCACGTCTTCTAGTCCTTCAAATTCGACCTCACCAGTCACATCCTCTGTCGTTTCCACAATATCAGCGGAAACTTCAGATACTTCTTCAGTTGTTTCATCTGGTTTTGTTTCTTCAGCCTCAATTTCTGATGGCTGCACTTCTTCTGGTGTTTCAAATTCGACCTCACCAGTTACATCCTCTGTCGTTTCCTCAATTTCAGCAGAAATTTCAGTTACTTCATCAGGCGTTTCTTTTGGTTTTGTTTCTTCAGCCTCCATCACCGAAGGCTGGATTTTATCTGTTGCTTTAATGTCGATCTCACCAATAACATCCCCTCTGATTTCCTCAATTTCAGCAGAAACTTCAGTTACTTCTCCTGGTGTTTCTTCTAGCTTTGTTTCTTCAGCCTCAATTTCTGAGGGTTGCACTTCTTCTGGTGTTTCAAATTCGACCTCACCAGTTACATCCTCTGTCATTTCCACAATATCAGCGGAAACTTCAGATACTTCTTCAGTTGTTTCATCTGGTTTTGTTTCTTCAGCCTCAATTTCTGATGGCTGCACTTCTTCTGGTGTTTCAAATTCGACCTCACCAGTTACATCCTCTGTTGTTTCCTCAAGTTCAGCAGAAATTTCAGTTACTTCATCAGGCGTTTCTTCTGGTTTTGTTTCTTCAGCCTTTATCACCGAAGGCTGGATTTTATCTGTTGCTTTAATGTCGATCTCACCAATAACATCCCCTCTGATTTCCTCAATTTCAGCAGAAACTACAGTTACTTCTCCTGGTGTTTCTTCTGGCTTTGTTTCTTCAGCCTCAATTTCTGAGGGTTGCACCTCTTCTGGTGCTTCAAATTCAACCTCACCAGTTAAATCCTCTGTCGTTTCTTTAATTTCAGTAGAAACTTGAGTTACTTCTTCTGGTGTTTCTTTTGGTTTTGTTTCTTCAGCCTCAATGTCTGAGGGTTGCACCTCTTCTGGTGCTTCAAATTCGACCTCACCAGTCACATCCTCTGTCGTTTCTTCAATTTCAGCAGAAACTTGAGTTACTTCTTCTGGTGTTTCTTTTGGCTTTGTTTCTTCAGCCTCAATGTCTGAGGGTTGCACCTCTTCTGGTGCTTCAAATTCCACCTCACCAGTCACATCCTCTGTCGTTTCCTCAATTCCAGCAGAAACTTGAGTTACTTCTTCTGGTGTTTCTTTCGGCTTTGTTTCTTCAGCCTCAATGTCTGAGGGTTGCACCTCTTCTGGTGCTTCAAATTCGACCTCACCAGTTACATCCTCTGTCGTTTCCTCAATTCCAGCAGAAACTTGAGTTACTTCTTCTGGTGTTTCTTTTGGCTTTGTTTCTTCAGCCTCCATCACCGAAGGCTGGATTTTATCTGTTGCTTCAAAGTCCATCTCGCCAATAACATCCTCTGTGGTTTCCTCAAACTCAGCAGAAACCTTAGTTACTTCTTCAGGTGTCTCTTCTGGCTGTGTTTCTTCAGTCTCAATTTCTGAGGGTTGCACCTCTTCTGGCACTACAAATTCAACCTCACCAGTTACATCCTCTGTCATTTCTTTAATTTCAGTAGAAACTTCAGTTACTTCTTCTGGTGTTTCTTTTGGCTTTGTTTCTTCAGCCTCAATGTCTGAGGGTTGCACCTCTTCTGGTGCTTCAAATTCGACCTCACCAGTCACATCCTCTGTCGTTTCCTCAATTTCAGCAGAAACTTGAGTTACTTCTTCTGGTGTTTCTTTTGGCTTTGTTTCTTCAGCCTCAATGTCTGAGGGTTGCACCTCTTCTGGTGCTTCAAATTCCACCTCACCAGTCACATCCTCTGTCGTTTGCTCAATTCCAGCAGAAACTTGAGTTACTTCTTCTGGTGTTTCTTTCGGCTTTGTTTCTTCAGCCTCAATGTCTGAGGGTTGCACCTCTTCTGGTGCTTCAAATTCGACCTCACCAGTTACATCCTCTGTCGTTTCCTCAATTCCAGCAGAAACTTGAGTTACTTCTTCTGGTGTTTCTTTTGGCTTTGTTTCTTCAGCCTCCATCACCGAAGGCTGGATTTTATCTGTTGCTTCAATGTCCATCTCACAAATAACATCCTCTGTGGTTTCCTCAAACTCAGCAGAAACCTTAGTTACTTCTTCAGGTGTCTCTTCTGGCTGTGTTTCTTCAGTCTCAATTTCTGAGGGTTGCACCTCTTCTGGCGCTACAAATTCAACCTCACCAGATACATCCTCTGTCGTTTCTTTGATTTCAGCAGAAACTTCAGTTACTACTTCTGGTGTTTCTTCTACCTTTGTTTCTTCAGCCTCAATTTCTGAGGGTTGCACGTCTTCTAGTCCTTCAAATTCGACCTCACCAGTCACATCCTCTGTCGTTTCTTTAATTTCAGTAGAAACTTCAGTTACTTCTTCTGGCGTTTCCTCTGGTTTTGTTTCTTCAGCCTCAATTTCTGTTGGCTGTACCTCTTCTGGTGCTTCAAATTCGACCTCACCAGTTACATCCTCTGTCATTTCCTCAATTCCAGCAGAAACTTGAGTTACTTCTTCTGGTGTTTCTTTTGGCTTTGTTTCTTTAGCCTCAATTTCTGATGGCTGCACCTCTTCTGGTGCTTCAAATTCGACCTCATCAGTTACATCCTCTGTGGTTTCCTCAATTCCAGCAGAAACTTGAGTTACTTCTTCTGGTGTTTCTTTTGGCTTTGTTTCTTCAGCCTCAATGTCTGTGGGTTGCACCTCTTCTGGTGCTTCATATTCGACCTCACCAGTTACATCCTCTGTCGTTTCCTCAATTTCAGCAGAAACTTGAGTTACTTCTTCTGGTGTTTCTTTTGGCTTTGTTTCTTCAGCCTCAATGTCTGAGGGTTGCACCTCTTCTGGTGCTTCAAATTCGACCTCACCAGTTACATCCTCTGTCATTTCCTGAATTCCAGCAGAAACTTGAGTTACTTCTTCTGGTGTTTCTTTTGGTTTTGTTTCTTCAGCCTCCATCACCGAAAGCTGGATTTTATCTGTTGCTTTAATGTCGATCTCACCAATAACATCCCCTCTGATTTCCTCAATTTCAGCAGAAACTACAGTTACTTCTCCTGGTGTTTCTTCTGGCTTTGTTTTTTCAGCCTCAATTTCTGAGGGTTGCACTTCTTCTGGTGTTTCAAATTCGACCTCACCAGTTACATCCTCTGTCATTTCCACAATATCAGCGCAAACTTCAGATACTTCTTCAGTTGTTTCATCTGGTTTTGTTTCTTCAGCCTCAATTTCTGATGGCTGGACTTCTTCTGGTGTTTCTAATTCAACCTCACCAGTTAAATCCTCTGTCGTTTCTTTGATTTCAGAAGAAACTTCAGTTACTACTTCTGGTGTTTCTTCTACCTTTCTTTCTTCAGCCTCAATTTCTGAGGGTTCCACGTCTTCTAGTCCTTCAAATTCGACCTCACCAGTCACATCCTCTGTCTGTTCCACAATAACAGCGGAAACTTCAGATACTTCTTCAGTTGTTTTATCTGGTTTTGTTTCTTCAGCCTCAATTTCTGATGGCTGCACTTCTTCTGGTGTTTCAAATTCAACCTCACCAGTTAAATCCTCTGTCGTTTCTTTAATTTCAGTAGAAACTTGAGTTACTTCTTCTGGCGTTTCCTCTGGTTTTGTTTCTTCAGCTTCAATTTCTGATAGCTGCACTTCTTCAGGTGCTTCAAATTCAACATAACCAGTTACATCCTCTGTTGTTTCCTCAATTTCAGCAGAAATTTCAGTTACTTCTTCTGGTGTTTCTTTTGGTTTTGTTTCCTCAGCCTCCATCACCGAAGGCTGGATTTTATCTGTTGCTTTAATGTCCATCTCACCAATAACATCCCCAGTGATTTCCTCAAGTTCAGCAGAAACTTCAGTTACTTCTTCTGGTGTTTCTTTTCGCTTTGTTTCTCCAGCCTCAATTTCTGAGGATTGTACCTCTTCTGGTGCTTCAAATTCAACCTCACCAGTTACATCCTCTGTCGATTCCTCATATCCAGCAGAAACTTGAGTTACTTCTTCTGGTGTTTCTTTTGGTTTTGTTTCTTCAGCCTCCATCACCGAAGGCCGAATTGTATCTGTTGCTTCAATGTCGATCTCAGTAATAGCATCCCCTGAGATTTCCTCAAGTTCAGCAGAAACTACGGTTACTTCTCTTGGTGTTTCTTTTGGCTTTGTTTCTTCAGCCTCAATTTCAGACGGTTGCACCTCTTCTGGCGATTGAAATTCATCCTCACCAGTTACATCCTCTGTCGTTTCTTCAATTCCAGCAGAAACTTCAGCTACTTCTTCTGGTGTTTCTTTCGGCTTTGTTTCTTCAGCCTCAATGTCTGAGGGTTGTACCTCTTCTGGTGCTTCAAATTCAACCTCACCAGTTACATCCTCTGTCGTTTCCTCAATTTCAGCAGAAATTTCAGTTACTTCTTCTGGTGTTTCTTTTGGCTTTGTTTCTTCAGCCTCCATCACCGAAGGCTGGATTTTATCTGTTGCTTCAATGTCCATCTCACCAATAACATCCTCTGTGGTTTCCTCAAGTTCAGCAGAAACCTTAGTTACTTCTTCAGGTGTCTCTTCTGGCTTTGTTTCTTCAGCCTCAATTTCTGAGGGTTGCACGTCTTCTAGTCCTTCAAATTCGACCTCACCAGTCACATCCTCTGTCGTTTCCACAATATCACCGGTAACTTCAGATACTTCTTCAGTTGTTTCATCTGGTTTTGTTTCTTCAGCCTCAATTTCTGATGGCTGCACATCTTCTGGTGTTTCAAATTCGACCTCACCAGTTATATCCTCTGTCGTTTCCTCAATTTCAGCAGAAATTTCAGTTACTTCATCAGGCGTTTCTTTTGGTTTTGTTTCTTCAGCCTCCATCACCGAAGGCTGGATTTTATCTGTTGCTTTAATGTCGATCTCACCAATAACATCCCCTCTGATTTCCTCAATTTCAGCAGAAACTACAGTTACTTCTCCTGGTGTTTCTTCTGGCTTTGTTTCTTCAGCCTCAATTTCTGAGGGTTGCACTTCTTCTGGTGTTTCAAATTCGACCTCACCAGTTACATCCTCTGTCATTTCTTTAATTTCAGTAGAAACTTCAGTTACTTCTTCTGGCGTTTCCTCTGGTTTTGTTTCTTCAGCCTCAATTTCTGAGGGTTGCACCTCTTCTGGCGCTTCAAATTCGACCTCACCAGTTACATCCTCTGGCGTTTCCTCAAGTTCACCAGAAACTTGAGATACTTCTTCCGGGGTTTCTTCTGGCTTTGTTTCTTTAGCCTCAATTTCTGAGGGATGCACTTCCTCTGGTACTTTAATTTCAACCTCACCAATGACACCCTCTGTCGTTTCCTCAATTTCAGGAGACACTTCAGTTATTTCTTCCGGTGTGTGTTTAGCTTTGGTTTCCTGAGCCTCAATTTCTGATGGCTGCAGGTCTTCGCGTGCTTCAAATTCAACCTCACCAGTGACATCCTCTGTCGTTTCCTCAAGTTCAGCAGAAACTTCAGTTACTTTTTCAGGTGTCTCTTCTGGCTTTGTTTCCTCAGCCTGAATTTCTGAGGGTTGCACTTCCTCTGGCGCTTCAAATTCAGCCTCACCAGTTACATCCTTCTTTGGCTGAGGCTGTGGTTGGATTTGAATTTCTTCCTTGAAAGTTTTCTCTGGCAATTCATGTCCTGGAAGCTGGTCTTCTTCCTCAACTACTTTCTCAGGTTGAGTTTCATCTATTTCTTCAAATACTTTCTCAGGCTGTTCTGGCATTATCTCCTCTTTTGTAGCTTCTTCAGTAAATTGTGTGATTTTGATTGTTTGCCTAAATATTTCCATTGTTTGATCTTGTGATGGTGCAATTTCAAATTCCACAGTTTCACGTTCAGGCTGAAGTTCTGTTTCTTCCTTAAATGTTCCTTCTTCCTCCCCATCTATTGTTTCTTCAATCTCTTTTGTTATCTCAACCGTTTGTTCAAAAGTGGTTTCTTCCTCAGCAGGCTTTTCTGGTTTGAATTGAATCTCTACAACTTCTTTTTCTGGTTGAGGCTGTGGTTGGATTTCAATTTCCTCTTTGAGGGTTTCTTGAGTAACTTCATCTTCTAAAATTTCTTCCACCTCTTTGGTTACTTCCACTGTCTCTTCAAAGGTAGTTTCTTCCTCAGCAGGCTGTTCTGGAATGAATTCAATCTCTGCAATGTCCTTTTCTGGCTGAGGCTGTTGGATTTTAATTTCCTCTTGGAAGGTTTTATGAGTAACTTCATCTTCTGGAATTTCTTCCACCACTTTGGTTACTTCCACTGTCTCTTCAAAGGTAGTTTCTTCCTCAGCAGGCTGTTCCGGTTTGAATTCAATCTCTACAACTTCTTCTTCTGGTTGAGGCTGTGGTTGGATTTCAATTTCCTCTTTGAAGGTTTCTTGAGTAACTTCATCTTCTGGAATTTCTTCCACCTCTTTGGTTACTTCCACTGTCTCTTCAAATCTACTTTCTTCCTCAGCCGGCTGTTCTGGTTTGAATTGAATCTCTACAACTTCTTTTTCTGGTTGAGGCTGTGGTTGGATTTCAATTTCCTCTTTGAGGGTTTCTTGAGTAACTTCATCTTCTGGAATTTCTTCCACCTCTTTGGTTACTTCCACTGTCTCTTCAAAGGTAGTTTCTTCCTCAGCAGGCTGTTCCGGTTTGAATTCAATCTCTACAACTTCTTCTTCTGGTTGAGGCTGTGGTTGGATTTCAATTTCCTCTTTGAAAGTTTCTTCAGTAACTTCATCTTCTGGAATTTCTTCCAACTCTTTGGTTACTTCCACTGTCTCTTCAAATCTACTTTCTTCCTCAGCCGGCTGTTCTGGTTTGAATTCAATCTCTACAACTTCCTTTTCTGGTTGAGGCTGAGGGTGTATTTCAATTTCCTCTTTGAAGCTTTCCTCTGGAAATTCATCTTCTGGAATTTCTTCCACATCTTTGGTTACTTCAAGGGTTTCTTCCACAGTGGTTCCTTCCTCAACGGTCTGTTGTGGTTTGAATTTAACTTCCACAACTTCCTTTACTGGCTGAGGCTGGGCTTCTTCCTCAACTACTTCCTCAGACTGAATTTGATCTATTTCTGCAAATACTTTCTCAGGCTGTTCTGGCATTATCTCCTCTTTTGTAGCTTCTTTGGTAAATTGTGTGATTTTGATTGTTTGCCTAAATGTTTCCACTGTTTCATCTTGTGATGGTGCAATTTCAAATTCCACAGTTTCACGTTCAGGCTGAAGTTCCATTTCTTCCTTAAATGTTTCTTCTTCGTCCTCCTCTATTGTTTCTTCAATCTCTTTTGTTATCTCAACTGTTTGTTCAAAAGTGCTTTCTTCCTCAGCCGGCTGTTCCGGTTTGAATTCAATCTCTACAACTTCCTTTTCTGGTTGAGGTTGTGGTTGGATTTCAATTGCCTCTTTGAAGCTTTCCTCTGGCAATTCGTCTTCTGGAATTTCTTCCACATCACTGGTTACTTCAATGGTTTCTTCAACAGTGGTTTCTTCCTCAACAGTCTGTTGTGGTTTGAATTCAACTTCCACAACTTCCCTTTCTGGCAGACACTGAGCTTCTTCCTCAACTACCTCCTCAGGCTGAGTTTCATCTATTTCTTCAAATACTTCTTCAGGCTGTTCTGGCATTATCTCCTCTTTTGTAGCTTCTTTGGTAAATTGTGTGATTTTGATTGTTTGCCTAAATGTTTCCACTGTTTCATCTTGTGATGGTGCAATTTCAAATTCCACAGTTTCACGTTCAGGCTGAAGTTCTATTTCTTCCTTAAATGTTTCTTCTTCCCCCTCCTCTATTGTTTCTTCAATCTCTTTTGTTATCTCAACTGCTTGTTCAAAGCTAGTTTCTTCCTCAGCAGGCTGTTCTGGTTTGAATTGAATCTCTACAACTTCTTTTTCTGGTTGAGGCTGTGGTTGGATTTCAATTTCCTCTTTGAAAGTTTCTTCAGTAACTTCATCTTCTGGAATTTCTTCCATTTCTTTGGTTATTTCCACTGTCTCTTCCACAGTAGTTTCTTCCTCAGGAGGCTGTTCTGGTTTGAATGCAATCTCTACAACTTCTTGTTCTGGTTGAGCTTGTGCTGGGATTTCAATTTCCTCCTTGCAAGTTTCCTCTGGCAATTCATCTTCTGGAATTTCTTCCACATCTTTAGTCATTTCAACTGTTTTTTCAACAGTTGTTTCTTCCTCAAATGTCTGTTGTGTTTTGAATTCAACTTCCACAACTTCCCTGTCTGGTTGAGGCTGGGCCTTTCTCTCAAGTACTTCCTCAGGTTGAGTTTCATCTATTTCTTCAAATACTTTCTCAGGCTGTTCTGGCATTATCTCCTCTTCTTTAGCTTCTTGAGTAAATTGTGTGATTTTGATTGTTTGCCTAAATGTTTCCACTGTTTCATCTTGTGATGGTGCAATTTCAAATTCCACAGTTTCGAGTCCAGGCTGAGGTACCATAACTTCCGTAAATGTTTCTTCTTCCCCCTCCTCTATTGTTTCTTCAATCTCTTTCGTTATCTCAACTGTTGGTTCAAAAGTGGTTTCTTCCTCAGCAGGCTGTTCTGGTTTGAATTCGATCTCTACAACTTCCTGTTTGGGTTGAGGCTGTGGTTGGATTTCAATTTCATCTTTGAAAGTTTCTTGAGTAACTTCATCTTCTAGAATTTCTTCCATTTCTTTGGTTACTTCCACTGTCTCTTCAAAGGCAGTTTCTTCCTCAGGAAACTGTTTTGGTTTTTTCGGAACCTCTTCAAAAACTTCACTCATTACTTCTTCGGGAGTTTCTTTGATGGTTTCAGAGACTTCGGTGGTGTCTTTTTGAGTTTCTCTAGTCATTTTTTCTTCCACTTCAACTTCGCTAGGTTTAACTTTCTCCGGACTTTCTTTGGCAACTTCACTCATTACTTCTTCAGGTGTTTCTCCAATGGTTTCATAGATTTCAGTGATATCTTGCTGTGTTTCTGTCATAATTTCTTCTTCAGTTCGCCCTTCAGTAGCTGAGCTTTATCCGGAATCTCTTGGACAATTTCACTTGTTTCTTCTTCAGGAGTTTCCTTAAGGGCTTCAGAGATTTCAGAGATATCTTCCTGGGTTTCTGTAGTTATTTCTTCTACAGTGTCAACATCAGCAGGATGAATTTTATCCGGAATCTCTTCACAAACATCACTTGTTACTTCTTTATGAGTTTCTTTGATGGTTTCAGAGATTTCTAGTGATATCTTCCTGAGTATCTGTAATTTCTAACTGGAGTAGGCTTAACTTCGTAGGCACCTATACGTTGTTCTGTGACTTCTAGTGTTTCATGGTAAGTCGTAATCGTTTCAACTTTTCCAGGAGAAATCTCTATTTCCATCATATCTTTGGGCTGTTCTGAAACAGATTGTGGAAAGGATATTGCTTTTCTGAATGTTTCACATGCTTCGGTAACTTTCATTGTCTTTGTCCCTGTCTTGATAATTGTTGCTCTTGACACTTCAATCGTCTCAGAGTATGTTGAGACTTCTTTTAATGTGAACACATGTTCATCACCTTCATCTGGCAGGGTATGCAAAACTTCAATCTCTTCTGTAAAAGTCTGGCTGGAAGGTACATCCTGTTCGTCCAATGCAACAGTTTTAACATCAGTCTCTTCGTCTACAGAATGTTCAGGTTTTCCGACTGTATTTCCTTTGTTTGTTCTGTTACTTCCTTGTCACCAAAATCCGGACTCGTCTTGTCTTCTCTGTCTTCGGATTTACGTTCTTCGGAATGGGTTGGCGATTGATCTTCCCGATTTTTTCTTCATCTGAAGAACTGCTACCAAATTCCTCTGTGATCTGAATGGTTTTGTGATACGTTGTTATTGTTTCAGTCTGCCCAGGAGCAATTTCTATCTCGATTGTTTCTTTCGGTTGTTCTGGAACCAATCTGAAATTGTTCTTTAAACATTGACGGTCCTTCTGGCTGCAATATCCCGGATACCTCCAGACTTTCATCGGAAGTCACCGTTACTTCAGATTTTCCAGGCGTAACCTCCATTTCCACAATTCCAAACTCTGGTTGTAAATCAGAGATTCTGAAATGCTCCTGGGATTTCATCTGAATTTCTGAAGGTGGACACCGGGCACATCAGTTGTTCTGGGTGCAATTTCAATGCTTCTTCAAATCGGTCTGGTCCAACAATATACGGCACGTCCTCTGGTTTTGGAGAAGTTCTCTCTCATCTATGTCTGTAGATATTTCGTCAGATGTTGTTTCGGGTATGACAGATTCTTCAGAAACATCGACAGGAATATCAGGCCTGTCTTCATCAACACTTGTATCTATGGGTTTGTCATCTTTTGAAATCACCTTTTCTGTCGGTGACAATTTCTTGGATTGTGGTATCTTCGTCGTCAAAAAACCATTTCCTGACGTCTGGTTTTCTGTCTTCAGCGAGGTCCTCTTCATCTGATGAAGCACCGCTTAGTTCTTCTGTGACTTCTAGTGTTTCATGGTAAGTTGTAATGGTTTTCAACTTTGCCAGGGGCAATTTTCTATCTCGATTGATTCTCTGGGCTGCTCTGGAACAATTTCAAACTTCTTTGGCTTCGTTTCGTCATCGTCAAAAGTCACCTTTTTCCACTTCTTGGTTTTGTGGTCCTCGGGCCTTTCCTTCATCCGATGAGGCATCGCTTAGTTCTTCTGTGATGTCCAGTGTTTCATGGTACGTCGTAATCGTTTCAACTTTTCCAGGAGGAAATCTCTATTTCCATCATATCTTTAGGCTGTTCTGAAACAGATTGTGGAAAAGATATTGCTTTTCTGAATGTTTCACATGCTTCGGTAACTTTCATTGTCTTTGTCCCTGTCTTGATAATTGTTGCTCTTGACACTTCTATCGTCTCAGAGTATGTTGAGACTTCTTTTAATGTGAACACATGTTCATCACCTTCATCTGGCAGGGTATGCAAAACTTCAATCTCTTCTGTAAAAGTCTGGCTGGAAGGTACACCCTGTTCGTCCAGTGGAACAGTTTTAACATCAGTCTCTTCGTCTACAGAATGTTCAGGTTTTTCCGACTGTATTTCTTTTGTTTGTTCTGTTACTTCCTTGTCACCAAAATCCGGACTCGTCTTGTCTTCCCTGTCTTCGGATTTACGTTCTTCGGAATGGGTTGGCGATTGATCTTTCCCGATTTTTTCTTCATCTGAAGAACTGCTACCAAATTCCTCTGTGATCTGAATGGTTTCGTGATACGTTGTTATTGTTTCAGTCTGCCCAGGAGCAATTTCTATCTCGATTGTTTCTTTCGGTTGTTCTGGGACAATCTGAAATTGTTCTTTAAACATTGATGGTCCTTCTGGCTGCAATATCCCGGATACCTCCAGACTTTCATCGGAAGTCACCGTTACTTCAGATTTTCCAGGCGTAACCTCCACTTCCACAATTCCAAACTCTGGTTGTAAATCAGAGATTCTGAAATGCTCCTGGGATTTCATCTGAATTTCTGAAGGTGACACGGGCACATCAGTCGTTCTGGGAGCAATTTCAATGCTTTCTTCAAATCGGTCTGGTCCAACAATATACGGCACGTCCTCTGGTTTTGGAGAAGTTTCTCTCTCATCTATGTCTGTAGATATTTCGTCAGATGTTGTTTCGGGTATGACAGATTCTTCAGAAACATCGACAGGAATATCAGGCCTGTCTTCATCAACACTTGTATCTATGGGTTTGTCATCTTTTGAAATCACCTTTTCTGTCGGTGACAATTTCTTGGATTGTGTATCTTCGTCGTCAAAAACCATTTCCTGGACGTCTGGTTTTCTGTCTTCAGCGAGGTCCTCTTCATCTGATGAAGCACCGCTTAGTTCTTCTGTGACTTCTAGTGTTTCATGGTAAGTTGTAATGGTTTCAACTTTGCCAGGGGCAATTTCTATCTCGATTGATTCTCTGGGCTGCTCTGGAACAATTTCAAACTTCTTTGGCTTCGTTTCGTCATCGTCAAAAGTCACCTTTTCCACTTCTGGTTTTGTGTCCTCGGGCCTTTCTTCATCCGACGCGGCATCGCTTAGTTCTTCTGTGATGTCCAGTGTTTCATGGTACGTCGTAATCGTTTCAACTTTTCCAGG
Source organism: Liolophura sinensis (assembly GCF_032854445.1). NCBI lineage: Eukaryota > Metazoa > Mollusca > Polyplacophora > Chitonida > Chitonidae > Liolophura > Liolophura sinensis. The sequence goes on along the minus strand of NC_088298.1, from coordinate 19,122,112 downwards.
AGAAATCTCTATTTCCATCATATCTTTAGGCTGCTCTGAAACAGATTGTGGAAAGGATATTGCTTTCCTGAACGTTTCACACGCTTCAGTAACTTTCATTGTCTTTGTCCCTGTCTTGATAATTGTTGCTCTTGACACTTCAATCGTCTCAGAGTATGTTGAGACTTCTTTTAATGTGAACACATGTTCATCACCTTCATCTGGCAGGGTACGCAAAACTTCAATCTCTTCTGTAAAAGTCTGGCTGGAAGGTACATCCTGTTCGTCCAGTGGAACAGTTTTAACATCAGTCTCTTCGTCTACAGAATGTTCAGGTTTTTCCGACTGTATTTCCTTTGTTTGTTCTGTTACTTCCTTGTCACCGAAATCCGAACTCGTCTTGTCTTCCCTGTCTTCGGATTTACGTTCTTCGGAATGGGTTGGCGATTGATCTTTCCCGATTTTTTCTTCATCTGAAGAACTGCTACCAAATTCCTCTGTGATCTGAATGGTTTCGTGATACGTTGTTATTGTTTCAGTATGCCCAGGAGCAATTTCTATCTCGATTGTTTCTTTCGGTTGCTCTGGAACAATCTGAAATTGTTCTTTAAACACTGACGGTCCTTCTGGCTGCAATATCCCGGATACCTCCAGACTTTCATCGGAAGTTACCGTTACTTTAGATTTTCCAGGCGTAACCTCCATTTCCACAATTCCAAACTCTGGTTGTAAATCAGAGATTCTGAAATGCTCCTGGGATTTCATCTGAATTTCTGAAGGTGACACGGGCACATCAGTCGTTCTGGGAGCAATTTCAATGCTTTCTTCAAATCGGTCTGGTCCAACAATATACGGCATGTCCTCTGGTTTCAGAGAAGTTTCTCTCTCATCTATGTCTGTAGATATTTCGTCAGATGTTGTTTCGGGTATGACAGATTCTTCAGAAACATCGACAGGAATATCAGGCCTGTCTTCATCAACACTTGTATCTATGGGTTTGTCATCTTTTGAAATCACCTTTTCTGTCGGTGACAATTTCTTGGATTGTGTATCTTCGTCGTCAAAAACCATTTCCTGGACGTCTGGTTTTCTGTCTTCAGCGAGGTCCTCTTCATCTGATGAAGCACCGCTTAGTTCTTCTGTGACTTCTAGTGTTTCATGGTAAGTTGTAATGGTTTCAACTTTGCCAGGGGCAATTTCTATCTCGATTGATTCTCTGGGCTGCTTTGGAACAATTTCAAACTTCTTTGGCTTCGTTTCGTCATCGGTCACTTTTTCCACTTCTGGTTTTGTGTCCCCGGGCCTTTCTTCATCCGATGAGGCATCGCTTAGTTCTTCTGTGATGTCCAGTGTTTCATGGTACGTCGTAATCGTTTCAACTTTTCCAGGAGAAATCTCTATTTCGATCATATCTTTAGGCTGCTCTGAAACAGATTGTGGAAAGGATATTGCTTTTCTGAATGTTTCACACGCTTCGGTAACTTTCATTGTCTTTGTCCCTGTCTTGATAATTGTTGCTCTTGACACTTCAATCGTCTCAGAGTATGTTGAGACTTCTTTTAATGTGAACACATGTTCATCACCTTCATCTGGCAGGGTACGCAAAACTTCAATCTCTTCTGTAAAAGTCTGACTGGAAGGTACATCCTGTTCGTCCAGTGGAACAGTTTTAACATCAGTCTCTTCGTCTACAGAATGTTCAGGTTTTTCCCACTGTATTTCCTTTGTTTGTTCTGTTACTTCCTTGTCACCAAAATCCGGACTCGTCTTGTCTTCTCTGTCTTTGGATTCACGTTCTTCGGAATGGGTTGGCGATTGATCTTTCCCGATTTTTTCTTCATCTGAAGAACTGCTACCAAATTCCTCTGTGATCTGAATGGTTTCGTGATACGTTGTTATTGTTTCAGTCTGCCCAGGAGCAATTTCTATCTCGATTGTTTCTTTTGGTTGTTCTGGAACAATCTGAAATTGTTCTTTAAACATTGACGGTCCTTCTGGCTGCAATATCCCAGATACCTCCAGGCTTTCATTGGAAGTCATCGTTACTTCAGATTTTCCAGGTGTAACCTCCATTTCCACAATTCCAAACTCTGGTTGTAAATCAGAGATTCTGAAATGCTCCTGGGATTTCATCTGAATTTCTGAAGGTGACACGGGCACATCAGTCGTTCTGGGTGCAATTTCAATGCTTTCTTCAAATCGGTCTGGTCCAACAATATACGGCACGTCCTCTGGTTTTGGAGAAGTTTCTCTCTCATCTATGTCTGTAGATATTTCGTCAGATGTTGTTTCGGGTATGACAGATTCTTCAGAAACATCGACAGGAATATCAGGCCTGTCTTCATCAACACTTGTATCTATGGGTTTGTCATCTTTTGAAATCACCTTTTCTGTCGGTGACAATTTCTTGGATTGTGTATCTTCGTCGTCAAATACCATTTCCTGGACATCTGGTTTTCTGTCTTCAGCGAGGTCCTCTTCATCTGACGAAGCACCGCTTAGTTCTTCTGTGACTTCTAGTGTTTCATGGTAAGTTGTAATGGTTTCAACTTTGCCAGGGGCAATTTCTATCTCGATTGATTCTCTGGGCTGCTCTGGTACAATTTCAAACTGTTCTTTAAACACTGATGGGCCTTCTGGTTGTAATGTCCCGGATATCTCTAGACGTTCATCGTAACTCACTGTTACCTCAGATTTTCCTGGAATTAGTTCCATTTCTACAACTCCAAAGTCTGGACGTGTGTCAGACACTCTTAAGTGTTCCTGAGAAACCATCTGAGTGTCTAACAAAGTCGCTGGAGAGCTCGGTGTTTTGGGCGCTATTTCAATGCTTTCTTCAAAACGCTCTTGTTGAACAATGGAAGACAAGTCTTCAGGTTGAAAGGTTTTTTCATCGTCCATATCCTTTTCATGATCGCCTGGGCTACTCTTTATCGGTACTGGTCGAATATCTTCATCAAACGCAGTTTCAACAATTTCCTCTGTGATCTCAAGAGTTTCATGATACGTTGTGATGGTTTCAATCTTTCCAGGAGCAATTTCTATTTCATATGTATCCTTAGGCTTGACTGGTAAAAGCACCAATTTCTCCTGGAAAGTGGACGGACCCTCTGGTTCTGAAGTTGGCGATATTTCTAAGCTTTGATCGTGGGTAATAACAAGCTCAGATTTTCCTGGTGTAACCTCTACTTCAATGACCCCGAAGTCTGGACGTACATCGGAATCTTTTACCACGTCCTCAGGCACAACACTAGTGTCGGAAGGCAAGATCTTTTTATCTGTCGATTTAGGTCCAATTTCAATGCTTTCTTCAAAGCTTTCTCGCTGAACAACATCTCGCAAGTCATCTGTGAGGTCTTGTGCAGGAAGTTTGTCTTTTTCTAGTGGAAGTTCTGCATCTACATCGGCAGGAATCAGTTTTACTGGCTGTGTTTCTTCATCCACTAAGCTCTTTTTTCTCTCTTCAGGTACTACGGAGCTTTCTTCATCTGAAACATCTATGATCTCTTCTGTTATCTCAACTGTTTCGTGGTAGGTAGTGATTTTTTCTATTTCACCCGGGGATATTTCAATTTCGAATGTATCTTTGGGTTGAACAGGCATGATCACCAAATTTTCCCTGAATGTAGACGGAAGACCTGGTTGCGAAGCTGTGGATATCTCTAAATTTTCGTCATGTGTGACAACAAGTTGAGCTTCCCCTGGTCGAAGCTTCATTTCAACAACTCCGAGGTCCGGGCCCATGTCAGATACACTGAACTCTTCTTTCGAGACAATTCCATCAGAAGTAGGACAGATCTGAGTATCTGTGGATTTAGGTGCAATTTCAATAGTTTCTTCATACTGTTCTCGTTCAAAAATAGACGGTGTGTCGTCCGGTTTCGCGAAAATTTCGTGAACAGGTACTGGGCTTTCCTCTTTTTCTTCCTGTTTGTCTTCCAGATCTTCATCACCCTGAAAAATATCCTTATCTAAGCTCGTTTTCCGCTCATGCGGTCTACTTTCTACAGGAACACCTGAAATGTCTTTGTCCCAAGTAGCCGGTGTGATTTCTTCTGTAATCTCAATAGTTTCATGGTAAGTAGTGATTGTTTCGATTTTACCAGGTGCTATTTCTATTTCATACGTGTCCTTGGGCTGAACTGGCATGAGCACAAATTCCTCCTTGAATGAAGAAGGACCCTCTGTTGGAGAAGCAGAGATGTCCAAAATTTCGTCGTGTTTGACGACGACTTCGGCTTCCCCAGAGGTAACCTCCATTTCAATGACCCCTAAATCCAGCCTTGTATCGGGTACTCTTAGCTGTTCTTCGGACGTAAATGTTTCAATATCTCCAGCTTTCGGCGCAATTTCAACGCTTTCTTCAAACTTCTGTCTTTCCTCACATACTGTTTTAGCTATTGTGTCATCAGTCACATCGACTTTATCTTTCACTGGGAATTTCTGAACTTCAAGATCACCAGGAGTTGGCGCCATTTCAACTTCTTCTTTAAATGTTTCCTCCTCTTGAACTTGAGGAATCTCGTCTGGTGTTTCCTCAACGATTGTTTTAGTTTCCGTATCATCTGTGACGCCAATATCCTCTTTCAACGTCAGCTCTTTTTCAACTTCAGAGGAAATTTCAACTTCAACATCACCAGGGCTTGGCGTAATTTCAAGCTCTTCTTTAAATGTTTCTTCTTCTCCAACTTGAGGAATGTCTTCTGGAGTTTCCTCTGTGATTGTTTTAGTTTCCGTATCATCTGTGACACCATCATCCTCCTTTAACGTCAGCTGTCTTTCCACATCAGAAGAAATCTCAACTTCAACATCACCAGGGCTTGGTGCAATTTCAAGCTCTTCTTTAAATGTTTCTTCTTCTCCAACTTGAGGAATGTCTTCTGGAGTTTCCTCTGTGATTGTTTTAGTTTCCGTATCATCTGTGACACCAACATCCTCTTTCAACGTCAGCTGTCTTTCCACTTCAGAAGAAATCTCAACTTCAACATCACCAGGGCTTGGTGCAATTTCAAGCTCCTCTTTAAATGTTTCTTCTTCTCCAACTTGAGGAATGTCCTCTGGGGTTTCCTCTGTGATTGTTTTAGTTTCCGTATCATCTGTGACACCAACATCCTCTTTCAACGTCAGCTGTCTTTCCACATCAGAAGAAATCTCAACTTCAACATCACCAGGGCTTGGTGCAATTTCAAGCTCTTCTTTAAATGTTTCTTCTTCTCCAACTTGAGGAATGTCTTCTGGGGTTTCCTCTGTGATTGTTTTAGTTTCCGTATCATCTGTGACACCAACATCCTCTTTCAACGTCAGCTGTCTTTCCACATCAGAAGAAATCTCAACTTCAACATCACCAGGGCTTGGTGCAATTTCAAGCTCCTCTTTAAATGTTTCTTCTTCTCCAGCTTGAGGAATGTCCTCTGGGGTTTCCTCTGTGATTGTTTTAGTTTCCGTATCATCTGTGACACCAATATCCTCTTTCAACGTCAGCTGTCTTTCCACATCAGAAGAAATCTCAACTTCAACATCACCAGGGCTTGGTGCAATTTCAAGCTCCTCTTTAAATGTTTCTTCTTCTCCAACTTGAGGAATGTCCTCTGGGGTTTCCTCTGTGATTGTTTTAGTTTCCGTATCATCTGTGACACCAACATCCTTTTTCAACGTCAGCTGTCTTTCCACTTCAGAAGAAATCTCAACTTCAACATCACCAGGGCTTGGTGCAATTTCAAGCTCTTCTGTAAATGTTTCTTCTTCTCCAGCTTGAGGAATGTCTTCTGGAGTTTCCTCTGTGATTGTTTTAGTTTCCGTATCATCTGTGACACCAACATCCTCTTTCAACGTCAGCTGTCTTTCCACTTCAGAAGAAATCTCAACTTCAACATCACCAGGGCTTGGTGCAATTTCAAGCTCTTCTTTAAATGTTTCTTCTTCTCCAACTTGAGGAATGTCTTCTGGGGTTTCCTCTGTGATTGTTTTAGTTTCCGTATCATCTGTGACACCGACATCTTCTTTCAATGACAGTTGTTTTTCGACTTCGGAAGAAATTTCAGCTTCAACATCACCCGGGGTTGGTGCAATTTCAAGCTCCTCTTTAAATGTTTCTTCTTCTCCAGCTTGAGGAATGTCTTCTGGGCTTTCCTCAGTAATTGTTTTAGTTTCCGTATCATCTGTGACACCGACATCTTCTTTCAATGACAGTTGTTTTTCGACTTCGGAAGAAATTTCGGCTTCAACATCACCAGGGGTTGGTGCAATTTCAAGCTCCTCTTTAAATGTTTCTTCTTCTCCAGCTTGAGGAATGTCTTCTGGGCTTTCCTCAGTAATTGTTTTAGTTTCCGTATCATCTGTGACACCAACATCTTCTTTCAATGAAAGTTGTTTTTCGACTTCGGAAGAAATTTCAGCTTCAACAACACCTGGAGTTGGTGCAATTTCAAGCTTCTCTTTAAATGTTTCTTCTTCTGCAACTTGAGGAATGTCTTCTGGGGTTTCCTCTGTGATTGTTTTGGTTTCCGTATCATCTGTGACACCAACATCCTCTTTTAACGTCAGCTGTCTTTCCGCATCGGAGGAAATCTCAACTTCAACATCACCAGGGCTTGGTGCAATTTCAATCTCTTCTTTGAATGTCTTTTCTCCGACGACTTCAACGTCTTCAGTGACTTCTTCATGTGCTTCCCCAGTGACTTCTTCGGGTGCTTTTTCAGTGACTTCTTTGGGTACTTCCTCCTCAGTGACTTCCGGTGCTTCCTTCTCAGTGGCTACTTGTTCAAGTGCCTTTTCAGTGACTACTTTCGGAACTTCCTGTGTGACTTCTTCAGGTGATTCCTCAATGACTTCTCCAGATGTTTTCTCCTCTGTGAGTTCTTCAGGTGATGTCCCGGTCACTCCAGGTTCTTCCTCGGTGATTTCTTCAGGTGCTTCCTCGGTGATTTCTTCGGGTGCTTCCTCGGTGATTTTTTGTCTTTCCTCAGTGATTTCAGGAACTTTCTCTTCCGCAAATTCTTCAAGACCTTCCTCTCCTTCAATTACTTCAGAAACTTTTCCCAGCTCTTTAGTGACTTCTTCCAAAACATCGTATAAAACTGTTTGTGACAAATGGTGAGCAAATTTCTCAGTTTGATCTTTACCAATTGAGATCAAATTTTCAAGCGTTTGTGTAGATACTTCCTCTTCTATAATGACTTCAGGGGATTCCTCTCCTTCAGTGACTTCAGGGGCTTCCTCTCCTTGAGTCACTTCATGAGCTTTCGCTGCTGTGATTTCGGGAACTTCCTCTTCTGTGACCTCGGGAACTTCCTCTCCTGTGACTTCGAGAGCTTCCTCTTCTGTGACATCGGGGGCTTCCTCTGGTGTGACTTCGGGAATTTCCTCTTCTGTAATTTCAGAAGCTTCCTCTCTTGTTATCTCAGGAACTTCCTCCTCCGTGACTTTGGGAACTTCCTCTTCTGTGACTTCGGGAGCTTCCTCTTCTGTGACTTCGGGAGCTTCTCCTGTGACTTTCAAAGCTTCCTCCGTGACTTTGGGAACTTCCTCTTCTGTGACCTCGGGAACTTCCTCTCCGGTGACTTCAGGAGCTTCCTCTCTTGTGACTTTGAGAGCTTCCTCTCCTGTGACTTTGACAGCTTTCTCCGTGACTTCGAGAGCTTCCTCTTCTGTGACCTCGGGGGCTTCCTCTTCTGTGACTTCGGGAGCTTCCTCTCGTACGACTTCAGGGACTTCCTCTCCTGTGACTTCGACAGCTTCCTCTCCTGTAACTTCGGGAGTTTCCTCTGCTGTGATTTCGGGAGCTTCCTCTCCTGTGACTTCGGGAGCTTCCTCCGTGACTTCGAGAGCTTCCTCTTCTGTGACCTCGGGAACTTCCTCCGCTGTGAACTCGGGAGCTTCCTCTCCTCTGACTTCGAGAGCTTTCTCTGCTCTGACTTCGGGAGCTTCCTCTTCTGTAATTTCAGAAGCTTCCTCTCTTGTTATCTCGGGAACTTCCTTCTCCGTGACTTCGGGAACTTCCTCTTCTGTGACTTCGGGAGCTTCCTCTTCTGTGACTTCGGGAGCTTCCTCTTCTGTGACTTCGGGAGCTTGCTCTCCTTTAACTTTGAAAGCTTCCTCCGTGACTTCGGGAACTTCCTCTTCTGTGACCTCTGGAACTTCCTCACTTGTGACTTCGGGAGCTTCCTCTCTTGTGACTTCGAGAGCTTCCTTTCCTGTGACTTCGACAGCTTCCTCCGTGACTTCGAGAACTTCCTCTTCTGTGACCTCGGGGGCTTCCTCTTCTGTGACTTCGGGAGCTTCCTCTCGTGCGACTTCATGAGGTTCCTCTCTTGTAACTTCGAAAGCTTCCTCTCCTGTAACTTCGGGAGTTTCCTCTGCTGTGATTTCGGGAGCTTCCTCTGCTGTGACTTCGACAGCTTCTTCCGTGACTTCGAGAGCTTCCTCTTCTGTGACCTCGGGAACTTCCTCTCCTGTGACTTCGAGAGCTTCCTCTTCTGTGACATCGGGGGCTTCCTCTGGTGTGACTTCGGGAATTTCCTCTTCTGTAATTTCGTGAGCTTCCTCTGTTTTGACTTCGACAGCTTCTTCCGTGACTTTGAGAGCTTCCTCTTCTGTGACCTCGGGAACTTCTTCTGCTGTGACCTCGGGAGCTTCCTCTCCAGTGACTTCGGGAGCTTCCTCTCTTGTGACTTTGACAGCTTTCTCCGTGACTTCAAGAACTTCCTCTTCTGTGACCTCGGGGGCTTCCTCTTCTGTGACTTCGACAGCTTCCTCTCCTGTAACTTCGAGAGTTTCCTCTGCTGTGATTTCGGGAGCTTCCTCTGCTTTGACTTCGAGAGCTTCCTTATCTGTGACCTCGGGGGCTTCCCCTTCTCTGACTTCAGGAGCTTCCTTTCTTGTGACATCAAGAGCTTCCTCCGTGACTTCGACAGCTTCCTCTTCTCTGACTTGTAGAGCTTCCTCTCCTGTGACTTCGGGAGCTTCCTCTCCTGTGATTTTGAGAGCTTCCTCTTCGGTGACTTCGAGAGCTTCCTCCCCTGTGACTTCGGGAGCTTCCTGTCTTGTGATTTGGAGAGCTTCCTCTGCTGTGACTTTGAGAGCTTCCTCCGTGACTTTGAAGACTTCCTCTTCTGTGACCTCGGGAGCTTCCTCTCCGGTGACTTCGGGAGCTTCCTCTGCTGTGACTTCGAGAGCTTCCTCTGCTGTAACTTCGGGAGCTTCCTCTTCTGTGACTTCAGGGGCTTCCTCTTCGGTGACTTCAGGAGTTTCCTCTTCTGTGACTTCAGGAGCTTCATCTTGTTTAGGACCTTTTCCTCTGGCGATTTCATCAAGAACCTCTTCCTGTCCTTCAGTCACTTCTTCATGGACCTCTTCTTTGACGACACCTTCAGACGTCTCTTTTTCAACACCTTGGGAAATCAGGCCAATTACATCACTGATTTCCTCAGGCTGTTGTTTTCCCTCTGAAATGTGAATTTCAAGAAGACTTTTTAATGACAATGGTGTTTCCTGTGGCTGTTCAAAGACCATGGATAAAATTGTTTTTGACAAATCATCGGCAAATTTCTCAATCTCATTTCTCTCAATTGAGGTCAAATCTTCAAGGGATTTTTCACTGACTTCTAATGCGCTCTTCTGCGTTTCTGTCATTGACTGCTGTTCAATTTCCCAACCACTTTGAAATATTTCGTCCCCTGCTTTTTTCACTTCAATTTTAGTTTCAGATATTTGGTCTGGAACTTCTTCATCAGGCTTTTCTTCTGTCCTCTCCAAATCAATTTCTCCCTCTGCCTGGGCATCTGCAAAATCCTCATCAGTTGAGCTTTCCGTTTTCATTTCTTCCTCTGTTGAAATTTCCTCTTCGCTTCCGCTTGACAGTTTTCTCTCTATGTCTTTCTCCTCTTCTGTTTGAACAGGTTTTTCCTCACAGACTTCCTTTTCCACCTCGAAACCATCTTCCTCTCTTTCGTCAGAAATTTCTATCACCTCAGTAACCTGTTCCTCCTTTGAAACCGTGTCCTCAGAAACTTCCGTTGGTGACTCAAGCGGACTTCCTTCAACAGGGATTTCAATTTCAATCTGCTTAATGATTGGTAACTCAGACACGGAGTCAGCCGGTTTGTTGTCCACTTCTTGAGGAATTTCAGAGGGAGGAATATCTCTGGTTTCCTCAGAATGAGAAATTTCTTGCTTTTCCTCAGTGCTGTATTCAGTCAGATCAGTCAGACTCTGAAGATCGGATTCCTCTTGATCTGCCGGTTTTGTTTCAACTTGTATTTCATCCTTTAAGAAAGCAACGAGATCTTGGTCATTGTGTAAGTGTAAGTGGACAAGACCAATGATCCATGCACGGAGCATATTGAGACAGCCAGGCAGGCAGCCAGCCAACGCACGAGACGCGCAACAAAAAAAACACCGCCATGATGAATCGCGAAATGAAGATACAGATAGCATGCGCGAGAACTTTTTTGCCGCACACACGAGGAATGGAGGGATGGGAGAGGGATCAACAATTCACTTACCTGTCTCCTCAATTCGAACCTAGATGACATGCAGAAAAAATTCAACACACCAAGCGAGGACAAAACTCGAAAGAGTCACGGACACTGTATTTCACCTCAAATTTCGCCCATGATTAAGCTAAAGATATTTCCTCATTCTAAAAGCTGTATTCACCTTACAAAAAGGTCTCCAGACTATTGCTGCAATTTTGTCATACTGGTGTTAAGCCAAACCAATCATTGTTAAGGAAGGTGTGGCTTACATGGAGTATATTCCCCTGAAAACTGTTTCAGAACCAACAATTTTTGGCGAAATTTTAGGGCAAATTGAAATATTGTGTCTGTGCAGGTAAGTTGTGATTGGTTAGTCTTGTGTTATACAGCACCACCGTATTCTGGCAGGTCTCTTTTCTCATCATTAGTTCACACTCTCAGAAATATGAACACTCGAGTTTTGGAGACCATTAGAGTCAGTAGAGCAATTTTGTTTTCTGTTGCTTGATTTAAAAGACTTGAAGCTGACTTGATGGAGGCATTTTTAGTTTGAATGACAGCCATAATGTAGCTAGTTAGACAAATGAACATTCAGCTCATATGGGTTACCGAGCTCAGTGTATAAACTTTACAGCTGTTAAAATGTGATCACCAAAGCACATTGAAAGCATAGACAGCAAATGTTATGAAACAGTTTCAATAAAGAATGTAAAGACAATGTTTACAGCAAGGTTGCTCTCATGTATAAGTTCCATTTACCTTTTTGTCATGAAGAGAGAAAGATTATAATGTTTTGGTGGTGGTGTATACTTCACTGAAAAGATGGGACAGCTATGTTAAAAAGACAACCCACTACCATGGATAAAAAAGGAGACAGGAGAAAGTTGACTATCTAGAGAAACTAAGACTATAAAATTTCACACCGGGTGAAGGAATTTTAGACTACTATAAAAGGACACAGTATAATGAAATCCTACCGTGATTTGTGCAGTTGCAGCCACATCTTCTGTCAAGTCAGGAGATTCTGGCATCAACGTCACCTCCACGTCTTCCGAAATCTGGGCTTCAATTGTGACCTCACTTATTGAGGTCTCTTCCATTTCAGTTTTGTCGATGTCAACTTCTTGTAGCGCCTGTTGGAAAGCCACCTCAGTGCTGACCTCTTCGGGGGTCTTTTCTTCTGGAACTTGTTCTTGTATTTCAAGACCCGCTTCTACATCTTCGGGCTTTCCCTCGATGACGTCTGGAATTTCGAGTTCGGCCTCAACTTGCTCTGGGACTTCTTCGGGGCCAAGCTCGACGACCTCCTCGACAGTGGGCGCCTCTTGCACACTTTCCGGTGTTTCATCGATTTCTTCGATGACAAGACTGGCTTCAGTGGTCTCCTCTGTCGTCTCATCAGTGGTTATCTCCTGTACAACCTGGACTTCTGTTATTTTTGTCTGCTTCATGGCTTTGATTTCCTCTCGAGCCTTAAAGAACAAATAAACGTTCATCATGCATTCACTGTTCAGGGGTCACACCCATTTTCGGGTAACAAATATTAAGATGTCTCATGAAAGTGAAACCTGCTCTGTTTGAAGAAAAAATACATGTTCTGACGGACATTCTATGCTTTTACCTATAATTGTGTCAATAACAAACAAACTAGATCAAAGGATATTTCCGGTAATTTTACATAAAAATCAACATAAAACATAATTAGAAGACAATGTGATAACCATAGGGGATGTATAGAGAAGGAACCCTTCACGCCCCTTTTTCATGAACCCATTATTTTGGTGGGAAATTAAGCATCCCCGAGGCATACTGTTTTTATAATATTGTTTATTAAATGCCATGGCATTAGAGGCATATAATGCGCTACAATTTAAGTCCTTTCTTCATCAGTTAGAATAAACTACGGAAAACAGACAAGAGGTAGAACTTCTCCGGTTACGTGTAACCATTTGCCAACTATCTCACTGGCGCCGCTGCTATGGCTTTACCCTCCATGCTGCAAGTCTTTTATATTCCACTAGCTCACAGCAAGTAAACCACTAGTAGCATTTTGTGAAGCCAATGGAGAAAGTCTTGAACGTGGTTGTATTCGTTTCCTTGCACGAATCTGCCCTAAATCATTCCACTCGGTGTAAATTATTCTGTTTTTATTCCACAATGTTCACGATATATATGTAATATACTTTTGTTTGGCTCTAAAGTTTCAAATTATGAAGATAATAAACTTGTTTTTCAATATGTACATAAATTTATCAATGATACAGAATGATTTTATGACCATGGTAATGGTAATAACGATGTTAAGATTGTAAATAATAATCAATTTATTTCAACTTATATCTGAAATATGTATTCTCATATTTATATGTATGTACTTCGTTAGTTATGATGTTGTTAATTGTTGCTTTGAGGATATCTCCATAGTAGCCATTAGGCTGTGAGAAATCCTCGTTAAATAAATGAAGAATTAAATTAAATTAATCTGTCCTACATGAAATTTCCTATTCTGTATACTTTCTTAGCTCTTTGGTGGTTTTTGATGCACGCTGTTTTGGAAATCGGTCTTGTGATTATAGACCTAGGACGAACATTATGTTTGACGATTGGTACAAGGATGTTTCGGTGCCTAGACTGTACCTTATAACCACGGAAAGCTGCCTGTATCTTGATAACAGCTTGTTCAATGTCAGGTTTTTCTTCGTCCTCTTGCACTTCTTCCTCTTTCTTTGAACTCACAGTGCTGGTATCTGACGGGGCCTCTGAATGAAGAAAATGAATAAAATTATAAAGTGAAGAATTAATATTTATTTGTTTATTTCATTGGTGTTTTACACTGTAATCAAGAATACTTCACTTATACGACGGCAGCCAGGATTATGGTGGGAGGAAACCGAAAATACCAGGGAATACCCACGACCATCCGCAGGTTGCTAAAGGCAGACCTTCCAAAATACGGCCGGAGAGCTGGACTTCAACTCAATGCGACCGCGTGGATGAGGGGTTCCTGGGTCATTGTGCCAGGGAGGCCACGAAGAATTAATTAAGAAATGATAAAATGGTGTGTCAATACAACCAGTATAAACTTGACATGTTCCATTAATTCACAAATTTGGCTTTCCAGATATAGAGAAGGAAAGGATTAGATGGCATATGAGCACAGTTATCTTATTAACAAGTCTTATCATCTGAACATGCACCTTAGTTTGGTTGTAAAATGGATAACTAAAATGTGAAATAAAGTTTGAGAGACTAAAATCACAAAACAATTCACCAAATAAATGAGATATTATAAAACATCATTTAACTCTTGGACTTCTCAAAATCTCTTGGTCCAAGACACAACAAACATTACAATTTACGCTTATAAAATCATATATGATTACTTCCAAAGCCGTTGCTGTCTTGGTTGAGTACCGCACATGTATCAAACAAGACTAAAGACAAACCTTCCACGACGAGTTTTGCCGAGCACTCGGCCTCTCCGAATGGGTTAATGGCTTTGACAGTGTACGTGCCGCCATCTTCCAGGAATACCTCCGGTAGATCCAACGTGTGTTGACCTTCCTCGCCTGAGACCATCTGATACACTTCTCCGTGTTTGATTGGCAGGCCATCATGGTACCACATGATCGTGGCTTCCGGGACGGCCTTGACCTTGCAGACAAATTTGGCCGGTAGTCCTTCGTGCACGACTACGTCGGGTAAGGTAACGACAAATTCTGGTTTGACCTCATCTGGCTTCTCCACCTGTAGCACAAACGGAAACCAACGTGTTGGAAATTTGAGAATTTACCTACATGCATATTTTAAATCTCCAGTCAGTAAAGGAAAGATAGTTATAAAGCTCTGGGTGAATGTGAGACAAGACTGATCCTGACCAAATTTGAGAATCAGAATATGTTCTATTTCGCACCAATAAATGTTGAAGGTTTTCAGTTTTTGCTGTTTCAAGACTGAAAGCAATTCCCTTTCATAAACAACAAAAAATATGATTTTTTCAATATAAACACACAAGAGCATGTGTAAGACATGTGAATGGAACAAACGGTTTCCCTGGTTGAGTCAGCTATTAGGTATGTACCACAAAAACGGCAGGTATATAATAGGCTCACATCTTCTCGGTTGTCTTATGGCACAAGCACACTTTATGACACGTTATTAGCGGTGGGTTCTGCAAATCAACTGTTCAAGACTGGGTTTGAACTTGTACTTGGTGTGCCCAAGCGACTGAAAGCCAAGCAACTTTAACCACTAGCCACAGCCAGCTCCCTAAATTTCTATATATCATGCTACTCGATCAAAACGATCAAACTTTATATAAAGCATTTTACATAATTGATTAAGCCATCAAAGTTTCAATATTGAAAATAAATCGACACATCGAGGGACATGACTCATAATAATCCATGCGTCGAAACAGACATTCATAAACCAGCCGTCAACCGACATTTGACACAATTCCCAAAATGACATTTAACACACTTCCCAAAACGACATTTAACACAAAGTAACAAAGAACTAACAAAGTATATAAAATACGAAAATAGGTCAGAATCAATGATGTTGGAAAGACGCAAGATATATAAAACCCTTCCGTCAATGTACTCTTTTCCGGTTTCATACACTGCTTTCATCACTCACCTCCACGGTTTTGAGCACATCTCTGAAATCCAACTGTTCAACTTCTGCCTCTTCTTCTACAACGGTTTCCTCACTCACATCCTGTTCAAATTTCCTGCAAAAGAAAACACTGCTGTTTCATAAACTGCTCCTCACAAAACCCATTCATTTAAACTAAAAATTTATATTCATATTTTTTTTTTTATTATTCAGTTTTTGTCCATCCATGTGGTATAACTGAATGATTAAATTAAACTGACCAGACGTTAAAGATCATAAAGACTGACTTAAAAAGGAAAAGATGGGCTGTTACTGGTCATGTTTGGAATTCAACGAACATGAATCATGAACTTAAAATACAAAGGATATTGTTTCATGACAAAAGACATATAAGTGGAATAATTTTCACTGTCCCGGAACAGTGAAGAACCCCGCTACTTACTTGGCAGCGACGCCAGATCGTCTGAGGACTGATCTAAAATCTATCTGCTTTGACTGATGAACCACCCCAACTTTGGTTTTGCTACAAACAACACAACACAGACATGCTCATGCTGAAAACTGGCAAACCAATCTAACATAATAAAAGACTTACAGCACAGACAGTAATACCAGAGCTTCGACAACAGTGTGAAATGCCTAAACACTCACAAATTACACGCAGAAAAATACGTTAAAAATGCAGCTGTGTTAATTGTATTTTACGGAATGTCACTGGTCTAGAATTACTCAAAATACTGTGTTGTCATCATATTTTATGGAATGTCACTGGTCTAGAATTACTCAAAATACTGTGTTGTCATCATATTTTACGGAATGTCACTGGTCTAGAATTACTCAAAATACTGTGTTGTCATCATATTTTATGGAATGTCACTGGTCTAGAATTACTCAAAATACTGTGTTGTCATCATATTTTATGGAATGTCACTGGCCTAGAATTACCCAAAATACTGTGTTGTCATCATATTTTATAGAATGTCACTGGTCTAGAATTACTCAAAATACTGTGTTGTCATCATATTTTATGGAATGTCACTAGTCTAGAATTACTCAAAATACTGTGTTGTCATCATATTTTATGGAATGTCACTGGCCTAGAATTACCCAAAATACTGTGTTGTCATCATATTTTATGGAATGTCACTGGCTTAGAATTACTCAAAATACTGTGTTGTCATCATATTTTATGGAATGTCACTGGTCTAGAATTACTCAAAATACTGTGTTGTCATCACATTCAACATACAATAGCATTAAACCCATGCAAAAGGGACAAGGCAACTTGAGTAATTAGTCTATCAAAAACTACACGGTCCATTCCATTTTATCGCAACTAGGGACAGTTAAGTAGTTCTGTGATCATCACAACACAGTGCCATTTTTGTGTGCGAACAGGTTTTCAAATGTAACAAGGACAAGTATGTTCGCACATGCAAATCATAACACTAAACTCTGATGACAATAAAGCAATCTGAATAATTGTTTATGTTACCGCTAATAAATTGCAATTAACTTCACTGCATTTCCTTTTTACCTAATTCTGCTTAAACCATGGTCCTCTGGGGGTTTGTAAGATGCAACTGTGTATGTATTTACACAAACAGTTAGATCAAAACTATGAGTGAGGAAAACTGATAAGACGTCCCGTTTCACTTGTTAGGTTTTACCATTTACCAACTATCACACTATCGTCGTTACCCCGGTCATCTTGTCTATGGGCCTACAGGGAGAACAATATCACACAGGCTGCATACTCGCACTTGAAGTTTATTTCATTTCTGAGATGTATAAGGTATTTCAAAATCATGCAAACTGAAGCATATTAAATCCAAACAGCATTGTTGAAAACAGATTTTCCGAATCCTTCTGCAATTTTTCAGAAGCAACTTAAGTGTTAGGAAACTACAACAGGTCAAAATTAGTAAAATTTTCACTTAAAGCCATCATATTCCATCATACGGCTGCAACACTGCCCGAGTGGCGTTAACCCATAATAATGCATTTACATATACATGCCTTTAGCAGTTATCACTCAAAATTTTAAGAAAACATTTCTCTTTGGCATGCACAGATGCACAGAATTTAATTCAGAACAAACATTCATAAAAAACCCCCACACCTATGCCCTACTACTTACACTTCGGTCTTCAGTTGACTTCTAAAATCTGTGTCCTCCTCTTTGGTCTCTGCGAAGTCAAAGTATTTTATAAACATTCTGGGATTTAAAGTCATGCCGGTAGTTTGTTTGACATCATCGGAAGACTAAACTGGCCACCACAAAGTATTGCGTTTTCAACCAGGGCTTCACGAAAACAAGATTATGTTTGAGAGGTGAAAATTAGGGCATCTTTTTAACACGGTCAAAATAATACTTCAGAGCCTACACATTTATCAAACGTTTCAAGGTATAAGTCAAAAATGTTAACACAGCTACAATTAAAATGTTTTGCTCTAGGAAGTTTAAAATTTGTACACTGATTCTTCACTTCAAAACAATATACCAACCACAATTTGAGTTCGTTCCTGAATTTGACTTTTTAAGCGCCTGCCATTTACGACTTAAGTTTTAAATTATTCAATAAATAAGAGCCCAACAAATGTTTTTTTCTCTCGCTCAAACTCAAGCCTGTGTCAAGAAATCCGGGTCTACAGTAGAAGGCATTAAACTTCTGGTGGAAATATTTTGATTTTCTTATGAATTTAACACTGGTTTGCTCAGGCTACTACAAAAAATTCCGCACAACAATTTAAAATTGTCTCTGGGATATCTCGTTACACCCTCTACAATCATGATGTGATTCTGGCTGGTTTGTTTTTAAAATCTGCAGTCCTAGGAGCATTCGTCTTTAACTCATGAATAGTATATGGCCGGGGCTAGACAAACCAGCGCTTACTCTGGACTATGAGTGACACGGTAACAGTCTCTTCCCCTTCCTCGTTACGGGCTGTCACTTTGTACGTCCCGGCATCCTCTGGGGTGGTTGCCATGACAGTGAGAGTTGAGTTGTAGGTGTCGTCGGCTTCTTTCGTGATCGTGGTCTCAAAGCGCTCATCGTCCTCAATAGGAGCGCTATCCTTAGACCAGAAAATCTGAAGCAGAGATACCGCATCTTCTTTTAACTGAAACTCAAGGTATTCGTACTTGCTCATGTACTTTTTAAACAGTTCATCAGTGTTTTGTCACTTGATGTGATCTGTAGGCTACCCGGTGAGGCTTCATAATTAAATAACGTGCTCCTTTCAACATGTTTGTCTTTTATTAAAATACTATTTTACGGCGTTAAAACACCAGTCTCATAAATGCATTCATCAGCAGGAGCTTGATTGAACAAATTTTTATGTTAGTGGATACCGGGTATTACTGTTTTTCCAAATATCTCAATAATGATCTCACAATCATTTACGGAAAAGGCTGGTTCTTTATATTGTTTGTTTATACTTCGAAGAAAGACCTGACACTGTGAAAGTACCTCAGGCTGGGGTTTAGCTACCACACGACAGTTGAGCTCTACTTTGTCACCCTCGGGAATAGTCTGGAATTTTGGCTTTTCTGTAAATGTCGGGGCGATGGTTTCTTCTTTCTCTTCTTCCTCTATTGGAAAAAAGATTTTGATAACAAATGTGTATTTTCTGCCAGGAAATGAGACAAAGGCGCAGAAAAGAGACAATAGGGACATGATGGTAAACTTAGTGGAAAACACAATGGAATATGCGAACTTGATACTCTTTAGAAACTGGAATGACATGCCGGTTATATGATATGCAAAGCCATCTATGCGTAGAATATTAACATTCCAAATTTTAATTTAATCTAATCCATGAATAGTACCCAGAATAATTTTCATTGTAGATCATAAAATTATTTCATATATTGAAAGATTCGTTAAAATTAGAGTAATCAAGAATATTATTTGACTTCAGTTATTGGGTGAAATGTTTCCCAGACAAACATAACACACTTTTACATCTTTTCTGATGTTGTCTTAAAGAGCGATGTGATGACGACAGTTTGAAGAGATAAAGCGTGTGAAAAAAAAAAAAAACAAAACAGATTATTAAAAATAATTTTCTGAGCAATATAGTATTAATGCATTATTTCCACAATGGTAAATGTGAACAGTTTGTGTATGATTATCTCCCTTTACTCCGTTCTCCCCGTCTTGTGCCACCCTACCGCTTACCCAGTATAATGAGATCCGCTGAGCTTGTCACCGTTCCCAGTTCGTTCTTGGCGATGACGGTGTACATCCCAGCGTCGTCGATGAAAGCGTCCTGGATTACTAGAGAGCACAAGTTGTCCTCGTCGTAAAAGATCTTGAAATCTGCTGATGGGCGAATTTCGACTTCGTCTTTCAACCAGGTGATCTGGGGCATAGGATTGCCGATGACACGACACTCAAGGCGGGCCACTTCACCTTCCCTAGCCTGAGTCTTCTCCAGGGGTTGGATGAACTCAGGTGCGCAGCGCTGATCACCAACAGTCTCTGCAGCTAGACGAAAGCACAGGCGATAATTACTGACTCATTAGACTGGGGTCAACGCTGTTGTCCAGAATGAGAGCAATCAAGTTTCATGGCTAGAGGAAAAGGGTACAGTCTCTGGGAAGTAAGTGACAGACTTTTTCACCTATGATATACAGACTACTCCAGGTAGATGTCCAGGAAATGATTTCTGACAAACTTCATACAAGTCTATCCCATGGCCGAGGGGGTTAGCAAGCCAACACGGCGCAATGACCCACCAATGCGGTCGCTGTGAGTTCAAGTCCATCTCATGCT
The DNA here is from genome assembly GCF_032854445.1 of Liolophura sinensis. NCBI lineage: Eukaryota > Metazoa > Mollusca > Polyplacophora > Chitonida > Chitonidae > Liolophura > Liolophura sinensis. The sequence continues at coordinate 19,102,257 of NC_088298.1, read as the reverse complement.
GGGTTCCTCTAAAGACGTGGGAAGGTATGCCAGGTGTCCTCCCAGCGTTATGCTGCCCGCCGTAATATAAGTGAGATATTCTTGAGTACGGCATAAAACACCAATCGAACAAATAAATAAATAAGTAAGGCATTGCTTACCACTTACCAACAGGGGCAAGATTTCTTGATGAGAACGTTTAGGCACCCTGTTTCCTTACAATAATTTTTCAATTTTCAACAGTCACCTATGAAAACAGGCTGTTGTGAGAATGTTGAAAAATCACTTCAAAAGTCTGCAATATAACTCACCGCACATCAAAATTTAATAAAAGACTTACTTTCAGTTAAGATCATTTCAATGACCTCTTCTTCTTTCCTTTCCTCGTCTGAAACAGCGTCCTTTTCTTCCTCTGCAAAAATTCACCAAACAATGTTTGAGACAATGTCAGCCACTGACCGGAATACTGCCCACATCTTAGGACGCTAAGTACCTGTACCAGTGCTTTACTGGCTCCACTGGTCCATACTGATTAATGAGCTCAGCTGAGCTTGTCACATGGATTTATACGTGTTTCTATAGGACTTATTGATAAACGCTACAATATTTAATCAGTACACGTCTGATGGTGATCATGATTATGGTTGGAGGCGTTGATGCAGTGGGTAGACGGACCATAACATAAAGGTTCTTAGTAAAGCCAGATGGAAGTGGTTTAGAGTATCTGATCTTATTAGTTAAGGGTGATGGTGCATGGTTTTACCTGCAGTGACCTGTTTCTCTTTCTCGGACAGAATTTCTTCCACACTTCTTTCCTCTGAGATATCCTTCACCACTTCAGTCACAGTAAACTCTTCAGTAACAGTTTCTTTTTCTTCTTGGACAGTGGTGTCAACCTCCACATGGGTTTCCTCTTCCACAACTTCCTCTGAGGTGAAAGTGACCTCTTGGCTCACATCATCTTCTGGTCTGGTCTCAAAGGTCACCAGACTCTCAAACTGCTCCTCAACTTCTGGCTTGGTTTCTAGAGTCAAGTCGGCAGAAACAATTTCGGAAGAAGGTGCTTCATCAGGCTGAGTCTCTAAAGTGATTTCGGCTTCAGTTTTTTCAGGTTTCTGTTCTTCAACTTCAACATGAACCTCTTCAGCGTCTTTGGTCTCAAATGTGATCTGTGTTTCAAACTGTTCCTCAATTTCAGCAGTTATGTCCAGGGTAACATCTGTTGATGTAATTTCTTCCCTCTCCTCATCTGTTTCTGGTTGCTGTAGGGTAATTTCAGCTTCGGTTTCTTCTTTCGCAAGCTGGGTTTCCTCAACTGTCACCTCTTCCTCCTCTTTGGTTTCCACCGTGATTTCTGCTTCCACATCTTCAGACACAGACACCTCTTGTTCCACAGAAACTTCTTCAGTCTGTACATCTGCTGTTTCTTTTTAAAAGAAGTAGTTCAACAAATTATTAAGACTACAAACATGACAATACTGAAACAAAGGGATGCGATACCAAAGAACAGTGAACATACGCATACATACATCAAATCGCCATGCGCACAAGCTGCAATGAATGTTCGGCTGCGCTGTATAAGCTGTACTAACCTCTTCGTCACGCTCTTCTGTGCCTGTCAGAGAACATTTATCATCAAACTATGGTGTGTAAGTCTTTTTAAAGACTATCATGTCTACCGGTAAAAGAGGTTAACACACGCTTATATCCTAACTATCATTTTCTACCTGTAAGTTTGGAATGGGACAGTTTCCAGGGACAAATTGCTACATGTGCATGTGCCAATTGGTGAAACAATGACTTTTAGGTTATAGATAGGGCCTACTATATCTCAAACTACAAGTTGCAATTTACATTTAAGGGATTTGGATAAAAGAAAGATGGAAGTGTGGAGATCACTGTAAAAAGGGAGCACAGGTATGTAACTACGGTGTGCAGGAAACTACTGCAGGAGCTAAAATCACAGTGTAGCTTAATAAGGTACAAAGTAGATTGTTTGGAAACATCTAAGGTGCGCAGAATATGAAATGGATGTACTTGCAATTCGCTACCGGTTCACAAATAACGCTACATGTGGTGAAAACAAATGGGAACACGGGATTGGGCAATACAGGCTTTGGTGCATGCTCAGGAGAAGTGGGGGTTCAGTTCGCTACGGGGATAACACATCTACATACAAATAGGTACAAGACAGATTTTGTTCATCTGAAAACATAACAGAATAGAAGAACATTAGTCAAAAAACATCATTAAAAACTTTAAGACAGTACATGTACAAAACATCTCCTAAAGCAAACACGAGAATAAGAAAATACAATACTTTCATGACACCTACATGTAAACTGTCAAAAGGCATACAACAAATAAAAGGGGACAATGGAATATAGTTTAATTCTACACACATGTATTCTGCTCATATCCATACAACATAAACCAACACTACACCACCATTTGTACGAGTACACAGTTAATAACGACAACACCGAACAGACTTAATAGAAAGAACTGAGGAGAGAAGTCAGTTGGAACAAGTCATGCTGCCGCAGGATGAGACATAGACGAATAGCAACGACTGCAGTCGCTGTGCGGATGGTGCAGTCAGTTTGGCAGATGCAGCGGTTAGTCCAGCTCGGCAACAAAGAAGATGCGCAATAAACGGACATCGCAATGTGTACCTGTTTCTTCTTCGTCTCCTTCTGCCTCTAGCACGGTGTCTTGGGTAACAGCGACGCTCGAAGGCGCCAGAAGTTTGTGAGTCGGCTCAATGAAGACATGGCCAGTTGAGTGAGACACAGGGCTGATGTCAGCTACTGAGACAGATTGATCAGTCTCATCAACAGCAATCTGCGTTCCAGGTATGGCTTCATCCGTGATTGAGGGTGTCTGTTCTTCGGTCACTTTTTCCTCTACCAAATCAATTTCAGAACCAAAGGCCTCTTCTTCAACCCCAACCTCACCCTTACTAATCACATCATCTGGTGTTTCCTCAATTTCAGCAGAAACTTCAGTTATTTCTTCAGGGATTTCGTCTAGTTTTGTCTCTTCAGTCTCAACCTCTGAGGGCTGGATTTTCTCACGTGCTTCAAATTCAACCTCACCAGTGACATCCTCTGTCGTTTCCTCGATTTCAGCAGAAACTTCAGTTACTTCTTCAGGTGTTTCTTTTGGCATTGTTTCTTCAGCCTGAATTTCTGAGGGTTGCACCTCTTCTGCTGCTTCGAATTCGACCTCACTAATGACATCCTCTGTCGTTTCTTCAATTTCAGCAGACACTTCAGTTACTTCTTCAGGTATTTGTTCTGGTTTTGTTTCTTCAACCTCAATTTCTGAGAGCTGCACTTCTTCTGTTGCTGCAAATTCAAACTCTCCAGTTACATCCTCTGTTGTTTCCTCAATTTCGGAAGAAACTTCAGTTACTTCTTCAGGTGTTTCTTCTACTTTTGTTTCTTCAATTTCTGAGGGTTGCACTTCTTCTGGTGCTTCAAATTCAACTTCACCAGTCACATCCCCTGTCGTTTCCTCAATTTCAGAAGAAACTTCAGTCACTTCTTCAAGTATTTTTTCTGGTTTTGTTTCTTCAGCCTCAATTTCTGAGGGTTGCACTTCTTCTGTTGCTACAAATTCAACCTCTCCAGTTACATCCTCTGTCGTTTCCCCAATTTCAGCAGTAACTTCAGTTACTTCTTCAGGTGTTTCTTCTGCTTTTGTTTCTTCAACCTCAATTTCTGAGGGCTGCACTTCATCTGCTGCTTCAAATTCAACCTCACCAGTGACATCCTCTGTCATTTCCTCAATTTCAGCAGAAACTTCAGTTACTTCTTCAGGTCTTTGTTCAGGTTTTGTTTCTTCAGCCTCAACTTCTGAGGGCTGTACTTCTTCTGTCACTCCAAATTCAACCTCTCCAGTTACATCTTCAGTCGTTTCCTCAAATTCAGCAGAAACTTCAGTTACTTCTTCAGGTGTTTCTTCTGCTTTTGTTTCTTCAGCCTCAATTTCTGAGCGCTGTACCTCTTCTGGCGCTTCAAATTCAAACTCTCCAGTCATATCCTCTGTCGTTTCCTCGATTTCAGAAGAAACTTCAGTCACTTCTTCAGGTGTTTCTTCTGCCTTTGTCTCTTCAACCTCAATTTCTGAGGGTTGCACCTCTTCTGGAGCTTCAAATTCAACCTCACCAGTTACATCCTCTGTCGTTTCCTCAATTTCAGCAGAAACTTCAGTTACTTCTTCAGGTCTTTGTTCTGGTTTTGTTTCTTCAGCCTCAACTTCTGAGGGCTGCACTTCTTCTGTCACTCCAAATTCAACCTCTCCAGTTACATCTTCTGTCGTTTCCTCAAATTCAGCAGAAACTTCAGTTACTTCTACAGGTGTTTCTTCTGCTTTTGTTTCTACAGCCTCAATTTCTGAGGGCTGTACCTCTTCTGGCGCTTCAAATTCAACCTCTCCAGTCATATCCTCTGTCGTTTCCTCAATTTCAGAAGAAACTTCAGTTACTTCTTCAGGTGTTTCTTCTGGCTTTGTTTCTTCAACCTCAATTTCTGAGGGTTGCACTTCCTCTGCTGCTTCAAATTCAACCTCACCAGTTACATCCTCTGTGGTTTCCTCAATTTCAGAAGAAACTTCAGTCACTTCTTCAGGTATTTTCTCTGGTTTTATTTCTTCAACCTCAATTTCTGAGGGTTGTACCTCTTCTGGAGCTTCAAATTCAACCTCTCCAGTTACATCCTCTGTCGTTTCCTCAATTTCAGCAGTAACTTCAGTTACTTCTTCAGGTGTTTCTTCTGCTTTTGTTTCTTCAACCTCAATTTCTGAGGGTTGCACTTCATCTGCTGCTTCTAATTCAACCTCACCAGTTACATCCTCTGTTGTTTCCTCAATTTCAGCAGAAACTTCAGTTACTTCTTCAGGTCTTTGTTCAGGTTTTGTTTCTTCAGCCTCAACTTCTGAGGGCTGCACTTCTTCTGTCACTCCAAATTCAACCTCTCCAGTTACATCTTCTGTTGTTTCCTCAAATTCAGCAGAAACTTCAGTCACTTCTTCAGGTGTTTCTTCTGCTTTTGTTTCTTCAACCTTAATTTCTGAGCGCTGTACCTCTTCTGGCGCTTCAAATTCAAACTCTCCAGTTACATCCTCTGTCGTTTCCTCAATTTCAGAAGAAACTTCAGTTACTTCTTCAGGTGTTTCTTCTGGCTTTGTTTCTTCAACCTCAATTTCTGAGGGTTGCACTTCCTCTGCTGCTTCTAATTCAACCTCACCAGTTACATCCTCTGTCGTTTCCTCAATTTCAGCAGAAACTTCAGTTACTTCTTCAGGTCTTTGTTCAGGTTTTGTTTCTTCAGCCTCAACTTCTGAGGGCTGCACTTCTTCTGTCACTCCAAATTCAACCTCTCCAGTTACATCTTCTGTCGTTTCCTCAAATTCAGCAGAAACTTCAGTTACTTCTTCAGGTGTTTCTTTTGCTTTTGTTTCTTCAGCCTCAATTTCTGAGGGCTGTACCTCTTCTGGCGCTTCAAAATCAAACTCTCCAGTCATATCCTCTGTCGTTTCCTCAATTTCAGCAGAAACTTCAGTTACTTCTTCAGGTGTTTCTTCTGGCTTTGTTTCTTCAGCCTCAATTTCTGAGGGTTGCACTTCCTCTGCTGCTTCAAATTCAACCTCACCAGTTACATCCTCTGTGGTTTCCTCAATTTCAGAAGAAACTTCAGTCACTTCTTCAGGTATTTTCTCTGGTTTTATTTCTTCAACCTCAATTTCTGAGGGTTGTACCTCTTCTGGAGCTTCAAATTCAACCTCTCCAGTTACATCCTCTGTCGTTTCCTCAATTTCAGCAGTAACTTCAGGTACTTCTTCACGTGTTTCTTCTGCTTTTGTTTCTTCAACCTCAATTTCTGAGGGTTGCACTTCATCTGCTGCTTCAAATTCAACCTCACCAGTTACATCCTCTGTCGTTTCCTCAATTTCAGCAGAAACTTCAGTTACTTCTTCAGGTCTTTGTTCAGGTTTTGTTTCTTCAGCCTCAACTTCTGAGGGCTGCACTTCTTCTGTCACTCCAAATTCAACCTCTCCAGTTACATCTTCTGTCGTTTCCTCAAATTCAGCAGAAACTTTAGTCACTTCTTCAGGTGTTTCTTCTGCTTTTGTTTCTTCAGCCTCAATTTCTGAGGGCTGTACCTCTTCTGGCGCTTCAAATTCAAACTCTCCAGTTACATCCTCTGTCGTTTCCTCAATTTCAGAAGAAACTTCAGTTACTTCTTCAGGTGTTTCTTCTGGCTTTGTTTCTTCAACATCAATTTCTGAGGGTTGCACTTCCTCTGCTGCTTCTAATTCAACCTCACCAGTTACATCCTCTGTCGTTTCCTCAATTTCAGCAGAAACTTCAGTTACTTCTTCAGGTCTTTGTTCTGGTTTTGTTTCTTCAGCCTCAACTTCTGAGGGCTGCACTTCTTCTGTCACTCCAAATTCAACCTCTCCAGTTACATCCTCTGTCGTTTCCTCAAATTCAGCAGAAACTTCAGTTACTTCTTCAGGTGTTTCTTCTGCTTTTGTTTCTTCAGCCTCAATTTCTGAGGGCTGTACCTCTTCTGGCGCTTCAAATTCAAACTCTCCAGTCATATCCTCTGTCGTTTCCTCAATTTCAGAAGAAACTTCAGTTACTTCTTCAGGTGTTTCTTCTGGCTTTGTTTCTTCAACCTCAATTTCTGAGGGTTGCACTTCCTCTGCTGCTTCAAATTCAACCTCTCCAGTCATATCCTCTGTCGTTTCCTCAATTTCAGCAGAAACTTCAGTTACTTCTTCAGGTGTTTCTTCTGGCTTTGTTTCTTCAACCTCAATTTCTGAGGGTTGCACTTCCTCTGGTGCTTCAAATTCAACCTCACCAGTCACATCCTCTGTCGTTTCCTCAATTTCAGCAGAAACTTCAGACAGTTCTTCAGGTATTTTTTCTGGTTTTGTTTCTTCAACCTCAATTTGTGAGGGTTGCACTTCTTCTGGCACTTCAAATTCAAACTCTCCAGTTACATCCTCTGTCGTTTCCTCAATTTCAGCAGAAACTTCAGTTACTTCTTCAGGTGTTTCTTCTACTTTTGTTTCTTCAACCTCAATTTCTGAGGGCTGCACTTCTTCTGGTGCTTCAAATTCAACCTCACCAGTAATATCGTCTGTCGTTTCCTCAATTTCAGAAGAAACTTCAGTCACTTCTTCAGGTATTTGTTCAGGTTTTGTTTCTTCAGCCTCAATTTCTGAGGGTTGCACTTCTTCTGGCGCTTCAAATTCAACCTCACCAGTCACATCCTCTGTCGTTTCCTCAATTTCAGCAGTAACTTCAGTTACTTCTTCCGGTGTTTCTTCTGCTTTTGTTTCTTCAACCTCAATTTCTGAGGGCTGCACTTCTTCTGTCACTCCAAATTCAACCTCACCAGTTACATCCTCTGTCGTTTCCTCAATCTGAGAAGAAACTTCAGTCACTTCTTCAGGTATTTTCTTAGGTTTTGTTACTTCAACCTCAATTTCTGAGGGTTGTACCTCTTCTGGAGCTTCAAATTCAAACTCTCCAGTCATATCCTCCATCGTTTCCTCAATTTCAGCAGAAACTTCAGTTACTTCTTCAGGTGTTTCTTCTGGCTTTGTTTCTTCAGCCTCAATTTCTGAGGGTTGCACTTCCTCTGCTGCTTCAAATTCAACCTCACCAGTCACATCCTCTGTTGTTTCCTCAATTTCAGAAGAAACTTCAGTTACTTCTTCAAGTATTTTTTCTGGTTTTGTTTCCTCAGCCTCAATTTCTGACGGTTGCACTTCTTCTGGCACTCCAAATTCAAACTCTCCAGTTACATCCTCTGTCGTTTCCTCAATTTCAGCAGAAATTTCAGTTACTTCTTCAGGTGTTTCTTCTGCTTTTGTTTCTTCAACCTTAATTTCAGAGGGCTGCACTTCTTCTGATGCTTTAAATTCAACCTCACCAGTTACATCCTCTGTTGTTTCCTCAATTTCAGCACAAATTTCAGTTACTTCTTCTGGTGTTTCTTCCAGCTTTATTTCTTCAGCCTCGATTTCTGAGGGTTGCACTTCCTCTGGCGCTTCAAAGTCAACCTCACCAGTTACATCCTCTGTCATTTCCTCAATTTCAGCAGAAATTTCAGTTACTTCCTCAGCTGTTAATTCTGGTTTTGTTTCTTGTGTAAGCTGGTCTTCTTCCTCAACAATTTCCTCAGGGTGAATTTCATCTATTTCTTCAAATGCTTCTTCAGGCTGTTCTGGCATTATCTCCTCTTTTGTAGCTGCTTTAGTAAACGGGGTAATTTTGATTGTTTGCCTAAATGTTTCCACTGTTTCATCTTGTGATGGTGCAATTTCAAATTCCACAGTTTCACGTTCAGGCTGAAGTTCTATTTCTTCCTTAAATGTTTCCTCTTCCTCCTCCTCTATTGTTTCTTCCATCTCTTTCGTTATCTCTACCGTTTGTTCAAATGTGGTTTCTTCCTCAGCAGGCTGTTCTGGTTTAAATTCAATCTCTACAACTTCTTTTTCTGGTTGAGGCTGTGGTTGAATTTCAATTTCCTCTTTGAAAGTTTCTTGAGTAACTTCATCTTCTGGAATTTCTTCCACCTCTTTGGTTACTTCCACTGTCTCTTTAAAGCTAGTTTCTTCCTCAGCCGGCTGTTCCGGTTTGAATTCAATCTCTACAACTTCTGGTTGAGGCTGTGGTTGAATTTCAATTTCCTCTTTGAAGCTTTCCTCTGGCAATTCATCTTCTGGAATTTCTTCCACATCTTTGGTTACTTCAATAGTTTCTTCAACAGTGGTTTCTTCCTCTACCGGCTGTTGTGGTTTGAATTCAACTTCCACAACTTCCTTTTCTGGCAGAGGCTGCACTTCTTGCTCAACTACTTCCTCAGGCTGAGTTTTATCTATTTCTTCAAATATTTCCTCAGGCTGTTCTGGCATTATCTCCTCTTTTGTAGCTTCTTTGGTAAACTGTGTGATTTTAATTGTTTGCCTAAATGTTTCCACTGTTTCATCTTGTGAAGGGGCAATTTCAAATTCCACAGTTTCCCGTTCAGGCTGAAGTTCCATTTCTTCCTTAAATGTTTCTTCTTCCTCCGCCTCTATTGTTTCTTCAATCTCTTTTGTTACCTCAACTGTGTGTTCAAATGTGATTTCTTCCTCAGCAGGCTGTTCCGGTTTGAATTCAATCTCCACAACTTCCTGTTTTGGAAGAGGCTGTGGTTGGATTTCAATTTCCTCTTTGAAGGTTTCTTGAGTAACTTCATCTTCTGGAATTTCTTCAACCTCTTTGGTTACCTCCACTGTCTCTTCAAAGGTAGTTTCTTGCTCCGCAGGCTGTTCTGGTTTGAATTCAATCTCTACAACTTCTTCTTCTGGTTGAGGCTGTGGTTGAATTTCAATTTCCTCTTTGAAGGTTTCTTGAGTAACTTTATCTTCTGGAATTTCTTCCACCTCTTTGGTTACTTCCACTGTCTCTTCAAAGGTAGTTTCTTCCTCAGCAGGCTGTTCTGGTTTGAATTCAATCTCTACAACTTCATGTTCTGGTTGAGGCTGTGGTTGAATTTCAATTTCCTCTTTGAAAGTTTCTTGAGTAACTTCATCTTCTGGAATTTCTTCCACCTCTTTGGTTACTTCCACTGTCTCTTCAAAGGTAGTTTCTTCCTCAGCCGGCTGTTCCGGTTTGAATTCAATCTCTACAACTTCTTCTTCTGGTTGAGGCTGTGGTTGGATTTCAATTTCCTCTTTGAAGCTTTCCTCTGGCAATTCATCTTCTGGAATTTCTTCCACATCTTTGGTTACTTCAATGGTTTCTTCAACAGTGGTTTCTTCCTCAACGGGCTGTTGTGGTTTGAATTCAACTTCCACAACTTCCTTTTCTGGCAGAGGCTGGGCTTCTTCCTCAACTACTTCCTCAGGCTGAGTTTCATCTATTTCTTCAAATACTTCCTCAGGCTGTTCTGGCATTATCTCCTCTTTTGTAGCTTCTTTGGTAAACTGTGTGATTTTAATTGTTTGCCTAAATATTTCCACTGTTTCATCTTGTGATGGTGCAATTTCAAATTCCACAGTTTCACGTTCAGGTTGAAGTTCCATTTCTTCCTTAAATGTTTCTTCTTCCTCCTCGTCTACTGTTTCTTCAATTTCTTTCGTTATCTCAACCGTTTGTTCAAATGTGGTTTCTTCCTCAGCAGGCTGTTCTGGTTTGAATTCAATCTCCACAACTTCCTGTTTGGGTAGAGGCTGTGGTTGGATTTCAATTTCCTCTTTGAAGGCTTCTTGAGTAACTTCATCTTCTGGAATTTCTTCCACCTCTTTGGTTACTTCCACTGTCTCTTCAAAGGTAGTTTCTTCCTCAGCAGGCTGCTCCGGTTTGAATTCAATCTCTACAACTTCTTCTTCTGGTTGAGGCTGTGGTTGGATTTCAATTTCCTCTTTGAAAGTTTCTTGAGTAACTTTATCTTCTGGAATTTCTTCCACCTCTTTGGTTACTTCCACTGTCTCTTCAAAGGTAGTTTCTTGCTCCGCAGGCTGTTCTGGTTTGATATCAATCTCCACAACTTCTTGTTCTGGTTGAGGCTGTGGTTGGATTTCAATTTCCTCTTTGAAAGTTTCTTGAGTAACTTCATCTTCTGGAATTTCTTCCACCTCTTTGGTTACTTCCATTGTCTCTTCAAAGGTAGTTTCTTCCTCAGCAGGCTGTTCTGGTTTGAATTCAATCTCTACAACTTCTTGTTCTGGTTGAGGCTGTGGTTGGATTTCAATTTCCTCTTTGAAGGTTTCTTGAGTAACTTCATCTTCTGGAATTTCTTCAACCTCTTTGGTTACCTCCACTGTCTCTTCAAAGGTAGTTTGTTGCTCCGCAGGCTGTTCTGGTTTGAATTCAATCTCTACAACTTCTTCTTCTGGTTGAGGCTGTGGTTGGATTTCAATTTCCTCTTTGAAGATTTCCACTGGCAATTCATCTTCTGGAATTTCTTCCACATCTTTGGTTACTTCAATGGTTTCTTCAACAGTGGTTTCTTCCTCTACCGGCTGTTGTGGTTTGAATTCAACTTCCAAAACTTCCTTTTCTGGCAGAGGCTGGGCTTCTTCCTCAATTACTTCCTCAGGCTGAGTTTCATCTATTTCTTCAAATACTTCCTCAGGCTGTTCTGGCATTATCTCCTCTTTTGTAGCTTCTTTGGTAAATTGTGTGATTTTAATTGTTTGCCTAAATATTTCCACTGTTTCATCTTGTGATGGTGCAATTTCAAACTCCACAGTTTCACGTTCAGGCTGAAGTTCAATTTCTTCCTTAAATGTTTCTTCTTCCTCTTCCTCTACTGTTTCTTCAATCTCTTTTGTTATCTCAAATGTTTGTTCAAACGTGATTTCTTCCTCAGCCGGCTGTTCCGGTTTGAATTCAATCTCCACAACTTCCTGTTTTGGAAGAGGCTGTGGTTGGATTTCAATTTCCTCTTTGAAGGTTTCTTGAGTAACTTCATCTTCTGGAATTTCTTCAACCTCTTTGGTTACCTCCACTGTCTCTTCAAAGGTAGTTTCTTGCTCCGCAGGCTGTTCTGGTTTGAATTCAATCTCTACAACTTCTTCTTCTGGTTGAGGCTGTGGTTGAATTTCAATTTCCTCTTTGAAGGTTTCTTGAGTAACTTTATCTTCTGGAATTTCTTCCACCTCTTTGGTTACTTCCACTGTCTCTTCAAAGGTAGTTTCTTCCTCAGCAGGCTGTTCTGGTTTGAATTCAATCTCTACAACTTCATGTTCTGGTTGAGGCTGTGGTTGGATTTCAATTTCCTCTTTGAAAGTTTCTTGAGTAACTTCATCTTCTGGAATTTCTTCCACCTCTTTGGTTACTTCCACTGTCTCTTCAAAGGTAGTTTCTTCCTCAGCCGGCTGTTCCGGTTTGAATTCAATCTCTACAACTTCTTCTTCTGGTTGAGGCTGTGGTTGGATTTCAATTTCCTCTTTGAAGCTTTCCTCTGGCAATTCATCTTCTGGAATTTCTTCCACATCTTTGGTTACTTCAATGGTTTCTTCAACAGTGGTTTCTTCCTCAACGGGCTGTTGTGGTTTGAATTCAACTTCCACAACTTCCTTTTCTGGCAGAGGCTGGGCTTCTTCCTCAACTACTTCCTCAGGCTGAGTTTCATCTATTTCTTCAAATACTTCCTCAGGCTGTTCTGGCATTATCTCCTCTTTTGTAGCTTCTTTGGTAAACTGTGTGATTTTAATTGTTTGCCTAAATATTTCCACTGTTTCATCTTGTGATGGTGCAATTTCAAATTCCACAGTTTCACGTTCAGGTTGAAGTTCCATTTCTTCCTTAAATGTTTCTTCTTCCTCCTCGTCTACTGTTTCTTCAATTTCTTTCGTTATCTCAACCGTTTGTTCAAATGTGGTTTCTTCCTCAGCAGGCTGTTCTGGTTTGAACTCAATCTCCACAACTTCCTGTTTGGGTAGAGGCTGTGGTTGGATTTCAATTTCCTCTTTGAAGGCTTCTTGAGTAACTTCATCTTCTGGAATTTCTTCCACCTCTTTGGTTACTTCCACTGTCTCTTCAAAGGTAGTTTCTTCCTCAGCAGGCTGCTCCGGTTTGAATTCAATCTCTACAACTTCTTCTTCTGGTTGGGGCTGTGGTTGGATTTCAATTTCCTCTTTGAAAGTTTCTTGAGTAACTTCATCTTCTGGAATTTCTTCCACCTCTTTGGTTACTTCCACTGTCTCTTCAAAGGTAGTTTCTTGCTCCGCAGGCTGTTCTGGTTTGATATCAATCTCCACAACTTCTTGTTCTGGTTGAGGCTGTGGTTGGATTTCAATTTCCTCTTTGAAAGTTTCTTGAGTAACTTCATCTTCTGGAATTTCTTCCACCTCTTTGGTTACTTCCATTGTCTCTTCAAAGGTAGTTTCTTCCTCAGCCGGCTGTTCTGGTTTGAATTCAATCTCTACAACTTCTTCTGGTTGAGGCTGTGGTTGGATTTCAATTTCCTCTTTGAAGCTTTCCTCTGGCAATTCATCTTCTGGAATTTCTTCTACATCTTTGGTTACTTCAATGGTTTCTTCAACAGTGGTTTCTTCCTCAACGGGCTGTTGTGGTTTGAATTCAACTTCCACAACTTCCTTTTCTGGCAGAGGCTGGGCTTCTTCCTCAACTACTTCCTCAGGCTGAGTTTCATCTATTTCTTCAAATACTTCCTCAGGCTGTTCTGGCATTATCTCCTCTTTTGTAGTTTCTTTGGTAAATTGTGTAATTTTGATTGTTTTCCTAAATGTTTCCACTGTTTCATCTTGTGATGGTGCAATTTCAAATTCCACAGTTTCACGTTCAGGTTGAAGTTCCATTTCTTCCTTAAATGTTTCTTCTTCCTCCTCGTCTACTGTTTCTTCAATTTCTTTCGTTATCTCAACCGTTTGTTCAAATGTGGTTTCTTCCTCAGCAGGCTGTTCTGGTTTGAATTCAATCTCCACAACTTCCTGTTTGGGTAGAGGCTGTGGTTGGATTTCAATTTCCTCTTTGAAGGCTTCTTGAGTAACTTCATCTTCTGGAATTTCTTCCACCTCTTTGGTTACCTCCACTGTCTCTTCAAAGGTAGTTTCTTCCTCAGCAGGCTGCTCCGGTTTGAATTCAATCTCTACAACTTCTTCTTCTGGTTGAGGCTGTGGTTGGATTTCAATTTCCTCTTTGAAAGTTTCTTGAGTAACTTCATCTTCTGGAATTTCTTCCACCTCTTTGGTTACTTCCACTGTCTCTTCAAAGGTAGTTTCTTGCTCCGCAGGCTGTTCTGGTTTGATATCAATCTCCACAACTTCTTGTTCTGGTTGAGGCTGTGGTTGGATTTCAATTTCCTCTTTGAAAGTTTCTTGAGTAACTTCATCTTCTGGAATTTCTTCCACCTCTTTGGTTACTTCCATTGTCTCTTCAAAGGTAGTTTCTTCCTCAGCCGGCTGTTCCGGTTTGAATTCAATCTCTACAACTTCCTTTTCTGGTTGAGGCTGTGGTTGGATTTCAATTTCCTCTTTGAAGCTTTCTTTTGGCAATTCATCTTCTGGAATTTCTTCCACATCTTTGGTTACTTCAATGGTTTCTTCAACAGTGGTTTCTTCCTCAACGGTCTGTTGTGGTTTGAATTCAACTTCCACAACTTCCTTTTCTGGCAGAGGCTGGGCTTCTTCCTCAACTACTTCCTCAGGCTGAGTTTCATCTATTTCTTCAAATACTTCCTCAGGCTGTTCTGGCATTATCTCCTCTTTTGTAGCTTCTTTGGTAAATTGTGTAATTTTGATTGTTTGCCTAAATGTTTCCACTGTTTCATCTTGTGATGGTGCAATTTCAAATTCCACAGTTTCACGTTCAGGTTGAAGTTCAATTTCTTCCTTAAATGTTTCTTCTTCTTCCTCCTCCTCTATTGTTTCTTCAATCTCTTTTGTTATCTCAACTGTTTGTTCAAAAGTGCTTTCTTCCTCAGCCGGCTGTTCTGGTTTGAATTCAATCTCTACAACTTCTTCTTCTGGTTGAGGCTGTGGTTGGATTTCAATTTCCTCTTTGAAGCTTTCCTCTGGCAATTCATCTTCTGGAATTTCTTCCACATCTTTGGTTACTTCAAAAGTTTCTTCTACAGAGGCTTCTTCCTCAACGGACTCTTGTGGTTTGAATTCAACTTCCACAACTTCCTTTTCTGGTAGAGGCTGGACTTCTTCTTCAACTACCTCCTCAGGCTGAGTTTCATCTATTTCTTCAAATACTTCCTCAGGCTGTTCTGGCATTATCTCCTCTTTTGTAGCTTCTTTGGAAAATTGTGTGATTTTGATAGTCTGCCTAAATATTTCCACTGTTTCATCTTGTGATGGTGCAATTTCAAACTCCACAGTTTCACGTTCAGGCTGAAGTTCAATTTCTTCCTTAAATGTTTCTTCTTCCTCTACTGTGTCTTCAGTTTCTTTCGTTATCTCTACTGTTTGTTCAAATGTGGTTTCTTCCCCAGCAGGCTGTTCTGGTTTGAATTCAATCTCCACAACTTCCTGTTGGGGTAGAGGCTGTGGTTGGATTTCAATTTCCTCTTTGAAGGTTTCTTGAGTAACTTCATCTTCTGGAATTTTTTCTACCTCTTTGGTTACTTCCACTGTCTCTTCAAAGGTAGTTTCTTCCTCAGCCGGCTGTTCCGGTTTGAATTCAATCTCTACAACTTCCTCTTCGGGTTGAGGCTGTGGTTGAATTTCAATTTCCTCTTTAAAGGTTTCCTCTGGCAACTGATCTTCTGGAATTTCTTCCATATCTTTGGTTATTTCAATGGTTTCTTCAACAGTGGTTTCTTCCTCAACCGGCTGTTGTGGTTTGAATTCAACTTGCACAACTTCCTTTTCTGGCAGAGGCTGGGCTTCTTCCTCAACTACTACCTCAGGCTGAGTTTCATCTATTTCTTCAAATACTTCCTCAGGCTGTTCTGGCATTATCTCCTCTTTTGTAGTTTCTTTGGTAAATTGTGTAATTTTGATTGTTTGCCTAAATGTTTCCACTGTTTCATCTTGTGATGGTGCAATTTCAAATTCCACAGTTTCACGTTCAGGTTGAAGTTCAATTTCTTCCTTAAATGTTTCTTCTTCTTCCTCCTCCTCTATTGTTTCTTCAATCTCTTTTGTTATCTCAACTGTTTGTTCAAAAGTGCTTTCTTCCTCAGCCGGCCTGTTCGGTTTGAATTCAATCTCTACAACTTCTTGGTTCTGGTTGAGGCTGTGGTTGGATTTCAATTTCCTCTTTGAAGCTTTCCTCTGGTAATTCATCTTCTGGAATTTCTTCCACATCTTTGGTTACTTCAATAGTTTTCTTCTACAGAGGCTTCTTCCTCAACGGACTCTTGTGGTTTGAATTCAACTTCCACAACTTCCTTTCCTGGCAGAGGCTGCACTTCTTCCTCAACTACCTCCTCAGGCTGAGTTTCATCTATTTCTTCAAATACTTCCTCAGGCTGTTCTGGCATTATCTCCTCTTTTGTAGCTTCTTTGGTAAATTGTGTGATTTTGATAGTCTGCCTAAATATTTCCACTGTTTCATCTTGTGATGGTGCATTTCAAACTCCACAGTTTCACGTTCAGGCTGAAGTTCAATTTCTTCCTTAAATGTTTCTTCTTCCTCTACTGTTTCTTCAGTTTCTTTCGTTATCTCTACTGTTTGTTCAAATGTTGGTTTCATCCTCAGCAGGCTGTTCTGGTTTGAATTCAATCTCCACAACTTCTTGTTGGGGTAGAGGCTGTGGTTGGATTTCAATTTCCTCTTTGAAGGTTTCTTGAGTAACTTCATCTTCTGGAATTTCTTCCACCTCTTTGGTTACTTCCACTGTCTCTTCAAAGGTAGTTTCTTCCTCAGCAGGCTGTTCTGGTTTGAATTCAATCTCTACAACTTCTTGTTCTGGTTGAGGCTGTGGTTGGATTTCAATTTCCTCTTTGAAAGTTTCTTGAGTAACTTCATCTTCTGGAATTTCTTCCACATCTTTGGTTACTTCCATTGTCTCTTCAAAGGTAGTTTCTTCCTCAGCAGGCTGTTCCGGTTTGAATTCAATCTCTACAATTTCTTGTTCTGGTTGAGGCTGTGGTTGGATTTCAATTTCCTCTTTGAAAGTTTCTGGGGTAACGTCATCTTCTGGAATTTCTTCCACCTCTTTGGTTACTTCCACTGTCTCTTCAAAGGTAGTTTCTTTCTCAGCAGGCTGTTCTGGTTTGAATTCAATCTCTACAACTTCTTTTTCTGGTTGAGGCTGTGGTTGAATTTCAATTTCCTCTTTGAAGCTTTCCTCTGGTAATTCATCTTCTGGAATTTCTTCCACCTCTTTGGTTACTTCAATGGTTTCTTCAACAGTGGTTTCTTCCTCTACGGGCTGTTGTGGTTTGAATTCAACTTCCACAACTTCCTTTTCTGGCAGAGGCTGGGCTTCTTCCTCAACTACCTCCTCAGGCTGAGTTTCATCTATTTCTTCAAATACTTCCTCAGCCTGTTCTGGCATTATCTCCTCTTTTGTAGCTTCTTTGGTAAACTGTGTGATTTTAATTGTTTGCCTAAATATTTCCACTGTTTCATCTTGTGATGGTGCAATTTCAAACTCCACAGTTTCACGTTCAGGTTGAAGTTCCATTTCTTCCTTAAATGTTTCTTCTTCCTCCTCCTCTATTGTTTCTTCAGCCTCTTTTGTTATCTCAACTGTTTGTTCAAATGTGGTGTTTTCCTCAGCCGGCTGTTCCGCCTTGAATTCAATCTCTACAACTTCTTGTTCTGGTTGAGGTTTTGGTTGGATTTCAATTTCCTCTTTGAAAGTTTCTTGAGTAACTTCATCTTCTGGAATTTCTTCCACCTCTCTGGTTACCTCCACTGTCTCTTCAAAGGTAGTTTCTTCCTCAGCAGGCTGTTCTGGTTTGAATTCAATCTCTACAACTTCTTCTTCTGGTTGAGGCTGTGGTTGAATTTCAATTTCCTCTTTGAAAGTTTCTTGAGTAACTTTATCTTCTGGAATTTCTTCCACCTCTCTGGTTACCTCCACTGTCTCTTTAAAGGTAGTTTCTTCCTCAGCAGGCTGTTCTGGTTTGATATCAATCTCTACAACTTCTTGTTCTGGTTGAGGCTGTGGTTGAATTTCAATTTCCTCTTTGAAGGTTTCTTGAGTAACTTTATCTTCTGGAATTTCTTCCACCTCTCTGGTTACCTCCACTGTCTCTTCAAAGGTAGTTTCTTCCTCAGCAGGCTGTTCTGGTTTGAATTCAATCTCTACAACTTCTTGTTCTGGTTGAGGCTGTGGTTGAATTTCAATTTCCTCTTTGAAAGTTTCTTGAGTAACTTTATCTTCTGGAATTTCTTCCACCTCTCTGGTTACTTCCACTGTCTCTTCAAAGGTAGTTTCTTCCTCAGCAGGCTGTTCCGGTTTGAATTTAATCTCTACAATTTCTTGTTCTGGTTGAGGCTGTGGTTGGATTTCAATTTCCTCTTTGAAGGTTTCTTGAGTAACTTCATCTTCTGGAATTTCTTCCACCTCTTTGGTTACTTCCACTGACTCTTCAACACTGGTTTCTTCCTCAGCAGGTTGTTCTGGTTTGAATTCAATCTCTGCAGCTTCCTTTACAGGTTGAGGTTGGGGTTGGATTTTAATTTCGGCTTGAAACGTTTCTTCAGGGGCCTGAGGAGACAACAATTCCTTCTCCATTTCTTCCTTATCGGTTTTTTCGATAATGACTTCATCTTCGTCTTCCTGCAGTTCAGATGTGGGCTTTTCACCACCGACAGTAACTTCCATTTGGGTTTTTTCCACAGAAGGCAGATCCTTCTTCGAGGGAATTTCCATTTCTGCGCGATGTGTCTCATCTTCTTTTTCTTCGTTGTCTGTTATATCTAGCATAATAAACACCATCTATTTGGAAAACTTCTCATCCAAAACAATCGTGAAAGAATCTAGAAGTATATACAGACATGTTAATCTGTACAGCTAAAAGATATAGATCTATTCTATTTTTTCAACAAAACAGTAAGGAATAAGAGTGAAAGAACTTTTCGAGTGCCACAATAAGAAAGTAAGGTAGAAGTATAGGAAATCTACATTAAAGAAAAGGCATACACCTACCAGTACGCTTAATTCACTAAAGAAATATGAACTACAAAAAAAGTCTATTCTTTTTACTTCATCATGAACAACATTAATATCTTCGTTGCACTTGAAATTATTGTAGGTGGAGAGTGACGGCGAACAGAATTTTTGTGGTTATAATTCATTTTCTGTATACCCAAAGAAATGGGAAATTTCCAAAGCTGCCAGATAAATACTAATATTCGATTATTTTCAATACTTGATGGCCAAACTCGTTGTACGTTTCAGTAACCGTCCACATATTGTTTACAGAAGTTTTAACAACCACTGTGCAGCATTTAAAAATGCAAAGAAGACATTTGCTATTATAGACATAATCTTATATTGATGCATTCAAACAATGTGGCAGGATTGTGCACGACATATGATTAAATCTCTGAAATCAAAAGTGAAAGTGAATTAATGAAAGGTCCATAACATTAAAAGAAATCACTGTAACTCTATTTTGCAGTAATAAGAAATAAACAATATTACATGGTAATCTGAAACACTATGAAAACGCAAAAAAGCTACTCTTATTGCAGAAATGCAACAGCTAATGGAAGTGAAAGTTGACTATGGCCAGAAAAAGCAGATTATCAGTCAATGAATGATATAGTAATATTGTGTTGATGTGAATACATCTGTATTACACTAAAATTTTACGTTTATCTCAATATTGTTAATGCCTGGATTAAATGAACTTTCATCAACTTCAGTGTTCTGCGTTTTCAGCATGTGTCAGTGTACAAAATGAATAGGTTATGTGTCAGTGTACAAACTGAATAGTTTATGCTCTAATGCAGTCATTTAAGAACAGATAGCACTTGCATTTACGTTTAACAATCCCATATGCTGAAAAGTAAAATAATATCGTGCAAATGCAATTGATCCAGAAATGGATTAGATGAAATATTTATATCACAAAGTATAGTCGCATGTAACAGTCCATTAGAAATACAGTATGCAATGTATTAATATTTATAGCAAAGAATGTAAAAACAATCACAACAAAATAACACACAACATTCGACCCATGCTAAAACGATTTGGACATAATTCCTCATTGTCACTGAACAAACACGTCATTATTCCGCGTAATACAGAATGAAGGAATGATTATGGTTTAGAGCCACATCAGTGCCATATTGAAATGGCATCCGGATTAAAAAAACAAAGGTATTGGGTTCGTGTAACCGTCATATAATACTCGTTTTACCTTACAAACAGCGTATAATTTTCCGACAAACACTTCCGTGAGATACACTCAGCTTACACTCGATACGACGGCCATTAAATTGGGTTTTCGTCCTATGCCAGCACGTTTTTTTCTGGAGTTAACAGCTGTTTACTGGAATGTTGGAATGACTATTTAACTGAAGAATATGTTTGGAAACATTTTACGACAGCAGGTAAATTTAAAAAATACTTAGTACTCGGCATGTTTTGTAATGTAAATCAATAAAATGTTAGACGTGATTTCGAGTGTATAATGTATATCAGTATATGTACATTGTGTCGAGTCAGGAGTACAGAAGCTCTAACGTGTATTGTATGTAGTCAGGAGTACAGGAACTGTAACGTATATTGCCTGGAGTCAGGAGAACAGGAGCTGTAAGATACATTGTGTGGAGCCAGGAGACAGGAAGTGTAACGTATATTGTGTGGAGTCAGGAGTACAGGACCTGTAACTATATTGTGTGGAGTCAGGAGTACAGGACCTGTAACTATATTGTGTGGAGTCAGGAGTACAGGACCTGTAATGTATATTGTGTGGAGTCAGGAGTATAGGAGCTATAAGGTATACAGCAGCTGTAACGTACATGATGTGGGGTCAGGGTAGCGAAGCTTTCCCAATAGTTATGTTATTTCCTTGCTAAAATTCGTTATATGGTTTTTACAGGTTGTGTCGCTACGACATTAGGTGACTATTTTAAAAAGATAAGCCAAAAGCAAAAATATTTTGATGCTATTCTGTATAGATTTGGACTTGAAAGAATTTTCACCGAAAATTATATACATTTTCATAAAGGCGCTATATTTTAAAACAGTTTTACAGAAAATAAAACTTTAAATAAAATTAGACATCAAGAAATGCAGTGTTTTATGAAAGGTCCTGACATGTGCTTTAAAATGATTTTTGAAAAAAAAAAGAACTAAGACAATAACCATTTATACATGTTTTAAATCATTTACAGGCTTAGGTGATCATTTTCTAGCGTTACTATTTCTACTACACCTTAACGACTTGCTGGAGTCGTTATTTGATCACATTTCAATGAGGAATCCTTCCTTTCATTCTGTTGACTCAGGTTGAAGCTGTTTATTCAAACTGACCATAGTTTACACGCCGTTTTATCGCTTGATCCAAGCAAATCCGGCACAAATTTGAGTCATACCTTTACAAATTTAAGCAATTTCGGCACGAAGACATTCTGGAAAGAACTTAAATGATTCAGGCACAAATGTAAGCCTCCCCGGTACATGTTCACGCACTATGGTGACATAGATGAATGAACAAACAAGAATTGCAACAGCTTGATCCTGAATATACCAGAGCAACGTTTGTGGTTAATCAACGCACACATTTATAACCAAGGCTATGATAATTAAGTTAATCGCACAGTTCTGAAACAGACAATTTATGGCATTTAAAATGAGCAAAATCTTAGTGCTCGGTAACGTCAGAAAACTGGTTAGTATTCTCGTCAAATCAGTGGCTTTTCAGAATCACGTGACTTATGGAAAACCATGGGAAAATATTGTCGTTTGTCTTTGGAATCTTTTTCAAGTCAATGTCACAAATGAAAACCAGTGTGATGAACAAATGTCTATACGCCATGTTGGATTTCATTTCATTTATGCCTCTGTATTTACATTGATGATGTTAAAGAGAAGTGTTATTATTAAATTTACAAAAATTCGGAAGCTGAGAAATATTTAACGAGACCACTTTCATCAACCAACACATAATACTGCATGCACAACAACATCAATGTCCTTCACAAGCAAAATATAATGTATGAAAAGAAATTCATTTTAGTGCATAATTAATCTGGCAATAAAGAACGCAACAAACTGCTGAAAAAGAAAACATATTGTAAACGATAGTTAATGAGAAACCAAGCCTAGCGGTTTTGGAAATAATTGCACGTTGGATATACAACAATTCTAACATTCAAAATGCAAATTTGGTTTTTGTTTTCACTTCTAGCAAAGCGAAATTTGTGGTAAATAGGGTAGATGGGAAGCACACGAAAGATGAACTCCAAACCTGATATGTAGAGATCGGCAGATGTTCGGACTGTCCCTAACTCGTTCGTTGCTTGGCACTCGTACTCTCCTTCATCTTCCGGGAAGGTTTCCTGTATGATGAGACGGCAAGTCCCGTCGTCAGTCACAGTTATGTCATACACTGTTGTGTCTTGAATCACATCCCCGTCGAGAAGCCAGACGATTTCAGGCTGTGGAATACCGGTGACTTTACATTCAAAAGTGGCTGATTCACCTTCCCGTATCTCTAAAGGCTCCAGCTCTTTAACGAAAGACGGTGCTGACATGCCAACTTCGTGAACCTCTTTAATCACCTCCACCTCTTTTTCAGTAGACACTTCACGTATTTCTACTTCCTCAATGGGCACTTCCTCTTCTAAAGGCATCTCCTCTGGAGCTGTTACAGCTTCAACTGGGATTTCTTCAACAGCTTCACCTGTTACAACTTCCTCTTCCCCTATGGTAGTTTCAACAGTTTCTTCAATTTCAGTTTCAACCACTTGTTCTTCTTCAGGGGCTGCTTCTTCAGGAGCTGTTTCAGTTTCAACTGGGGTTTCTTCAACAGCCTCAGCCGTCACATCTTCCTCCTCTGTGACGGTAGTTTCAACAGTTTCTTCAATTTCAGTTTCCACCACTTGTTCTTCTTCAGGGGCTGTTTCTTCAGGAAGAGTCTCAGCTTCAACTGGGGTTTCTTCAACAGCCTCAGCTGTCACCACTTCCTCTTCTTTGATGGTGGTTTCAACAGTTTCTTCAATTTCAATTTCCACCACTTGTTCTTCTTCAGGGGCTGCTTCTTCAGGAGCAGTCTCAGCTTCAACTGGGGTTTCTTCAACAGCCTCGGCTGTCACCACTTCCTCTTCTGTGACGGTTGTTTCAACAGTTTCTTCAATTTCAGTTTCAACCACTTGTTCTTCTTCAGGGGCTGTTTCTTCAGGAGCTGTTTCAGCTTCAACTGGTGTTTCTTCAACAACCTCAGCTGTCACATCTTCCTCCACTGTGACGGTAGTTTCAACAGTTTCTTCAATTTCAGTTTCAACCACTTGTTCTTCTTCAGGGGCTGTTTCTTCAGGAGCTGTTTCAGCTTCAACTGGTGTTTCTTCAGCAACCTCAGCTGTCACATCTTCCTCCTCTGTGACGGTGGTTTCAACAGTTTCTTCAATTTCAGTTTCAACCACTTGTTCTTCTTCAGGGACTGCTTCTTCAGGAGCAGTCTCAGCTTCCACTGGGGTTTCTTCAACAACCTCAGCTGTCACATCTTCCTCTTCTGTGATGGTAGTTCCAACAGTTTCTTCAATTTCAGTTTCCACCACTTGTTCTTCTTCAGGGGCTGCTTCTTCAGGAGCTGTTTCAGCTTCAACTGGGGTTTCTTCAACAACCTCAGCTGTCACATCTTCCTCCTCTGTGACGGTAGTTTCAACAGTTTCTTCAATTTCAGTTTCAACCACTTGTTCTTCTTCAGGGGCTGCTTCTTCAGGAGCTGTTTCAGCTTCAACTGGGGTTTCTTCAACAGCCTCGGCTGTCACAACTTCCTCTTCTGTGGTGGTGGTTTCAACAGTTTCTTCAATTTCAGTTTCAACCACTTGTTCTTCTTCAGGGGCTGCTTCTTCAGGAGCAGTCTCAGCTTCAACTGGTGTTTCTTCAACAACCTCAGCTGTCACATCTTCCTCCTCTGTGATGGTAGTTTCAACAGTTTCTTCAACTTCAGTTTCAACCACTTGTTCTTCTTCAGGGGCTGCTTCTTCAGGAGCAGTCTCAGCTTCAACTGGGGTTTCTTCAACAGCCTCGGCTGTCACCACTTCCTCTTCTGTGATGGTGGTTTCAACAGTTTCTTCAATTTCAGTTTCAACTACTTGTTCTTCTTCAGGGGCTGCTTCTTCAGGAGCTGTTTCAGCTTCAACTGGTGTTTCTTCAACAACCTCAGCTGTCACATCTTCCTCCTCTGTGACGGTAGTTTCAACAGTTTCTTCAATTTCAGTTTCAACCACTTGTTCTTCTTCAGGGGTTGCTTCTTCAGGAGCAGTCTCAGCTTCAACTGGTGTTTCTTCAACAGCCTCGGCTGTTACAACTTCCTCCTCTGTGATGGTAGTTTCAACAGTTTCTTCAACTTCAGTTTCCACCACTTGTTCTTCTTCAGGGGCTGCTTCTTCAGGAGCAGTCTCAGCTTCAACTGGGGTTTCTTCAACAGCCTCGGCTGTCACCACTTCCTCTTCTGTGATGGTGGTTTCAACAGTTTCTTCAATTTCAGTTTCAACTACTTGTTCTTCTTCAGGGGCTGCTTTTTCAGGAGCTGTTTCAGCTTCAACTGGTGTTTCTTCAACAACCTCAGCTGTCACATCTTCCTCCTCTGTGACGGTAGTTTCAACAGTTTCTTCAATTTCAGTTTCAACCACTTGTTCTTCTTCAGGGACTGCTTCTTCAGGAGCAGTCTCAGCTTCAACTGGGGTTTCTTCAACAACCTCAGCTGTCACATCTTCCTCCTCTGTGACAGTAGTTTCAACAGTTTCTTCAATTTCAGTTTCAACCACTTCTTCTTCTTCAGGGGCTGCTTCTTCAGGAACAGTCTCAGCTTCAACTGGGGTATCTTCAACAACCTCAGCTGTCACATCTTCCTCCTCTGTGACGGTAGTTTCAACAGTTTCTTCAACTTCAGTTTCAACCACTTGTTCTTCTTCAGGGGCTGCTTCTTCAGGAAGAGTCTCAGCTTCAACTGGGGTTTCTTTAACAGCCACGGCTGTCACCACTTCCTCTTCTGTGACAGAGGTTTCAACACTTTCGTCAATTTCAGTTTCAACCACTTGTTCTTCTTCAGGGGCTGTTTCTTCAGGAGCTGTTTCAGCTTCGACTGGTGTTTCTTCAACAGCCTCAGCTGTCACATCTTCCTCCTCTGTGACAGTAGTTTCAACAGTTTCTTCAATTTCAGTTTCAACCACTTGTTCTTCTTCAGGGGCTGCTTCTTCAGGAGCAGTCTCAGCTTCAACTGGGGTTTCTTCAACAGCCTCGACTGTTACCACTTCCTCTTCTGTGGAGGTGGTTTCAACAGTTTCTTCAATTTCAGTTTCAACCACTCGTTCTTCTTCAGGGGCTGCTTCTTCAGGAGCAGTCTCAGCTTCAACTGGGGTTTCTTCAACAGCCTCAGCTGTCACCACTTCCTCTTCTGTGACAGAGGTTTCAACAGTTTCTTCAATTTCAGTTTCAACCACTTGTTCTTCTTCAGGGGCTGCTTCTTCAGGAGCTGTTTCAGCTTCAACTGGGGTTTCTTCAACAACCTCAGCTGTCACATCTTCCTCCTCTGTGACGGTAGTTTCAACAGTTTCTTCAATTTCAGTTTCAACCACTTGTTCTTCTTCAGGGGCTGCTTCTTCAGGAGCAGTCTCAGCTTCAACTGGGGTTTCTTCAACAGCTTCAGCTGTCACATCTTCCTCCTCTGTGATGGTAGTTTCAACAGTTTCTTCAATTTCAGTTTCCACTACTTGTTCTTCTTTAGGGGCTGCTTCTTCAGGAGCAGTCTCAGCTTCAACTGGGGTTTCTTCAACAGCCTCAGCTGTCACGTCTTCCTCTTCTGTGACAGTAGTTTCAACAGTTTCTTCAACTTCAGTTTCAACGATTTGTTCTTCTCCAGGAGCTGCTTCTTCAGGAGCTGTTTCAGCTTCAACTGGGGTTTCTTCAACAACCTCAGCTGTCACATCTTCCTCCTCTGTGACGGTAGTTTCAACACTTTCTTCAATTTCAGTTTCAACCACTTGTTCTTCTTCAGGGGCTGTTTCTTCAGGAGCTGTTTCAGCTTCAACTGGGGTTTCTTCAACAACCTCAGCTGTCACATCTTCCGCCTCTGTGACGGTAGTTTCAACAGATTCTTCAACTTCAGTTTCAACAATTTGTTCTTCAGGAGCTGCTTCTTCAGGAGCTGTTTCAGCTTCAACTGGGGTTTCTTCAACAACCTCAGCTGTCACATCTTCCTCCTCTGTGACGGTAGTTTCAACAGTCTCTTCAATTTCAGTTTCAACCACTTGTTCTTCAGGGGCTGTTTCTTCGGGAGCTGTTTCAGCTTCAACTGGGGTTTCTTCAACAACCTCAGCTGTCACATCTTCCTCCTCTGTGACAGTAGTTTCAACAGTTTCTTCAATTTCAGTTTCAACCACTTGTTCTTCTTCAGGGGTTGCTTCTTCAGGAGCTGTTTCAGCTTCAACTGGGGTTTCTTCAACAGCCTCAGCTGTCACATCTTCCTCCTCTGTGACGGTAGTTTCAACAGTTTCTTCAATTTCAGTTTCAACCACTTGTTCGTCTCCAGGGGCTGCTTCTTCAGGAGCAGTCTCAGCTTCAACTGGGGTTTCTTCAACAACCTCGGCTGTCACCACTTGCTCTTCTGTGATGGTGGTTTCAACAGTTTCTTCAATTTCAGTTTCAACCACTTGTTCTTCAGGGGCTGCTTCTTCAGGAGCTGTTTCAGCCTCAACTGGTGTTTCTTCAACAGTCTCGGCTGTCACCACTTCCTCTTCTGTGATGGTGGTTTCAACACTTCCTTCAACTTCAGTTTCAACCACTTGTTCTTCTTCAGGGGCTATTTCTTCAGGAGCTGTTTTAGCTTCAACTGGGGTTTCTTCAACAACCTCAGCTGTCACATCTTCCTCCTCTGTGATGGTAGTTTCAACAGTTTCTTCAACTTCAGTTTCAACGATTTGTTCGTCTTCAGGGACTACCTCTTCAGGAGCAGTTTCAGCTTCAACTGGGAAATCAGCCACGGCCTCAGTTGTCACTTCTTCCTCTTGTGTAGTTTCAGGTTGCACTTCTTCTTTCTCCGGCTGCTCAAACACAACCTCTTCAGAAATCTGTTCCTCCCCTGCCAGAACCTCACTTTCGATGAGAGTTTTCTGTACATCTGTGGTTGCAGTTTCTTCTACGGAAGATTCAACAGTTTCTACAGAAACGTCAAAAGCTTTCGTGGCCTCAGTCTCAGGTAGTTCTTCTGTAAAAAGTGAACAAAAAATTATGAATGACAAGAGTTTTACTTATTTTTGTGAAAATTTTATATATATATATATATATATATATATATATATATATATATGAGGATTAGGATTTAACGACTAATGCTTAGTTTGGTGTTACCTTTCAATGAAACCTTAACAACCTTTCCCAACCTTTCCCATTTCTTTTTTTTTTTGGTCGAGCAATATTCATGCATGTTAAAGACAAAGAGTCCACAAGAAAACAAATCGACAGTCATTTAGCAAGCTCTTCATGCTTCTTACACAATGAAAATCACAAGAGCTTTCCCATTGTTTTAAGGACTGAAATTTCATTGATTACTTCTTTATTTGATAGTTGTTTTATCACTATTGAAACTGCTTTATATGGTTTTATATCGAAAACACGAAAAGCTCTCTGTTCCAGGTGGAAATAACATTTGATGGGACTTAAAAGGTGAAAGACGACATTCTGCATAGCTGGGAGACACAACCCTACCAAAATTACAAATGCTCAATTAAACTTCAACATTTACTTGTAAAACTTGTCTTTAGCCTTTTGTGGTTTTTCTTTGGCAGACCTAATACTATAATGACAAATGACAAATGTCAAATTGGACAGACGCACCACAACTATGAAACAGTATACACCTCACGTCACCCTCTCCTCATTCCCGCCAACTAATTCAGCTCCAGAACTAAACGTCCCACACATCTCCATGGTAGCCTCAACCCCTCACCACCCCTTTCCCATTTTACCCACTCATCTTTTCATAGCCTCAAAAATAGCCAAGGTCAAAGGTCAACTTTATTTTGGCAGTTGAGGACAGTCTGTGTAACACGAAAATAAAACAAGCTCTCTTGTAGATATATAGCCCTGAACTATCATCACAGCTAGCACCGCAAGTGTTCTTCTGCCTTCAGGGTATATAACAGCTTATCTTTACCCCTGGGTTTGCAGACAGAGACAGCATTATTCTACCTACTTAACATTTACGTATTTTGTTCCCAGCACGATGCCACGTGGACTGTTTTTGCACCCTGATGATATCACCCCAGGTCTGCCATATGGTAACATTTATCTTGGCAGTCTGGCCTCCTCGAGATATTTATTAACGCACAAGCTTTGATGCTGTAGTATTTGTGAACACACTGTTACACTCTCGTGGCTAGGTTTTTTCACTCTTCCAAAAACAACATTTACCACTTATGTCACTTCATCATGCCGAGCTCATAAATCATGAGCAGATGTTACAGACTGTATCTGCCACAAAATCTGCCCCAAATTAAATACTGGTAATATTAACAAACTTATTAAATTTCTTCTGTGTCATGTTTCAAAATCGGCTATCACTAAATCTGTTTATGATCATGAGAACATTTAAGCCAAGTAGAAAAAAAGTATTGATACCATATTACAAAAAATGTAATAGTTTCAGAGAGGATTTTCGAGGATTGCCTTGGACACCTTCCTTTCACTTTTATGAAAAAATTATGGGGGAGTTTCTTCAAAAATACATAAAGAAACTGTCAGAAATAGGCATTATTTACTAACTAAAAGAAAAGATACCCAATTCAATTATGTGTCATTTCAATAAATTGCTCAGTTCTGAATTCTGTCAATAAAACCTCTCAAGTCATCTTTTTCCAAACAGCATTAAGTGCGTCAGCATGACTGCTAATTTCTTACTTTCGCACCTGAACGAATGTATACAAACGAGATAATGTTTGCGACAACACGAAAAACTGGACCAAGCTCTGGAGAACAACCCTATAGAGGAGAATACGCCGTACTTGAACAAGTCCATGAAAATTAGAGTATTAAAGCATTCCGCTTAGTGTTCGATACCGACCCAAACAAATCCCCTTCTATTAACCAGATTTAGTTGAAATGTTCAACTGAATTTCTACACCCTACCATGCATATAGCCCTATGGTTCATAATGTAACAAACCTAAACTGTAACACTGAAAGCCAAACATTCATATGCCGTATGGTTCATAATGTAACAAACCTAAACTGTAACACTGAAAGCCAAACATTCATATGCCGTATGGTTCATAATGTAACAAACCTAAACTGTAACACTGAAAGCCAAACATTCATATGCCATTAAAAAGAAATTATTCAAAGAGAGTAATAGCCTATTATTCAGACATAACACAGATAATAAATTTAAAAAGGCAAACCAATACAATTAACAAACATACATTCCTTCAGGGCAATTCACTTCTCCAGGATCGGAGTGGACAGGTTGCTTGACATGCTGATCAGGGTGTCTTCAGAAAAATACCGTCATTTCCACGAGGAAGGCATGCTTTTTGGTTCACACGGGAAGGGGGGGGGGGTGTGAGTGATGACAATTATACAAGAAATCATAGGAGGATGTGGACACGTGGACAGACAGACATACACACACACACAGACACAGATTAAATCCTCACGCATACAAATCCTTCATACAAACATTCCCTATGATAATCAAAGAATATCTGCCTTTGTCATATTTTTTATAAGTAAAATGTCTACACCTTGAAGTCAGCAACTGGTGTTTAACCAATTCATTACACAATATGCTTTCAAAACAAAAATGATTACAAATCTCGCAAAAATTATTCATTTTCATCAAATCATGATCAAAACACACCCACTTTAATTATAACATTTAAAAAGTTAAAACCATAGATGTCAGAGCAAACTGTATATCTTCTATGCTTACAGTTAAAAACATCATAATTTACAAACCCCATATTAATAACCCCAAGACTCAAATGTTAACTTTTTAAAAAATTGCTGGACAGTTACAAAATACAGCATTATTGGACAATTAGGCTCTAAAACCTAAAACAGCAACAAAGGGCAGAATACAGAGGAAAACAACACTTATCAGGAATTCAATATATTTTCACAGCCAATACTAACTGAAATCTACATTAAATCATCTAATAGGCAATAATCATCTCATTACAAGCGGGGTGTTTAACAAGTCATATTCACAAGCATAACAAGTCATATTTACAAGCATGAAAAGTCATATTCACAAGCAGGAAAGCAAAGCAGGGCAATGACAACTGAACTGTACAACATGGCAGTAATTACATTAATAAGCGTAAAGCATTCATTTAAAGAGAATTACAAAGAATAGTATTAAAAATGTGAATACTGCTGTCATTAAATGTCGCTGTAGGTAAATGGAATGTTACAATATCTTATAAAACAAGAACATGGTTTTAATTAAACACAGTTAATATCCACTCAAAGAAAAAATGCCACTCCTCGGTAAGGGCATTTTCCTGTGATGTTGCATTCTATAGGACGAATAACTTTTAGAATATGTAATAATACTGAACAAACACTATGGTTATCACTGTTATGTTCATATGTATAATTAGAGGTCCCTGGAGGACATTAAAGGTTATCAGCACTAATTCGCAGCAAAATGTCCCTAAGGATATTTTGTGAATTTTATTCTAACACGTTGGACAAGAATTAAAGAGTTTATCAAATTTGACTAAAATCCGAAATACTAAACTTCATATGCCCAAAATAAGAACGCACACACACAAAAAACAACAACCTGATATTTCTTTTTCTTCCTAAAGTTTCAAATTAGGAATGGCTTCCAATATAAAAATATTTCTAGAAGCACTTACGTAATTAATACAATCACAGTTACAATACCATGTACAACAAATACAGCCAATAACAGAGCGTTTACTTCAGGCCCCAAACAATGTATAAATATAATGCAGTTATAGTGAACAAATGTGCCATGCAACAGCGACTTCAGTCTTAGCCTGGCCAACTAACACATGCGCCAACCCAATACATCCTTATCAATTAATTTCCCCATCAAACTAACTTTTAATTAACTGGATACGTTACCTATCGATAAACATAGTATATAACTACAGAAACACAAAAATTCAAATATTCTATTCATAATAAAATTTTATTTGATAGATTCTAGAAATCATACAGAAATTATATTTGTTGTTTAATACATGACTTCAAAACTGGTCTACAGGAAGACTAATCTTGATTGGTCAAAACATGGTACATGTGCACGAACTTTCAAAGCAGATTGTCTTCCCAGAATTCACAGCGTGAGAGATAATGGAGTCGTATTTGAATATCAAAAGATATGCAGTTCTCAAAAAATATCTACATTCGTATATTATATTGTGTATATATATCACAGAAGAACTAAGGGGAGGTACTGAACTGTACAACCCTATGTATACACTTATATACATACTTACACCGAAAGCCTTAAAAAAATCAAACTTCCAATGAAAAAAATAAATAAAAAATAAATATCAAACATTACAAACTACATTGATCGAAACATTTGTAGTCCTTTTCAAAGAGGGTCAGTGCTTTTGAAAGACTTACAAACCTCAATGTAGGAATAAAGTTGTATAGTTTTTGGTCCTTTAGACTAAGGGGTTAGTAAGATGAAAGGTCACAAGTGAAACGAGAGGTGGCCATTTTGAATGCCACCACCCCGTTTCACCAATTGGTCAGGAAGTGACTAATTAGTAAGAAGGAATTCTGGGAAGACAAGTGTTTAAGTAACAGGTCTACACTAATCTGTCCAGCAGAAATGTTTCAATGATTCACCTAGGTCTTAAATAAATCAGTGTTTGATTTTGTGTTTTTAATTTTGACATAAATATAAACAGTGACTGAATCGGTGAAAGACATCATCCTTGAACTTATTTCCTGAAACTAAAATTGCACAAAACCAAAGTCATAAAAACAATTCAAAATTGGAGATTAGGTTGGTCAACTGAGTGTTACAGGAAAATCTTCACGTCTACAAAATCAAAACTTTATCAACATACAAAAATAAAATTTTCTATTAAAACGATCAAAACGAGTTAAGGGCTTGGGTTAGATTCTATATCTCCCAAGTGAAGCTAGTTTCATTTTACTTGACAAAAAACTAAAATAAAGACAAGCTTGGCTTTGTAATTCGTTCCTATCGTGTCTCTTCATCAAGAAATACATGTAATTCTCATTTGCATAAATAATTCAGAACAACAGATTTGAAAACGAGAAAACCATTGTTCATACCGTGTAGAAGGAATCTGGGCTAAGAATCAGAAATTTTGTGCTGACAACTAGCTAACACTTGGGACATAGAGGGGATTTCGCTACAAAATACACTTCAAACAGAAACCAAAAACAATGGTAAGACCTGCTCTCTAGAAACCATAAAACGAATCCACTTGCACAACCAAACGGTGTGAAAACGGCTGTTAATTAGGTCATGGGCAAACAGTAGAAGAAACACGACCAGAAACAGAATAAGAAACCGAAAAGCCAAGCAAGGAACCGAATCAGCATCATGGATATGATGACGGCCAGCAGGAACTTTTGCATGCTAGCGTCTTCCACATTTGTGGGCTGCCAACCTAAACTGGGCTGAAGCTCCTCGGGTAATTTTTCTGTGGGAATCTCCTGCTCCGTCACTTCTTCTTCAACTTCAGTGACTTCTTCTGTTTCCTGGGTGATTTTGATTTCCTGTGTCACTCGGACAGTTTCGGTTTCTTCAGGAATTTCAGGTTCTGAAAAATACAAATCAATCACTGACGTATTCATCCACATACACATCATACTTTTAAAATAATAAACAATTGCACAGGGAACGAAACAAAACATTTATTCTCTGATTAACCCCTATCAACCTGAGATATCGCTACCAGTGATTTTCCTGCACATTATTAAATTCCCATACATAATAATGTCTATTTTACTGTAAATCTGTAAAAAAAAAAAACCCTGAAAACCAACACTAAATCGCTTATTTTTGATGGTGGAAGTCATCAGAACTGAGGCTTTAAACTACGTAGTAAACAATGATGTTTTAAATTGTGCCTTATATTGGAGCTTTGCAAAACAGTCATACAATAATATAGCTTATATCCTCAACCCTGGAACAGATGTGGAAAATATTCCATAGTCACTGTGGTTAATAATTCGGGAAAAACTCAGCTAAAGCCACTTTTATGGAGGACAGTCAGTCTTTTGATAGCGCATTTTTAGGGGTCACAAGATTTTGTGGCTTATAAAGTTTCAAGGTTACTCGCCATTTATGGTCTTTTTCCATCAGTAGCAGTTGTGCTGGCTTGTCTTTGTATGTGATCTAGCCATATTGTCTGTGATCAAGCAATGTCATTTGTGATCCAACAATATCATGTGATCAAGCAATATCATGTGTATATTGTTTAAAACTGTGCCTTATATTGGAGCTGTGTGAACAGTCACACAGTAATACAGCTTATATTGTTCAAGACTGCAGCACTACACCCTTTAACAAGCTTGGGAAATTCAAGCGTATATTTCTCACACCTGGAACAGTTGTAGAAAATATCCCGTTGTGAATGTGGTTTATAATTCAGGGAAAACTTACAAAAATGCAGCTCAAACCATTTTATGGAGGACACTTTATCTTTTACTAGCGCATTTTTAGTGGCTACTAGAATTTGTGGCTTATAAGGTTTCAAGACTTTTCGCCATTTATGGTCTTTTTCCATCCGTAGCAGTTGTGCTGGCTTGTCTTTGTATGTGATGAAGCCATATCGTCTGTGATAAATGTTGTGTGATCAAGCAATATTGTGTGTGATCAACCAATATCATGTGATCAATATCGTGGAATTAAGCTGTAACGTGTGTGATCAACCAATATTGTGTATGATCAAGCAATATCGTGTGATTAATATTGTTTCTGGTCAATATCGTATGTGATCAATATCGTGTGAGCAAGCGAGCAAGCAATATCATGTGTGATCAAAGAATATCATGTGTGATTTGGCTATTACATATCGCAGCATTACAGCGAAATAGAGCAGTGGGCACTCGGACTGGAAGAAGATTTTACTGCGTTGCTGAACAGTAGGTTAAATGGGCCAAAGGAGATTCTATAAAGAGCCAAAGGTTATATTTTAATAGTTCAAATGAGCATTTAAACAAGGTTAAGAGAGTTTTGAAGAGCCAAAGGTGACTTTGAAAAGGGCTAAAAGAGATTTTTAATAGAGCCAAGGGAAGAGTTGTAAACATTCCTATCCCTAAACTCTTTACAATTTTAATTTAGAAAAAAAAAACTACTATACAAATTTACTGAAGGGAATCATGATAACTGTCTGGGTAATTCTCATACCATGAAGAAACCATCACTACTTGATGAAACCTTTAGCACCTGAGGAAACTGTTACTACCTGATTAACCTATCACATTTTAGGAAACTAGTATCTCTTCTCGAAACTATTATCACATCACGCAAGGAAACCTTAAAGCGTTGATGTCTTGAAGAAACCGTGACAACCTTCAAAAACTTTCCTCGGGATATCATCAGCCAAGGGCCTTCTGCTTCACGCAACATCCACATAATATAAATGGTCATCAACTATTTCTTGTGTGAACTTCTAGAACAGATATACCGAGTTGATACTCTTGCCAAATACTATACAATGTATATGTACACTACTTTGTGTTACTTCTCTCAGTTTCAAAACAAACACATGCCTAAACATTTGATGTGTAACACCACAAAGGTTTGATCAGAATAAATGGTGTACAGAATTTTGAGGATTTGGAAAGGCCAAACAAAAAAATGCTTATATTTTGTATAATGGATTTTGCTTTGTTGGAGCGTTGACCAAAATGGGTACAACTCCAGAAAATCTTTGCGCAGCTTGATAATGCTCATTTTCAAGCAGCTTCAGTAAGTATGTTCAACTCCTCCCCGAACAAACTTAAATGATCCAGTCAGAGACTCCTACCAGACACTTTGGCAGAATTTTAGATTTTTTTAGATTTCAGTATTGAGAAAAAAGCATACTGCAGTGCCATCTGAAAATTATGTCAATAAAGGAACTAACATTGCTCCAGTGACACATATGTGCGTCAACACAGACATATACCAACTGCCAACCAAACGGGCAACAATTCCTGGAAAGGTTGGATGATTCTGGCTGAAGGCTGGGGAGCATAGTTTGGACTTGTTATCAAGGGCTTCCACTACAGAAATACAGAGATTTTCTAGAGCATTATAGGAGATAGCATCCCTCGTATTCCAGCACCTACACGAAGCACACTGTGAAAACTTCATTCTACCCTATCTATTTAACAATACTTTTGAGTACTCATTTTCGAAGACTCACTAGGTCTTGAAAATTTTAAAATAATTTTCAAGTATTTTCATGGATTTCAAGGACCAGTGGAAATGCCTATTTTTGGCTCATGTCGAGAAGGAACAGTCAAGTCAAGAAGTGGTTAAACTATTCAGTAATTCTGAGATTAGAATGGTGCATATTGGATGAATATTGACACAGCTCAGTGTGAGCACCACTAAACCAATGCAATGACATGGCTACTGTTTATGAGTGCCGAAAATGAGCATCTTGTAAGCTGTGTTGAAAAAGTATGGCGATGTTTGTAACAACAATAACAACAACAACAGCAATAAAATTAATTCTAAGCAGGGTATTCTTAGAACATGAAACAACCATTTCGTGAAAAAAATTAAAGAAAAAAAAAGCATCGGCCTTTGTCAACATTTCATGCAGGTTTTCAAACCACTGCAAGCCATGCAGACAGAGAAACTCTACACCTGAGGTTCTTTCCTTTGCAAAAAGCATTTATTTCTATAACAGACAACAGCATTTGTACACAGAATGGTTGTTTCATGCTCTGAGACAGCAGGCAGCTTGCGCCAGCAACAAATCTATATAAACACAGTACAACTACATATACTTCCACCCTCAAAGAAAACTGAGCTCGCTGTTTTTAAATCACAATTTACAAGGACGAGGGTTTGTTCATTATTTGCTTGAGGGGGGAGCCTACAAACTACTAAAAATGCTGAGAAACTGTTGTTGATTAAATAGGCAGCAAAATATACATTATGAGAGAAAAAGTAACAAAGTTAAATATGTAATGAAATCTTTGAAAAAAAAACAACTTTGGCAAGATAAATAGAACATATGTAAAACAGAATTACAAAATAGCTTTGAAAACAATCCATAAATGTGCGAATGGGTGTTCTGTGCTCCAAATACTGTAGATTTGAAACAGTGGCGAATGATGGGGTCATTTCAGTTGCAAGTGCTCCATTTACAGTATCACTTACTCTTCAGGTCATCGAAACACAATCCCAAGAGGGTCGAAAATAAAGACCTACATGTATCATGCCTTCTAAACTCCTGAGGGTCATAGATATTATAAGTCAGGGTGGAGTAACAGAAGACACCATAACAGAGCGGTAAAACTGTAATTTATACAACTGGTAGATTAGACGAAAATTACCACATCAACATTGGCTACATTCTTGAGCTTTGCAACCATTTGGCAAAAATGTCTAAAAAATGAACACCACATGTCAGGATATGACAAACGCTATGTTTCATTTGTGCTGCCTTTAAGATAATTTTTCACCAGTAATCCAAACTTCGAAGACCTAAATTAGCTCCAGATGTGTAAATTTAACGATAGACAGCAGATGAGCCAAACGCAACAGCCCAATTGCCAGCCTTACATGTACAATCACAGGAAAATACCAACACCATTTTCCATTAAGAAAAAAACAATACTCCACAACTAGCACTTTTAAAACACTTCAAAAACTCTTCAAGCCTAAGGCTACAGCCAAAGCTCTTGCAAATTTATCGTATTGTCTGCATGACACTCATGGTATTTTCTTGCCATAAAGCCATACTTTAAAAACACCCATGATTCCCATGACCATCTCATGGCCATCTCATGGCCATCTCATGACCATCATGGCATAGTAAGACAAATGCATGCTATTAAGCAGAAAAAATCCCACATTGTCATCAGACATTACAACACATCCATACTTTTCAATCCAGTTTTCCATACATATTCTCCTCTGTACAATTAAATACAAGTAAAGAACTTCTCAGTGCTCACCGGTTATGTAGCACTTGATATATTCGTTACCGAGAGTAAATTGAAAAGGTTCTTTAAAATTTTTAGTACCAGTTATAAAAAAAAAAGTCAGAACATTTGATCAACAAATGTTCTTAGACAAAAGACGTTGCACAGGTGAATTTTGTCAAAAAGATGTTTCCTCTAAAGTGTGTCTAAAGTGTGCTGACATTTCCGTGTGACACTGCTGACTGGTTAAGCCATCATACGAGTACTCTCTCTTTACCACACCACCAGCCCACATTCGCAAGGCTAGCAAGCCAGACAAACTTTGGTGGCAGCAGTGGGATTGCGCATTACGAGGAAGGAACTCGCTAGCAGAGGGAGGCTGCAATGTCAAGCCCAGATGCTTACTTTCTAGGATTAGTTCAGCCCAAGTGGTCGCCACGCCAGCTTCGTTCTTCGCTTCACACATGAACTCCGACTCATCGTCTTCATGGACGTTAGGGATGATCAATGTGCAGACGCCATCTTGCAAGTCGATAACGAAATGATCGCTTGGAGTGATAACGACACCATCCTGAAAAACGGAAATTTAATTTTACGATTTATTTGGTGGATGTTTTGAAGACAACATTCCACTTTAAGTGACTGCAAAAAAAAATTTGCCTTATGCTGTATGCCAACCACACAAGTAGGAACTCAATTTTAACAGATATTTAAACATAATTGATCAAACAGCCAAACAACAAAGTAATGTTTTGTCGCCTTAATGATACAGGTACACATTTTAAGCTATTCATGAATGATTTGTGATCACACACAAAGGTTTCAAAGGATTATGGGAATGGCGTTTGCAATTTACCTGATACCAGGTGATGGTAGGAGCTGGCTGTCCTGTGACGACACACTCAAAGATGGCGGACATTCCCTCAAACACAGTACGGTGCTGAAGGTTCTGAGTGAACCGGGGCGCCTCAGGGGCACTCGGGAGTTCTTCTTCTAAAGGCAACTCTGCAAAAATAAAACACAAGATTACTTATAAATGTTTATTTGAGTGATCACGAAGCAACACTTTACCAGGGATCAGTCGAACAAAATATTTGTGGAACAGCGTGGACACTGGATCGTGATATTACAGGTCTTTTGCCTATCGCATTAAGCTAAGAGTACCAATATATAAGACTAGCTCAAGAGCATAGGCAGAAAAGCAACAATTGATATAGTTGGTATATGGTGACACCTCTAGATAACCCATGACATCTGGACTTGCTAACTTAATCTTATCCTGACTGAGACAGCAAAGGCGCTGCTGATTGTTATGCCATTGGGGATATATTAGTCTTGTTTAAAGAAAATTTAAATAAACCACGATTTGACAGTTAAATGTTAAGCTACCTGGTCCTTTTTCACTCTTTATTTCAATGTCCACTTCAGTCTTGTGTGTTTCCTCCACAACAGTTTCTTCTTGGATTTCGATTTCTTCTTTCGCCTCAAAGATTTCTTCTTTTGATTCCACAAGCTCTTGTTCTGACTCCTCACTGGCGGACAGAGCTGGTGTAAAAAAAAAAAACAGGACTAAATAGTTTTTTCTGTTCATTTTATAAGTTTGTTATAACAAATTCAAATTACGAATATTTCAGTTCCACAAAAGTTTTCAGGTTAAGGTATGGAACTTACCAAACAGGGCTAGGATGAAAGCACTAAGCCTTGAATCTTATCTGACAAATCTAAAGCTACATAGTGAACACAGATGAAACCAGATTTTAACCAAACAGGCTTAACAGGCTTTACTATTTGGTTAAAAGTTTGAATCTGAAGCACTTATGAATTCTACATGTTCCCATTGTTCTGACATTACAGATTAAGTTCAGGTCATTTAACATTGATGTTGAAATATCGAAAAAAAAGAATCTTTTAGAAATATAAACTGATTACTGAATTTAGATTTACATGCATTACATTACATTCATTGCGTTTATAGTTGAATTGTTACATTTACTGTACTAATTACTGATATGTTACAATTACTTCGCTATTATATTCCGTGAACTTGACACTGGTGACATTGTATCCTGTACTGACAGCTCAAATAATATGAAGAGAATAATTGCTGTGGAAAGTGACTTACGAAGTACAGTAATGTAGGCTGTGGAGACACTGTATCCGGCGATGTTTTCCAGCTTGACCGTGTATTCACCTTCATCTTCCACCATCAGGTCCTCCATGATGAGAGCACTGTAGTCCTTCTCCACGATGACTTCGAAGTCTTCCTCTTCGGGTTTAATCACACGGTCATCCATGTACCAGGTGACTTCTGGAGCCGGGGTTCCCGTAAAGTGAACCTCTAACTTCATAGTCTCAGTCTCTGTCAGTGTGATGTCGTCTTCAAGCGGTTTCGTGAAGGACGGGGCCTCCGGTTTCTCCTCAGGGGATTCTTCCGGAATTTGAACCACCATCTCGATTTCAGACGGCTGTGTTGGTTTCTGCTGTCCAATTTGGATCTGCATTGAAGTCACTTCAGTTTTTTCTGTAACCTCTTCTGATTTTTCAAACTCCATTCCCACGGTGACCACTTCTCTTTCCTCTTCGATCTGCTGTTCCAATGAGCTCACCTCTGTAACCTCTGTTTCGGGAGCGGCCTCCTCCTTCTGGACGGGTACAATGTCCAATGTGGACACTTCTGGCTGATCCTTAGGACCTATGACCATTTCAACCTCCGTAGTTTGGACAGTGACCTCTTGTTCAGCAGTTTCCACTGTGGACACTTCAGTCACCTCCTCCTCAGCCTTTTCCACAGCGACTTCCACAGTTGAGATCTGTTGGATTTCTGCTGATTTGTCGACAGGAATTTCTTCCACGACCAACTCTTCTTGTGATTCCTCCATTTCCACAGCGACCGGCTCAGAATCCAAGAGGATTTCTTCTTCCTCCTCTTCTTCTTCAGGAACAAGAACTTCCATGACTTCTGCAGCCTCTTCCGTCTCTTCCGGAAATTCCACACTAAGCCGTTTCTTGTCACAGATAATGTAGGACCTGGTAAACGTTATGAGTTCCTGAGATGGAGGTAGGCATTGGATTTCCAGCGTTTCCTCAAATACATCTTCTGGAAATTCGTCAGATTTTACTCTTGTGATTGTAGGACGAACAGTTTCAATCACCTCCTCGACTGGAGGACGTGTTTCGCTTTCTTCTTCCGATTCAATCACTTCTTCCGTAACCTTTACCTCTTCACTCACTTCCTTGCTTACTGTGACAGATGATTCAACACTAGTCTCCTCTGGCTGACTTGGTGCAAATTCGATTTCAACAACCTCTGGTTGCTGCTCGGGTTGGATTTCAACTTCCTCTTTGAAGGTTTCCTTGGAAGCTTGTTCTTCCTCTTCCTCCACTTCTTCTGTTTGTTGGGTTATCTTTAAAGTTTGTCTGAATGTAACTTCAGTTTCAGGCTGAGTTGGAGCAATCTCCATTTCCACGACCTGTGTTTGTGGCTGGGGTTGCAGTTCAACTTCTTCTCGGAAAGTTTCTTCTGCAGCTTCTTCCTCTTCTTCAACAACTATCTCTTCTTCAGTTTTCTGAGAAATGTCAAGTGTTTGTCTGAATGTGACTTCTGTTTCAGGCTGAGTTGGAGCAATCTCCATTTCCACGACCTGTGTTTGTGGCTGGGGTTGCAGTTCAACTTCTTCTCGGAAAGTTTCTTCTGCAGCTTCTTCCTCTTCTTCAACAACTATCTCTTCTTCAGTTTTCTGAGAAATGTCAAGTGTTTGTCTGAATGTGACTTCTGTTTCAGGCTGAGTTGGAGCAATCTCCATTTCCACGACCTGTGTTTGTGGCTGGGGTTGCAGTTCAACTTCTTCTCGGAAAGTTTCTTCTGCAGCTTCTTCCTCTTCTTCAACAACTATCTCTTCTTCAGTTTTCTGAGAAATGTCAAGTGTTTGTCTGAATGTGACTTCTGTTTCAGGCTGAGTTGGAGCAATCTCCATTTCCACGATTTGAGTTTGTGGCTGGGGTTGCAGTTCAACTTCTTCTCTGAAAGTTTCGTCTTCAGCTTGTTCCTCTTCTTCCACAACTATCTCTTCTTCAGACTCCTGTTTAATTTCTAAAGTCTGCTTGAATGTCACTTCAGTCTCAGGTTGTGTTGGAGCAATTTCAATTTCCACCTCTTCCCTGAACTCATCACCTTCAAACGATTCAGTTGTTTCTTCAGATTTTGTAGTGATTTCAAGAGTCTGTCTGTAGGACTCAACCGTTTCTGGTTGCATTGGAGATACCTCAAATTCCACCATTTCAGGTTGTGTTTCTGGCTGAACCTCAATCTCCTCTCTAAATGTTTCATCTTCTTTAATCGTGTCTTCTTCCTCTATAACTTGTTGCTGCGTTGTTATTTTCAAAGTTTGACGATATGTTGTTATAGTCTCTGTGTCAGTTGGCGCTATCTCCAGTTCAACAACTTCTGGTTGACTATCCGGACCTTCTTGGGTTTCTTCAACTTCTTCTTCCATGATCTCTTGCACAACCTCTTCTTCTTCTATAGTTTCCTCTTCTTCTACAGTTTCCTCTTCTTTGTGAACAGAAATCTCCAGTTCAATTTCTTCACGTTGTGTTTCTTGTTGAATTTCTAGCGACACCTCAGACCTGTGCGTGTCTAAGGCGACTTCACTCACAAACTGTTCCTTGCTTTCTGAAATAAGCTGTGTTGTTAACTCGGATGCAAATGATTCTATTTCCTCAGGGATTTCCTTGGAAACCACTTCTTCCTCAATCGGTCTTTCTTCCACGGCTTCAATCTCAGCAATACTGACATCCTGAGGGGTTTCTTCCACTACATCAGAGATATCAGGCTGTTCCTCAACTTGTTCGGCTATTTCTGCCTGTGTTTCAACTTGTTCTTCTGGTGCAGCTTGTTCAAGATCAGCTGTCACTTCTTCAGTCTGTCCCACTTCTGAAACTTCTTCAACCACTTCTGTAACTTCAGGCTGTTCCTCAACTTGTTCAGCGATATCTGCCTGTGTTTCAACTTCTTCTTCTGGTGCAGCTTGTTCAAGATCAGCTGTCACTTCTTCAGTTTGGCCCACTTCTGAAACTTCTTCAACCACTTCTGTAACTTCAGGCTGTTCCTCAACTTGTTCAGCAATTTCTGCCTGTGTTTCAACTTCTTCTTCTGGTGCAGCTTGTTCAAGTTCAGCTGTCACTTCTTCAGTCTGTCCCACTTCTGAAACTTCTTCAACCACTTCTGTAACTTCAGGCTGTTCTTCAACTTGTTCAGTGATTTCTGTCTGTGTTTCAACTTGTTCTTCTGGTGCAGCTTGTTCAAGATCAGCTGTCACTTCTTCAGTTTGGCCCACTTCTGAAACTTCTTCAACCACTTCTGTAACTTCAGGCTGTTCTTCAACTTGTTCAGCGATTTCAACCTGTGTTTCAACTTCTTCTTCTGGTGCAGCTTGTTCAAGATCAGCTGTCACTTCTTCAGTCTGTCCCATTTCTGAAACTTCTTCAACCACTTCTGTAACTTCAGGCTGTTCCTCAACTTGTTCAGCGATTTCTGCCTGTGTTTCAACTTCTTCTTCTGGTGCAGCTTGTTCAAGATCTGCTGTCACTTCTTCAGTCTGTCCCACTTCTGAAACTTCTTCAACCACTTCTGTAACTTCAGGCTGTTCCTCAACTTGTTCAGCGATTTCAACCTGTGTTTCAACTTCTTCTTCTGGTGCAGCTTGTTCAAGATCTGCTGTCACTTCTTCAGTCTGTCCCACTT
Source organism: Liolophura sinensis (assembly GCF_032854445.1). Taxonomy (NCBI): domain Eukaryota; kingdom Metazoa; phylum Mollusca; class Polyplacophora; order Chitonida; family Chitonidae; genus Liolophura; species Liolophura sinensis. The sequence continues at coordinate 19,059,802 of NC_088298.1, read as the reverse complement.
CTGAAACTTCTTCAACCACTTCTGTAACATCAGGTTGTTCCTCAACTTGTTCGGCTATTTCTGCCTGTGTTTCAACTTCTTCTTCTGGTGCAGCTTGTTCAAGTTCAGCTGTCACTTCTTCAGTCTGTCCCACTTCTGAAACTTCTTCAACCACTTCTGTAACTTCAGGCTGTTCCTCAACTTGTTCAGCGATTTCTGCCTGTGTTTCAACTTCTTCTTCTGGTGTAGCTTGTTCAAGATCTGCTGTCACTTCTTCAGTTTGGCCCACTTCTGAAACTTCTTCAACCACTTCTGTAACACCAGGTTGTTCCTCAACTTGTTCAGCGATTTCAACCTGTGTTTCAACTTCTTCTTCTGGTGCAGCTTGTTCAAGATCAACTGTGACTTCTTCAGTCTGTCCCACTTCTGAAACTTCTTCAACCACTTCTGTAACTTCAGGCTGTTCCTCAACTTGTTCAGCGATTTCTGCCTGTGTTTCAACTTGTTCTTCTGGTGCAGCTTGTTCAAGTTCAGCTGTCACTTCTTCAGTCTGTCCCACTTCTGAAACTTCTTCAACCACTTCTGTAACTTCAGGCTGTTCTTCAACTTGTTCAGCGATTTCTGTCTGTGTTTCAACTTCTTCTTCTGGTGCAGCTTGTTCAAGTTCAGCTGTCACTTCTTCAGTCTGTCCCACTTCTGAAACTTCTTCAACCACTTCTGTAACTTCAGGCTGTTCCTCAACTTGTTCAGCAATTTCTGCCTGTGTTTCAACTTCTTCTTCTGGTGCAGCTTGTTCAAGATCAGCTGTCACTTCTTCAGTTTGGCCCACTTCTGAAACTTCTTCAACCACTTCTGTAACTTCAGGCTGTTCTTCAACTTGTTCAGTAATTTCTGCCTGTGTTTCAACTTCTTCTTCTGGTGCAGCTTGTTCAAGATCAGCTGTCACTTCTTCAGTCTGTCCCACTTCTGAAACTTCTTCAACCACTTCTGTAACTTCAGGCTGTTCTTCAACTTGTTCAGCGATTTCAACCTGTGTTTCAACTTCTTCTTCTGGTGCAGCTTGTTCAAGATCAGCTGTCACTTCTTCAGTTTGGCCCACTTCTGAAACTTCTTCAACCACTTCTGTAACTTCAGGCTGTTCTTCAACTTGTTCAGTGATTTCTGCCTGTGTTTCAACTTCTTCTTCTGGTGCAGCTTGTTCAAGATCTGCTGTCACTTCTTCAGCCTGTCCCACTTCTGAAACTTCTTCAACCACTTCTGTAACTTCAGGCTGTTCTTCAACTTGTTCAGCGATTTCTGCCTGTGTTTCAACTTCTTCTTCTGGTGCAGCTTGTTCAAGATCAGCTGTCACTTCTTCAGTCTGTCCCACTTCTGAAACTTCTTCAACCACTTCTGTAACATCAGGTTGTTCCTCAACTTGTTCAGCGATTTCAACCTGTGTTTCAACTTCTTCTTCTGGTGCAGCTTGTTCAAGTTCAGCTGTCACTTCTTCAGTCTGTCCCACTTCTGAAACTTCTTCGACCACCTCCGTAACTTGAGTTTCCTCGGCAGCTCCAGCAGATATCTCGGCAAGAGTCTCTGTCTCTTGTTCTTGAATTGCACCTTCCAGATCTGAAGTTTCCTCAATGACTTCACCCGTGTATTCTGTTTCTGGAGTGACTTCCTCTAAATCTGGTTGCACTACCATTTGCACCTCCTCCCCAACGTGGAATTCCAGAGATTGAGTTTCTGTGATCTGCTCAGGCTGTTCAGCTTCAAGACCCTCCACTTGATACAACTGAGCTTGGGTGATATCCTCGGCGGTTCCTTCCTCAGGTAGAGCTTCCGCCTGAGGAGTAGGAGAGACAACCAATTCGCTCATCAATCTCTCTTCAGTTTCCTCGATCTCAATCTGTTCTTGAACTTTTTCCATGCCAACAACAACTTCTTTTGTTGTGACTTGTAATTCGGCATCTGATTCTTCGGAAACAACTTTTGGTGATAGAGCGTCGGTAGAAGCCTCTTCACTGTCGGGAACATATTCATATGCTGCAAGAAAACAAGAAGAAATTACAATAATAATTAAAATATTAATAAAGTGTCATACACTGTGTAAGTAGACGTAGATGTAGTAATATTTTTACATTACTGTTATGAAACTCCTGAAACTTTGTTAATTATATGAGTTTTGAAAGATAAAATAAGAATGGGTTTGTTTTAGCTTGTTAATCCTGTGCCACAAGACATGCACTGCTTCTTGACAAGTTAAACAATTTTTTCACTGTTTAGAACATATACTGTATTTTCACCAGTGATAAATTACAGACTATATAATGCATCATTTCTGGATTCCTACATGCAACCTTAGTTCACTGTAACTTATTTCAAAATAATTTTAAAATGAAAGCTAAAGAGGGTTCACAAAATGTTAGATCTGATTTTCATCTTTTAGTGCGGCCAATATCCCGAAAACAAAAAAATTCATGCAGAAAATTTCTCAGTGACACTTACACTCAACTTCGAGGATATCTCTGGAGATGGCCTCCCCGAACTCATTGACAGCAACACATCGGTATTCTCCTTTGTCTTGAGGGAAGACTTCCACGATGAGCAGAGTACAGATTCCAGTCTCTCTATCATAGGTCATGCTAAAGTCTTGATTCTCTTCGATAACCATTTCGTCGTGATACCATGTGATGTCTGGCATGGGGATTCCTGTGACTTCACATCGGAACTTCACTTCTTCCCCATCCATGACCTTGATGCTGGTCAAATTAAAGATGAATTCTGGAGCCTTGCCCTCCGGGGCTTCTTCAAACTCCTCTTGTTCGGGCGACGGTTGTTTTTCTGGTGATTCAGACTTTTTCTCTTCTTCTGGCTGCTCTATGACAACTTCTTCTTCGGGTTGCTGCTGAGGTATCTGGATGGTCATCTGAACTTTTTCAGGTGCCTTAGGCTTCCCTGCTAATTCTATCGTCAGTTCCTGACGGTGGGTTTCCTCTTCTTCAACTTCTTCCTCGAATTCCATCTCTATCTGTGAGGTTACCGTTTCTTCCACAGTCTCAGTAACCTCAGGAGCTGGGATATCAATCTCAATCTCCTCTTGAGGCTGACCTGATATGTCCAGGATAAGTTCCTCTCTGTGAGTCTCCTCAGCTTCAACATAGTCTTTGTCTATGACCACCTCGCTGATGTGTGTGTCCTCCACAACTTCTTCAACTGCTTCTTTGTCAACCTGGACAGTCAGTTCCACTTCTTCCAAGGGCTTTCCTTGAATATCAAGGATCATTTCCTCTCTGAATGTTTCATCTTCATCTTCAGCAGTCATCTGAAGAACAACATGCAAACAAAGGTATTGCAGATACATTGCAAAACACTACGCAACAGACATTAAAACTAGAGCTATAACTAGAGATAGTTGTTATACATCGGGTGCACAAATTTTCACTTATTTATATGGTTGAGCTTTCATGCCTTACTGAACACTACTTCAACTTTATGACAGCAAATGGTTTTATAGGTGGAAAACACCATATATCTTTCGTCAGATACCAGACCAATTCGCTATCTTTCATGTCACAACCAAACACAGTCTTTAAGTTTTAAAAACTTACACCACCACAAAAATACAGACAATAAAATCAGCACAAAACATAATATCTATTTAATCCGATTCTTTAAAGTCTTTTCCACCTATATAAATTACAATTTTTTTTTTTTGGATTAGTTTTTAAGTGAAGGTGAAAAGGCTGCAGTCAAGAATTGGGTGTTAAATAATGAAGCCATCTGGAATTGCCGAGTTTCAATGTGTTATAGCTGTTTCACGACAGTAACACTTGGTAACTATGACGTTAAAAATTTTGTCGACCTTGTTAAAATAGAGAGACTTAAATAGATATAGACTTTGGCAGCATAGAAATTAAATAGGGTTCTTATTCCCGGCCCATTTCTTGTTGAGAGTGAAAAAAGAAGAAATACAAAAAAACAGAGATCTTACCTGCATCTCAATGGAAGACACCTCTGCTTTCTCCACAACAATCTGTGCTCGCTCTGTGATTTCCTGGGGTTGGGTGGGAGCTGGTATTTCCATTTCAACAATTTCTTTTGTCTCAGGCATTTCTTCTGGAAGAACAGCTGCTTCTTCAGGCTGTTCTTCTGGTGCTTCCGGAGCTTGAGAGATCTCTTGAGGAGCTTCCTCGGCAATGTCTTTAATTATCTCTTCCGCCATTTCTTCAGCAAAGTCTGTGACATCCGCAGAAACCTCAACGGTTTCTTCTCTAGTTTCTTCAGAAATGACAACTGGGGCCTCAGCCTCTTCCTCCAAAATTTTCTCTGCAACCTGTTCTAAAGTTTCTTCTGTGATTTCTTCAGCAATATCTTCGGTGACTTGACTTACTTCTTCAGGAGATTCTTCAGGAATTTCTGAAGGAGCTTCTTCCACAACTGCTTCTTTAGGTGGTTGTTCCTCTGTCACATCCTGGACTGCTTCTTCCACAACTTCAGATACCACTTCTGTGGTTTCCTCATGAACTTCTTGAACAGTTTCCATGATTTCCTCAGGCATGTCTTCAGACACTGCTGTTTCTTCTTCAGGAGCAACCTCAGAGACTTCTGCTGGTATTTCCTCAACTTCTGGTTGAACAGCTTCTTCAGGAACATGGGGAAGACCTTCAGAAACTTCTTCCACTTCAGCTGGTTTCTCTTCAGGGACTTCACTGACATCTTCTGGGGCAACTTGAACAACTTCTTTTAGAATTTCTTCCGCAACTTCCTGAGCAAACTCACTTACTTCAGGGGATACTTCAGTGACTTCATCAACTGCAGGTTGTTCAGGAATTTCCTCAGGGGCCTTTGCTTCCACATCTGGAGTTTCCTCAATATGTTCTTTCAAAGTTTCTTCAACCTGAGGTAATTCTTCAGGCACTTCTCTGATCTCAGTTGTTTCTTCGGGTGCAGTGGGCACTTCTTCAATAGCTCCTTCCAGAGTTTCCTCTACTTCTTCAGGCATCTCTTCGGCAAAGCATTCAGAAACTTCCTGATATTCTTCAGTTGATTCAGAGGATTGCTCAATGGTTTCTTCTGTGGTAACATCAACAACCACCTCTTGCTTATGAACCTCAACCTCTGTCTGCTTGATGACAATCTGAGACCTTTCAGTAACTTCTTGAGGCTGCTCTGGGGCAGGTACCCATGTCTCTGATACCTTCACTTCTGTCTCTTCTGAAATTTGTGTTTTTGGTTGCAATTGGATGCTGACTTCTTGTTTCTTCTTTTCCACGGTTTCTTCTACCTCTTCCTCTGTGGTTTCTTCAGTTTTGGTCATGTGAATAACAGTTTCACTGACTTGACTAACAGGGATGACAATTTCAGCCGTCTGAGGGGCACCTTCTGGAACAATCTCCTTGATTTCCACCTCAATTCTCTGGTGACTGACTTCTACAGATTCAGGTTGCTCCTCAGGAGCTTCCTGTGGCAAACTGAACTGAATTTCCACTTCCTCAGGCTGCTTCTCCTTGACAATCTCGATAGTTTCAGAATGCCTCTCTTCAGCTTGTACCTGAGGGGTCACCTGGATTTGCTGACCGACAACATTGGAACTCTCATCTACAGTGGTTTCTTCTGACACAACAGTGGTTACCGTTTTGGTTTCCTCAGTCACGGCCTGTGCCTCCTGGAATCCAAATCTAAGCTCCACAGTCTCTTCCTTGGGCTTAGTGTCCACTTCGATGGTTTCAGAAAACTGCTTGGACTCTGGAATCTCCACTAACTGTTCCATGGGGACAACTTCAGGTCGTTTGGAAATCTCTATCGTCTCCGTGTGAATCTCATCTGAGGAGACATCCGACGGTCCCTCACTCATGTAAGAGGCTGGAGAGAAACAAAGCGATACAGACATTCATTTATGTTTCATTTAATCCGAAAATACGGAAGTATTTTGATTGCAGCAAAGTAATTTATATGACATAATGCAAAAATTATTACGAACTATCAAAAATGATATTCGCAATGACACGATGGAAATACTGCTGATGTGGTGTTAAGCCATGGTCATTTATTAATTTATAGAAATATGACACAAATACTCACAAAAACTCGAAACATCACCTATAAATCTCTCAGCGGTGCAATAACTCTGATTAATTTCAAGCAACAGATGTTGATAAGACAAAACAAGTTACGACTTCAGTTCATATATACAATCTTATCGCAATTCAATTTAGGATAAGTCTGTCAACGGAACATCTGTCAAGTATTCACTATTGTTACATCAAAAGTCACAATATAAACACAAATTTCATGTTTGAACTGATGTCGTATGCGGCTTTGAGGAATCTATCAGTAAAATTGCCTCACCAATTGGGTGACTTACATTGTACAGTGAGTCGGCAGGTAGTCATGGTTTCCCCTACAAAATTAGCGGCGTGACAAGTGTATTCTCCTTCATCCTCCGGGAATACCTCCACGATGATGAGATAGCTCTCGCCCTTCTCAGCATCGATGGTGATCTGGAAATCTGCTGAGTGCGTGACTTCCACACCATCATGAAACCAGGTGATGTTGGGGCTGGGGATACCGTGGTACATGACGTGGAAGGTCACACGTTCTCCATCCTTCACCGTCTGCGGGTAAAGAAGTGTGGTGAATTCTGGTGGCACAGCACCCTCTGTTGGCTGAGTAGGTTCTGGAGCTTGGGGAACTTTGGGTTCTGTGGCTTCCTCCGGGGAGGGAGGGGTGTCTTGCTGAACGGGCCCCTCTGGGGTGGTCTGCTCAGGCTTTGAAGGTTTTGCAGATTCCTCAGGCTGTGGCCTTGCATCTGACGATGTTTCAGGCTCACGGCTTTCTTCTATTTCAATCTCCATGCGTTCAATTGCTGTCAGACAAATTGATCACAAAAATATATTTCTAACACGTCAAGTCAACAATGTTTACATGTGAAATTCAAAACTGAAATGCCTTCACAATGTTGCGGAAACCCTCAATATTTACAAAGCTATCTTTTTATTTCTCCAGACATTTGAGAAAAAAGGAAAAGTGTCCCTCAAGAATGCAAATTTTACACAAGATATATGACATTATGCAAATCACATGAAAAGAAAAAATGGCAGTATTAAAAAGGCGACTGGAACTCTTTAAATTTACAAAATACACCAAAAGCACAACGGAATTTTAAACAAGAACTGATCGACAAATAATTGGCATGCTATCTTAATAGATGCCATTTAAACAGTTACTTTTCATTTAAAAACACACTTGCTATACAAATAACTGAAATCTGAGAGGCCACTCACGAGTGACAGTGAGTGTGGTTGTACAGGTGATTTGTCCCAGGGTGTTCTCTGCCTTGAAGGTGTACTCTGCTGTGTCTTCCACTTTGGCGTCAATGATCACGAGAACATATGTCTGTTTGTCATGTATCATCTCCACATGAGGTGTTGGCAAGAGTTCTACCTGGTTCTTGTGCCAAGAAAATGATGGTTCTGGCTGACCTTGAAGTTCTACCTCCAGTCTGAATAAAATAAAACATACAAAGATCAATAACAACCAATCACAACGTACATAAATATGTGAATACAATTTTAAGAATGGTTTCTCAATAGCATGCAAACACGGTTGAAATAGCCTTGAACACAAAACCCAAGGCAACCCAATCAATTTCTTCACACTAAAACCTTTCTCTTTAAAATGTCACATATTAATTTCACTGCAAAAATTTCCGACACTAATACCACATTTCTATAAAAAAAAAATCTGAACTTGAATATTTAATAAATCTTTACGCCGTACACACATACTCATACCATCCATCAAAACGAAGTTGGTTATTCGAGATCTATAATCTCTAGTGCTATTCCCAACATGACGTTTAACATGAACTACCAATGAACTAAGAAAGTATATGAAGTACAAAAATAGAACGGAATAAAAACTTTTGAATGATATTCTGAATGTCTTGAGAGTTGTTTTTTATGCTAAACTGAATTATTATTTTCCGGCTGATGTCAGATTTACAGGTACAGAAAACCAACTGTAACCAGTAACACATAAAGACACCTAGCAAAAAACCTGAGGCCACTCCTTCTGCTCATCAACAACCACCGAAATAGTGCACTACTTTGAAGACCCATGGTTGAAAAAGTTGCTATATCTTTAACTTGTCGATGGCGCGCAACTGACGGAAATGGTTAAAGTGAAATGGTTTGCAGTACAGCATTCAAATTGATCAAAGTACTGTAGTGTTCATAAAATCTGGAACTCCACAGTAAGACATTGACAATGCTTGCTGGCAATGGAACCAGACAAAAACAGAGAGACGTAGACAAATACTAACTGAAGTCAGGTTAACTAAAAAGGAATTCCTGAAGGACTCACCTAGCTGTTTCTCCTTCTTTAACCTCTAATGAGGGCAGAAGTTGTTTGATGAAGGTTGGGGACATTTCCACGCTAGACGTGTGCGACTCCGTCACAGAGACCTCTCCATCAACTTCCTCTTGAACCAAGGTCACCGTTTCTGTGGTTGTAGTTTCGGTTGTCTCAGTGGTCTCTTCTGTGTCTGTAAATCATGTAATCGTAATCATATGACTGGTTGAAGCCTGCACATTGGACTTCGAAAAGACAAAGATAAAATGAATGTGATTTGTTCCTGTTTAAAGAAAAACTTTTTTTACAGCATACTTTCCAAAATTCTAAAGACAGCAATATACATCTAAGATGGCCTTTAAACATGAAGCTAAATATTATTCAGAAAGCTAACCTTCTGTAACCAGAGATAAGTAACATGTTTTGTAATCAAATACCTTTTACATACCTTCAACAACAAGTGTTGCTGTAGTAACAGCTTCACCAAACGGATTCACTGCTTTACAGATAATGGTCCCTGCATCTTCTGGGAACACCTCGATGATCACCAGTTTACAAATGCCGGTTTCCGTCTCTGTGATGACTTCGAAGTCAGAACCCTCTGTGATTATCTCTTCATCATGCTGCCAGGTGATTTCTGGGAAAGGCGTCCCAATGACTCTACACGTCATGGTCACTCTTTCACCGTCTTTCACCCTCTGCGGCTGAAGCATTTCAACAAATTCTGGGGCTTCCTCTGGTGCAGCTTCGAGGGATTCCGTTGAACCCTCCATTGTGATTGTGAACTCGCTTTCAACGGTGGTGGTGTCTTCGACTTCTTGTTCTTCGGCAGTGACTTCCTCTTCCTCTGTTGTCAGCGTGATTGTTTCAGTAACAGTCTGTTCTCCGACTTCAGTAACTGGTGCCAACTGCAGCTCGATTTCTTGTGATTCCGGAGCTTCAATTGTTTCTGTCTCGATTTCTTCTTGACTTTGAAGAGCATCAATGACAAAGGTACCAGAAACTTCTTCCATCGGAGCAGATTCCTCTTGTGGGACTTGCTCTTCTTTCCCAATTTGGATAACAGTCTCAACAGTTTCCATTGGTTGAATTTCTCCTTCTATTTCAGTTTCAAAAGTCACAGTTTCACTGGTTACCTCCTCAGTTGTCTGGACAGTAACTTCTTCAACAGACTCAGTGACAGTTTCTTCTTGGGGTGCTTGAGCAGGACTCTCCTCTTTGGGTGGAATCTGAACAAGCATTTCCTCGACAAATTCTTGGGGAGCTTCTGTCTCCTGAGTTTCAGTCCTGATTTCGGCAGTTTCGACTGTGACCTCTTGAACGACTTCCTCAGGCTGGGCGGGCATCACTTCCATTTCTTCAGGGGCTTCAGCTGGGAGTTCGAATGTGGACTCAACCATCTCGCCAGTCTTCTGCTCGGGAATGCTCGGAGGAATCTGAACGACAAGTTCCTCTCTGACCTCGACAGCTTCTGGCTGCGGTTCTGGCTGGACTTCCATTTCTGTCGTTTCTGTAACAGTTCCCATCTCTGTGGTTTCTGCTTTCAGCTCCATGGCATCGACACCGATTTCGCTGGTCATTTTGGGAACGGGTTCTGTGCCAGTTTCCTTCGTCTCTGGAGCTTCTGGCTGCGTCTGTATCACAACCTCCACAGCAGTGCTGTCTGTGATGGCCACATCCTCACCAACTTCAAATTCCTGGATGACTGTGCGAGACGTCTCTGAAATCGATTCTCGCTCTGTGACAAAAGTTTCAACCTGAGTTACCTCTGAGATCTGTTCGGCTGTTGGTTTTTCTTCTGGGAACTTAACCACTATTTCACCTTTCTCTTTCCTCTCAGGAGTGATTTCTTTTTCCTCCACAACCTCTCCCTGGGGCTCAGTTGGGCCGATGTCAATGGGTTCTATTGGCATTTTCTCCAAAACCACTTCCTCAGGCTGTTCCACCTTCTCCCAGCCTTCCGGAACTGGTTCCTCTGTTTTTGGCTTTTCCTTGCGCTCAATAGATTCCTCAACTGCCATTTGTTCCTCGGACGCCTTGATCACAAATTCGGATTCAACGGCCGATGTCTCAACAGATTTTGTCGTTGTCATCTCCATGGTGACAGTTTCCTTGGATACGATAATATTGGCAGTTGTTGTTGCTTTTCCAGCTGGGTTGGTTGCCACACAAGAGTAAAGGCCCTGGTCTTCTGGGTACACTTCAGGGATACGCAAGCTAGCTTCGCCTGTCGTAGTGTCATAAGTAATCACAATTTCCTCTGATTGGTCGATGCAGACTTTGTTTTGGAACCAAGAGAGCTCAGGCATTGGCTGACCAATAACTTGGCAGGTCATTTTGACCTCTGACCCTGTCACGGCTTGTAACGGAGTTAAAGGTTTGACAAAACTCGGCGGTTGAAGTTCTTCATGTCTCTCAACTGTCTCCTCAATTGTCTCTGTAGAATAAAACATAAAATGCATAAGTTTACGTAGAAAAATCATTGCAACATGCGGCAATATTTCTGCAACACTGATTCAGTGCTCATTAGAAGAACTTAAAATGTTTCAAAATATTCATATATCCATGATGCACTAGACTGATACCATGAATGAAATTTAAAAAAAAAAGTATAAAATGAAATTTTAAACATCCTCCACCTATTTACCTGTGACACGAAGCGTAGTTGTTGTGACTGCCTCACCGACCTCTGTAATGACCTTGCAGGTGTATTCACCACTGTCAGAAGGTTGCACCTCTTGGATTTCCAGCTTGGTTTTACTTTCTTCCTGAGTGATATGGTAACGTGGGGATGGTTTGATTTCCACACCATTCACGTACCATGTGACAGTCGGTGGGGGGTAGGCATCTACTTCACATTCAAGTCTAAACAACAGAGTTAGAATCCACGATTGTAAATTGTTTATTATTTTCAAGGGGATTTGAGAATAAATAATATGCTATTTAACTTTTATGAAGTATATAATTTCACTACATAGTGTTTTAAATTTGATACAATGACAGCCAGGAGTGCCCAGGGTAAACCACTGATATTTGGCACGCAACTGCTGAAGTTCTTCGTATGTGACAAGTCACAATGATAAGAGGCAGGTGGGGCCTCTGTGGCTCAGTTGGTTAGCGCACTAGCGCAGCGTAATGACCCAGGAGTCTCTCACCAATGCGTTCGTTGTGAGTTTAAGTCCAGCTTATGCTGGCTTCCTCTCCAGCCGTAAGTGGGAAGGTCTGCCAGCAACCTGCGGATGGCCGTGGGTTTCCCCCGGGCTCTGCCCGGTTTCCACCCACCATAATGCTGGCCGTCGTCGTATAAGTGAAATATTCTTGAGTACGGCGAAAAACACCAATCAAATAAATAAATAAGTAAGAGGCAGGGAGTCACCTGCCAACAACAACACAGGAGAGCATTTTTATACAAACCCTAGTTACACATAGAACACAACGTGTACAATATATTCATTACTCACATGGCAGTTCCCCTCTCACGCACGACGATCTCTGGTTCCAGTGGACGCTTGATGATGGGTTGGATGTCCTGAGTGACAGTGTGGTACTCAGTCTCTGTACGCGTCACGGTCTTTGTCACTGTCACGTCCTGTGTCACATCAGGCTCGGGACGAAGCTCGAGAACTTTCTGTGGGCCTGTGATAACAAAAACGTCCGATACTAAGTACTTGTCCTATCTCTTAACTTCATACAATTTGAGCTTCCATTTTGGTGATGTAATTCTAAATTTTGACTAAATAATTAGTTGCACAGCCACTAAAATAATAGATGTGTCCTTCTCCATCAATAAAAAGTTTCAACCAGTGACAAACATGTAGGCATATGCTTTTAAATATTTTAAAATGATATTTAACATTTAAAATATTTCATCATCCAAAACAAAAATATGAGGTTAATTTGGAAATGTGATTGAAAAGTAAAACATTTATTTAATTTCCTCTCACTGTCTACAAAATGCTTTACTTATAAAAGGTGACGTCAGTCAAACCTAACAGCTTATTTTTCTGAATGAAACACAAACATACACATACAAATAACAGGTAATAACAGTAAAATCTCAGATGTCAGCGGGGGGGCATCAGCATCATACCTTCCCTTTAACACCATATATAACAGTAAACTTTCCTAGACACATTTGTAACAACAGCCACACAGGAACCTGTAATATCACCTTTAAGAAGAAGTGTCGTTTTGCAGGTAGCCTCTCCCAGTTCATTCTTCACGCGCAGAATGTACTCTCCCACGTCATGTTGCGTAACCTTGGTGATGATCATGGTAAAGGTATTTCCTTCTTGGACAATGCGTGTGTGTTCCGTGGGTTTGATTTCCCTACCTTTAGTGTACCAGGTGACAGTTGGTGGAGGAAGTGCCGATATTTCAGCTTCCAGCCTGCAACAACAACAACAACACGCTAGGTTAAGTTTCATTTGCACACAGGTAAGTCTTATCTTATGACATTATAGGCCCTGTACAGTCTGACTTAACATATTTCACTTTACATCAGAGAGAGCCTGTGAGATGCCTCCTGCAGTTAACTGCAGCTTTCAGTCAGGAGGATTGTCCAGTGCCCAGACAGGTGCATTGGTTTCACCTTGTCTGTGATTTTTTTTCCCATCTTACCCCACTTTCCTCCCTCACAACCCTAGTTTCCTTTCCTCGCAACTCTGGTTTCCTTCACTCACAACTCTGGTTTCCTTCACTCACAACCTGTTTTCCTCCACTCATAACCTTAGTTTTCTCCACACATAACCCTGGTTTCCTCCACCCATCACCCTGGTTTCCTCCACCCATCACCCTGGTTTCCTGCACTCAAAAGCCAATATTAATCTTCCACTCACGACAAATATATACATAGACATATTAGAGCAAGATAAGCTTCAATGAAAATGTTTCAGTACAAATCAAAGTCTTGCAGGTCTTGACAATGAAAGTAATGGTAAACTAATGAGCTCACCTGGCAGTTTCACCAGGTAAAACCTCAATGACAGGTGTGAGAGGCTTGACAAACTCGGGTGGGTGGGGCTGTACAGTCATACGATACAGCTCCTCTGATCTGGGCACGTTCAGAACAGCCTCTGTGGCGATCTGACGCTGCTGAAGTATGATTTGGGCCTCTGTGATTTTACGTGCCTCTTCTTCATCTGGAGGTAAGAAAAGATAGGAAAGTTTTAGAGAAGGCCATGATGGAGGTTGACAGATGTTCAGTCAGTCAGATGTTGCAATATCTCCTTGCATCTGGTTGCAGATGAGAGACAATTTAAAAGAACCATAAATTATATTTAAATCAAAAGAGAATACAGGTTTATTTCATGTATGATGTGATCAGATCTGATGCAATCGAAAAGGCCCATAAATCAAACTGACATCCACAGGTAAATATTGTCAAAAAGAAAAGCTTTTACCTGGTTTATGTACACCTGCATACATACTGGACAAATTATAATTTAGCTGTTCAAAGAATCATTTAAAAAGGCAACAAAACATAAAATTGATTTTATACTAAAGTTTTAGATAATCATACCTTCTGAAGACCATGCAGAATGAAGACACGAGGCCCTTGACTGGGGAGGGTCTCATGAGAGGCTCATGATGTGGGACATTTTCATGCTGAACCTCATGGTCACCATGCAGCTTGCTAAATCAAGAACCTTTAAACAACTACACACATGCCCAAAATCACAAAAATCTCCTGAACAAATCAAAGTAACAAGCATACTAGTTGTGACAAAACTGATAAAAAAAGTTAAACTAGAGCAGGTGCAGAATAAAAAAAAGACATTCAGATGATGTCAAAAGAAAACAGTATACCTTACAGTTTACCATCATTGCATCATAACTAGTTTTAATATAAACTAATGAGCCAGAGATAATACACTCTTGGATAAGGGGAGATAACTTTCTCGCAATATATGCAAAGGCAGATTTTTGGAATAGGGTTCTACTTCTATCACATGACACAACCCTCAGACCAGGCATTCATGCACACCAAACTCTGCAAGGCTTAAAACAAAACAAACACACATCAAGGCGTAACAATTTTTATTGGCATCATTTGTCAATATTCAAACAAAAGGAGGATTTTAAAAATGTTTTATCAGTCAGAACCCTGACACAGCTTTTCTCAAGTTTTCATTGCTTTTTGATCTGAATCCAAAAATTTGGAATAAGGCTGTTAGGCTTGGTTTCTCATTTTGCAGAACATAAAAATATCAACATCAAAATACGCTTCAAACAAATTTCTGCAAAAGAACATGCTGTTAAAATCAATCCTACAATGTAAAAAAACAGTCATGAACTGTTAAAAAATCTATTCTGCAACAAAAACGCAGCGCACAATCAAATCTACACATACAGTAAAAGCATTCCATTACAAAACAGATGCATTTTCTGACATGCATTAATACAACTGAATTTCACGTCAATGTTGAATTTTTTTTCTTTCTTTTTTTTGTTACAGAAGTCAATACAAAAATTATAAAAAAAAACAGAATTGCAGGTTTTGAAGCCTTTGATGATCATAATCCAACATATAACTATGACGACAGCCGAAAATTCAAAACAAAATGCAAAAAATGAGGATAACAGCATCCAATTAAAATGCCAAAGAAAAAAGCCCCTACCTTGAACGTAGAATTCTGCGGAACACTCGACAGTTCCTAGCGGGTTTCGGGCGCTACATGTGATTAAACCGCTGTCTTCTGGGAAGGCTTCTCGTACAGATAATGTTGTCGTGCTTCCTAGTCTGTCAATCTGTGAAGAAAAGTCAGAACATAATATAACATAAAGTTTTATGCGGTAACTTAATATATTCATCTGCTTCCTGGACAAGATAACAAGAGCTGGATTTGAACCTGTGTCACTGAACACAGACTACTTTCTCCAACAAACAGATAATGAATGACATCCATCATTTATTTACTTATCTGACTGGTGCTTTACGCTGTTCTCCAGAATATTTCACTTGTATGATGGAGGCCAGCATTATGGTGGGAGGAAACCGGACAGAGCCTAGGTGAAACCCACAGCCATCCACAGGATACTAACAAATCTTTCCACATCTGTCAGTTCCAACCTGACTTGATTATGTATATGTAGGTTAATGTGAAGAACTTAAAACTATGAAAGACAAGTAACCATTTTTGGTCAAATCAGGATATGCAATCAAGGGGAACAAGTCAAGAAGATTCTGGTCATTTCACAGTGCTCAAATAATAAATAAGGTCAATTTGAATAAATTCAGCCACAAAAACTTTAATAAAGTCCTATTATCCATCCGTACAAGTTCATAAACGGGTGTCAGAAAATGCTGCTGAGATAAAATAACCATTCCTTTTTTTTTTTTTATTATTTATTTATTTGTCTGATTGGGGTTTTATGTTGTACTCAAGAACACTTGTACTACAGTTTCCAGCATTATGGTAGAAGAAAATTGGGCAGAGCCCAGGGGGAACACATAACCATCCACAGGTTGCTGAAAGATCGTCCCACATACGGGAGGAGAGGATTAAGATAGTCTTGAACTCAAAGCGGTCGTATTGGTGGGAGGTTCCCCGGTCATTGAGCCGGGAACAATGATCAATGATCCCCTGAACAATGATCAATGATCCCCTGAACAATGATCAATGATCCCCTGAACAATGATCAATGATCCCCCTGAACAATGATCATAACATAAATCTTTATTTTAATCTTCTTCCTTTGTCTTGTTTTACCTGTTGCTTTGATCCCAACACATGTTTTCACTGTGTTGTGTAATTTGGCCAATTGGCCTGTTGAGATTGATGTCAACTAAACATGAAATCTTACCTTGAAGTCTCTGGAGTCTGTGATGATCTCTCCATTTTTCAGCCATGTTATTTCTGGGGCTGGCATACCAGTGAAAACAGCCTCGAAGCGTGCCGGGCTGCCCTCTACAACTAGCGTGTTGGAGATTGGCTTGACAAAAGATGGCGGCTGGGCAGGAACCTCTGCCTGGGCAGGTTCTGATTCGCTCTCAGTGCCTGTATGCATAAGCCAGTCAAAACAGTTATTTATCTATTTATCTGATTGGTCTTACAGTCATTACCTATACAACAGCTGGAAAAAAATCAAGCAGGGATAAATAAAATTCACATACACTGAGAGACATATGACGAACTTCCAAGCATAAAACTGCTACAGAGGCAATGACAGACTGATGCAATTACACAACCTCAACTGCCAAGAGCTAGATATATTTTGGGAAAACGATCAGGACATTTGCCTGGGGAGGTTGTACAAGTAAAATTAAGACACAATGGAACTGACATTTTACACAAAGCAGCAAAGGAAAGATTTAACATTCATTAGGCAAGCCTAGCTAACATAGCTGCCCTAGCTAATTTTGACTAGTCTTTGGAGCTCTTCGAAGTATTAATTTTGCGGTTGAATTTTTCCAGTGATCCAAAAAACATATTTCACAGCAATAATCATAAATTCTAATTATTTAAGAGGTAGGT
Source organism: Liolophura sinensis (assembly GCF_032854445.1). Taxonomy (NCBI): domain Eukaryota; kingdom Metazoa; phylum Mollusca; class Polyplacophora; order Chitonida; family Chitonidae; genus Liolophura; species Liolophura sinensis. The sequence goes on along the minus strand of NC_088298.1, from coordinate 19,043,009 downwards.
TTGAAGAAAACAGCCAAATCAAATTCCTTCTTTTTAAATGAACAATGTGTTGCAGAAATTTATCTGCTGAAACAGTGATGAAATAGACAGCTGTCTCACCAGTACCAATCTGATAAACTTTCCATGGACATGCTACTTAATTTCTAAACCTTTCCAGAAAATCTTAAATTTAAACACTTACCGTGGACTTTGAGGTAGGCCTGACAGGAGACCTCTCCGGCCTGGTTCCGTGCGGTGCAGCGGTAAAGCCCAGTGTCTTCTGGGAAGGCTTCCTGGATCGTCAGAGTATGGTATCCGTCCAGGGTTGATTCCATACGGAAATACTTGGACGGTTTCACAACTTGGTTATTGACATACCAAAGCACCTGTGGGGCTGTACCAGAAAGAAAAACAGCTTTTGTAATCAATTCATCAGTCACACATTCTTTGTACTGCCTGATCTTAGTGATGATGACCCAAATAAGCATGACAATCCAATTTCAAATCCTTAAGTAAAGCAGTTGTTCAAATACAGCTTTGACATGATAAAGCAATACGTCACAAAAAGGGGAATTAAACTGTAAATAATAAGGCTACTTTACTTGTTTTCAACAGGGTTCTGGCCTGGTGGAAGAGACAAGAAACGAACAAATTTTACAACTGTACGTGAAGCGGTTCTTTAGATATACTGGCAATGCCAAAGAGTTCATTGACCAACATGGATGGATACCATAATAAGACCTGTAATAAGGTTGCATAGAAAGTGTTATTTGACCTGGGACTCATTCATGGACTATGAATTTGAACTTTGATATGGAATTCATGCCTGGAATATCCACTGTCTGTCTGGCATCATTGAAAACTGATGACCGCTTCTCTCTTGTGTGTTACTGGCTTTATTTCCTATTTGTATAATTTCCTTTATACCTTTGTCTTTGGGAGCTAGTGTTAAACGTTATTTTGGAAATGGATCTTGCGATTATCGACTTGGAACGCCCTTTACGGACTACGAATGGTATACGAATGTTGGACATAACGCTTATATTTAGACGAACCAACTCGATGTAAAAGGCTTACGTGGTGATCCCATGATGCGACATGTAAATCTGACTAGTTCCCCTTCCTCCACATCCCGACTCTGGGGCTGTTCAACGACAACAGGCTTCTCAATGACAGCGTCGATCTGTGGTGCTGCTCGTGTCTCCTCCGGGGGCTGCTGGGGAACTGTCAGAGGAAAAGGTTAAACGTTGAACTGGACAGGATAAGCTGTACATTAATCATACACAAGGTTTCTGCGAGGTCTGAAATTAATTCTATTTTTCAGCTGAAACCTTGTAACTGTATAACAGTTTAGAGGATAACATGAAGGATGAAAAACAACATTGTTGACGTTCAGATTAAAAAAAAAAATTCCACATACTCATTAGCTAAAAACTTTCTTTTTCTTCACAGACTCTTCATCCTATAATATCCTCTTTACAAACTCAATACATCTAATTTTTTTTTTTAACAACAATTTAATGCCATGGTAACAAGGAAGTCACATGATCTTACTTTCCACAAAGAGTCTTGCCGTGCATGTCGTCTTGCCAACAGTGTTAATAGAGACACAGGCATACTGGCCGACATCTTCACGCTGAACTTCATAGATCAGGAGAGTGTAGCGATCGTTCTCCTCAATGAACTTCCAGCGGCTGCTCTCAGTTATCCGTTTACCATCCTAAAATGTCAAATGTTTTCTTTCATTCATTCACAACACGCATCCCATCTGTTATTTTACTACTGCATACCTCGGGCAAAGATTTGCTCTCCAATCTCCTTCATTAAAATGCATGAAAACCAAGTTACTAACAATGTAAAAGTACATATAAGTGTATATGTATTTTATATTTTAATTTTTTGCATTATTCAAAATTATTCATTCCCAATTAACTAGTACATGTAGCTTTTAACAGTCATCATGCTTTTTATAGTAATATTTCTAAAGTAATCAATACACTGGCAAGGTTAACATTCTTAAGTTTTATCTGTACATTTATACCTTTCTCAAGTGCATTAAATCTACACTTTAGTATGTTTAAAAAAAATTCATGAAGCTTGAAACAGTAACTGATAGTGAAAGTTGAAATAACAAGATATTTCAACAATGTGACTTAAAGTATTTGACTTTAAGGGGGGATAACTCTTACCTTGGTCCAGTAGACCTCAGGCTTTGGTTTACCAGATACCTGGCAGTCAAACGTGGCAGGTTCTCCCAGTACAACCTTGGTGTCACGCGTGAGACGACGGAACTCAGGCGGTGTGTCTCGCTCAGTTATGTCTTCTTCTGCAAATGTAATAAAGCAAGAAACTGTAATAAAGAAAGAAATTGTAGTAAATTTCAAGTTGAGACAGAGAAGCGTTTGTATCTTTATTTTGCTTCAAACTGATGGTGGTTTGATATCAATAAATTCTAAAACATTAATCATTAATTTATTTTCTTATTGGATTGCTGGTAAACGCCGTATTGAAAAATTTTCACTCAGATTGATGGTAGTCAGGTTTTTACATGTTTTAGTTGGAGGAAACCAAGTGGGCAGGAGATTAAACCAATTGCCCTTCAGTAAGTACCTGACAAACCGCCTCACTTACGGCTGTCACTAAACTATCTTGCTAATGTCCGCACATCTGGGCCCAGCTTCACAATCGGGCATGCAACATTTTTTTATCGTATTTTTGTCGTGCAATTTTTTGGTACGTCGCCATTACCATACCATTTTTTCTATACGTGCGATAATCATTTTCCTATATGTGCGATTATCATACATGTTTGACATGTACGATAACGTGAAATTCTTGGTTGTTGCCTATCTTATTTGAATATCTATAGATGGTAATTAAAACTTTGTTGATTTAGCTGGTAAGAACATAATTTTAATTTCTACCACTTTGAAAGGATACAATATTGTCTCTGATTGGCTGCTATGAGAGACAGGCAAGTTTAGTGATGTATGTTTATTCAAGCATGACCAAAGCTGCAGACTTTAACTCAGGAAATCTGATCTGCACTGTCAGCCAATCAACATCGAGTTTGTATCCTTCTAACCTCCACCTGTGAGTTATATCTCCATTCCGACAATCTTACCAACAACAGTGAGCTTGGCCTTGCACTGAGTCTGGCCATTCTTGTTGTACGCCTTCACGGTCACCATCCCAGTGTCTTCTGGGAAGACTTCAGGGATGTGCATGGTGCTTGTTGTCTGGGTGGTTGTTATCTGCAAGAGAAAAACAATTGTAACATTTTGTAAATTTTCTACTTCAATGATATCAGTAGTTCAAAAAATTATTCTTTTCGATTAAAAATGGGTTGAATTTAATAAAATCGTCTGAAGCCAACCTTAGAGAAGGTTCAAAATATTGAGGATGCACATGTATAAAATTGCAGTGGTTGAAGGATTTCCATTCTGGGTCACACTGGGATTTGAACTCGCATCTCTACATCCAAAATCCAGCAAATCTACTAACTGAGCCAAGAATCTTTGGCAGATTGCATATAAATACATGATCTATTATTTATCACTAATTTCTCCTTGTGTTATGTCCAATAAGACAATTTTGTGCCAACAATAATGAATGGATCTAGATTCATGGATGTTGATGGATTCATGGATCGGCAAGTTGGAATGCGTCTAACTGTTGTGGTAAGCCCACCTGGAATTCTGGCTTACCTGGAAGTCTGGGCTGGGCTGAATCTCAAAACTATCACGGTACCACGTAATGATAGGTGATGGGTACCCTGAGAATTCTACCTTTAACCTAGGAGAGGTAAACACAAAAGCAGTCTAGATGAAAAACATACATACGTTTAGAATAACAAAGGACAATTCTTAAGACATCAGTCTGTTGTCATATTTTTAAAATCAACTACTTGCACTTTTGTAAGAAAAACAAAGATATACCCTTTTAATACTGTTACTATGCAAGAATTTATAATGAAATAATGGTCTACAGATTATAGCAGAATAAGGTTTAATTCCGTGAAAAGTAAGAAAACATTTTTTTTATGGAGAACAATGTTTTAGCAAAAAATAGCAATAAAGGGAAAGAGGGAAACACATACAATTCACTCAGAAATTTTACCAAAATTCATAACGTCTTTTAAACTTCATTCTTAAGAAATACCAGATGCCACAATGACTAAATTTTGTCATTAAAATTTCTTCTTTAATATATCCTTGTAATTATGTCCAAAACCACCATTACGAAACATTAAAGCTTTCTGTGTAAAATTGTCCAAGGACAGCACCCTTTAAAAAAAAAACTTACGTCACAGGTTTGCCTTCCACAACTCTCATTGGTCTGAGTGGTTTGGTGAAGACTGGAGGTTCACGCCTCTCAGGCTGTGGCATCTCACCGATACGATAACGCTCATCAGACGTGATATCCACACGCTGAGCATGCTCAATGGTTGTGGTTGTCTCTGATCTAGTGGTGGGTGTGACCCGCAGCTCAAAGGCCGGTAGTGGGTGCTTGAGATGGGTGTGAACCGTGTGGTAGACTCTCTCCACGTGTTCCCGTTCTTCATCGTGGACCACAGGTCCTGAGCCAAAAGAGAACAGGATAATTACACTTGTATCCTGCCAGGAGTAATTTACATAATTATCACTTTTTTTGCCTTATGGTTAAAGTTTGATTTAGAAACCTGGTTACAAGAGCATGTCTTTGTAACTGGGCCAGTCTCGAAAACACTGATACTAAACACTGACACTGCAGCCACTCAGTCAATGGATACATCATGGATATCACACCCACCAAATTAATCACTATCGTCTCTCCCTTACCAGTAACCACGGAAATCCCCAGACTTCACATCTTTGGCATGCCAGAGCCTGGGATTGAACCCATGTAACTCTGACTGGTAAGTTGGAAATTCTACATATCTGGACAGGACGTTCGTTTCTATTCAACAAAACAAGTTCTCTTTTTACCTTAAAAATGTACTTTTGCAAATTCCAAATCGACTAATGTACTGGTCGATGGCTGCTGATTGGTTCATCACTGTCCAATTTCAAACTTAAGTTTGAGCAAAGACATGAAATGTAAATTTGTTTCATGTATCTTTGAAAACAGAGTGTGAGACAGCTTCTGTCTTCTTACACTGGGACAAGATAACAAACTGAGCCTAATTTACCTTTCTCCAGGTGTTTCAGTTCGAGGTATGTGGGTTTAGGTTTATGAAGAGCCGTGTCAAGTTCAACGGACCGAAGCTCCAGTTTCTTTCGTCTCTCGAGTTCGATGACAAGCTCTCCTTTAGGGGCTTGCTTCAATCGGGCACGCCAGTCTTCCCTCGGTAATACGGTAAGCGATGTGCTGTGCTCCGCCTCACCGAATGGATTCCTAGCAACGACCCTGATTTGACCTTGGTCATATTCTCGGCATCTAGGGATCTCCAGGTAGTGGATCATGCCATCATAAGACAGCTTGAATCTTGACCCCTGCAATAAAAACAAGCACTCCAATCAGGTTTATACATACATCTCAATGGAATTTATTTGCATCTGGGGATCTTCTACCCATCTTGTAACAATTAACTTGAAATATATTTAAATTTCAGCAAAAAAAAAAATTCTTTTATTTTTTGTGAAAATGTGGTAAAGAATAAATCTTTCTAAAAAATAACCTTTTCTGAATTCAGATCCTTTATCTACTAGGATCCAAGGAAATCAAATACTTAAAATGTTACACTTGTATTTACAATGAGCACTACGACTACATGGGACACACAGTGACGGCATGAGTGTGGTGAAGACGATTAGGAAGATGTGATGAATTTCTGAAAAGGAAAGAAAGTTTAGACGTTTCTCACAACAGAGAAAGTACAATTCTGCTTGAAACTACTGACCCATAACAAAACTTTGACTTCACATTCTGGATGAATGACTTCAACTCACCGTGACGATGAGACTGCCATTGACCCACCAGGTCACTCGAGGACGGGGATGACCTCCGACCTTGACCATGAACTTGGCGGGTTCTCCCTCGCCGGTCTCGACCGGTTCTAGCTGAAGGTCAATAGTGGGCGGGCACTGGATCTGAGGCTCTTCAATCACACGCTGCTCCATGGTGATTTGGCTGGAAAAATCCGAGTGACAGCAAGTGAGTGAGTGAGTGAATGACTTTTTTTATTATCGTTCCGAAATTATCATTTCTGAATCTCTACTTGCCGTATTTCTCTTTAAGCATTTTGCTTGATTTTTTTTTTTCATTCATCCACCTTAAACTACCACTGAAGAGATTTTCTGAGAAGTTTGATTAATTTTTTTATTAACTGATATCAAAAGAATCATTTCATGGTCTCTATGTGCTGCTGAAAGTTCATTTTTACAAGCTAAGCTTCAGGTGAAGTCACAAAAAAAGAATGTGTTTCCCAAGAAAATCAATGGTTAATACCACAAAAGACTGAAGTGGAAATTTTGAATTTAGGCCAGGAATTCTTTGTTCAGTGTATAGGTGAATTTTGTAACAAAATAATCAATGCCTATGACTAGTTTTTGTGTTCACAATTTTAAATCTGGATATTAAAACAAGTGTTCAAAAATGCCCTGTCAAAGTAACAGTTATCCCTGGTTTTTCTACTTATGTTTACTTTAATTCTACAATTTATCTGTCAATAAATAAATAATGGCTTTAGTGGAAAAAGTTCCATGGTTCTCTTTTTCATTCTTATTTATCATAATTATAAACCTACTGTCTGTAAGGTTTCATGAGTTTTTACACTTAGAAATGAAGATGAGATGAGTACCTCTTGTATGCCTCAAGCTGTTGAAGTTTCTGAACATGTTCTATTCCGTCTGGTAACTGGGTCTCTGTGATGACTCCAATCTTACCTGTAAACAACAATTTAATCTCCAGATGAGACGATACCTTCTGATTACTGCTAATTTTAACAATTACTTGATATGGATAATTCCAATGTTGTAAAGCATGAAACAGATATTAACACCAACAACTTTGGCAACTGAGAGCAAAATCATTTTTCTAGACTTTCACTCAATTATTTCTTGGCTAAGTAATATTCCTGCCGAGTGAAGACAAACATGCAGAAGCCAACAGAAACAGACGAAATTGCGCCTAATTTCCTCACATTCACATACATGACCTAGTTCCTATCTTTCTTAAAGTAAAGGAAAGCTAACTTCACACATTACACAGAAAACTGAAAATTATGACTAAAAATACTTTCGTTTATTGTTTAAGATTGATATTCAAATATGTGAATAGTAAGGTGGGCTTTATGAGCCATGCTGACGGTATCCAGAAACTCTGACGTCCCTTCACCTTTTTTCCTGATGATCACCAGAAGAAAGGAATGTTTGAGAATCTTTTCACAGTAATCTTTTACTTGTGGGTAAAAAGAGTTATTCTAACATTCCGTGTTGTGATTTAGAGTTGGAAATACTTCCTGTGACGTCAGAGTTCCTAACCTCTGATAACATGCTCCATAAAGCACACCATAGAATTCAAATGTTTGAATGCCTTTAACTCTTCACAAAAAGTTATAAAAAATAAACGAAAGTATATTTATGCAGAGTTTCAAGTGATCTATTTTGTGATGCCTACTTTGATGTTTAGAGGTCTTTTCCTTTAAATCTAGTGATTTCTTATCGCTACTCACATTTGCCTTACATCTTAAATCTAACAAGAAATAGCAAACAACACAAACAAGGCTTTTTCCTACACACCCTTGCACTGAATGGAAGCTCGCGTGATGTCTTCTCCCACTTGATTGGTTGCCCTGCAGAGATATTCACCAGAATCCTCTGCGTATGTGTACAGGATATCCATGGTAACAAAGCCAAAGTCGTACATTGGCTTGAAACGATGGCCTGAAAGTGGAATCAAAGTGTACAGTGACTGGCACATTTATAATGCTGCCTCACTGGAACGTCATTCTTGAGACATCAGACATGATACTTCACCCAGCCACAACATACAGACACTGGCTGGAACAGTAAAATGTACTTCGGTTATCCTCTAATAACACTATTTTGTAACTTGTCTGTTCACATATACATGACACTAAATTAATACTTTGATTTGAAAAGTTAAGTATTGCTATCCAGTTTTACAGAAGATTAAATCGCTGAGCTGCCAGCCATGCAATGCAGAGACAGAATCGAATGGAAATCAATTAAATTTGCCATTTCCCATAAATGAGAAAAATCGCCAAAGATTTTTCACCATAAACAGGACTGAAATTAGCCCCATTTCTCATAAATGAGACTTAAACCAAGAATTTGGAACATTACCCGCAATGTTCTCAGACACTTACCATGAACCATGGGCTCTCCGTTTCGGAACCACTCGATCTTCATGGTGGGATCGCCAATCGGGACCAGACGGCACTCGAAGTGGGCCGAGTCATTCTCATTCAGATCTGGCAAGTCACGGATCTGTGTCTTGAACTTTGGAGGTCGTGGGTTGTGTTTGTCAAAGAGGTCTTCCGGCTCAGGGGCGACACCTTCACGCTGGATGTATGCCTGAAGGGCCCGCTCTCTGTCCTCATCTTCTAAGCTGCGTTTAGCAAAAACAGGAAATAACAGTAAATAAAAATGATACACGTATATGTAAGGCCTTTAACTGGCCGACAGCAATGATGATTGGACACAACCTGAATGTTACTGAATATCACTGCATTTTGATTTATTTCATGTCCTAACATACATACTGTATGTAAGAGTTTCTCTACTCACCACGAAGAACTACATGTACAAAGAGTCAAAACTGTCAAGAGAGGCATATTTAACACCAACTAGAGACTAAACAAATTCAAGAGACAAAAGAGCTTCCAGAATCAAATGTTTAGAGCATTAAATACAATGTTACCAATACTGATACGACTACTTTCACTTTTTTTACATCAAGGTTTGAACTGAAAACCATAAAATATGACAAGAACATTAACAACATTTTGAACATTTCAAAACTTGAAATCCCATAAAACAAGACTTAGCACTACTAACCAGAACATTCAGAATGCCAGAAAAGGATACCTCAGACATCAAAACACTCAAAGAATGCCTTAAATCTTATCATCAGCGTTAACACTACTAAACACAAAATTTTAGTATGCTAGAATCTCCAACCACCACCCACTCAGACGTCACACTTATTCCCATCACCAGTGTTAGCACTACCTGACGCAACACTTTAGTGTGCCAGAATCCCCAACCACCACCCACTCAGACGTCACACTTATTCCCATCACCAGTGTTAGCACTACCTGACGCAACACTTTAGTGTGCCAGAACCTCCAACCACCACCCACTCAGACGTCACACTTATTCCCATCACCAGTGTTAGCACTACCTAACGCAACACTTTAGTGTGCCAGAATCCCCAACCACCACCCACTCAGACGTCACACTTATTCCCATCACCAGTGTTAGCACTACCTGACGCAACACTTTAGTGTGCCAGAACCTCCAACCACCACCCATTCAGACGTCACACTTATTCCCATCACCAGTGTTAGCACTATCTAACGCAACACTTTAGTGTGCCAGAACCTCCAACCACCACCCACTCAGACGTCACACTTATTCCCATCACCAGTGTTAGCACTACCTAACGCAACACTTTAGTGTGCCAGAACCTCCAACCACCACCCACTCAGACATCTCACTTATTCCCATCACCAGTGTGTTAGTACTACCTAATGCAACACTTTAGAACAGATGGTGATTGGCTGACATACAATGATGAGATCATGAGCTCAGTCTTGCCAATCAAAATCAGTTCTGTCCCACAGAGTGAAACGTAAAAAGATGATAACTTATATACTGAGCCTATTTTTCACATAAAAAGGCAACAATAGATGAATGTCATCTTTGTTTTTTTTACTGTGAAGAACTACTAATAAGTTTAAGGTGTATACAGGAGTTGTCAGATGGTTTTATTAGAGCAAGAAGTGCAAGTGAACATCAAGACCATCTAAACCTTTTGGCTGAGGCTAAACAATACTAGAATTAACCAGTTAGCTGTGCAAACTTGTGTTTGTAGAAGAATATAGTTGTGTGATAAAACCAGTTAGAGCCAGACACCACCACCACCACCAAAAAACCAGATTAAACTGGAATAAACCAGACCTGGGAACTCTAAGCTGAATAACACCTGATGAAATCTCTGATGGTTTGGGTTCCTTGGGTCTGAAAACAGGATTGTAATGTACAAAAACATCTGAGTAATGGCTGAATCAGATTAAACCTGTTTAGATGGCTTCGTTTTATCCTGTACATGTAACTGCAATAAAACACTTCAAAATATTCTGATGTTATCTTAGCTAGTTTCATCTAAAAAGGAAATTCAAAAATGAGCAAAACTCGGTACTGTTTCCGCTAATCACTAATAAGCCTGGTACCTGGAATTGAATGGATTATTTAATAATGAAATACAAAATTCAGGTTGAAAACAGTCAGCTGAAAATGGTGCCAAACAGAAAACAGTGAGGACGAAAAACTGGAGAGCAAGACCATTAGGAGAGAGGAATATCTGTTGCATGCATAAATGATGAGGAGGTGAGCAATCAAAACTAGACAGTTAATCAAAATAACATTTGAAAAGGAAAACAAGAATAAAACACCAAAAATATACAATATCAAATGAAATAAAAATTAGAAATAACATGAATTCCCAACAGGACTTCACAAAAAGTAAAAGTTGAACATAAAACTGGAGGCTAAAACACATAAAATGCATGTTAGAAAGTGCAGGTCAAATAAACCTTCATAGACGGGAAGGAAAATTTGCATCGGTATGGTATAGATTTTCTGGCCGTCACAAAAAATGGGGTAAATGCAGAAGCAATATTTGTAAAGTCAGAATATGAATATAAATGATCATGGAAGCTATGTTTAAAACATTAGCAGGGGGCATCATTTGGGAGATGAACATTGTCAGCCAAAGCCTCAAACTTGCCAAATTAATATTAGGCACACATCAGGGGAGTCAAACACAATGAGAAGGGCTGATGGCAACACAAACGTAAGCGAACCTTTTGTCCTGCTCCTTGACGACTTGTGCCACGTAGCTTGTTTCGGGCGTCCATGGTTTTTCTGCCTTACGTTTGGGTTTAGGTGAGACAGGAGGTGGGACAGGGGCCTTGGCCACCTGTGGGGGTGGCTGTTCGGGGGCGACCTGCCGCATGGGCTTAGGTTTAGGTGGTGGGGGCACAGGCGCCTTTTTAGGCGTGGCCGCAGATGGTATAATGCTAAAATGTCAAAGACATGACCAAATTCATACGAAGGAATAGAATCCTATCAGTGCATATGCATGCCATAAGAAACGAATCTAAAAAATTAATTAATGCTAATATCGAAAGAAATAGTTGAACACGTAAGTGTATAATGGGCAGTCATAAACAGATATTGACAACACAGGTATAAAAAAAATCAGAAAGGAAAGACAGTCGCTTATCCTCAAAACCGCAGAGGTATCAACACATATGTGCAAAAAGACAACTCTAAAGGAAAAGTAAAAATAAATGTAGGTTTTGTCACATGACTTGTAGAAGCCACGCACCTTGGCTCCGGGGGTGGAGGGGGCGGGACATAGAACTCCGCCTTCTTTGGCTCCCACTTAGGTGCGGGAGCAGGGGCCGGGGCAGGCACAGGCCTGAAAACAATCACACGCTGAAGTATAGAGATTGTCTAGAAGACTATCTGTAATGGTGAGCTTATCCAAAACCCCAAGGCTATGCCTATATCAGCATCTCTATGATCTTGCCATCAACAAATAATTCAAGATACACCTTCCTAACTGTATAGAAAATCCTAACCCATAAAATCAACCAGGATCCATTTTTTTTTACCAAAAATAATAATAAACACATAAAAGAAGTATAAAAAAAAGTCAGACAGCAAATTTTTTTGACTTGGAATCGGTGCAAAGAAGAATAAGGAATCAGTGAAGAATCAGAGTATAGGGGAAAAATATACAGTATAGAAAAGTGTCTGATCTACAAAGTACAAAGACAGCTGAAGTTCTACACACAGAGACTCATAATGTGACAACAGGCAGTTAAGACGTGCCCACAAGATGTACATTTCGTTTATGTCTTGCCTCCAGGCTATTCTCATTGGCACCCCACTTTACGTTGCTCTATTACACAAGAATGGGTTCAATGATACAGTTGATTCAATTTAGATATTTAGAATCCTGCTCAAATACATAATTTGGTACAAACAATTTTTTTTATCTATTTATTTGATTGGTGTTTTAGGCCATACTGAAGAAAAAGAGCGACTTAAATGATGGTGGACACATTATGGTGCGTGTAAAGCATAATTTGTGTTTTGGTTCTGTTGTTTTGGCTCTGATAACACCAGGCCTGCCTGCCTTATCTGTCAGAGCCACTTCTATTGTGTAAGTGGGCAAGCATAGTGTAAGTGTCTGCCAGCAACCTGCTGATGGTCATGGGTTTCCCCCTAGCTTATGCCCGGTTTCCTCCCACAATAATGCTGGCCGCAGTCGTATCAGTGAAATATTCTTGAGTGCAGCGTAAAACACCAATCACATAAATAAATCAATATTTTTATTGCTCCGCCTAATAGACTGATAAATAGTATATTCCAGACCTATGTTCTCATTGTACACTCACAGTAGCTTGATCAGCATGTAACTAACAATTTCAACTTACTTGAACTCTTTTGGTTTGATGGTAAATGACACAGGTTCAAATGGAGGCACAGGCTGAGGTTCAAATGGAATCTTAATCTCAGATCTGACAGGAAAAAAAAAAAACAACAAATATCTGAATTACAACAAACAGATTAACTGACTCACGAGGTAACAGAATCACCAATGTTTTTAGAGAGAGTTGGACAAAAAACCAATAACATATTTCAACATTTGCATTTGTGTAATTTACACATATTACTAGTCTTGGTAATATGCAGATATAAAGCACTGGCAATTGTAAACAAAATATAAAACAAAAAAAAACAAAACAATGATATGGTCTTTTCCACAAGCAAAGTTTATTAAACAAAATGCACGTGTAATCTTAAACCTAGCTATAACACACATGCTAACAATGAACAAAAAGTAACATTAGTTCAGTCCAAGATCACAAATCAACACAGCATTAAATGATATTTCAGTCATATGATGATGAAAAATAAATGAGAGAAATAAACTATCATAAAACAATATTACAAGTGTAAATGGACACCCACAACACCACAATCACAGAAATGCACCGTAGGCAAAATAACAAAAGAGCAGAATTAAAATAAAAACAAAACAAAAAATGCATTATTTTCCCATTAATTGGAATACTGATTCACAGTGACCCAGTTAATTATCTTAAGTGATCTTAATTTTTTTAACTAACCACTGAAAATCAAAACATACACATGGATGGAATCCTCTGCTTTCTTATCTTCACAAAACATGAACCCCTAGCACTAGGACCATGAAGCCATCTTAGATTTCAGTCAAAATTTTAAATCATTTTAAAATTGTTATTTCCAATGTAACAAAGTCAAAATATTGCTTCACAACGTCAATTTTGGGCACAGCAAATTTCAGTTAAAATGAAATGGAGAGGAACATACCAAATTTGCTGATTGAGAGCCAGACTTAGGTCTGCAATCGCTTTGTGATCCCAGAACTAGATGCCCAATAACAACTTTATTTTAAAAAAAAAAAAGGCACAACTTTCAAATCAGGTTGTCATGCCAACCAACATCCAAAAATGTCGAGGAATAAAAAAAAACAAAAAAAAAACAATACAACACAAAACATGCTACAGAAGTATAAATTCTGAATAACAATGTCAACTATCATAAAGAAAAAAATATGGATATAAATAAAAGAAACCATGCCAAAAGTTTCACGTTTGGTTGCCATGCCAACCAACCTTTGCATGGGTGCCTCATCAGGATGTATGAGCCTCAGAAGTCCTTTCTCCTTCTCTGTCACATAGGAGATCTGCTGGACTGGTCCTTCTTCCTGTATCTCGTAGCTACATGATAGATGTGACGCAGAATAAGTCACCAATCAGAGTCATTCAACTCCCATTTGCATTGTGTAACCAGCATCAATTCTTTCAACATAATAGACTATGGTCTGCTATTTTTTTTTCAAATAAAAATTATAATTCCTTGTATGCATTACTTGCATTTTGGCCAAATTCCTAGTGAACTGATTCATACGTGTTTCCTTCAAAATTTTATTGTGTAAATGAAGCTCTCAATTTAATGGATTTTCTCCATTTTAATTTTTTAAATCAGGTCCATTAACACTTCCTGTTTTACACTTTTAAAAGAACAAAACAAAACAGAAAAAAACAAAAAAAACACCCTTTCACCCTCTTTACCACAATTTCCTTTATATCAAAATGTACAAACTAGAGATTTATTCTATACAATTTGTCACATGCAGGGTAGACAGCCCACCTGACTTCTCCTGGTCTTCGTTGTGGAACAGGTTCTGGCTGAGCCTTAGGCTTGGCAGCTTTGGGTGGAGCCACTTTTCTGTTGTACAACCATAAACGTGTTACCATGGTCATGAAATGTGAAGACTTCGCAGCAGATCTTTAGATTTCAGCAAAGTTTCTGACACATCTAATGTTGAATATAGCAATAATTATATGCCAAGAAAAATACCAATTTTACATAAGCCTTGCAACACAACATCGAACATGCAAACATCAATATATTTTAACTAAACTGCCTCTAAAACCTGCTACATGATGTACCAACTCTTTTGTGCATGTTCAAGGGTTATTCTGTTTAAAAATAACACCATAGTTTACTGCGAAAAAAAAAAGTAAAATCGAAAGATTAAACCTGGTTTTCCTTTCCAGGATCCATCCATAGAATTTACATCAAACTACGCATAAAACAATGATTTGCGAGATGCAAATCGCGATAATGAAGATTTCATGGCCTTTCTTGGGAACTATCAATTTCTACTGAAGATTCCTCCCACCATAATGCTGGCCAACAATGTCGAAGTGAAATATTCTTGAGTACAGCGTAAAACACCAATCAAATAAATAAATATAATTTCAACTGAATGTAAATAGGGAACAGCATGCAAAATATCTTCACAACAAAAAAAAAATGTAACATAGCACAACACAACAACAAAGAAAGGAGTCACTGATTCTACCAGCGTTGACAAAGTAACCACAGACAACAACAATGAAACCATGCCTAGCCGACCTCCACTGTTACAACAACGATGATGACAACAATACGAGTATACAATGTATATATGAATATTCATACTCTGGCTCCATTCTCTCAAAGGCGGGCTGTTTTGGTGGTGCCTTAGGCTTGGGTGCAGTTGCAGGTGGTGGTGGTGCAGCACCACTGAATAACAGTTTGGCTTCAGCCACCGTTGGAGGAATGTACGGCTCCTCGTCATCCGTGTAATCCGTTGTGAAATGCTCGACCGTGATCTGTTTTCCGGGAGGAGGTAAAGGCTCTCCTCGGTCAAAAAGCTTCTTGGCTTTCGCAACACTGGGGAACCGGTAGGGTCGATCCTCGTCTGATGTGATTGGCTCCTCGACGATGTAAGGTTTAGGTGACAGTTCTCTAGCAGGTGGTGGTGGCGGCTTCATTGGCTGCACTTTAGGTGGCTGTGGTTTTGCAGCGGGCTTTGCAGCTGAAGGTGTAATTTTTTCTGTGGGCGCAGTCGGCTTTGGCCTGGGTGAATACGTAACAACAACAACACTAACAGAGGGGGTAGAAACAAGAAAGGACAGAAGACAAATCTTTTTTTCAGAAACTGTAAACCCAACCTGTTCACTTTCACGCAATACATCTACAGATTTAATCTCAGTAACTGTACGAAAACTTCACAAATGCATCAGTTCCAAAGAGAAAGTTTATATAATTTGTGACAAAAATATACTGTGCACTTTTCTGTAGTTCAAATGTAATGACTGAGATCAACAATTCATGCACTAATTTATCAAAATATTTTAGAAATATACTAACTCAGTAGTAACACATTAATTCAAGAATTCAAATTCAGTTTTATCAAAGAATTAGAAATGAAACTGGTATCTGTTAGCTGTGTTTATATGTGTTACAAAAACTTGATACATTTTCCCAGGGCATTAGCTTTTAGTTCCATTTTAAATGATGAAATGGCAGTTAAAATTTCTTTTTAATATTCATGAAAAACTAATTAGTAGTAACCCTATTAGTTAAAATCCTGTTATTCATAAATATAGGTATAAACAAACTCTTCCGTTCACGCAGTTATGGGCGCGACAGGTGGGAGCTCACACGAACTACCGCAGCTAAAGGACATTATTTGTCATTAGGTGCCAACGTCGCTGTCAACTGGACAGACAGATGTGTATTCAATCTAGCAACTACTGTAAAATGCTGTCTTTTATTTATGTTAGTTTACCAGGGCTTCCACCTGCCAAGTCGATATCTATGTGAACTTGCGAGACCCCTGAAACGCTGACCAAGCTTATTACAAACAAGAAATGATTAACAAGGTTCTTGACCTTCAAGAGAGGTCTTCATGCTAAACAGCACATTAAAGGAGGGGTGAACACAGAACTAGAACTTCCTGTCTTGTTGTCTTTATTAAGTCTTATTTACATGGTATCTACATGCACGTATTTCTGTCTATCTACCAAAAACAATGCAGTCAACAGGACATCACACTGAACAAATCTGTCTCCTCAGTTTTCTGTATTTCCCAGCATGCCACAACGCAATCCCACAATTCCAAGCATCACTCCATATCAACACACCTGGGCTCCTCTTCCTCATCAGAAATGAGTCGCACAACACCGCGCTCTGTTTCTGAGGCGTATCCAATCTGCTGTACCGGACCCAGCTCCTGGATCTCATAATGACTGTTACCATAGCAACAAACATTGCGGTCATTAGAATGTTTTGTTATATTTTCCTTACTGTTTTACATGGGTTATTAGAATAACAAAGTCCATGTACAAGAACAGGGTTGACCATTTTGTGGGGTGGCAGCTATAAGAATTGTGTGGCTCTATCCCAGTCTTAAAATATGCATCCACTCACACAAATTGCTCAACCACTCAGAAAAATGCTCAACTTCTCCCAGAAATACTTAACCACTCAGAAAAATTAAGACTCTGAAAACAAAGATCACATCACACTGCAGAAGTATTTAATAAACTAGTGCCAAATGTGTTAAGATAAAGGCACCAGGCCAACCGGTACATGCCCCATCCTCCTGTGAAGAGAATCCAGGACAGAGGTATCTAGACTGTCAAGTCTGAAGTGCTGCCTCACTGGAATGCCATGTGAACACCACACGACATCCCGGCTAGTCATAGTATACCAACACCAGGCCAACCAGTACATGCCTCATCCCCTTGTGCAGAGAACCCAGCCAGGGTGATTCCCAGACGGCCAAGTTCAAAGTGCTTATGATTTGAACCATGCTCAGATTTGAACCCCAGCTCTCCAGCTTACAACCATGGTATGAAGTAATGCACTTTCAAATAGGATGTTTTAAAGAAAACAGCTGACAAAAAAAATTCTGACAACTTACGGAGGAGATCCGCCTTTAGGTTTGACTTTGCCTTTAGGCAATGGTTTCTCTGGAGCAGGTCTGTGATCAGTAACTAAGCAAATAAAAAACAAGAAACTAATTAATTTGACTGTCTCTCAAATAATTTGTAAGGTTTATGCTCTGTTAGCTGTTGGTGTGATGTCTCAACATAATTTCCATTCAAAAGACACTTATGTCTCCAGTTTGCAGGATAGTGCCAGTGCTTCCACATTTAGAGTGTGGTACAGTACTGCCCAATCCTACCGATATACTCTTCTTGAATGTATGTGGGGCAGATCCTACAGCAAAGATGGGCGGCCCATGCGCAGATGTTGACACCATCCTGATTGCATCTTACACAGACCTTCATCAGCTGGTACATAACTTTTCGTTTAGACCATTTTACGGCACTTTAGCCTTTGCCCACACGCTAGCTATCAACGTGAAACAATGTAACTTCAGTCTGCTTACCTGGTGACGAGAAAAGTATAAGTGAATGGTCTGTTACTGGCCTAACTTTCACTCATTCAAGCCAGTAAAACGACATGATGCATGACTTTCGAGTTTTGCATTCCCGTTTCTCGACGAAGTTTATTAGTGTCAGTGGAAATGTAAAATCGTAACCGCATTCTCTGACAGCCAAAGATGATGTAAGTTCTCACCAAAAGCTGTACTAATATTATAAATCAACCATTTGTGGTGCCTGAATTATTATGTATAAGTTCGGTTATATACTGTATTTAGAAATTTAATTGACTGCCTCAGAAAATTTTTGCACTCAAGAAAATCGTGTATTGTATAGGTTATGGTTTTGCATCTACCAAATAACTGCAGAAACATTCAAAACCTGATCTGTGCATTATCATGCTAACGTGCGAATTAGGCCGAGAGAACAAATTCATTCCAAGAGAAAAAAAAAGGTTGGTTTGGAACAATGTGGCATTTGTTACACATTAGGTGAGTTTACGTGCGAATGTTAGTGTCGTAAAACCCTACGTGGATGACAGTCTGATCTTACGCCCATCATACATAGATAATACGCCCTTCTTAGCTGTATGATCTGCGTATGACGTGAACATCTTGTTGTGATATTACGACCTTCCTACTTGGATGTTCCGATCCACATCTGTGCAAGATATATCATTACGATCGCGCAGTACAGTATTTGACAACATCCATCTTGTGGTAGACACCAGACCTGACTCCACTCAATGAAACTGCAGTGAAAGCTTGGAAATATTTATTTGCTCATTTAGTTGATTGGTGTTTTACACCATACTCAGGGATATTTCACTTAGGCAATAGTGGCCAGCATAATGGTGGAAGGAAACTGGGCAGCGCCCAAGGGAAACCCACGATCACCTGCAGGTTGCTGGAAGACCTTCCCACATATGGCAGGAGAGGAAGCTGGCGGACAGTATGAGTGATATAAATAACCGTTTGCATCAATGACATTATAGGTGTTGAGCAAAGCGCCCCCTGGTATTGACTGACCTTGGACATCAAGCCTGCTCCTGCAAGAGGCGGTGCCAGCGATGTTAACTACTGTACACTGGAACCAGGCATTGTCTGAGGCCTTAGCTGCTGAGATTGTCAGTGTGGAGCCACCACAACCATCATCCTCAATCCTGATTGGTTGAAATCACCGGAACAAGGTGTAACATACAATCTCATTGGTTAATTAAAAAAATTTTATTCTGCAAATAAGCTTATCCCAAACCACAATATCAAATGTTACTTATGTAACCAACACAAAATGTTTATTAAGGCAATAGCTGAAAGTGAAAAATGGTTTCTGTTTTCAGTTTTCATGTCATTACCATCAGTAGAGCAGAGCTGCCCCGATTATTTTGACATAAAAATCAGACATATATAATATAGATAAATAACAGAGTTTACATTGGGCAATAACATGAATGTTTCACCACTTGAAATGGGTTAGAATTTCTTTGAAACAGAGGAAAAGAATTGAAAAGCTGTTGTACAAATTACGCGAACTTTTAGCACAAATATTTGGAATAGGGGCAATAGCCCAATTTTGATCATATCCATTAGTTTGTTCAATAAAAAATTGTTGGAAACATCTTTCAATGTACAAATGTATACAGCTGAATGTAAAATTACAACATAATCAGTACAACAGCAGTTCATCAAATTCACAAATTTCTGGAAGTTCGCCAAAATAGTCCAGAAAATTTTAATTTTTCCTACACCACAAGGAAGGTTCCTTGATAAGCGTACCTGTAATCGGGACTAGAGGTGATCATCTTGCCGTCTTTCTGCCAGCTGATCATGGGAGGTGGGTAACCCTCAGCCTTGCAGGTGAAGGTCACGGGCTGACCTTCCCGCACGGCCTGGTTCTGGGTCTTAGCCGTAATCCTGGGGATCTGAGGTTTGGGCTTACCTGTAACGAGAAATAACCAAAACACACCTGGTCAGGAAAGAGAACTCTATTCAGTGGTTATTGATTTACTTTTTCATTATTTATTTCGAGGCTCAAGATGTCAGCTATCTATAGCTACATGTATCTACACATACATGTACTCCAGAGGGGCATCCGTGGCTCCGTTGATTAGCGCACTAGCGCAGCGTAATGACCCAGGAGTCTCTCACCAATGCGGTCGCCGTGAGTTCAAGTCCAGCTCATGCTGGCTTTCTCTCCGGCCATACGTAGGAAGGTCTATTAGCAACCTGCAGATGGTCGTTGGTTTCCCCCTGGTCTATGCCTGGTTTCCACACACTATAATGCTGGCCGCCGTGGTACAAGTGAAATATTCTTGAGTACGGCGTAAAACACCAATCAAATAAATAAATAAATAAATACATACTCCAGACTTTTTAATATGAGATATACATACAGTCAAGCTTTCACTACAGTGAGATATGATATTTTAACGAACCTCATGTACAGATGAAGAAGTAATGTCAGAACAATGGTAACAATGGAATCTAGAAAATTTCCTCTCTGACATCGGCCAGGTTGAAGAACTCTGAAGGAAGCTCAATGTTTCTTGACGTGTTACCACGGGACAATCCAGGGCGATTGCCCACACACAAACAAATAAAAAATAGCCTTACCCAAGACATTAAGATTCACATTGAAGCTGGCTTCTCCAGCTTTGTTCTGAGCATGACAGGTGTAATGTCCAGTGTCAGACTTGGCCACGGACATGATGATCAGCGAGTGGATTCCATCTTCATTGACAACAATCTGTCCAATCAAACGATATTATGTCATATTGTTAAATTGGTGTTTTACAAGTCAAGAAAACCAGGCACCAAAGAAAAACTAATTCTTTTAAATATCTTTCAGCATGTAAAAGAGCCACAGGAAAAGTATTAGGTAAAAAGACATTTTTGTTGTTGAATAAACTCATGGTTGTCATGGTAACTGACCTTGTGAATATCATCATCATGGACTTGAATGCCGTCTCTGAACCAGGTAAACTCTGGCATGGGTCGTCCTGACACAAGACAGTCAAAGCGAACCATTGTACCTTCAGTCGCTTCCTCGTCATCTGGGATTTTCTTGAAAATCGGTGGGAAGTTGGTTTCAAAAATGCCACCCTCATCCTCGGGGCCTTTACGACCTCGCAATGCATCACGCTGTTGGATTTTCTCCAGTGTGTCTGCACCGACGAATGACGTGGCATCGATGCTTCCGATCTGGTCAACAAACAGCCGGCTGGAACATGTGTCTTTACCTCCAGAATTGACAGCCAGAATCGTGTAATGGCCGCCATCTTCTGGGAGCAAGACGCGAATCTTCAGAGTGGCCACGCCATCAGGTGTGTATTTGATTTCATAACGGCTTGACTTCTTGATGCGCTGTCCGTTCTTGTACCAAGCAATCTGAAATAAATAAGAAAACATTTTCTATTAACTCCCGTTTTAAAGTATCCATCACTTCATAAGCTGACTACAGAC
Source organism: Liolophura sinensis (assembly GCF_032854445.1). Classification (NCBI taxonomy): domain Eukaryota; kingdom Metazoa; phylum Mollusca; class Polyplacophora; order Chitonida; family Chitonidae; genus Liolophura; species Liolophura sinensis. The sequence goes on along the minus strand of NC_088298.1, from coordinate 19,021,556 downwards.
GAACTATTTCCAGATCACTGGCACACTACACATCTAACTTTTAGTATTCTTGCATTGTACTGTGAAGTAAAAGGCAAGGGACAAATCATGAACATTTCATATTTTCTTCTCACCTTAGGCTTTGGTCTTCCGGCAATTCTACAGGTCAATGTGGCGTCCGCTCCTTCGATAAGGCGGACGTCTTTGAGTGGCGTCGCAAATGTTGGGGCAGTAACTTGTGCTGGCATAATGCGCTCTTCTGGCTGTTCGGAATCATATTCTGTCTCAGTTTCGCTGGCAATTCGCACTTTTCCTGCTCTGTAGTAAATCTCCTTCATAAGCCTCTTCTCAAAGCTGGAAACCTTAAACTCCTGTAATGAGTAGGTAAAATATCAGGTGAGAAACGGACTAGTATCACTTCTGCGCCATTAGCAGGTTTCAGGAGATAAAAACTTGTGCAGACGCAATTCTTTTTACCAGAAAATTTGATACAAGCAGCATCTGTTGTAAAGTAATATTCTACAAAACTAAAATTGGTTTTAAAGATTTTCTAGTTACACCAACACATTTGCTGAATGTTCTAAATGTTCCAAATGTAAACTTAAAAGCAAAATGGACAAATCCCATTGGGCAGAAGAGATTAGGGACCCACAGAGCTCACGAGAGTTACATCCTGAAGCTTAATTAAAAATTATAAAATTTAGATTACTTTAAATTACATGCTTTTTAAAGAAATGTATACTAAATCAAGGGAAATAACTCACAGTGTCACTGGAGAGCAGTTCATCCGTCTCCGACGCCATTCTAGCTTGTGTGTCTCTCTCCAGCATACGCTCAGCGCGTGGGATGAAAAACTCAGGCTTACGAGTTTCCTCCACAGGCTTCTTGCGTACTACAAGAAAAGACGGTGGAGAAATATAAAGACAAATATATGCTATTACTTCAGATTCAAAAGAAATATTTTTTGCCTCTAAACTGCACATTTTGGTGCACATTTATAGGGCATATACAGTAGTTCCAACTTAAATCCTTAAAATTTAAATCCTTCTACACATTTTATAATTTATTTGACGTTTTCAGAGTACCATACTTAAGAATTGTCCACTTGGACATAAAAAATGAATTAAATGTTTCTCAGACACCTTTTTTTTTTCAAAATGGGTGGGCAAGCGGGCAGTTTTTTCTTTTTTATTTTTTTTTTTGTGGGTGCTACATTACTGATGCAGCTCCTTTTTTGTTTGATTTTCATTCATAAATGATACACAGTTGATTTTGAAAACGTTCTTCTCAATGGCTCATTCGCTGAATGCTTTTCACAGTATGTTTTAAAGTGACATGATCATTGCAGACTTGAATGACCTTGAAGCAGTTTGGCAGATGACATCCTTGTGCAGCCATTGTAAACACGTGTGGGCCAATCATCCACAAAGCATCCTTGACACAGCGCACAAAATGATGTCCAGATTGGTTGCCGGTTTCAGCGTGAAACCCCAAACCCTTCTGCTCTAAGTAGTTGATAAAGTTATTATCCAACTCATACCATATGTCAGTCCGTTTTAGACTATATCTTTGTGGTAAAAACTGGCCGAGACTGAGCCTGTTTTTGACCAATTCGCATAACATCACAGGCGTTTTAAAGCGGAATTCAGTCGCCTGTGACATGGCCTTCAGTTGTGAGTCTTAAGCACAGAAACCTTCTACAGATTCACCCACATTAGCTTCTAATGTTCCGGTATCACTGTTGTCCTTTCCCTTGCCCAAAGTACAGCTTAACCTTACACCGTCGTCCTCTGGGTTAGGGCAGGGAGTTTGGAATATGCTGGTAAACTGTTGAAAAACGAGCTTGCTGGAATCCTTAACGGAAATAATTTCCCACTTCCCACTTATTTGACATATGCCACATTTACTTCTTGCTTCCACAACATGTGTCGAAATCAGCATTCTTTCTGTCTGAAGACTTGACAGAACTGCACTGACAGAACTGGTTTTTAGGCCAAAATTGCCAAAATCATAAATGCATACCTGCTTACCACAGACTTCACAAATGTATAATTTTTTTACATGAATGATGTAAGTCTTTTTGAAAGAAAATACTTGCGAAGGTCTTTTTTCATTTTCTCATCTGCAAAAGACATCTATGTTATGAAAAAATAAAATAAGAAAGAACAGACATTTGATATTTATTTGTTTTATATCCATTTACGTGAATTGGATGACGTGGCGCACTCATTTTAATGCGCAAAGACACACTGCGCATCATAAACAGGAAGTGTGGCTATTGAGAAGTGCGCTTTGTGAAAAAAGGGGGCAGAGCTGCACTTTTGGCGAATTCACTTTGACATACGCAAACGATAGAAGAATCTCTTTATTTTGCTCATTCAGGAGCACTCAATTTATATAATTTTTAGGTAGGTACGGATAAAAAGTCATGGGCGGCAGGTAGTGAAATGAACCATATATCATTTATTTTTATTTCTTCAATATGCCAATAAAAAGGGTTTGTTGGGGGGGGGGGAACAATTGGGTAGCGGTGTCGGAGAAACATTTCTGGCCATAATATTTTACACATGACCAAGTGAACCTTACACTGGGTCATGAAATTTTTTTTAGTATTCATGAATTCCTTTTTGCATGAACATAGAGTTATTTCCAATTTTACTCAGCAAAATGTATTAATTTTGTGAACAAAATCATTTTAAAACTTTTCTTCATTGCTTCAAGTTTGAATGTGGTGGGATTTGAACTGCGGAACTCACCATCTGGTTGTAGGAAGGCGGTAGTCACGTCCTCTCCAGCGGGGTTCAGGGCAGTACAGGTGTACTCGCCCATATCTTCGGGCAAGCACCGTGAGATGACCAGTGTGCAACGACCGGAGTAGTTATCAGTCATCATCTGGTGTCTATACAACAACAACATTGATGATCAATTGAAAAATGGAAGCTGAATGACATTCCTGTGCAGAAGTAATTGTTCTTTCTGTGTATCTTTATTTTCAAAACTAATAAGAGGTAATAAACCTTGCTACATCTTGCTTTGATTTGATACATCACACATATGATATGATACGTGATATATTTATTCACATGATTGATGTTTTATGCCGTACTAAAGAACATTTCACTTATACTATAGTGGATGTAGTACTATGGTGGGTGGAAACCGGACAGAACTTAGTGGAAACCACGACCATCCACAGGTTGCTGGAAAAACAGAGGTTGAATAAAATTTCTGTTCAGAACTACATATACTTCCTGTGTATCTTTACTTTCAAAACACAGATTTGATGAAGTTAATAAAATGCTAAAACAAAACAAATATGAGACTGTTACAAGACTAATAACGTCAACAACCATTAAACATCATCGTAGATTTAATCACCAAAAGTTTCGAGTAATAATCACATTGCTAGATGTCATTTTCAAGTTTGCTCGATCACATATTCCGTGCATCCAGATACGAAAATTTGCAAGTGACAACAAAAGGCAAACTTCGCACTCACAGACAAAATCAATCAGATTAAAAAACAAAGACATCAGTGATGGTAACAACGCACCTGTTGTCTTCCATGACAGGAGAGCCCCCGCGGGTCCAGATGACTTGTGGGAAGGGTTTGCCGGTGACGCGGCACTCAAAGATGGCATTAGTTCCCTCCACAAGTCGGTGACTTTGCACCTTCTCCACAAACTTTGGCGGGATGTTCTCACTAGGTGGCGCTTTTTGTTTCGGAACAAACTGAGGTAAGAATTGTGCCTGGGGTGGCGGAGGTACCGCTGGTAAAGATGGCTTCTCCGGTGACGCTGAAGGTGAAACACAGAAGAGGGTTGTTCACTAGTCAGAGCTTTCACACTAAAAAAAACTTCCTACTTATTAAAGGAAACCTCAGTACCAGACACAGAGCTGTAGCTGAGCCTGGCACATGTCTTTAGACTGCAGTCAAACCAATCAGGAAGAGTTTTGCACAGGACTTCATTAATGCTGGTCTACTGGTTGCAGCCAAGGTTGTCAAGAACAAGTTTAAATATTTCTAAAAACAGAAATCTTATCTGTGACAATAATTAGTTTTGTCATAAAAAAAAACAAGAATGATGAAAACTGAAGCCTTGGTTTTTCTCTTAAATAAACTGAGTTTGCAACTCACGTTCAACTTGCAAAAATGCTTCGCTGACCGAATGCCCTTCCGCATTCGTGGCCACACAGGTGAATTTCCCAGCATCCTCTGGGAACACCTCGAGTATGATGAGCGTACAGACGCCCTCTTGGAACGTAATGGTGTAGTCGGGTGTGTTTTGGATCTCGATACCTTCTCGGTACCACTTCACGATGGGTTCAGGGCGGGCGTCCACCCAGCATTCCAACACAACTCGCTCACCCTCCTTTGCCATTGTGTTTTGCAGTGGCTACAAATAATTTGAACGATCGTCAGAATAATAATCAGAACAATAACTTAAATTTCAATAACTGAACATAGTTGAGTTATACTACATGTACATTTTAACCATGTGACAGGGCTCATATTTTGTTGAGGGAATAAGGGGTAGAGTGCTGGAGACACGTTCACTTCCTTACCTTTTTGAACACTGGTTTTTCCTTGGCGGAGACCATGGTTGGTTTTTGTGGCTGATCAGGAATGGGCTTATGGGAAGGCGGGACTCGCTTCTGTGGCACCAGCTGGCCCTCGGAAACGGGCGGTGGTGCGGCAGGAAGAGGAGGTTTATCAGTAGATGCTAGAGAACAGAAATTCACAGAATAGTTTAATACTATTTTAGGGGCATTTTCAAGAGGTATGGATCATATCACACTGATGTCTTCTTCTAATATTTTTCATTGCAAACCTTAACTCCATATCAAAGACACCTGTTTGTCAACTTTGTCTTTTTTTATTTGTCTACAATGCACGTCACTGGTAAGAGTTGAATTAGTGCTACTTTTAGTCATCTAACAACATCTTCTACATAATGTTAATCAATATGAGCTTCTTCTTGTGGTGCAAATCTGATGTAGCAGTCAATTCACTTTTGAAATTACTAGTATTGAATCTTAAACTGTTATATCTGCCAGCAACCTGTGGATGGTCATGGGTTTCCCTCTGATTCTGCCTAGTTTCTTCCCACCACAATGCTGACCGCCGTATGAGTGAAATATTTTGAGTATTGGTATTACAAAAAACACCAATCAAATAAATAAAAAATAAATGAAAAATAAATAAACAGTTATAGGCAAACTCTACATCTAGTATTTACACAAAATTGGGTTTAAAAGGTAGCACCACACCACATGAACACTTACGTTTGACGTGTAAAATGGACTGAGTCTTTTCACTGCCCTCAGCATTTGTAGCCACGCAGGAGAATGTTCCGGAGTCTTCAGGGAAGGCCTCAAAGATAGTCAAGCGGCTGAGGCCTGGTTCGATGTCAATTTGGTAGTCCGTCGTGTTCTGGATCTCAATGGTTTCTCGATACCACTTGATGATTGGCTCGGGGACACCTTCAACTCTTGTCTCCAAGACAACACGATCTCCTTCCTTGACAAACGTATCGCGTAAAGGCTACAAATATAAATATAATCATAAAGGATATACTTCTTTTTGAAAACTGGCTTTACATCAAAACTGATGTAATGAAAATGTTAAAAGTTTTGAAGTGATGTATTTATTTATTTGATTGGTGTTCTACGCCGTACTCAAAAATATTTCACTTAAACAATGGCAGCCAGCATTAGGGTGGCAGGAAACCGGGCAGAGCCCGGGGGAAAAACCACGACCATCTGCAGGTTGCTGTCAGACCTTCCCACTTACGGACGGAGAGGATTTTGAAGTGAAGATACATGTATAACAAAACAGGTGAAAGAAGCTTCATGATGCAATATCTTAATTTTGAAACAAACATGATGTCTTGGTACATGAAAACTAAAAAACAATCTAAACCAAATTGTTACATATTCTTAAATAATATAATGCTGTCCTCAATCTAATATATATTCCACATTTGATCCATCCACTGAAACAGCTTAATATACCAGCTTTAATCCAGGGATCACCAAATCTAAGGCCCTGCACCAGACTGAAGTTAAACAGGTGTTGGTACAGTATTCTGTCATTTGGCACAAATTGAGCACCTCAGGTATAAATTCAGCACCTCAGGTACAAAGTCGGCACCTCAGACATAAATTCAGCACCTCAGGTACAAAGTCGGCACCTCAGACATAAATTCAGCACCTCAAGTATAAACTGAGCATCTCACACACAAAATCAGCACCTCTATCAAGCACTACTCACCTGTTGGAAGACAGGTCTGCGTTTTGTGGGCGCTCTAATCGGTTTTGGTGATACTTTCGGTGACGGGAATGGAGATGGAAGAGCCTGTTTTTCTGGAGCCTTCTTGGGTAGGATAGGGGATGGGATTGGACTAGGTACTCCTGGAAACATAAACACATCGTTTGTTTACTTATTTCAATTTTTGAGCAGTATAAACACTAATCCTCCAAGCCAATAAATGATCACTCTCAGTTACATTAGAGTTTTGGTTGGCTACAGTTAGCTTGTGGCTTTTCATTGGATGACCCTTCAGACTCGTCTGATGTCACTGGATGACTTTCAGACTGATGTGATGCCACTGAGTGACCTTCAGACTGGTCTGATGCTATTGGATGACTTTTAGACTGGTGTGATGTCATTGGATGACTTTCAAACTGATGTGATGCCATTGGATGACCTTTAGACTGGTCTGATGTCATTGGATGACCTTCAGGCTGGTCTGATGCTACTGATTTTGATCAGAATAGTTTTAATCCTGAATTTGAGTTTATTTTTAACTACTTGTATAAACCTGATTCCAAGAATCAAGCAAAAAATGTCCTATATGTTATTTTTAGCTTATAAATTGGTTACTGCTATGATAATTCTCATGTATTCTTGTTATAAAATTTACAGAAAAATGAAAAGTAGCATCGCATACCCATGACATCCAGGAAAGCATCAGTGTTTGATTTTCCTTCAGCATTTGACAGGACACAGGAGAATCTGCCCGTGTCCTCTGGGAAGGCTTCGTGGATGATGAGACGACTAACTCCACAGATTGTCTCAATTCTGTAGTCAGGAGTGTTCTGTATCTCCACCCCTTCTCGGTACCACTTGACGATTGGCTCGGGTTGACCTCTGAACTCCACCTCAAGGACAATTTGCTCACCTTGAGAAACCCTCTTGTCTTTCAGTGGCTGCAATTTGATTTTCAAAACAAAGTTAGGAGCAGTACTAGCACAAAGAGTCATGTTCGGTTTGATAAGCATCATATTCCAGCAGTGATAGCCAGATGCATGTGATTACTCTAAAACTGAAGCCTACGAAAAGTAAGTTGTAAATATATTCAAAATTCTTAAAGTACGTCGAAAATAGCCAAAACCTACAAGTAAGAAAGAAGAAAGTACAGGTAGTTTTCAGTTTAACCACCTGAAGCAAATTTATAATCTTATCAAAAATCAATCAAGACGAATTTATTAATTATTAACTTCAGTTGAAATTAATACTATATAAACCAACAGGAATGAAACTGGAGGAAATTGGAAAATTACTGAGGGCAAAAACAACAAAGATGATACCTTAGTGAATATGGGTCTCTCCTTGGGTGTCACTCTCTGTGGCTTAGGAGATGGCAATGGTGGGGCCATTTTCTCTGGGGCCTTGCTCACAAATATCTGCTCTTCTTGTTCAGGCAATGGAGGACTGGCCACAGCTGGGTGGGAAAGAAAACAAGAGACTGATTAAGGGATAAATTAATGGGTGCATCATAAAGTCAGTCTTGGAAACTGTACGTACCTATGCCCAACAGCCATCCGCTTAATAAAGACGTCATTACTTGAACCTGTGTCCTAGTGTCCTTGGCAACACAAGATGAAAACTATCCATCAGCACTGCTAAGGTGCTCGATGCACTGCCTCGCAAGCAGATTGTAAGGGGGCGTAGCAGAAAGTCACCAGGTTTATCAATCTCAAGTTTTATCCAACCTTCGCGATTGTTTCCAGTTTGTACTGCACTTGAGATTAATTTTGAAATAGGTGTCTAATGGACTATCTTAACTGGCTCTGAAAAATCTCATGATTTAATCACCAACATTAGCGTTTTCTTTCACAGATTGAGGAAAACTAGTAAAACCCATCTTTTGCAGTCTTTATAGTAACTTCGTCTTCAAAATAAATAACTAAACATAGTCAGCTACGAAATATGCAGTGACATACCTTCAACATCCAACAATGCTTCTGTTGTGACTGAGCCTTCTACATTTGTGGCAAAGCATTTGTAGGCACCAGAGTCTTCTGGAAAGCTCGATTATGACAAGGCGAGCCACGTTGTTCTCAAATCTGATGTCATAGTCTGCCGATGGTAGATCTGGATTCCTTCACGGAACCACTTTACGATCGGCGTCGGACGACCGTCCACAATGACCTCAAAGACCACTTTCTCACCTTGACGGACCTTCTTTTTCTTAGGCAGTGGCTGCAATTTAAAGAGAATTTGGCATGAGATTTTCAAAGCTGAAAGTGGGTCCTACTTCATAAAGCTCACAATTTTTGAGAACTTTCCTTGTAAATGATGTCACCTATGGCACTATAACCTAGTGAATGTCTTTTTATCAAGAAAGTTGAGAGATATGAAAAACTATATGAAGTTATGAAAGTGGCCCCTGTTTTTTGCATTCAGGCGTATGTAGCAAACATATTCAGGTACAGAAGAAGTGGAAGGTTTCCACCCACATGCCATTAGCTCGCCACTATCCTAGCAGGAGAAAGCAATCTACTAACATTCAATTTGCCTTCACGGACTGAGAAAGCAGAGTTACTGTTGTTGTTTGTGCATATGGCAACTCCTCGCACAGTAACTTTCTACAGCCTTCTACCATTCTACAGATGCACTACAAACTCACTACAGGCTAACTGCTGGCAGGATAGTGACACACTGATACTGAGAGGATCCTAGAGAACTATACACTGCCTTGCTCTTTACTGAATGTAACAAGTATGTATGTGTAAGGGTTTATTATTTACTTATCTATTTGATTGGTGTTTTAAGCCACATTCAAAAAATATTTCACTTATACGACGGCGGTCAGCATAATGGAAGGAGCAAACCAGGCAGAGCCTGGGGGAAACCCACAGTCATCTGCAAGTTGTTGGTAGACCTTCCCACGCATTGCTGGTGAGGACTTGAACTCACAGGAAAGGCATTGGTGTGGTGCTCCTCGGTCAAGGGCTGCACTGGCGTGCTAGCCCCCTCAGCCACCCAAGCCCCATATTTGTAAAGAAAATAATTTCTCATTTGCATGCACACTGAATATGACGAAATACCAAGCAATGTTTTAACTGAAAAAACACACAAAAATATATGCTTTTATTTATTTTACACATCAGGTATAAGTGCAACACATGGCTGGAGAAAACCGGCAAATGCAGATCACACCACATAATGCTATGAGCATGGCAAACTCCAATAAGCAATTACTGGATTTGAGCCCATAATCATAGGGTATGATGGATTGGAAATAATCTTCACATGTATTACACGTACCTCTCTGAAGGACGGCTTAATTCTTGTAGTAATTGCTGGTTTGATTTCTGGCTCAGTAGGCACTTGATCCACCATTTGGTTGAAGAGAGACACCTTTTCACCCAAAGAAGGGAATTTGGGTTTTTCCACCTCAGGCTTTATCTCAGGTATAATCTCTTCGTCAATCTGTTTTGGAACCGGTTTCTTCCTTGATGGTTTTGGTGAGACAGGTGGTGGTGCTTTCTTGGGCAGTTCCTTCGGCATGGGCGGTTCCTTCGGCATGGGCGGTGCTTGTTTTGGCGGTGCCTTCTTTGGCAAGATCGGGGATTCGTATGGCGTCACAACCTCCATCGGCTGAGGTGCTTTCCGCTGAGCCATTGGTGACTGTTTCGGAGATGGTTTCGGCGATGGTTTGGGTGATGGTTTTGGTGACGGGGTAAACTCCGAAGGCCTTTGTAGTTTTGGGATGTCAACTTGAGCCTCAAAACGCTGCTCTGGTTTGGCGGCGGGTTTGGATGGCTCAAAATACTGCGTGACTACAGGCTTAGGTTTCCTCTCTAGTGTAGAAGGTGGTGATGGAGAAACTGTTTCTTTCTCTGTTGGAGCTGAGATCAACATAATACAGTTACATAATAGTTACAGTAAACTGAGTTTAGATGTAAAATTAAATTCAAACCTAAAACAGTAAATTCAATAAAAAAAATCCTTTACTGACACAAACCAATCATTTTTAGTATCATTTTCATAATAGAGTGTAATTGTATGCATTCCACTGAAAAAAGTGCTTGAAAAGGTTGAAGATTTACAGTAAGATCCTCAGAATACAGGCCGGTCGAAGGATTTATTTATTTATTTTATTGGTGTTTTACACCGTACTGAAGAATATTTCACTTACACAACGGCGGTCAGCATTATGGTGGGAGGAAACCGGACAGAGCCCGGGAGAAACCCACGACCATCTGCAGGTTGCTGTCAGACCTTCCCACGTAGGGCTGGAGAGGAAGCCAGCATGAGCTGGACTTGAACTCACAGCAAGCCCGTTGGTGAGAGGCTCCCAATCATTACGCTGCACTAGCGTGCTAACCAGCTAAGCCACAGAGGCCCCAGCTGGTCTAAGGAGCAAAATCTTAATACTGATTCATGCTAAAGGAAACAAAAACTTTTCCAAGGTTTCAACACCAAAAACTTACCTTCAACAATTAGCTCAGCGGTACATTTTGTCTCTCCTGCGGGATTACGCGCCTGGACGGTGTAACGCCCTGAGTCCTCGTAGAACACCTCCGGGATGTACAGTGAGTGAAGGTTTCCCTCCTGGACCACCTCAAAGTCTGGAGAGCTGACGATCTGTGACCCTTCACGGTACCATGTGACCACGGGTGGCGGATGACCAGCCACGCGCACAGTCAGACGGACGGGCTCCCCCTCTCGCACCTCCTGGGATCGGAGTCGCTCTGTGAAGGCGGGCGGGATCATTGAAGCTGATGGGGTGAGAAAAGTTAAACAAAGTTACTGTCTGGTATTTTTCATAACAATGTATTTGTCATTGTTTTACAAAAATGTATTAGTTGACAGCAGCACACTTTCATAAAAATTTGTGAACAATTTTGCCTGACATACATAGAGATTTTGTTCAGAAAAAAAATTATGAAAAATTCAATTATTAATTTACACATTACACCGTACTTCAATTTACATGTACCTCCCAAATAATAAACGGGAGAAATCCTGTAACTGAATTTAAGATCCAAATAAAAAAACATGTTTACTTTTATTAAGATGACAATTTTTTTCTGTCTGTATTTTTCTTTCCAAGATTGGCACCTAGAGATGCATGTGTACAGGGAACATACCTCTGACTATGAGCTCTGCTGTGCTTGACGCCATGCCGGCGGGGTTACGTGCCTGACACAAATACTGTCCGACCTTGTCCTCTTTCACCTCAGGGACGGTCAGAGACACACGTCCGTTTCTGTACGAGATCTCAAAGTCGGCCTTCTCTGTGATGTCTCGCCCATCTCGGAACCACTTGATGCTCGGCTCTGGTTTACCTGTGAGAATGACCATGAGGAGGATGGTTGAAAAGCCGAACATTTTACTTATTTATTTATTTATTTGATTGGTGTTTTACGCCGTACTCAAGAATATTTCACTTATACGACGGCGGCCAGCATTATGGTGGGAGGAAACCGTGCAGAGCCCGGGGGAAACCCACGACCATCCGCACAAAATATACAAATGTGATATCACTGATACCCACTGGATCCAAACAGGCCACATTGGAATCCAATGTGTTTCAGGAATTTTACTTGATTGGAAAAATTCTAATAAAAAAAATATTAGTACTTTTGGAAAGAACTTCTCTGACCAATGTTCAAAGTAAATGTCAGAGAAGTCAGTCTCTGTATTTATGTCTGTATTTACATATTTTGGCATTTAACGGACTGAAAAAGGAAATCTTTGAACCTGTATATTTCCCAGAATTCACCTGCAAACCGCTGGACTCACCAGTTACAACACCTTCAAACGTAACTTTGGTCCCCTCCATGGCAGTTATGCTCTTCAGAGCCTGGAGGAACTTGGGCGGGATCGGTACTTCAATGGTGAGATCAACCTGCTGAAACTGCGTGGGGATGTCCCTCGTAAACTCGGTGGCGTATCTCTCATGTAATGGCTGAGGCCCGCCGATGATCTGGAACTTTGGGGGGATGTCTGTGGTGATTGTGGTGGAGTGGAGCGCATCATCAGAAGACCAGGCCTGGTCCTGAGTACGCTTGACTGTGCGACTGATCTTTGTCTCTTGACGGGTCACAGTACGAATGCTAAAAAAACAAACAAAAATTCCACTGTATTCTAGACATGCTTTTTTGTCTACATAATAGGATACTAGCCCCCCTCCCTCCAAGTTGTGTAGTCAAATAATGTCCACAGCTATTTACTGTGGGCATGATTTGAAAAACTGATTACTCAAAGCATAAATTTAAGTGAAATATGTCCATTCCAACATTTCTGATCACTGTAAATAACGTTCAGCAAAGTAAAGTATTGAACGCAAGAAAAGAGCTAAAGATAAAAATGTCTTAAATACCAGACTGATGAAAGACTTTTTTTAGTTTCCCGACCCCCTCCCCCACTCCCCATCACAAATAAATGTCATCGTCAGCAACTAAATGTTGCCATTTATTTAATCTTTACATAAACACATCTTTCCAAAAATCACAAACAATATTCTAAAACATGTTTACTGTCATAAACATTCACTTTCATTAAGTGACAGAATTTAGATACTTCTGACAAAAAAAACACAGGTAAATTTCCGTACGTCTCGGAATCATATCCAGAAAGCGTCTGATCAGTAAACATTGGCTCAGGCTGTGAATCAATCCTCGGGGATTTCTGAGGCACAACAGGTTGTTCAACCTCCAGACGGGCAGAACAAGTTGCTTTTCCTGATGGATTTTCTGCCATGACGGCAAACCTGCCAGCGTCCTGAGGAGTGGCTTGTGGGATATGTAGTCTGTGAGTGTCGCCCTCTGTCCTCACTTGCTGGTTAGGGGAGGTAACTGGCTGTCCATTCATCAGCCATGACACCTAGGCAGAGTGAATGAACGAGAGAATGAATAGTTATGTGTTTTCATCATTTCTGTAATTTTCTAATCCATATCACGGCAAAGAACATCTAATAGTATAAAATCAGGCAAAATTTGAAAGCTGTATGTTATGAGATTTTCCCCTTGTAATTCAGTTTAATGGTGGATTAAATAAATCCCCTTTGGTGTTGGTATGACCTAAATGGGAAGTAATGAGTATTGTAAGTACGTTTAAGGAGATCAACCCATCAAGATCCAATGAATACCAAGATCATGGTTAGTGCATGAAACTGTACGACTTTACCTTCTATTCATTCATTTATTTCATTGCTGTTTTACGCCGTATTCAAGACTATTTCACCTATACAACAGCAGCCAGGATTACGAAGGGAGGAAAGCGGACAGAGCCTGAATTTCATCTTCTATATACAGAAGATATACCAATTACAAATAATGGGACTGATGTTTGCTGATAGCACAAAATAGCTCTTTATAGTTGGTGCATGATAGTTGAATGCTGGAGGAGCCTGCTAAAGGTGGGCTAGCAGTGAGCTAAAAGTGGGCTAGCAGTGAGCTAAAGGTGGGCTAGCAGTGAGCTAATGGTGAGCCACTGACAACATTCAGCCTGCACAGTTATCTGTTATGGCATACCTTTGGTCTGGGGTTGCCTGTCACAATACACTCGAATGTTGCAGGTTCTCCTAGCTTCACGCGCACATCCTGGAACAGTTTCTTGAACTCTGGCGGTTCGTGAGCGATTTCCTCCTTGCGGATAATTGTTGTTTGTTTAACTGTTCGCCGGATTCTGGTTGTCTCAGAAACGGTATGGACGTTGAGTTTGGCAAGAGATTTGGCCTCACCCGCTGGGTTGCTGGCCTGAACGGTGTACGTGCCTGCATCTTCCTCAAACACCTCAGGTATCGTTAAGGTGTGCAGATCACCCGCAACTTCCACCTAAAAAAGTCAGTAGTTATAAATTAGTAAGATAAACCTGACTAATTTAGGAGGCATATTAAATAATTTAATCCATCCAATTCAGAAATACTTAACAAGGGCATCCAAATGGACTACTCGATTGACTGATTTATTTTTGTTTAATGCCACCTGAATTTAATGATGGTGGTCAGTTTCAAAGAATGGGTGTCTGGGGTAAAACCACTAACCTTTGGTATGTTACTAACAAACTATCACAAAAATGTGAACTGCATGTCATACTGGTAAAACATAAGTCGTTTTCAAAAAACACTAGATGGAGTCAACTGTCTATTGTCACTCATGAGCTGTGAGAGTAGGGGAATCTACAGTTTATTTATTTATTTGGTGTTTTATGCCGTACTGAAGAATATTTCACTTATACGACGACAGCCAGCATTATGGTGGGAGGAAACCGGGCGACCATCCGCAGTTTGCTGGAACACCTTTCCATGTATGGTTAGAGAAGAAGGCAGTATGAGCTGGACTTGGAACTCTTAATGAGTTAAGTGACTCTTAATGACTCTTTGGTCATTACACCCCCCACCCCCCGGCATGCCAAGCCCCTTTAGCCACAGAGCCCCCGAGGAGTCTACAACTTCTATTCCCTGATTCCTGGTAAGGAGTCACAAACCTTACTTACTGAGTTACAGTGTGTTTCTGGAATGCAGGTGAACAATTTAAGACATAGGTAATGAGTGAATGAGTGATGACTGTGTGATGACTGTAATTAACTACCTGGAAGTCAGGTGAAGGTTCCAGTTTGTTGCTGTCCTTGTACCACTGTACTGTGGGTTTAGGTTGACCAATCACACGGCACTCCATGGTAAACTGGCTGTCCCGCAGACACATTCGCATCACGAAGAGGACTGGTGAATTTGGGGGCCACCATTGGCTGGCGGGATGACACGGTGGAGAAGTCACTTGGCTCGGTGGCAGCTGTGAGGGAAAAGAAGAGCTGTCAGAGTTAGACAAGTTATCTTCACAAAAAAAAAATTTCATTTTACTGCATGTAAAGACTTAAACGAGTTTTTTTTTTTCTTTCACTTCACAGCCATGTTTAACTATGCAATGTGAAACAAATTTAGGAATAGAAATGCAAAAAATTCAGGCTTTGTGTTGTGTTTTCCAGAGATGAATTTTTCTCATTGTTTTCCTTTTGATGGGAATTGTATTCTTTTTTGTCAATGTGGAGGGATTTTTGAAAGATGCAAACAGTGCAGCTTGCGAATGCAAATGAGTAAGTTTTACATGTTGCGTCTTCATCTGACTACTGACAAATAACCTGCCTTAAATAAGTCTGCCCAATCAGTGTGCAATTTTGTTCTCCACTGCAATAAGTATGTTATTGTTTCTGTATAGTTGTGTTTGTAAAGCAAAGAGCCAGTTCACAAGCACTGCAGCTAAACACCAGAGAATGATGTGATTTGCAGTTCACAAGCACTGCAGCTAAACACCAGAGAATGATGTGATTTTGCAGTTCACAAGCACTGCAGCTAAACACCAGAGAATGATGTGATTTTGCAGTTCACAAGCTCTGCAGCTAAACACCAGAGAATGATGTGATTTTGCAGTTCATAAGCACTGCAGCTAAACACCAGAGAATGATGTGATTTTGCAGTTCACAAGCACTGCAGCTAAACACCAGAGAATGATGTGATTTTGCAGTTCACAAGCACTGCAGCTAAACACCAGAGAATGATGTGATTTTGCAGTTCACAAGCACTGCAGCTAAACACCAGAGAATGATGTGATTTGCAGTTCACAAGCACTGCAGCTAAAAACCAGAGAATGATGTGATTTTGCAGTTCACAAGCACTGCAGCTAAACACCAGAGAATGATGCCCTCCTCATCACACTTACGCTCCACATGCAAGATACAGGCACTCTCCGCCTCGCCCTGGATATTCCGCGCCACACACTTGTATTCGCCGGCGTCCTCTGGGAGAATCTCTCGGATGACCAGTGTACAGCGGTCACCCTCAAACAACAGCTGCATGTCTTTGGACTCCTTGACCGGTTGACCATTGTGGTACCAGATCACCTGTAATCATCAAGAACCGAGGCATGTTTTTAGGTGAGACTAATATAAATCATAAATATTAATGTATATATAAGTGTATTACAGACTGAAAAACAATTTGACCTTGTAGTCGTTAAGACCTGAGACATGTTTTTGAGTGTCAGTTTTGTACACCCCATGTTCAGGATTTTTGAGAGTATTTAACCACCCTTTTCATCATCCATGACTGAGTCACTCACTTTACCTCAATCTGAGAGTTCTACAGATCTTTGAAAAACATTTTCAGGTTTTCTTGATCAGCTGTTGTCATTGATAGGAGAAACATGAATCTGAGCGACAATTTTACATCTCATGCTCAAGATTAATCTGAATATTTGACCTGAAAGTCCTCTATGAATACAGTAAGTCTCTCATTTTGCCCAATTCTGAATGTTTGAATTGAGCAAATATTCGCTTCTAAATTGAAAACTTTTCACCCTGAATTTTACAGTTACGTAAAATATAGCATTCTCACTTGTGATTACATTGATTTATTGATTTATTTATTTATGTATTTGGTGTTTTACTTATACAACGGCGACCAGCATTGTGGTGGGAGGAAACCATGCGCAGCCTGGAGGAAACTCATGACCATCCACAGGTTGCTGGAAGAACTTCCCACGTACAGCCGGAGATTAAGCCGGCATAGTGAATAAATCCACTGACCAATCCATAGAAAGACGATGTAACTTGGATCTGTTTATTAGGTATTGTCAGGCGTTCTGGTGTTATACTGACCTCTGGTTCTGGATGTCCAACGATAACACAGTCCAGTCTGACACGGCTCCTCTCTGGGGCTTGTTTGGACAACGCTAGCTTTTGCATGAACATCGGCTTCACAGGTTCTACATCCGTGGATCCCTGTGAGATGTCTTCTCTGAGAAACAACAACAACAACAACCAGCGTGAACTAGCTTCTACATGTGCAATTAAGGAACCATTAACTCATTTAAGATTCAGACAGGGCCAGTTTCTTAAATATTATTTTTGACTTTATACTCCTCATGTGCTTACAGATAAGAATTTTTATCTTTCAAAGTAATTTTGAATGTTCTTCACCGATGTCAAGTTATTTCTTGTACTACCATACAAACTAATTTTATCGCCTTCTCACTTTTAAATTCTTTATGGGGTTTACAACAAAAACTGAGTGATACTCAACTATGCACACTGACTACAAGCAAACCACTGGCAGATAAGCTCGAAGTTACTGTTAAGTTTTTCTTAAGACTTTTACCTGACTTGTTATTTTCGTTTAATATAAGTGAAGACTCAACCACTGATTCACTTCAACTATTGACTACAAAACAAGGCCAAATGAAACCATAAAATCCTCCACAGAGATTTATTTACCGGTATTTGACTGGTGTTTTAAGCCATAACCAGGTAGAGATTATGCAAATTACTTCTTCATGGTGTGAATAATTTGTAATAAAATATTTTCCCAAACTTGTCCTCCATGTTTTAGTTTTCAGGTACGTACCCAGTGGACGAGTAGAAACTCTCCACATTGACCTGGCAGGATGACGTTGCCTCTCCTGCGGGGTTGATGGCCTGTACCGTGTACACAGCAGTGTCTTCTGGGAAGGCTTCTGTGATCTCCAGGACCGTAGTCGTGGGCTCCGTGGTTATCTGTCAGGCAGAAATTAGCAGGAAATCAAACACTGTCAAGGTTAGTCAACAATGTGATTATATAATTTGCTGTAATAAAAGAAAAAAGCAAAAAAAAAAAAAAAAAAAAAAAGATGAGTGCATGTTTGTTTTACTTCAACACAGCCCTAATCATCACTAATGTTAAGTCTATATTTCAGAACCATACATGGGAAAGACATTTACATAATCTAGTACTGTACAAGGTGAATCTAATTAAATTTACATTTCCATTCTACTTCAGCTTCTCGCTTTATTTACCACCAGTAATATCAATATGTTTGTAAACCTTTATGCCTACGTAAAGATGCAAAATTGTACCCGTGGATTGTGGTGAAAATAAAAGACAATTCCAAAAATTCGCAAAATTTTCAGAAAGTGATTTTCAGCACTGTCTGATGTGGACGTAAACAAGAGGATGCAGCTTGACGGTAGATGCAAACAGCTGTAATGATGTATGAAAACATTCCTGATTGGTCGAAGGTCAAAACTCACCTTGAACACCGCAGATGGGATGATACGGTCGTTGCCACGGTACCAGTGAATGTCTGGCTGTGGTGATCCGGAGTAGCGAGCTTGTAAGAGAACAGCTTTACCCTCCGGTACGGCTACGTCCTTCAATGGCTCCTGTATCGTGGGCTTTATCATTGCTGTACAACAACAGCAGTACATGAATTAGCATGTATCTACTTGTTTCTTTCATTGCTGTTTGACACTCATGACCACAGTAAAGTAATCAGGCAGGGTACCGGTATATTTTATTGAATGTTACTTTGAGAATAAAACTAGAGGGCTTTGTAACTCCCAATACCCTCAACTAAACCAAATCTCATCCAGTTGTTTAAGAGATATATTTTGCTAGAGATACGACGTTGTCAATCAAAATGGCTAAAACATGGTCAAACAGACAAACTGGCTCCCAAACTGATTACAGCAATATATGTATTTATTTATTAATTTGAATGGTGTTTTACGCCGTTCTCAAGAATACGTCACTTATAAGATGGCAATGAGCATTAGGGTGGGAGGAAACTGGGCAGGACCCGAGGGAAAGCTATGATTTCCCTTCATTGCCTATACAAAAAAGTCTTTCAACAGAACACTGCTTAGTTATCTGATAATATAATTCTGTTTTATAAAGTAAAAGATTTTACTTTGAACAGCAGCAAGCAAAATAAGAGCCTGCTTCAGAGTTTTGACATGACTGATAACTTTTAGATACCACCACCAGTTTAGCTTAGCAGCTTCATATCATGCGCAAGGCTTACACCAGCACATGACGGGTAATATTCATAGCACATTTTTATGAATTCTGGACTAAACTTAAATTGAAACACATCCTTAAAAATTATTCATTTTTATATCATAAATTTGCTTTAAAGCTCAAAAAAAAAATGCAGCAAAAGGGTATATAAATAAATAGACAGAGAGAACAGTCTACAGTGCAATGGCAAATTTAAAAAGAAGGTTTAGCAAGGTAGACCTAACCAGAGATTCTGCGTCTTGTCACATTGTGTCAGATAATTGGTTAAAAAGTTGGTACATGTAGAAAATTCAGGGGCAAATTTCACAAAGCCTGATTAATCCATTTCTTTTTGATAACATTTCTTATAAATCCTTCGACCTTTTGGCACTGTATAGCCTCAATCAAAATCAATGCCATAATTCCTCAAAGTTTTGCCAATGAAAGAGCAGATTTCAATGCAATTTATGCACAGTTTTAAGTCGATTTTGGAGACTAAATTACCTTGGTTGGATTGGCCAATTTCAAGGCTTCACAAAAAGTGTAATTTTATCAGTTCACACAGAATAATGCCTTCAGAATATGCTTGAATACAGACCTTGCCAACATGCAAAAAGGTTAAAGATTTACAGTAATTCTTTTACTGATGAGAATATTTCTTTAAAGAAAAGATGAATTTTTAAAATTTGTGAAACTAGTCCTGTAAAATAAGAGTGAGTGATTGGGGTTTAACGTCGTACTCAGCAATTTTTCAGTCATATGATGACGATGTAAAATAAGAAAATCGATTTAAAAAAGTCTAAAAAAAATTCAGCTTACTGATGACATTAAGCCTGGCGCTTGACGCCGCCTCCCCTCCTGGATTATCAGCGCGGCACGTGTACCGGGCGCCATGGCTTGGCGCAACGGAACGAATCTTCAAGCAATTTGTTCCGTTTATTTTGGTTATCACAAAATCGGGTGAATTGTCAATGTTTTGTTCATCTTTGTACCAAGATATCGTAGGTGATGGGATGCCAGTGACATGGCACTCGAACATAAATGGAGCGCCCTCTATAACGTCGACTGATTTGAGATTCTTGGTGAAATCAGGGGGGACAATCTGCTGATGGGTTTCTGTAAGCGTGAGGTTGTTGAGAGAGGAAAAAGAGAAAGAGAGAAAGAGAAAACAAGTATTAGAAAGCTTTAAGCAAAGGCCCACAACCTCAAACCTCAGATTATGTTCATGATGTCTGTTCTTGTCAAACACAGGCACAGAGAAAACTGTGTAGTGGGAGGAAAAGGCAATGTGCATTAAAATGCCAAAATTTTATTTTAGATACAAAATGTTCACATGAATACATTTATAAACCTCCGAAAAATTAGTTGTTGCAATGATCATGATACATTTCAATCTTAATGAATTAAAATATCCCTTAAAAGCAACTGAAAAAAATAAAATTTTGCTGCACTTTTCCCCCTCAATACAAAATGTTATCTGCATATAAACAGATTCTAACAGAGAAGAAATAAATTTTGATATTTCAATAAAAGATACAGGACTTATTACAATGCATATACAAACAAGAAAAGCATATTGTGTATCCGGAAAAGCATCCGAAAGACCCGTGACCAATGAATAATAACAAACAAGAAATAATACAGAACTGCTTCGAGTAGATGAATACAAGCTATGTTACAATTCTGAGCAAAGCCGCATCTAATACCAAAACCAATAACATAAAGCAGTCATATAGGTATAAGTAAGAACACAGCATACTTTGACCAGTATGAAAGACATAAAAATAAATGTGTCAGGGCAGTTTTCAAAGCACATGTAAGTATGAAGTTGACCTCTAACCTTTAACATGTAAATGAGCTGACGACTCGGCTGTCCCGGCTGCGTTGTTAAAGCGACATGTGTAGCGGGCCGTGTCCTCTGAGAATGTTTCCTCGATGGTCAGCGTCGCAAGACCATCAAAGAACTTTGTCTCGTAGTCTGGGCTGTTCAAGGGCAGGTTGTCCTTAAACCATTTGACCTCGACTGGCTGAGGTGTGACCTCAATGCGACATTCAAATGTGAACCTGTGGCAAAATATGGAAAGAGGAAGCGTTTTAAAGTTTCTCTCCAAAATAAAAACCATTACAATAATCACATGATCATTAGAAAACAATGTAGCAGTAGAAAAAATGTACTTATTCCATTTTCATTTTTTTTTACAAAAATGAATCAAATACACGTATTTATGTTTTATGACTACTGGAAAGAGAAGCTTTAATGTTATGGTATAAACATGATAGAGATAAAGTATGCTACAATATGTGATGTTATGTCATTAGGAATTAGGATTTAAACCAATGTTGTGTTCTCCAACTTCAGTACTTTCAATGACATGAAACTGTATTGCAATACATAGATTTGTGAGTTCATTTTACGGGGATGTTCTGAGCAGACAGACTTACTTTGTCCCCTCGAGGACCTCAGCGTTCTGCAGATGTTGGAGAATTCGCGGGGGTTTGGGGCGAGGTGCCTCTTCCGCAAACTTCGCCTTACGCTCCATCGGGTCAGAGACTTCCATTGGTACCTGAGAAACAGTGACTTATGTATAGACTGATGGACTGATGGATTGATGGTATGGTTTATTGATTAATTAAACTTGGGACATGTTCTCAAGAAGTAATAATTGGCTATTAAGTTGTTAGCATGGAATGATTTACACCTGTATTGTAACTACCATCATGCCATGGTAGTTACAATCAACTGAGCACATGACTGCTTTGTGGAACAGAATCTTGAATACAAGTATTGAAAAGAATGTATATTCACGACCCAATGTGCAATCAAATGACTGATTCATTAATGCATCGAGTATGTCCTTCTGGAGAAATCTATGGCTGACCAATTACGTTGAAAATTACAATCAGAGGTAATCAATGAATGAAGCAGTTTACCTGTGATAGTTTCATCAAATTAATGATTGACTTAATTCATGATTTGAAGTGGTTTAACTGTCCTTCTCTTGGATGTGAATGCATGTATAATACTCTTAGGTTTTGAACAAATCCACTGATAATAATGAGTATAAAAACTCATATTAACAGACTAATTTCTGAGTGACTGATCACTTGATGAGCTGACTGAGCAAAGAGTTGCTCTACCTATACATCCCTATCACTTGCCACAATCCTTTATTTGGTCTTACTAGTTGGAGTTATCTCCCCTAGTCCACTTTTGTTTTACTTGTATATTGCATTTATTAATTTAACTTACATTATCTGTATCTGTGACTCCACCCAGACTCAGAACAATGCTACTTTGTACAACCCATAAATTTCAAGACAAACTGTTTAAGAACTTACGTCTTTTCCAGAGAGTCTATCTCTCAGTGTACCAATCTCTTCGTCAGCTAGACGGAATGACTTCAGTAATTCTTGATAGTGTAAAACTAGATGCTGGATACGGCTAGGGCCTTGGTCTCCTGCTCAACAACAACAACAATATAACAGATCAAGTTAATGTATATTGTTTTCTCTTTTGATCATATGTCTTCAAGAAAGTAAGGAGAAGTCAAATGTGAAAATTTAAATTTCAGAATTTTTATCCATTTACTCATTTTTATCCACCATTTAATTTCTTATCGAAAAGTAACCAACTATCATGTTTTCCGGGGACTCAAAACTAATATGCCAATGTATTCCGAACCCAAAAAAACAAAATATATAAGAATAATGAATAATATTAAAAATATTTAAGAAAAATGGTAAGATTAAGCGTTTGTGACATCCTCTAACATTTACACGCAGTCTTCATTCTATTAATTTTCAGTATGAGGAAGAAACATTTTGAAGGACAACAACAACAGCCCTCCTTACCATACAGTTTATCAGCCAGGACAGAGATTTTCTGTAGCCTCTCATCCTGGGCGGGTTTGCCCGCCTCCACAAAGTTTTTCACTTTACGGAGCATTTCTTCGGCTTCCTCTGGCGACTGGCATTCAGAAAACTGTCGACCAACTTGCAAAAGTAACTGGTTGCCCTGCTGCGTCCATTCTTCACTCTGAAGAAAAAACAAAACAGAAAGTAAACAATTAATTTATTTATGTGCTTGGCTTTTAATGCCATACCCGAGGCTGGGGTCAGATTAATGGGTGAAAGACAATGAAGAGAACAGAGAACAACATTTCAAAAGATTTCCGTCCAACTTTAATAAGTTTCATTTCTTGTACTTTTTCCAAATTTAATTCTTTAGTTCTCACAACCTTGATACATTTTTCCTACTGGAATTATTTTCAGTTTACCAATGTTGACTTAACATCCAAAAGCACAGCACAAACACAAGGGATAACCTGTTCTTGTACTTACAGAGGTCAACATACTGTATTTCACCAAACACTTGGTATGTACAACTGTACTTTAGAAGTACACGGAGACCTTAAAATTTTATCTCTGATGTTGACAAAAACTTAACAAAAAACTCTTTTTTGGCCCTATAAGATGGATAAATCAATCAGAGTCAAGGAAAATGTATCACTTGAAAAATGCTAAACTTTAGCCGAAATATGCTATGTTGCATTGAATCCTCCTAAAAAATCACACAGAATCATGGTATTAACATAATCTCATGTATGTCACCACTGTCAAGTATGCCATAGATGTTACAACTGTCACATATTCCACAACTGTCACGTATGTCACAACTGTCATATGTCACACTTGTCACATGTCACAAATGTCAGGTATGTCACAACTGCCACGTATGTGACCAGCTACAAACCCTTACCTCCTCAATTAATCGGTAGTAAGTCACCAAATCCTCCAGCAGTTTGCGATAATCTCGCACATGTCACAACTGTCAGGTATGTCACAACTGCCACGTATATGTGACCAGCTACAAACCCTTACCTCCTCAATTAATCGGTAGTAAGTCACCGAATCCTCCAGCAGTTTGCGATAATCTCGCACATGTCACAACTGTCAGGTATGTCACAACTGCCACGTATGTGACCAGCTACAAACCCTTACCTCCTCAATTAATCGGTAGTAAGTCACCAAATCCTCCAGCAGTTTGCGATAATCTCGCACATGTCACAACTGTCAGGTATGTCACAACTGCCACGTATATGTGACCGGCTACAAACCCTTACCTCCTCAATTAATCGGTAGTAAGTCACCGAATCCTCCAGCAGTTTGCGATAATCTCGCACATGTCACAACTGCCACGTATGTGACCAAACCCTTACCTCCTCGATTAATCGGTAGTAAGTCACCGAATCCTCCAGCAGTTTGCGATAATCTCGCACACTGGTGTGGAATGTACTCCATTTGTTCTTGAGCTCATCTATCTCACGCTGGATGTTAGCGGAGTCATAGTGTTGTTCCTTCACCATCAGCTCAGCCGTTGCGATGAAATTCTCAATCTTCTTCTCGATGAGCTAAAAAAGAAATTAAACTCATATTTCTTTGGACCAAACACGGTTTTCTCCGTGAAACAAGCAGATTTTCTTATGGGCCAAGCACGTTTTCCTCTGGGCACAATACGTTTTCTTCTGGGACAAGCATATTTTCTTATGGGCCAAGCACATTTTCTTATGGGCCAAGTACATTTTCCTCTGGACAAAATACATCTTCTTCTGGGACATGTATATTTTCTTATGACCCAAGTATATTTTCATTTGGAACTCAATACATTCTCTTCTGGGACAAGCATATTTTCTTATGGGCCAAGTACATTTTCCTCTGGGCACAATACGTTTTCTTCTGGAACAAGCATATTTTCTTATGGGCCAAGCACATTTTCTTATGGGCCAAGCACATTTTCCTCTGGACACAATACTTTTTCTTCTGGGGCGAGCATATTTTCTTATGGGCCAAGTACATTTTCCTCTGGACACAATACATTTTCTTGTGGGACAAGCATATTTTCTTATGGGCCAAGTACATTTTCTTCTGGGACACAATACGTTTTCTTCTGGGACAAGCATATTTTCTTATGGGCCAAGCACATTTTCCTCTGGACAAAATACATCTTCTTCTGGGACATGTATATTTTCTTATGACCCAAGTATATTTTCATTTGGAACTCAATACATTCTCTTCTGGGACAAGCATATTTTCTTATGGGCCAAGTACATTTTCCTCTAGACACAATATGTTTTCTTCTGGGCCGAGCATATTTTCTTATGGGTCAAATACATTTTCATTTGTACTAATCATATTTTTGCTTAGAACAAGTGTACTTTTCTTTGGACCATACATGCACACTTTATGAACAAGCCCACATTGAATAAAATATTAAATCATGTAAGATAGCTTTCCTTTTAAACAACAGTCTTCCTTTCAAGAATTTTTTTCTTCAGCACATGGACTTGGGTGTTGACTGAATTAATCTGATGCACTATTATGTAAATTAACACAAACATTCTGCTAAGACACAAAATTATAATTATTATACAAAATTTGTATGTTTAACACTGAAGGCACACAAGAAATTAAAGACACTCATGGGAGTGCTAAATTACTTAATGTCCTTAATTTGGTAGAGTATTTGCAAAAAGAAATTTGAAAAAAAAAACCACAAAAAAACACACCTCTATTGTCATCTCATATTGCTTAAAAGCTTGTGATGTCATTTTGGCAGCTTGAAGCGAGTTGCCGTAGTTACCATGACGCAGCTGCAGTTGTCGATGCAGCTCATCAATCTCTGAGTGAATCTGTGAAAAACATTCGCCAGTTTTACATGTTTTCCTTGGAAACAGTTGACAGATCAACATTAAGTAAGAGAAAGTTCATAAAGGAAGCAAATGTGCAAAGCATATATAAATGTAAGGTTTTATTGTCTACATTTCATCAGGACTAGAGACATTCCCCAGAAGTTTTACAATTCAATTACAATAAATAAATGTGCATTTGTTCTTTCTTATTTAAAAACTAGAAAAAGTTTACTGTTTCTACCATTTTCCATATGAGAGACACCTACCACAAGTTGTTGAGGTAAAATCATTACACTTGCATTTTAAAAACACAAATCCGTATACTGTGGGTGGCATGTTACCGAACAAACTGCACATACATGTATCGTTACATACAACTAAGCAATTGCCGTTACCTGTCGAAGGTCAAAGTTGAACTGACAGATCTGTAGATTCTGTTGAAGTCGTCTTTCTTGCTCCTCCCATGAGTTGTTCCAGCGTTTCTTGTACTCATCGGCCATGTTCAGGACTTTCTGTACCTCATCCTGTGCGGCCGCCTCAGCATTCTGAAGGGTGAATAAAACAGGATTGGTCAATGTGACTTCCTTCAAGTTGTGATCCGTATGTCTGCTATGGCTAATGTGACCAACAACTGCTTTGTGTGCAGTGGCAGATCAAAATTACACAGGCACTGAGAAATATTTGATGCAAAGTTTGACTTGAGATGATAGCTACATGTATCGGGTAAGGTGCAGTGGTTTACCTATTAAGGCTTTACCTTACAATGCAAACAAAAAAAAGGAATTATTTACAGCTATAATATACAAAGAGAAAAGTCTTTCAGTATGAGAAAATATGTAAACAAACAAATATAATAAACCAGTATAATGTAAATAAGCAAATAATGATCCAATTTTAATTTTTCGTTTCTTCTCTAGTCCTTGAGTTTTCTTCAAAAAGTTTGCAAATTGAATAATAATACTGATGTCTCCTCTTAGCTCAGAAGGGACGACACAACTGATGCTAAATGCAATTACCTCTCTTGGTGCACATACCTGCTGGCGGACTCGAGTGACGATTTGATCACCTTCATCGGCTGTGAATTTGATCATCTGTGCCACCTCGTGCTTTTTACGGTGGTGGTTTTCAAGCATCTGTTCTGCACGGTTAAGTTCCTGTGGCAGCGGGGCAGACATGTACTCCTTCTCTGTCTTCTCGATCAACTTATCAACCTTCAACACAGAAGATTTACATTCTTCAACACAGAAGAGTTATGGAGAAAACCAGAACGTCAAAGTAAATTGAAGAACACAAAAAACTACAGAATGAAAATGCAACAGAGTTGCACGTAAGTACATGTAGGCCCTACATAGTACACTTCAAGAAATATCAGGACATTATGCTGGGCCAGGCACTCACAATGCCAATAAAACATTTTTCCAAAATTATTTTCAAGCAGTTTTTATTTATAAACCAGTCTCAAATCTTGTTTCTACTGGGCTGATTATAATAAAGTTAATACAGGTTAACTGGTTCCTTCTGCTTCTTGCAATTTCCTCAGAAAAAAAACACACACAAAAATTAAAGAGTGTAGAAAAGTTTTCCAAGGTCATCCCAAAAGTGTGCCACTAGCCTGACAGTGGTTTGTCTGTGGTGAGTGAGTGGAATGATTGTGGAATGAGGCTGTGGGACACTACCGATCATCATGTGGAAGGATTACTGCTTGAAGTGGGGACCCTAAACAAGTCAAAAAATCACTGGCATGACAAACAATCTTTTGAATTATTGGCACTGTATGGGGACTGCAGCATAAAACATTATACCTAAATAACCAGTTATTTCTGAGACTGGTCAAACTGACCTGATGCAGGTTTTGGAAGAACTGGATGGTCATTTTGAGAAGGAGCTGGTACTCGTGGATACGGGCCTGGAATCTCTGGTGCACACGCACCAGCTCATTTACGATTTGGTCCTTCTGACCTTTGGTGTCGCCCTTGAAGCCCAGCATCTCGGCTGTCTTCAAGTGCTTCTCTATCTCCTCTGTTACCTTCTGCAGAAACAACAACAACACTGTGGTTACGAGCAAGTACGACGATGAAGATTATGCTACCATGGTCACTGACATGTGTCATACAGTTTGGTTACCAAAGTAAAAAAAAAATATGACATAATAACAAAGACTGTAATGAAGTTTGTGATAAAGATGTTTGTCACTTATATTCATACTGTTATTATATATTGTTTGTTCAGTAAATAGGCTAAAAAATGCCTGTGGCCGATGTATGTCAATGGACTCCAACAGAAACACTATCAGCAGTATTATATTTTGAAATGTGCTTACAACAATCTCAATTTGAAAAAAAAGCTATGTTAATCTACTTTAAAGATATACATGTATGTCACTAAGTTTGTCCGAACGGGTACAATTCTAAACCTTTCAAGAAGAGTATATCTTTACTATCAAAATATTCATCAAATAGAAAATTTGCTATTCCTATATATATATTCACACAAGTAAAACACATATAGATTTAAACACAAACAGATATGCCTTAGCTTGGATTTAAATGGTTGCTTTGCTCATGAACTTCATGATTTGTTGAATCTACTTTTACTTATAGAACATACAGTAAACATTTACAGTAACCTGAACACCACATCATTCTATACCTTAGCCGTGGGTTCGTAATCAGCCACTTTTCTCTGAAGTTCCATCGCCTTATCCTGACAGTTACCAAGGTGACCGGCAGAATACGGCACGAAAAGATCAGCCTCAACTTT
This sequence comes from Liolophura sinensis, assembly GCF_032854445.1. Lineage (NCBI taxonomy): Eukaryota > Metazoa > Mollusca > Polyplacophora > Chitonida > Chitonidae > Liolophura > Liolophura sinensis. Next base: position 18,993,079 of record NC_088298.1, on the reverse strand, counting down.
CATAACCCAGTCAATTGTCTACAATTTAAGCATGTTACCATGACAACGGTGTTCATATTGTCCAAACAGCCAATCAGTGATCATCTTGCATGTTGCATCATGGGAACCAAGCTTAGCTTTCAAAATTTTTGATGTCCAGCCAATTTTCATTGACAACATGTATGTATTAATGATGGAAATGAAAATCCCAATAGGCTTAAAACTGATTTGTTTCTGCAAGGTGAGCCATTCCCTTCACTGCTTTTTTTTTTTCTTCCATTCAATATTCTAAGCCAATGAGAAAAGCCATTAAAATCAGAAAGACTGTCAACTAGCAACAGGTCACATGATGCAGACTGTAATCCAATCACTGATGGTATTTTCTATTTCTCCTTTGCAGCCACTGTTTACCTTACAAATGGGTAGGAATACATCGAGGCGGGCTTGGTACTTTTGTGCTGTCTCCAAAGAGGAACCAAGCTCTCCGATAATGACGGGGAAAAATTCGTTCTCTGTTTTCATTGCCCAGTCAATAGTCTGTGGGATTAGAGTATGCGTGACATGTGGTTATGGCAGGGGAATAAATGACACAGCTTCAATAGCCAGAAGAAAACTTAAGACTAAAAACAGTCTCAGCATTTCTGAGTCATGGTCTCACAGAATTCAGTTGAATTTTGTTCAAAATCTGCTTGATTCTAAAGGTGAACTGCAAGGCTATCAATTCTCACAACAACAAAAAAAAAAAAGTCAACAGGCTTCTTCTGTATAACATTGTGGAAGGTTTTCTTCTGAAATAATTCATGAACTATTATTAAAGTAAATCTTTTAATGCAATCATTCAGTGCAACATTTCAGAAAAATGCCCATCACTGAATCCGTCTTCATGATAGTAACATCCATGTCACAGATGTTTGAACAAAGATAGCAGTTTTTGTGAGTTCCTTCTTGATGGGATGAATAAACCAGGGTTGACACTGTGTTCCAAAATCCAAGGAGAACACACCATGATAGGTTTAACAAATAACACCTCTCCCGATTTGTGTGGTTTTTGTTTGGCCAAACACAAACTACAAATTGGATCCTTGCAAGAAAAAAAATAAGAATACAAAAATATGACACACTGGTCATCAAATTTTTACTCCCACAACTTTCACGTTCCCATCAAAAAGCACTGCAGTTCACCTTTAACTTCAACCTGAAACTTAGGTTTTCCTCCAGATATTAAAGCCCAAACAAATGACAGTCCTAACAACAACAACAACAACCCGTCATTATGATTACACAGTCATCCTTCACTCTCTCTCTCTCTATAGTCTGGCCACTATAGTCACTTTTCTCTTTCCAGTACTTAAGGCGAGACAATTCCAGAACAAAGGTAGCGTAAATAATCAAGCAGTTTCTTGTCAAGAAAAACTACCAAGTCCCACAAGTAATTTACATTAATTTCTTGCTAAGGCTTTGTTATTATCTTCAGATCATCAAACCCTAAATTTTCAAGAAGTTTGAAAGATAAAAATGGCATTTCCAAACAAAAATGGTTTCAAATCATTGCTGGAGGCTTTATTCAAACTGAACAAGTGTTAAGGAATTTGAAATTGTTAACTGTTAAAAAGAAAAATTATTTAGCTTACAGGAAGGCAAGCAGAGAAAGAGAGAGTTGTTGAAGTAAAGCCACACGAGACCACTTCAGGTTTGGACTGTCATTTGCAGGTTTATTTAGGTGGGTGGGTTCAAATGAAATTGCCCTTTGGGTAGCTAAGTGAGGGTTAATAAACTATTTTAATACACATCAAACATGAGAAAACATAAAAGAATTAAAAGGGGAGATTAATTTAATACGTCAGGTTACCATGGTTACTAAAGAATATATCAGCATGGTTGATATGCAGATTCCCATGAGGTGGCATGAAGTTTAAACAACCATAAATTTATAATATTTACATAACTAATATGTGAATTTTCCGACTAAGAAATCAAACCATGTTTGATTGGAAAAGACTACAAAATCTGTGAAGATTTCATAGATCACATTCAAATATTCTTGTACAAATACTGATATATTTCTGAGCATTTTGTATATTTATTGAGAATGCTTAGTCAAGGTGACCCCATGGGAACTGAGCACTAAAAATATTTGCATTATAACAAGCGAAAGATGAAAAGAATAAAACACTCGGAATTAAAAATCAACAGAAAATAATAAAGAAATGAAACAGAAATACAGGAAAAAGCTGACTAGGGAAAACAAGCTTATGAGCTTGACCACAGCCAATTGCAAGGCAGCAGTGAAGTCAGAGAACAAATCTGATTGGTAAATTTTGAAAGAGAGAACTTGAAGCCAGAGTATAAAAGGACAAATCTGATTGGTTAATTTACACCAGCAGTAGTGATACACAAGAATTTTGACTGGTTGATTTTTACACATTAATGAAATAAACAATAACTCAGTGAGAAACAATTTAGAATTGATGATTGAATAAAAGAGTCACAATATTTAATCTTCATGAATTCAAACCCATTTTAACCGTTCTCGTAACACAAAAGAAAGTTATTTCATGACAAACTTTTGGTAAATCTATCTTTTTAAATGAATAATTTTTGGGAAATATACAAGGAAATAATACCTTTCGTTAAGCTCAGTGAAAGCAAAGATCTATATACTAAGGTACAATAATAATTAGTACTGTTTCAGCTCCTATAACTTTATAATGCCAAATTTAATCATTCATAGCTCTGTTAAAATGGCAAAATCTTTTTCTACAATTAGTGCCGTATTTGTATCCGGCAATTACGTAATATAATTCTACAGACAACATCTATCTACAGCATTCCTGATTATTTACCATACATTAGTAACAGAAAGGATAGTTTTTGAATAACGGTATCTTAAATCTGATGTTAGTGTAGCTTTTACGTTAAAAGAATATCTTGCAGACTGACTGTACCCTTAATGTGAAAGCCACGAAAAAGGGGCTCTGCCCCGTTGTTCAAAAGTGATCTCCAAATCAGAAATTGTTCTGCCAAATTTGCAAAATCCATCCATCCCTCATCCCCCCAAAAAAATCAAAATCAGATTTCCTTTACTAAATTCCTCACAACACTTGACCTGACCTGACCTTACCTTTCTTGCATCTTGTACAAATTGGTGCCATTGCACTTTAAACTGTCGGCTCGACGAGACTCGCTGTTGCCATGACTCCCACTGGGTGCGGAGAGAGGCCATGCGGTCCTGGAGCTGTAACAATCTTTGTTCGACCAATCGAACAGACTGTTTCACTTCAAGAGTAGAATCATCTGTAACCTTCAAAAGAGAAATGAAGTTCTTCTGTGAGAGTTTAAAGCCAAACAATTACCTCATAAACTTAATTCACAACCACTGTACTGCCCTAAAGATATGAATATATTGGTAAACCTACTTCAATTTACATTAACAGGATTACATACATGCAACAGAACTGTTTTGGAGGAAGGGGAGTGTACAAACCGCAGAGCTATTTTGGAGGAAGGGGAGTGTACAAACCACAGAGCTATTTTGGAGGAAGGAGAGTGTACAAACCGTAGAGCTATTGTGGAGGAAGGAGAACGTACAAACCGTAGAACTATTATGGTGAAAGGTGAGTGTAAAAAAAGTAGGACTATTTTGGAGGGAGGAGAGTGTACAAACCATAGAACTATTTTGGAGGAAGGAGATTGTACAAACCATAGAACTACTTTGGAGGAAGGAGAGTGTACAAACCATAGAACTATTTTGGAGGGAGAAGAGTGTACAAACCGTAGAACTATTTTGGTGAAAGGAAAATGTACAAACTGTAGCACTGGTTTGGAGGAAGGAGAATGTACAAACTATAAAACTATTTTGGTGAAAGGAGAGTGTACAAATAGTAGAACAATTTTGGAGGAAGGATTATTGTACATGCTGTAGAACTATTTTGGAGGAAGGATTATTGTACATACTGTAGAACTATTTTGGAGGACAGATTATTGTACATGCTGTAAAACTATTTTGGAGGAAGGATTACTGTATATACTGTAGAACTATTATGGAGGAGGGATTGTTGTACATGCTGTAGAACTATTATGGAGGAGGGATTGTTGTACATGCTGTAGAACTGTTCACGAGGAAGGATTTACTGTATATGCTGTAAACTACTATGGAGGAGGGATTACTGTACATACTGTAGAACTATTTTGGAGGAATGCCTTGGCTTTTTCCTCCATATCCTGGAAGAGCTGGCAGGCGGTGTTCCAAGACTCCATCGTGTGCTGCACAGCCGCTTCCGGCAATTCTTGTAGGTCTTCTCGTTCTGTTCTCAGAACTGCTTCTAAGCCGTCCAAATTAATGGCGAGCTACAGGTAGAAATAATACATTCACATAAGGACTCTCCTGGAAGGTACACAGGCTTTGTGACTACTTTCAATTGTTGCATTCAAAGTAACACTTACCTAATAGGCGCTTTATTTTGCAGGAGAAACCAGTTGGTGGAATTTGCTGTATGATATACAAGCCTCAGTCAGGGTTTTATTCTAACTGTTCACGTAAATGCATAAACAGTAGCAATCTACATGCCCCCTTGGGCCATGGCTTAAGCAGAATTAGGTAAAAACAAATGCAGTTAATTGCAATTTATTACAAGTCACTGGTCTAAAATTACACAAAGTGCTGTGTCATGGTCACACTCAACGTACAACCATATTAAGACAATTAACACCAAGACTCACCTGATTGGCTAGTTTGTGGAATGAGACATAAAGCAGGGAGAGTTTGATACGAGTTTCTGTGACACGCTGCATGCGCTGCCACTGTTTACTCAGCATATCAACCTTCTGGGCGGCGGCGGGCGCCTCCTGGTCCCCTGACTTGACCAGGCCGACGACCGACTCCGACAGGGCGCTCAGAGCACCGCTTTTATCCTAGAGACAAAAGACAAATTTACAATGATGAAGTTGTCATTTACTTGTCCTTCAACATTAAGGCAATCTCTGCCAAGGATAAACAGAAATGTGTAATATGTCAGCACTGGGGTAGACTGAGGGTGAGGTTTGTTTTTTCTTTTTTACTTTAATTTTGTTTTCACTTTTCATTTTAAGGAATGAAAAAGGGTTAATTTTCTTTCAGACGATTTGGAATCATCACAATTCTGTTCAGTGCACATTATAGATATGACTACATTTATCTATGTATCTATTAATTTTATTAATTTATTTCATAAAGATGACCTCCAGAATAAAGTCTCATCCCTGGGGTTCGATATGGCTCTTTAAATTTTTTTGCAAGATTTGGTTTGATGGTTAACATTGTTAGTTGAGGAAACCTTACAGAGCTTGTCGGATACCCTTTGCATTTTCAAAACACCTGAAAATTCCTCAATAAAAACAGACAGCACAAGAAAATAGTTCATGGAACTGTAAACCTTGACCCTGAGCTTTGGCACATAGTGTTCAGATTACAATAATAAAAAAAATAAAAATGACGCCTAACCCTGATGTCTTCATCCAGTTGTTCGTGGACTTCCAAAAAGTCCTTTGAAGATGCAAGGCTGTTTCCCATATCTGCGTGCCGACTGAGAGTGGCTTGGCCTATCTGCGTTAACCAAGTGTTTAACTGTGGGACAAAAAGGTCAGTGGTCATGTCAAGTCAAAATAGCACATGTCAAAGGTCAGCCAAAATCACACATACAAATACAATGGTCTTAAATACCACCAGCTGAAAAAACAATGGATTACTCAAAATCTGATTTAGTATGAGACATGGCTGTAAAAAATCACAAACTTTTTTACAAACAAATTCATCATGAGCAGTCATTTATTTACATTAAATGCGACAATGCAACCCCACTATACTGAATATTTGTGTGGGCACCTGTCAAAATGTTCCAACGATACAACTAATTATTAGTATCTCAGATACATGCATTTTTTGTCTTTTAAAGAACTACGAGCCTCAAAACCAACAGCTGATTTCTGAAACACACAACGCCCCCCCCCAAAAAACAACAATCTACAAATTAAATGCAGGCTTCATCTCTGACCTCTAGTTTTGTATAAAAAACACTATGAATGCTTCTAAGCCTCAAATTGGAGACACTAGAGTATAACAGGCAGTGAGTTCTTACGTTTGTATATCGTTCTTGGAACTGCAGATAGGCTTGGCTTCGCTCCCTAGCTTCGGCACCTCGCGCCTTGCATAGTGCCTCCAGTTCAGTGCATCGCTCTTGTAGTTCTGCCAGCTGGAAACAACAACAACATGGCCAATCAGTATTAACTTCACCAATGTGATCTGGCCATCCTCAAAACATTATTTGATGGATATAATCCAACCATATCACAAAAAATGGAGTAAAAAAAATCAGTAGGGAATTCTTTTTTTTATGATATCTAATAAAAACGATAAGGATTTTAATAAAATTAACATTGAGACAAAAAATAAGATATTAGAATCCCAATAACTTTTTGCAGGGTACATCAAGTTACACACAACAAATATAGTTTTAATGATGGCCCCAGTTAGAATTAACTATTAGTTGCTACTAGCAGCACCTAAAACACCAGACCACTATCCAACCCTCAAATACAAACTGCCATCAGTAAATTACTTACGAATTACTTCTTCACAGAGTTAATGTGTCTTGAATTGACAACCTGTAATTTATGTTAAGTTACCTTTCGTCTGACGCCGTCAGCACCCTGGTCACCTCTCCCGACCCTCTCTAGGAGAGACTGACCAGTATGTAGCGCCGGTGTGGACACCTGGCTAATTGCGTCAGACAACTGTTGGTGTAGATCCACAAGAGCTGCACTGTTACGAGGCAAGTCCGTGCTGTTCAATCGGACTCGAATCTGTTCCATCTGTGTTAGAGCCTGAAAACATAGTCCCATCTTTATCAGAAACTGCATTTCTGGGATGCATCACTTGTGTAACGGTATTTTGAACCTGGGTCCTGTTTCACTAAAGGTTGTATGTTACAAAAGAGGTCAGAAGTTGTATTGTTACAACTGAGGTCAGAAGTTGTACTTGAACATAAAATATGACTGTTTCATAAACTGTATTGATCTTACATGATGTCATATGATGTCCAAGCTGGCAAGACTTAGCACTTAAGATGTACAATTTAAGTCTTATTAGTGAAATTATATCCTGATTCAGAGAAAAAAAATTTCAGAGAATTGGAATCAAAGCAACAGATCGGTAAATAATGAAAAGATCAATAATTTATCGAAGACATTTTCACTTCCGCTTCAGTAACAAGGACAAACTTTACCGTTTCTGCCTGTTGGAAAAACGACAGCGACAGCGACAAGTTCTTTCGTCTGTTATCCAGTTTGATCATGAAGTCTTCACATTCACGGTCGACGAGAGACAGTCGTTGCCGAACTCCTTCTGCATCCAGATTTCCTCTGTGAAGGAGTTGTTCGACCGTCTTCATCAGTCGTAAAACCGTTTCTTGTATTTCCTAAAAAAAAAGAAATCAGAAATTAAAATTACAATTATTTAAAAAAGACAATATATGCATGCTTATCATACGTGAGCAGGTTTCACAAGAAGCTGATATAAAGTGTCTCTCGTAACTATTGGTGAGAATGCATACATTAAACATACATGATTTCACTGTCATTTTTAGTGAGAATGCATACATTAACCATACATGATTTCACTGTCATTTTTAGTGAGAATGCATACATTAACCATACATGATTTCACTGTCATTTTTAGTGAGAATGCATACATTAACCATACATGATTTCACTGTCATTTTTAGTGAGAATGCATACATTAACCATACATGATTTCACTGTCATTTTTAGTGAGAATGCATACATTAACCATACATGGTTTCACTGTCATTTTTAGTGAGAATGCATACATTAACCATACATGATTTCACTGTCATTTTTAGTGAGAATGCATACATTAATGCATTAACTTAATGCCATAATGACACAGATCATAAAACTCAGTGTCAAACTTTTAGCAAATGTCAACGACATGCTCATGAAATGCATAAACCCAAAACCTGTAAAAAACAAGGAATGGGTCAAACGAGACCTATCATGAACAAATTGTTTCATTTTACTAACTTAGTATTGAGTTGACTGAAATTTTTCACTTCTTTGTATGGCGGTAGTTAAGTATACAGGTGGAGGAAACCAGAGCACCCAAAGTAAACACCACCTCCCACTGACAAACCTCCTCATTCAAAGTTGCATCCAGAGCAGCCGGAGCTTGATCTGAGCACAGAACCCCAATGGTCAAAAACCTTGTTGTGTCTTTCAGTACTTACTCTAGCTTAAATCAGTTATGGTTTTGTTGAGGTTATTAGTACTTACTCTAGTTTGTTGTTCACACTGGTTATGGCTTTGTTGAGGCTTTTAGTACTTACGCTGGCTTGTTGTTCAAACAGCTTATGGTTTTGTTGAGGTTATTAGTACTTACTCTGGTTTGTTGTTCACACTGGTTATGGCTTTGTTGAGGCTTTTAGTACTTATGCTGGCTTGTTGTTTAAACAGCTTATGGTTTTGTTGAGGTTATTAGTACTTACTCTGGTTTGTTGTTCATATCAGTTAAGGTTGTGTTGAGGTTTATAGTACTTACATGTATTCTAGCTTGTTGCTCAAATCAGTTACAGTTCTGATTAGGTTCTTAGTGCTCACTCTGGCTTGTTGCTCAAATCGGTTACAGTTCTGATTAGGTTCTTACTACTTACTCTGGCTTGTTGCTCAAATCGGTTACAGCTCTGATTAGGTTCTTAGTACTTACTCTGGCTTGTTGCTCAAATTGGTTACAGTTCTGATTAGGTTCTTAGTACTTACTCTGGCTTGTTGCTCAAATCAGTCACAGTTCTGATTAGGTTCTTAGTACTTACTCTGGCTTGTTGCTCAAATCGGTTATGGTCTTGTTGCAGAGCTTGTGACGAATTTGTTGAGTCGCCAAGCTCTGATCTCTTAAGGTAGGATGAGCCCACAGTTCGAAACCAGTCCAAAGCCTGCAGTAACAGCACAAACAATTAACAATATAACAGTGGACAGAGTTTTATGTCGTATTCAAGAATGTTTCAATTATATGATAGCAGCCAGCATTATGGAGGAGGAAAACAGAGAGCTCAAAGGAAACACACAAAAATTCGCAGGTTGCTGCAAGACCTTCTCACCAGAGAGAAAGCCAGCAAGAGCTGGACTTGAACTTACAGAAATCACATAGGTGAGAGGCTCCTGGGTCATTGTGCTGCACTAGTATGCTTACCACAGAGGACCCAAACTGCCAGAGAACAGCTTCTAACTCAATTTTTCTATATCTACATTGTATACAGCACAAGCCTTTGATGATTTAGCCCTGGTACAAAGACAACAGTACCGGTACAAACCTTATTGACTTCTTGATCCAACTGGCATAACTGTAGACATTGTTCTAATCTTAGTTTACGCTGCAACCACAAGTCTTCAAGGTGCCGCCGGCGATCGTGCAAAAGTTCCAAGAGATGCTCGATGCCGTAGCAGGCTGCGGTTGTAGCGTGTCGGTTCTGGGCGTCTGCATGCACACCAAGTTCTTTGATGCGATCTAGTAGACGATATCCTAAGTCCAGGGTGCTTTTTGACGATTCTAGTATACCTGGGGAGGTAGAAAGGGTCGTGGGTGAAAATACCACAAAAGTGTTATTTTATATACGAGTGAGTGAGTGAGTGAGTGAGTGCTTGGGGTTTAACGTCGTACTCAACAATTTTTCAGTCATATGACGACGAAGGAATCATTAGGGTGCATGCACGTGTAATGTGCCTCCTTGTTGCAGGACGGATTTCCACTGCTCTTTTATTTAGTGCTGCATCACTGAGACGACTTACCGAAGGCAAGTAAGCCGCCCCGCCCGAGCCATTATACTGATACGGGTCAACCAGTCGTTGCACTATCCCCTTCATGCTGAACGCCAAGCGAGGAAGTTACAACTTCCTCTTTTAAAGTCTTAGGTGTGACTCGACCAAGGATTGATCCTGGATCTACCGGTCCCGAAGTGGACATTTTATATATGTGTGGATGTCTAAAAATTGCCAAAAAATCTGAGCAAGGTTTCTGCCCATAAAAGGAAATAGTTTTCATGAATTTTTTAAGATGTAATCGGCTGTGATGTATCATTATTTTGAAAGTTTATTTATAAGTACATTTACATTTACAATATTAAATCTGATATTTGACCACTTGATATTTGACTTTTCAGTGAAAAATTTTGAACCCAGTTCTCTTGCTTACAAGTGACTTGCTCTAACCCACTATTCTGGTTACAATTTTTACCAATTCTGGCCCAAATTGCCAGCATACCTTTTTTCATGTCTTGATGCTGTTGGAGGAGGCGTTTTGCAGTTTCTACATCAGAAGCGAGGGGCAACGCAGAAAAGCCTGCTCTCGCCTGCTCCATCCGTTTGGCGAACTGTTGAATGAAACAAAACACACCAAAAATGGTAATTTGTTCTAAGTTCTTGTAAATGATAATGAAGTCGGGGGCACCACAACATAAACTAAAAGGTTTCACACCCTTTCGACTCACTTCCCGGGACCTTTGCCATTTTTATTAGGATCAACTTAGTAACAATGTATGGTTTCTGTCTTTTGTTCTCAGCTATCAGCAGAAGATCAAAGCTACCTGATCTCTTTGTTAGTCTTCAATACTAGGCCCATTGTAAACGATGCCAGGCAGTCTAGGGTTCAAATCCAGTACATTCCTTTCCATCTCTTTACCAATTTTTCAGCATGCAATTTATGCAGAGCCTACATGGTTGATCCTCGAAATTGCCGACTGTGACAGATATACATGTATAGCCCAGCAGTGCTAAATGAGAGCAATATTGATTTTCTTTTCTCACACAAGCCCAAATGGACATTGCATCTGGCAGCCTGTGGGTTCAAATTCAGATACTTCTTGCTAATCTTTTTTTTTTTTTATATTATAAACCTTATAGACATCAGGCTACCAGAAGTGGTAAAAGACTAGTAGTATGGACCCAGGAAATGTAGACAACAGGCATTATCGTAAACCTTATAGACATCAGGCTACCAGAAGTGGTAACAGACTAGTAGTATGGACCCAGGAAATGTAGACAACAGGCATTATCATAAACCTTATAGATATCAGGCTACCAGAGGTGGTAACAGACTAGTAGTATGGACCCAGGAAATGTAGACAACAGGCTACCAGAAGTTGTAAGAGGCTAGTAGCATGGACCCAGGAAGCGTTATTGGATAACAGCTTTAATTATCATTGAACCCATGTATGTCCACGTAAGTATATACATGTATGAGTCTAAAGCAGTACGCAATTCTTGTAAATAGCTTTTTTATGAAATCAAAAGTTCAACGTAAAAAAATTTGTAAAAGGGACACTTCTGCTCATGTTAAAAATCATCCATCAGAGTAAGAAACAAATTTGCATTCAAGGTTAAGGTGAAAGACTGAATTTTTTAAGGACTTGCAAAAGAAAATGATTGGAACGGTTCACTCTGACAATCCACACCAAAAAGTTTTCTTTTTTTGCAATTTGAGGATAAAAACCATGTTTCTTAGATGACTTACGTCTCCAGCGCTCTGGTAGAATGATATGCTCTCGTCCAACAGCTGTGTTCGGTATTCTAGTTTCGCGTTTAGGTCCTTCCAGGCCTCGCCGAGGGACTCCGCCATTGCGGCGTATACCTCGACGCTCTGGTCACGATCGCCGGGATTCTGCGTAGCGAAAGTGTCGGCCCGTGCGAGTAAGTTGGTGACCTCATCTTGCTTCTTCTGTAACACAAGAAACAAGGAGGAACATATATAGGTGAATTCCATGAACTTTGAGAGAAAAGTCTGTGGAGTAAATAAGGTATTTTAACTACACCTGTGAAAAGAATGAACACTGAGTGAAGAATCTTACTACTAAAATTATGTTACTGTTCAATGAAAACATCTACATTAAATGCAAAAGTCACATTTGGTAGCAGAAGGTCAAAAACATGTAATGTGTCTGAAACCGATAAATATGGCTAAACATGCATATGGAGTATTTCATGGAATATTTCAAATGTATCTATGAAATGATTTCTACAATGAAAATATGAAAAACAAAAAGCATATATAAATATTCATTAAATGAGTCAATGCAAAAACAGGTATCAAAAGTAATGTATGTTCAGGTGTAATTCAGGTGTAAATTGCCTAAGTGCCTATCCAACATCATTATCAGGAAGTTTGGACATTGGCATGTGACCCACTAGGCCTTGTTAAAACACACTATAGATTGACTTTCTTCTACATAGCTGTGAAGATACAATGTGGCTTATATGAGTGGCTTGCCAATAGTGTGTCTGTGGAATGATTGTAGTGCATACAAAATATGGTTACTGAACACGCATCTTTGGGCAGTAGCTATGACTACGTCCACAGTAGACAAAGGCTAGAGGAGTAGTAGAGGAATGCTGGTAGACAGATACAGATGTGCTACTGGTGAGTTAGTGGCATTAGGCACCGCATCCACAGACACAGCACTAACTATACATCCACACCGGACAAAGGCTAGAAGACTGGTAGTGGAATGTCATGGATCAGCCACAAGTGTGCTAGTGGTGAGCTAGTGGCATTAGGCACCACATCCACAGACACAGCACTAACTCTACATCCACACCAGACAAGGGCTAGAGGAGTGGTAGTGGAATGTCATGGACCAGCCACAAGTGTGCTAGTGGTGAGCTAGTGGCATTAGGCACCATATCCACAGACACAGCACTAACTCTACATCCACACCAGACAAGGGCTAGAGGACTGGTAGTGGAATGTCATGGACCAGCCACAAGTGTGCTAGTGGTGAGCTAGTGGCATTAGGCACCACATCCACAGACACAGCACTAACTCCACATCCACACCAGACACAAGTGTGCTAGTGGTGAGCTAGTGGCATTAGGCACCACATCCACATACACAGCACTAACTCTACATCCACACCAGACAAAGGCTTGAGGACTGGTAGTGGAATGTCATGGACCAGCCACAAGTGTGCTAGTGGTGAGCTAGTGGCATTAGGCACCGCATCCACAGACACAGTACTAACTCTACATCCACAGCAGACAAAGGCTAGAGGACTGGCAGTGGAATGTCATGGACCAGCCACAAGTGTGCTAGTGGTGAGCTAGTGGCATTAGGCACCACATCCACAGACACAGCACTAACTCCACATCCACACCAGACAAAGGCTAGAGGACTGGCAGTGGAATGTCATGGACCAGCCACAAGTGTGCTAGTGGCATTAGGCACCACATCCACAGACACAGCACTAACTCCACATCCACACCAGACAAAGGCTTGAGGACTGGTAGTGGAATGTCATGGACCAGCCACAAGTGTGCTAGTGGTGAGCTAGTGGCATTAGGCACCACATCCACAGACACAGCACTAACTCCACATCCACACCAGACACAAGTGTGCTAGTGGTGAGCTAGTGGCATTAGGCACCATATCCACAGACACAGCACTAACTCCACATCCACACCAGACAAAGGCTAGAGGAGTGGTAGTGGAATGTCAGGGACCAGCCACAAGTGTGCTAGTGGTGAGCTAGTGGAATTAGGCACCATATCCACAGACACAGTACTAACTCTACATCCACACCAGACAAAGGCTAGAGGACTGGTACTGGAATGTCATGGACCAGCCACAAGTGTGCTAGTGGTGAGCTAGTGGCATTAGGCACCGCATCCACAGACACAGCACTAACTCCACATCCACACCAGACAAAGGCTAGAGGAGTGGTAGTGGAATGTCATTGACCAGCCACAAGTGTGCTAGTGGCATTAGGCACCATATCCACAGACACAGCACTAACTCTACATCAACAGCAGACAAAGGTAAGAGGACTGGTAACAGAATGTCATGGACCAGCCACAAGTGTGCTAGTGTTGAGCTAGTGACATATGTTTGCTTATTTGTTTGATTATTGTTTAACATTTTTATTCAGAAGTTATTTAAATTCAGCCTACGTCTTTCATTTCCTTTCACTTTATAAATGTGACTTCCTGGAATTCCATGTAACTGTTGCCAGACTGTTGGCACAGGTTATCTGAGCTATTTATACCCAGGGATGTATCAGTACGAGGGATGGGCTGTAGAATGAGGTGTGGAATTTGGCTGATGCTCATCAACATGCGCAAAAAATACATGTACATCTGTAAATGTACCCACCATGTATCTGCCTTTCCAATCCTGACATACGATCATGCTTACAGACAAGCAGGAGGCAGAGGATGCTCTAAGAATTGGTGGGGGGTGTTGGGGGAGGGGTGATGGGGAAGCGAAGGGGTGTGAGAAGGTATGGTTTGTGGTACTAAAAATCATCTATCTGAGAACCAGTTGTGAGACATATTTGGTTGAGGATTGTACCTTCAGTGAATCCACCCCAATATGACCAGTGAGAACAGCATTCAAGATTGCATGAAGCCTTAATCTAAATGGTTTGTCTGACCTAGCAGGGAATGATTAGCTGTTCATATTCAGGTATACACCTGTACAGGCACCGATGTGACAAAGCCATCTTAGACTTAAGTCAAAATTTCAGTCCTTAAATCTGGTATCTTTCTTTCTGTAATTTTAGTTGAAATTTCTTGTACAATAATTTACCTAGAATTTATGCTGTCAAGCAATATTTTGCCCTGGTTATGTACGAAATAACAATTTTAAAGTGATCTGAGATTCTGACCCGAGTCTAAGGCTGCTTTGTGATCCCGGGGCCAGATTTCCAATGCAAACCTGATCACTGTCAAATTAAAAAACAATTCGTCAGTACATTTTTTTTTTATAAAAAAGATGGAATTGATTTCTAATATTTGGAAGGCAATATCATAAATGTAACTGGCTTCTTCATCAATTTTCGAAATATTATGAAGAGAACCACCAAGAATTAAAAGTAAAAAGAATATAAAAGTTTTGTCTGACTGTAATAATAAATATACTGCGGCAATTATAACCTGAGCCTAACCTGCCAATCACGATGTAAAAACAAACAATCAAATAAATAAACAACCAACCCATCCATCTAAATATGTATTCTTTACTTCAGAAATATATTCAATTACTATAAGTTCAGGCAAAAAAATGAAAAGGTAAAGAGATGGAACACTGTTAATTGAGTTTCTTGAAGTCACTTTATGAAAACGAGGATCTCTGTGCCATGTTTTTATCACATAAGTCAAACATATTTCATCCTTCAAGTGACTTTCTCCTTGTCAAAAGTGAGTGTCCCAACCAATCACTCTATTTTAGTTTCACAATATACTGAACGTCATAAAAAAAGAAGAATTGAAAAAGTCTCAGCCGTGCCCCACCCTCACTAGCCCTAAGCTCCCTCCCCACAGTAAGGAAATTGCCATGCACCTGTTGTGAGGGTGCGCTTCCAACTTCTGCTGGCTTCTGTGTTCAGATTCCATCCCAGCATGTATCAGCATTGGGGGATAATATACCATCAGTGTAAGGAATGTGACTTACAGTCATCCATCTATATGTTATCTGTCTTCCACTAACTCTATTACACCACAGTTGGGGGGGGGGGAGGGGTTGTGGGGGGAGGGGGAACTAATGTCTACCAGCTTATGATATACCTTGCCAGGTCTCTGACCAGACAACCAGCTCTAAATCCTATCTATTCTTGCTGAACATCTTGGTTGCCATGGTAACGTGGGTAACAGTATAGGGCAGATGGTAGCTCCCTGTCCTCTACCATAAAGGGCCAGCAGAGCTCAACAGGCTATAAGCTGTAGGATGCTTTTCTTAAGCTTCCAGCCAAGTCAGAGCATTACAAACTATATGTCCCTTCATTTACTGCCAACTTTCAGCCTACGCACCATGTTCTCTACTGCGCTGCTGGGTTTTTGAATCACAGAAATTCTGCAAGCAGTTCCAGCACACCAATTTTTATACAGGCAATTCATACATCAGTTTAAATTTCTTTGAGAATCACTATTATGAAGAAATTAAGAATGGTATGAAATTAAAAATTAAAACAGCACAAAACGTATCTTCAGGACTTTGATTCCCTAGTTACATGTATATACAACTTACACATATACCTTCTTTTTGTAATTACTTGCTTTCTGGCACTGGTGAGGATGGAGTCAATTTAATTGTAAAATATTTATTATTGATCATTTCACAGTAGATGTACCTACACACTCAACCGACCACATCAAACTATCAGTTTACCCAATTCACTCAGAACTCCCTCTAAAAACGCCATCACAATGGAGATAGCTAGGATTTTGCATCATGGCTACAGTGAGAAAAGCTAAGAAGCCAGGTTGATCTGAAATTGCCATGCTCTGACAGGGTGACCCTAACCTATAGGAGAGGAGAGGGTCACAGGGGCCTTAAGGTCACAATGACAGACAGCTGTTGGTGGGGGGGGGGGGGAGGGGAAGAGGGTAGATGGTGAGGGGACAAGGGAACCATGTTCCTGTATGTATCTGGTTATTGCTGGCACAATCTTATTTCCACTTTTCATTGTGATCATTGTGCAGCTTAGAATTATTTATTTATTCATCTGTTTTATATGTGGTATTCATCTGAAAGACAATAACCAAAGGTTTACTCTTTCAACACTGGAAAACAGATTAAGGGGGTGAGAACAATTTAACAGGCATTTTCTGGGAAAAAGAAAAGGTTAAAGTGTGTTTCCCCTCCCTCTATCTCCAGATTACCGTCTGCACTTTTGCAGTGGCTAACTACATGCACGTAAATGAATTAAAGACATAACAAATATAATTCACCTCCAGCCAGGTTGAACCCATGACCCATACAGCTGCTTAAAATGCTCTGTATTTTTGTTCAACTGTTTTTTCTAACAATTTCCCCTTATCTATTCAAACAAGCCTTTTCTGGTACGACAACTAGTGTTTTCAGACCTGCAGTTGCCCTCAGGTGTATTTCACAGTATTGTTTGTCCGATGTCAAGTTATTTTCTTTCTCGACTTTCCATTGTTTCTTGCACCACTTGTCGGCCCCCACCCTTAAGCTGATAGTTACAACATGCTCATTTCTTCATGTGTACATGTTATACACCCAAGTCTGCAGGCAGTCTCCACTACAGGAAGTCAATTCTGTGTTTGGCTATATACGTAGATCTACCACTGCCAAGACTATACAAGAACACCTATGTAAATCTACCACCGCTAAGATCATGCAAAAACCACCTGTGTAAATCCTTAGCACCTGGAAATCTTTTGGTCAACCGAGACCCAATGTGTGGGTAAAACACTTTTTACCTACATGGATGTAGATATACATATACATTTAGCTGTGGTATAGTCTAGAAGTTATATCTTTCCTTACATCCAAACATATGATCGCTTACCAGGATGAAAGTAACTACGTACATCTAGTTTGTCCAGATTAATAGCAGAAAACAAAAAAAGTGATCTAAGCCAGTTATCCTAAGTAAAGTTTCCTTCATTCTGTGGTTGTTCTGAGAAAGACTACTTGCAAGACGATAATAACCTGGCTTCGTTATAACATGAATGTACTTAGCTATACAGGTACCATATCCCAACAAACCTCTCATGTAACTTTAGATGCCATCCTGAATAAGATTTCTTTCAACATATGAAAATTATTTTATCTTTTTGACTAAAAAATGTCACATGTTTTGTTTGTAAATTTTGGGTTGATACAATGTTTGAAAATTTTGATTTTAGATAATGCCTTTTGATTCATGCATCTGTAGCAACAAGATAGACTCATTTGTTTTATTTATTATACGTTGTACAAGGTTATTGTACAAATGAAAGAAGATGAGGTTAATGAGGGAAATGAGGTTAATGAGGGAAATGAGGTTAATGAAGAAATGAGGCACAGCCTGGTATCATCAATCACTAACAGCAGTATATAGTTTGCAAGGATATCTAATAAACCTCCTGCCACAACAAAATCAAAAGGAGTTGGATTTTGAACACGTACCTTCAACAAGCCATCAAGAGTGATTCAAAGTTAGAAACCAGTTAGTTTTATGAGGACTGCCTGGTGTAAACCACCAATCTTTGGCAAGTTAGGAAGGACTTTCCGATGTGTGCCAGTGTAGATATGCACACCATATGGCAACCAGGCTGTGAAAATCGTCACATGGGCCTTACCAACTGCTTTTTGTCACCAAGGCTCCAAAAATAGTGCTTAGTTGGTTAGTGCGCTAGCACAGCGTAATGACCCAGGAGCCTCTCACCAATGCGGTCGCTGTGAGTTCAAGTCCCAGCCCATGCTGGCTTCCTCTCCGGCCGTACGTGGGAAGGTCTGGCAACAACCTGCAGATGGCTGTGGGTTTCTTCCGGGCTCTGCCCGGTTTCCTCCCATCATAATGCTGGATGCCGTCATATACGTGAAATATTCTTGAGTACGGCATAAAACACCAAATCAAATAAATAAATAAATAAATAAATGAATAAATAAATGAATAAATCCAAAAACAGTGGGAGTAGCTGAATACATGTATGTGCCACTTGCTGTTCAACCATGCTGTTGGCCGATGACCACGTCGCTTTTCTTAATTTCGCATAATATTTTCAATCCTCAAATGTGAAAACCTTAAGTTAATTATTGTCTTATATCGTGATTCTCCCTGAAGAATTCAACAGCTTGGTACAGGCCAAAGTAGCAACTGTAAAGATGATCAATACATCGAAATACAGAACAGCCAGTTTGCAGTGCTGGTTGTTTCTCAGGGTGGTGAACTTGGTCTGCATAGGCCTTCTTTGTTACCAGTAAGTTTACCTGTAATGACAATATATTCTCACCTGTAGTTTAGCAAGGAGTTCGTCGTGTTTCTCGGCGTAACTGTAAAGCCTCTTCCAGCGTTGCGCCGACTTCTGTGAGGTCGGGTTCCATCTGGTGGATTCGTACCCGGATCCATTCTCCGCACTGTCAACAATAACAACATCGAAAAACTGTGTTCAATAGAGTCTTATCATGTGGTCAATAGAACCTGAATCTTTAAGCTTCCATGATATGAAATATGTTCAATATTGGCTTTGTTTCACTTAAATTTACATGCAAAAACATGAATACAAACCAATGATAAAATTTTATTTTAGTCTCTTTAGAGTTAAAATGCTACTTCTGTCATCATCATGAATGCTTCGTCTTGTAACAGTCCGTTTCACTGCCTACAAAAATATACATGTACATGTACGTATAATGCTGCCTCACTGGATCAGTATACCTTGTGCTAGACACCGGACAGGACACCTCACACAGTCATAATATATAATAGCACCAGGCCAACCAGTGCTGTACTTGACCTCATTGTAATCTTTTATGGTGTCAGCTTCAGAGGAAGCACTAAAATTGCCAATTTTAAAGTCTTTGGTACACGTATGACTGAACCAAAAAAAACTCAAGACTTGCAACTTTCAACAGTTTCAATTAACAGTTTAAATAAGTTTTTAGTAAGCATTTAAAACATGAATGCTACCTTTCCAATATTTTCACCTTTGACCTTGTCATCCTATAATTACATCAGTACATGATATTACGCCTACATGTACATGATTCCCTTCCACCATTATTTCATGGCTCATTTCAATCCAAATTCCTAGTACACCCAGCATCTCCCTGATTACATAACTAGCATATGTGTCCTTAGCTCAAGACACCCATGAAGGGGCAAAATCTCCTCCCACAGCAGATGATAAATGTACTCCATCTGAAGCATTATACAGATATAGCTACAACATAGGTCTGAGCCTGCCTGTTTGTCTGTTTGCCTTGTCAGCATCTCCATCACTGATCTCAAACTATCCCACATATATACCTATTTATTTATTTGACTGGTGTTTTACGCCGTACTCAGAGTATTTCACTTATACGACGGCAGCCAGCATTATGGTGGGAGGAAAACCGGGCAGAGCACTGGGGAAAACCATGACCATCCACAGGTTGCTGTCAGACCTTCCCACATATAGACCACGCACATATAAGATTATTTCATGGATGAGTATACTGTATATAAAGTGCCTCATAAAAATATATGTCCTTATATAGGATGATTATCAGAGATCTGAGTTAACATTCAACTGCTTTCTAATTATTTGAGACATTTCCTAACATCTGACCTCACTCACGAATACTCTACAATACGACGCAATAGGACACTGAAAACCTTCACCCCAGCTGAAAATGAAGAGTTTTGTTTTCATTCCCACATATCCAAACGTCATTTTTTAGAAACTTTTGTAAAACTTTTCTTCTCCTACAATAACATTTTCTCATTGAAAATTTGTCTCATCTAAACAGTGTCATTAAAAACAAGGAGTGTATTACCAAGTACTGTGCTTTTTATTCCATGCTAAATTAACCCAACTATGTACACGTATGTCCAGAGCAATTTAGCTGGGAACCCAATTTGATCAAATTCACACAATATACGAAGCAATTATTGCAATGAAACAAGCAATGAATAAGAATGAATGAATTCATTAAATTATGCAAAACTAAGATGGAGCTGATTTTCAATCTTCATGTGACGCCGCAATGGAGGAACCTGGATAAAAATTTTACCAAAAAGGTTTCCTGCAGGTTTTTGCTGTAGGAAACTACAGCAGAAACTCCACATTTAAATAGCTGTAGAAAATAATAAAATCTAATATCAACAAACACTGGCTAAGTAATTTTGCAAAACTTTCTGCAAAACTGCAAAACTAACACACTTGTCTCAAAAGAAAGAAGAAAAAAAAAAACAAAAAAAAACAAAAAAAAATCAGAAATGTTCCAGGTTGCAGTATTTGAAGTCTAAGGTATTCATGTTAAGAGTGTGGCATGAGGTGGGTAGGGGGATGACTGGTTAGGGCTGGGTAGCGGATGTATGGTATGACAGATGCACTAGTCTACAGGCCGCCCCTAGGCCTCTAGGCACTTGATACCATGTGGAACATCTGTATAGGACAGAGGAAGAGTACATGATACTGCGCAGAAGCTGTGCTCAAGATAGAGCTGTACACCAGGTAAAAATAACTCAACAGACCCCTGGTGCCTTGCCAAAATAACATCCTTTTTTTGTTTTTTGCTTTTCTACTTTTTTTTTTCCATTTTATTGTTTCTAGACTAGATAGTGTGTTCTACAAGGGTGCGGGGGAAGATTCGCACAGAAATGATGATGGTCTATGTAAATGAGAGACAGAAAAAAGGTGCTGCCTATTATAAGTATATCAATACATATTATTTAAACTCTATAGCAACATTATCTTATTACATGGCTCCCTCTATGGCCGTACCTGGGAAGGTCTGCAAGCAACCTGCAGATGGTCGTGGGTTTCCCCCGGGCTGTGCTCGGTTTCCACCCACCCTAAATGCTGGCTGCCATCGTATAAGTGATTAATTCTTGAGTATGGCGTAAAACACCATCAAATAAATAAATAAATCTTTATTACATCAACTATTTTCAACATGCGATTTTTTTCTGTGTGGACACTTGAGATTTGCAGCACCAGAGTGCAGAATTTAGGCACCTATAAAGAACTTCCCTTGCCAGAACTTCCCTGCCAGGAACTTCCCTTGCCAGAACTTCCCCCTGCCAATTCTATGCCCTTCTTTCTCCGAGAGGTCACAGGTGATGTGCTCATTTAGGCACCTTTATGTATCTTTTCTTGCCAGAACTTAGAACCTGCCAAATCCATGCCCTTCCATTTCTCAGAAAACAGCGAGAATGATCTCCAAAAGCTGGCTTCGTATTTTGGCAACATTTACTTTCTGATGTTTGAGATAGAGACAAGGCCATAGCAAAGGGCAGCCATTTTGGCAGGCACGAGGATGGTTTTTCAAAGTTCGTTGTTTACCTCAGGCATAAACAACATCAGCAGAGACTGGAATTCTGGCAGCAAGCAAGCGAGCAGTAGAAAGCATTACATAACACATCATACGATATAACTGATGTACACTTATCATCCAAAAAAAAAAAACTCCAACTTATTGGACCTTTGATCTATCTGATTTTATCCTTTTCTATTTGGTCAAAATTATAATTCTTTCCATTTGGTCATGCAAATCTTATTTCTTTACAACTCAAGTGTTTTTCTAAGCACTCTCAAGATACACACATATTTTCATGTTTTTACGCTTTTACCTTGATAATTTTTTCCCCTAAAAAAAAAAAAAGATTTCTATTTTCAACACACTGCAGACTTGTTTGTTTTTTCCTGAACATAAGTTTTATTAAAAGCTGCATTCAAATTACTTACACAATACACCACCCAAGCTTTTAAAGGAACGTAATTTGTAACTATAGGTATTACCTCAAATGTAGGCCCTCTCTAAACGTACATTGTGTTTAGCCTATATACAGGCACTACTTTCTTCAAACCTAAAAATTGTCCAGTGGGACTATTTTTAGAATGCTACACAGTTTAGAGTGGAAATTTGAGACCCTTGGGTCTTAATATTCTTCTAACACCATCCACATGTTGTTGGGGCTACTGGGGTGGCAGTTACCACAGAAACCAGGGCATTCTCTGTACCCATTTACCACTCTTCTGTCAGAGGGAC
The DNA here is from genome assembly GCF_032854445.1 of Liolophura sinensis. Lineage (NCBI taxonomy): Eukaryota > Metazoa > Mollusca > Polyplacophora > Chitonida > Chitonidae > Liolophura > Liolophura sinensis. The sequence goes on along the minus strand of NC_088298.1, from coordinate 18,970,584 downwards.
TTCTGACAAGTGGGGTGTTGACAAAATAAACACAAGCAAACCATAGATTATCAAAAATAGTATTATAAAATTTCAGTAACAGTAGCAAATTTCATTACTACAATACTATTCTTTTCAGGACAATATTAATACTTCCCCACAAAATCAAATAAAAATAAAAACTTTTTTTTTTGCCAATCATTTATCTGTTTCTGAATTTTGATGTGGTCTTATTTTTTTAAATTATTGATTTGGAATAATCAAAATATCTGATTATTTTATTTTTAAATGGTCATATTCTTAAAAGAAGTAATACACAAATCTCATCAAATAACTGCCTTAAAACAGACAATCTTTCCTTAATTATCATCTTTCCACAAAAAATAAAATGACAGAAACTCTGTTTTCAATACCAGGAAACCGTTAGGTCTGATCAGAAGGAGGCTTAATAACATCTACAACCAAACTAATCCTCATCTCTCAACATCTCAGAATTCATTATATTTAAGGTCTTTTGGTTCTCTTCACCATTACTCTTAGTTGTTTTACACACTTAACTGTTGTGAGTAAAGGGTACAGGACAGACTCATACCCAAAAGTGTAAAACTGGTATGGAGGGAGGCTGCAGTATGTGCATGTGTGTGTTTCTAGGGAAGGGAGTTAGGTTAAGCGAGGCTTTTGAAACCGGAGACTAACTTTTGTGTGGGTGGAAATGGTACAAGTCATCGCCACTGTTACACTTATAGTATACGTAAACCCCGTCTCTACAGCCTCTGAGTCAGATGACCAGGCATAGAGAACCTACAAGAGTTGCCTAAAACCCTGTGAAACTTTGTAAACAACGCCATTAGGTTAGCCATATACCAGAATTCATATCCCCATATTTAAGTTATGAGTCACTCAAACAAATAGCTTAAGTATGAAATGAAATTTAAAACTGATAATTAGTGAATCTACGAATACCTAATATCATGATATTTATAAATACATGTACATATATTTTGATAGAACTGTAGAAATTTTCTCGCCTGTGATTTTTACCACTAAAACATCAATCCAATAAATATAGAAATAATCCATAAATTATCACAACAATTCTCTAAAATGATCATTTACTTAAAACCTGTACAGGTCCACTACTGGGTTGACAGTTCTAATCCTGGACTAGGCAATTTTTTGTTTTTCGTTTAACCTCTAGATGTAAAGCTTTTTGAATTAAGCAGCCTTGCACACTCAAAAGTTACAAAGAGTTCTCAAGATGATGGACCATTTGTCAATGAAAAAATTATGCTAAATCCCCCCCCCCCCACCCAAAAAAAAAAACAGAACACCATGGAATTTTGCAAGTCTTACCCGTAGTATGGCGAGAATGATTCTGGCTTTACCGGCCTGTACTGCCACAGTCGTGATTGTGGTCGTAGAACCTGGTATCTCCGATAATTGTGACTGGCTTTCCGCCATTTTTCTCTCCTGTCCGTATCCTCAAAATCACTAAACTTCGCGTAATATAATGGCACAAACATAAGTACGTTTTAACACAATCGAAAACTGGGCATAGGACCCTGTTAATCAGGCATGCATGCAAAGACGTGTTTTTACTGGCTCTAAACAATCTACTCTGAGCTTGGCTGCCTGGCTAAGGGGAGATATAGCAGACTGAGAGGGGCTGTGGTATAGCTCTGCTGACTTACAGGGGAGAAAGGCAGGCAGTGGAAACCATGTTTTCATTTCTTAACACAAATAATCAGATTTATGACAAACGTTTTGGATGAAAGTTTTCAGAATCATGCACATATAAGTAAAAATGTAATTTACCCCTGATACTTTTCATTCTTTTGCTCATTTTCAACTGACCTGATTTTCTTCTCTCAACCTTCAAGAGTCAAGTGGACTGTTCCCTTGGTGATGAGGTTACCCCAAATATGGTAAGACAGTAGATGAGAGTAAGGAAGAGCTCTGGGAGTGTGTTCATACAGCTACTGACATAAGCTGTTTCCACTGGCAGGCTGGCATACCGCCCTTCTCGGACCAATCTAAACCCATTAGATGTTTCCAGGCAGTGGGTCTACATGCACTTGTCTATCCCAACGCATTCGCCACACAGTTTGCATCATTTTAGCCACTATACTTTATATATAATCAAAAAAAAATTCACACATTGCCTACAATGATCAAAAGATTGTCTTGTTGGCCAATTGAACAACATTTTCAGAAACTTAAGAGTTGAGATCAGCATCATGCCTGTTTAACTAAATGTAAACGAACAATTTGAAGGGAAAATGAAGAAGCTTAATCTTACTAAAGAAAAATGTTTTAGTGTGATCATCTCACCTACTGACATACGTTACACAGAAACCGATGAAAATCCATAATCGTTCATCTTTGCAATTAGTAACATTTTATGTTTATATCTTGTTGCACTGTGGGGTATATATAATGTGAAACATGTCTAGAACTTCACTAATGCCTAGAATAACAATATATATATATTTTTTAAAAGAGTGCACGTTGTTAACAAAAACAAATGATAACTTTTGCATTAACCCTCATTATTTCCATCTGAGCATAAGTTTTCAATGTATATCAGGTTAACATTAATTTTTACATAATGTTATTTGTACACACCTTAGACTTGGTTACGATAACATAAAAATACTATATTTATTTACTTATTTATTTAATTAATTGGTGTTTTATGCCGTACTAGAGAATATAAAAATATTATAATTAGATGTTATAAGAACACACATGTAAAGCTAAAGTATGCACGTAGATATATGAAAAAATACATTATATACAAGCTCCCAAAACTACAGTGTCTTTATAATTACTTGCTGGAAGGTAACATCTCCCAAGTCCCATACTTTTGTCATTTATAAATACCAGTCTGAGGATCTATTGATAAACAAAAGCCAGGGCAATGCCTACAGAAAATGTAAATGTTTTTCGCTAAAAAAATCTGCCTGAGTAAGTTGGCAAAAACAAAGGTCCAGTCATTTTGGTTTGATGCCAGATTTGTTCAGCTATACATGTACCTTAGGAACGTCCGACATATGTCAGCATCCAGTCAGTGTCTGGGTAGAGATTCCTGTGGGTGGGGGATAGGGGCGCTGTGCACAGAGCTTAAGATAGGTTTAGGTGTGGGAGTACCGAGAAGGTAGCACGTAAGGTTTGGGAGAAGGGATTGAGGGAAGAGGTGAAGGTCCTCACGGAATGCAATTAGGTGGCACTGCATGTTTCATTGTTATACATTATTTATCATGGGCAGCTTCAACATATTTCTGGCAAGATAAACACAGCGGGGACGGGGTGTAAAATGGACAAAAACAACTCGGGTCATAAAAGACATCTGAATGTATTAAACTATGGCTTATCAGCTGATAAAGTAGAGATTCATGGAAAATGGTGAGAAATCCTGAAAATTCTTCAGAAACTGAAGCTACAAAGTACATTACAAGCCGGATCCTAACCATCAATCCTATACCCATTGTGGCCGGAGAAACGATGACGGTCGGCCTTTGGTCAACCTACGTACACTGACCATGCACCATCATTTGCATACCATGACGCAATCCTCTGGCCATCGTACGCCGACCCTCGACAGAAGGTCAGTCACCCATGATCATCAAATGTTTTAACCCCTAAATACAGATCGACTTCCTGTAAACCCTCACGTCGTCATGAACACCATGATGGCTCTCAGCAGATCTACATGAACATGAATTTCGCACAAAAATTTAGAGTTTTAAGAGGTTACCGTTTGGGACCCCCACTGTATTAGTCCCCCCACCCCTATACACCGTTCTTTTGAAACAAGGGATTTAAGTTTGTGTCAGACATCTTGAGTATACGATATTTTGCTTTAATATAAACTGCTTCATTAGTTATTAAATAACAAGCGTTAATGTGCCTGCAAAAATATGTATATGTAACACATTGCTTTTACTATACAACCGTGGTGGTGTTTCAGAATTTGGAACTCGAGTGCTTTGGTTATCAGATTTTTTAACACAAAAGAAAAATTCTAAAAAAATAAATCCAACCCTTTTCTTGCTGTTTTTAATGGTCTTTCATTTTATTGGATCAAACAAAGTTCTCTGTTTTTTTTTTTTATTTGACTGGTGTTTTACACCGTACTAAAGAATACATCATTTACACAAGGATACCTAGCATTAAGGTGGGAGGAAACTGGGTGGAGCCAACGGGAGCCAACAGAAGCCCCACGGCCGTCTGCAGGCAGGTTGCTGGCTATACGTTCTTTAAATTTTAATACAATGAAATGCTATGCGAAATGCATGTATGACACATGTATGTCTGAGTCATATGGTCCATACTGGTTCAGTGATTCCTACAATTTCTCTCTGTTAATAACAAAAAAAACTGGACAAATTACACTTTAAAAAGTTTGTCAGTCTTGGAAAATCATTAATTAAAAACTATATAAATTTAGTTAAAAACCCAGAGTTGGCAGACATACAAGTACAGTAGTTAATTACCAGGTTTCCCACATGTACAGGTTGCCATAGCAATGGAAGAGTATACCTGACATGCCCAGACACATGACATTGTTGGCAGTGTGCAAATACGCAGAGGAGCACAAAAAAATATCCTAAGCATGTGGCAACCAATAATATGAAGCCGATTCAGCCTGACCGTAACCATAGAAACACGCCTCAAGATTGTATAAGTGTTTGTTACAGCATTAGGTCAATCTCAAAATCTCCCAAAAATCATGGGATCCAGGAGAATAATCTAAACACATATCTGGGCACTCACGTATATCATAACTGATTCTTGGTACTAGGTTTTTGTGATAATGGCAAAGAATAAAAATTTTACCAAATTATTTGTATGTCTGAACTTCATGGTTCCATTCTTTTTATAGCCATCCTGAAACCATGAGATTCCTGATTTATGACCAGTATATATGCACTCACAGGTACATCTGTGGCACCTAAAGGTTGACTCACTCATTAAGTTAAGGTGTCAATTTTGCCATGACTGTCTGTCATGACACCAATGAAGCAGTGAGTTCAAATCCAGCTCTAGCTGCTTCAGCTACATGTACATGCATGGGAAAAAGACTGAAATAAAACATTTCTTACTCTTGACCAAAACCAAACAAATTTACCTTTTCCATTTCTGCCAGAAGCTTGTCACCATTTTCCTTGGTGCCATGGCTACCACTTGGAGAAGCTGGTGACCTCTGGCCTTCATACGGAGCAGAAGCTAGCTGCTGGTACGCCTGTTGCCTGACAACATCACCAGGATGGGGAGAGCGAGCAAGCGATGACCCTTGCGATGATGGAAGTGCCAGCGATGACCTCTGTGAGGAAGGAAGCGCTAACGACGACCTCTGTGACCCGGGTAAAACCTGTTGTGACATGGATGTTCTTGGCGACCTTGACCCTGGTGACCCTGCATGGCCATGTGAGATCTGTAATGCCGACTGTGACCTCTGAGGAACAGGAGAAGACAAGTTCCCATCAGACGGAAATCGGTGATGGTGGCCAGAACTCTGTGGTGAGGAACCACCATCGAGAAAGTCACTTCCTACTGCCAGGTTGCGCAGGCTCCCCGTCTGCAAGGGTGTTTCGGCAGCAGAGCGACGGCCATTTTGAAACAAACTGTGACGTTTTGCTGGGATGGGTGCTGTAAGATTTGTGAGAGATTGACTGTGAGGTTTAGCTTGCTGAGCAACAATGTCCATCACACGCGCCCAGCGTTTTTCCAATTCCCCGAGTTTTCTGTTAACACGTTTTTGCTTGTTTCGGATTGTATCCCTTGCACCTTCATCATCAATGCTCAGCCTCTTGTTCTTCCTAAAATGAAGAAAAAAACCCAGATAAGTCGGTGACTTTATATCTCATGAAAAATATTCAATAGATGCAATCTAGATGAAGGATTCAATCAGTGGAATTTGCCCCACATATTCTGCTTAGATTATATCCACCACTAAATCTTTCACATCATATGCAAGTCAGTATTGTTCAATTCAAGGCAACATTTGAAACTGCTTGTGCTTCATCTGGCAACACAAACCTTTATGTAGTTATTAAAATTTATAAGCATAATCTGTGTATTTAGAGAAATACTTACAATTGTGTATGTGTAATGATCACCCTGAATTGTAAGATGAACTTCATGTAAGACTGCATCAAAACGCCTCTGTGACGTCACTCCCTGTATATTGTGTATAGTATATTCAATCCCCACACAGCTGTTAGATTGCCTTAAACACATGTGATGACACCAGTGATGACTGAACAACAGGTATAAGGTTACACGATCAGGTGACCTCACAGAAGCGTTTTGGTGCAGTCTTAGATGAAGTTCATATCAGACTCACCCATCAAATGAGAGGATTGGCAGTGAGAGTCTGTCATGTAGAGCTGAGGACATGTGCTCTGTCTCCTTGTGGTCCTTCAGGATGTCCTCATGGGTGGGAGTGTACTTCTCCACAATCTGGGCAGGGGTTAACCCCTGGGGCTGCTGAAGGATGACGTTTAATTGGTCGATGCGATTCAGAAGCTGAAACAGCCAGGAATGGTTCTTATTTTCCATTTTACTCGATGATGATAGTCTTAATGGTGTATGTACAGCTACCATTAGAATTTTTTTTGCGTCAATGGACCCTATAGAACCTGAAGATATGCATGTTTTGGCAGGTTGTGTAACAGCCAATGCTATCAAACTGTGTCGCACGATGATCAAAATACAAGTCGGATAAACCTATTTGAAATTCTTAGGTGAAGCAGTTGTTGAAATAAAGGGTTGCAGAGCACAAAAATGGGGCATAGCTGCATTAAAACTGAAAGTAATGTGATGGTTGATGCAGAAGTGAAGTAATTTAATAACTCTTAAGTGTAGTAATTAAGTCAGTAGATATGGCTGCAAAGTTTACATACAGACTGATGGACTGCTATACCATAATACAGCCCGTATTAAACAAAGCCCCAAACTTCAACTGGGTGATGCACTTTGGATTTCACTACTCTGTAAGCATTACTTTATCAGCAGATGCCATATAAGCGGCCGCCACGGTAAGTCTTCCTGCCCTCTCATGTGTCCCCTGCGAGAATCGCTTCCACGCTGCCTCCAACCGTTCCAACTGCTCTTGATTAGGGTTGAGGTCATAGCGCAGTGACCTCCGTAGCACCAGAGCAGCTTGGAGCAACTGTTTGCCATATTCGTATGTTCCCTGCGAAACGTAACGCATTTTACATTGTCAGATAGGAAACATACTCAACCACCACAACATGTTAAAGAACGAAAATATTTCAAAGAAAGAAAATTTTTGCAAAATAAGTTACAAAATATGTCCAAGAAACAAAATACACTCCAAAAAAAAAGCATGATCAGGGATCATACAGTGTTCAAGATTTATTTATTTGATTTTTGTTTTACACCATACTCAAGGGATATTTCACTTATATGACAGCGGCCAGCCTTATAGTCAGGGGGGAAACCCATGATCATCTGCAGGTTGCCACAAGACCTTTCAACATATGGTCACAGTGTTCAAGAAACAAAGCACATGTATGATCTATTTATTTATTCACTGATGTCATTGGTGTTAAACAAAATGTATGTCTGTTGTGTTATATTGCTGAGGAAACCAGAGTACATGGAGGAAACCCGTGTATAAAGAGGAAACCAGAGTACGTGGAGGAAATCAGTGTATGAAGAGGAAACCAGAGTAGGTAAAGGAAACCAGAATGGGTAGAAGAAACCAAAATGCATAGAGGAAACCAGAATGCATAGAGGAAACCAGAGTACATGGAGGAAATCAGAATACATAGAGAAAACCAGAGTACGTAGAGGAAACCAGAGTATGTAGAGAAAACCAGAGTATGTAGAGGACACTAGAGTATATAGAGGAAACCAGAGTATTTATAAATATAGAGAAAAACAGAGTATGTACACAAAACCAGACAATGTAGAGGAAAGCAAAGTACCTGGACAAAGCCAGAGTACCTAGAGGAAATCAGAGGATCCAAAAGAAATTAGAGTATACACAGGACTGAGAACACCTTGTTGAAACAAAAGTACCCAGAGGGAAAAAAAAAGAGTACTCAGAGGGAAAAAAAAGAGAGTACCTACAGGAGATCACACATTTGTGAGGTACCTGATAAACCACCTGACTTGATTCACAACCAAAATTTTTTTATTCAACACTGGCCAAAGACTTTCCAACATAACATTTGATAGGTTTGTGGGTGGGTTATATTTCTGATTTGTTTTCAACAGGGCAAAGCTTTACCAGAGCTGTAGACTGGAAGTTCTTATGCTGTGACTGTAGATTCTGAGCTTCATGTGATGTCTGCCCCATTTCCTGCTGGGTGGCCATCATTGTGTCGCAAAGCTCGTTTATCCAATTGATGGCCTAAAACGAAAACAGAGGGAACGCAATGTCACATAATTTGTTTATCCATTTGATGGTCTGGAGGGAAACGGAGAAAATAGAATGTCACATCACTCATTTACCAAACTGATGGTCTGTAGGGAAAACAGCGGGGATATAATGTCACATAACTCATTTACCCAGTTGATGGTTTGTAGGGAAAACAGGGGGTGATATAATGTCACAATTTGTTTACCCAGTTGATGATCTGTAGGGAAAAAAGGGGGATATAATATCACATAATTTGTTTACCCAGCTGATGGTCTGTAGGGAAAACAGGTGGGTGGGGGGATATAATATCACATAATTTTTTTACCCAGCTGATGGTCTGTAGGGAAAACAGGGGGGATATAATATCACATAATTTTTTTACCCAGCTGATGGTCTGTAGGGAAAAAAGGGGGATATAATATCACATAATTTGTTTACCCAGCTGATGGTCTGTAGGGAAAACAGGTGGGGGGGATATAATATCACATAATTTGTTTACCCAGCTGATGGTCTGTAGGGAAAACAGGGGGGATATAATATCACATAATTTGTTTACCCAGCTGATGGTCTGTAGGGAAAACAGGTGGGGGGGATATAATATCACATAATTTTTTTACCCAGCTGATGGTCTGTAGGGAAAACAGGGGGATATAATGTCACATAATTTGTTTATCTATTTGATGGTCTGGAGAGAAAATATGGGGAATGTAATGTATACAATTTGTTTATCCAGTTGGTGGCCTGTAAGGGAGACACCGAAGCTGTAAGTTTCTAAGTTTTCAAGTCTAAATTTGACAGGTGCACATCGGGACATATAGTTGTACGACAGAAATAATCAAATATGTAAACAGTCCTTTGTCTGCATAACTCTCACAGATGTATACTTGGATATCAAAACAGAAAAAGTAATCAAACATGCACCTGCTCAGCGTCTCTCTCACAGGTACGCAATTGTAAGATCTGTTGGAGTTTGAGGCGCCGGACATCGGCTAACTCGTCACACCTCATCTTCCTCTCCTGAAGCTCCTCCAGTTTTCGGGAGATGTACTTGATGTGTTTGTCATGGTCGGGTGTGATGTCCTTGCCAAAAGCATTCTTGATGGGGATGGAGAGTTCATCCAGTAAACTTTGACCAACAACCAAGGTGTTCTCTCCAGTGGAATCTGGAACCAGGGTTATGGAGGAACATCTTAGAGCACTCACAAAATCATGGAAAACAACTTCACCAGAACAAGTAAAGTCCTGACAAAAGAACAGGGCTTTGGACAACTGCGTAAAGATGTTCATGAATAAAAGGAATGGATAGTTTTATTTTGAGGAAGCCTTTCATGTAACTAAGTAAAGATGTTCATGAACAAAAGGAATGGATAGCTTTATTTTGAGGAAGCCTTTAATGTAACTAGGTAAAGATGTTCATGAGCAAAAGGAATGGATAGTTTTATTTTGAGGAAGCCTTTAATGTAACTAGGTAAAGATGTTCATTGACAAAAGGAATGAATAGCTTTATTTTGAGGAAGCATTTAATGTAACGACGTAAATATGTTCATGAGCAAAAGGAATGGATAGTTTTATTTTGAGGAAGCCTTTAATGTAACTAGGTAAAGATGTTCATGAACAAAAGGAATGGATAGTTTTATTTTGAGGAAGCCTTTAATGTAACGACGTAAAGATGTTCATGAGCAAAAGGAATGGATAGTTTTATTTTGAGGAAGCCTTTAATGTAACTAGGTAAAGATGTTCATGAGCAAAAGGAATGGATAGTTTTATTTTGAGGAAGCCTTTAATGTAACTAGGTAAAGATGTTCATGAACAAAAGGAATGAATAGCTTTCTTTTCAGGAAGCCTTTAATGTAACTAGGTAAAGATGTTCATGAGCAAAAGGAATGGATAGTTTTATTTTGAGGAAGCCTTTAATGTAACTAGGTAAAGATGTTCATGAGCAAAAGGAATGGATAGTTTTATTTTGAGGAAGCCTTTAATGTAACTAGGTAAAGATGTTCATGAGCAAAAGGAATGGATAGTTTTATTTTGAGGAAGCATTTAATGTAACTAGGTAAAGATGTTCATGAACAAAAGGAATGAATAGCTTTATTTTGAGGAAGCCTTTAATGTAACTAGGTAAAGATGTTCATGAACAAAAGGAATGGATAGTTTTATTTTGGGGAAGCCTTTAATGCTGACGGTACATTTTCTTTCATAAGTGGTATTTTTCCTTGCTTGTAAGGCATGAAATTAAAATTCCCTTTCCCCCACTGTGCCAAAAAATAGGCACATTTTTGTGACGCAAATAGTTATACTGCAAATTGCTACAAAATAAATTTGGTAGATTGGTGTTTTACACTGTACTCAAGATACGTCACTTCCAGCGGCCAGCATTATGATGGGAGGAAACCTGGCGGAGCCCGGAGGAAGCCTACAACCTTCCACTGCTGACAGACCTTCCCATGTACGGCCATAGAAGAAGCCAGGATGAGCTGGACTTGAACTCCAGTGAATGCATTGGTGAGAGGTTCCTACGTCATTGTGCCATGCTAGACCAAATATTTTTTTTTTAAAATAATGCCACAGTTTTAGAGTATGCCATGTCAAATCAAAAGTGATTTATCATGTTCTTTTCATTTATTTATTGATTCGGTTGCTGTTTTTAATGCCTTTCTAAATGAATGGCTATGCATTAATTCCACTTCAGAATACTTCAGCCATATTGTGGCGACAAGTGCCCTGCTCAAGAATATTTCATGTTTCCCTGATTAAAGGGTGGGACACAAACCACCGCCCTTCATCAGATAGCTGTAAATTTCCTGATTTACAGCCACGGCAAATGTTAGGTCCATTTCAAGAATAAGGAACAAATTATTTAAAGCTTCACAATGCTTTGAGGTTATGTGTAATTCAAATCACCTCCCACATTTGTGATGATTTTAAAAAAAACCTTACCGACAGAGTCACATTTTTCCTGTAGAGTTTTGATGGCTTCTTCGGCTGTATCAACATCATCAATGTCAACGTCTGTACACAAGAGCTCTAAGAGGTCATCTAGCTTCTCAGAAAACTGCAAGTCATGATAGCATACATGAAGGAGCGCGTTAACATTTTCTCAATACATTATCGATGCATTTAACATATTAATAAAAGGTTATAATTTAGTGAGAACATTTCACCCCAAATATAAAGCAAACAAAATCAAAGCCAGTGAGCATCACAAAACATAAAATGGAATAATAACATACATGTACCATATAACAAAAAAAAACTATTCACCAGGTGGGCAAAAAAAGAAAGAAAAAAAATATTAAAAAATATGAAAAACCCTTTTAATTTTGCAATTATTCAAAGTGTTCACTTGACAAACATAATTCAACAAACAGTAGACAAAATGTAGGTGAAATAGTATTAAAACAGCAAAAAACAAGACCGAGGCCAGGTGAAAATTCCTCATTTTTGTCATTAGTTCAACACTAACCCAATTTGAGCAGGCTTCCAGTACTACACCACAATTTCCCTGGTCAGAGCGAGGTGTTAAATTATTGGTGACATCTAGAACTTACATGTATATTACAGTGATTATAGAAACCAGAGTGACCCAGAAAAACCGACCATCTTTTCCACAAAACTAAAAAAACCTCCTGACTTAAAGCCGCAGTGAAAACAGCTGACCCCAGTAGATTGCTGTGAGTCAACAAAGTGATGAAATGGGTGAGTGAGTGCTTGGGGTTTAACATTGTACTTAACAATTTTTCAGTCATATCACAACAAAGGAATCCTTAGAATACATGTAATGTGCCTCCTTGTTGCAGGACGGATTTCCACCGCCCTTTTATCTAGTGCTGCTTCACTCAGACGCCTTACCGAAGGAAAGCAAGCCGCACCGCCCGAGCATTATACTGATATGGGTCAACCAGTCGTTGCACTATCCTCTTCATGCTAAATGCCAAGCAAAAGTTACAACTTCCTCTTTTAAGGTCTTTGGTGTGACTCGACCCAGGATTGACCGAAGTGGACGCTCTACCAACTGTGCTATCAGGGCCGGTCCAAAGTGCTAAAACCATTTCAGGAAAACTCTGGCAACCCCAAGTACCCCTGGGGATAGACAGTTACCTGTTCAGCAAGACGATGGAAGCGGACGGAATTGATCAGTAGAGTCCTTCTCCTCTCCAGCCGCGTAGCAAAGCTGCGACAAACTGTGTCCATGTAGTCCCTCTGAGATATGATGTCCTCCTTAGACAGGTGATCTTGCTTGATCATCTCTTCAGCAACGTGACGAAATTCTGCGTACTCCCCATATGTGTTCTGAAACAAAACACATCCAGCAAGGTTTCACAAATCACAAAGAAAATTACAAAAGCATCTGATGACAGTTAATCTTTACACTGGCACTTGTACACCCTATAAGTGTATACTTTTTAATGGACAACAATTTGTATTTGTAAGGTAGAATTACAGAGTGAATAATTTTTGTGGTATAAATAATATTTTTCAAAAGCAGACAATACCAAAAATTGCACTGTTATAGGCCACTTTTAATTTATTCTTAGTTTCTCCTGACCCTGATGGTGAAATTAAAAGTACTAAGTGAAAGTATTGTTGTTTTTTAGAGAATAGGTATGTGAGTTTGAAAAAAGTTCTGTTTTAAAATCCACATGAATATTCATTAGAAATCACTGATCAATTACTAGTGGTCTTAATATCAAATCAAGTCCCACTTAACCACTGCTCTACCCACTCCTCCAAGGACTGATTAATGTTTTTTCTTAAGACTCAACTTTAATAAAATTTTTTCTTTCTTTTAAATTTAATGGGAAACTTGTGATACTCTTTCCAACATTTACCACAGGTGTCCCTTTGTTCTCCCTTGTGGCAGGTCACACCCTAAGGTACCGGGTATATGAGTGGTTATGAAAGATTTACATAAAAGCAGTACACATGCACTGCAGCATCACAGCAGAAGACAATGGGTTATTATTGCATTGTGCATTATTCTTCTATTCCAATTATCTTTCACCTAATGTAGTTTGGGGACATACTGAATATTCTTTCACCCATTCCATCAGCACACCACAAATACACTGCAGGCACACTACTGGCAGGCTACTGGGTGGCAGGCTACAGGTTAGCCTATATAACAACCCTAACAGCTGCCTCTGTGGCTCAGTCGGTTAGCGCGCTAGCGCAGCGTAATGACCCAGGAGCCTCTCACCAATGCAGTTGCTGTGAGTTCAAGTCCAGCTCATGCTGGCTTCCTCTCTGGCCGTAAGTGGGAAGGTCTGCCAGCAAGCTGCGAATGATCGTGGGTTTCCCTTGGTCTCTGCCCGGTTTCCACCCACCATAATGCTGGCCGCCATCGTATAAGTGAAATATTCTTGAGTACGGCGTAAAACACCAATCAATAAATAAATAAATAAATACCATATCCCTAACAGTACGGTTTTAATGTTGCTCACCGTGCACTTGAGCTCTATCTCCTCATGTCTCCGTCTCAATTCCTCTGCAGCCTCACATGACTCTCCAATGTCCACCTGTGATGCCAGCAACTTCTCTCCAGGACCCAACACCCAGTTGACCACCTGTGTATGTTAAAACCACAAGGGTAGGTGAGTATCTATCAGAAGGATGTTTATCTATCCTGATAAACGTAGCTTTGAGCATTATTTCTGCCATGCATGTATCATGGCAAAGTCCTCTCACAGCAGTTCGCGACATGCACACATATACATGCTCAGTCCTCCCCCAAGGGAACACCGTGCTGAAAACACCAGAAGGGACATCCAAGCCTGTGACGTGTAGAGACACTGAGCAGGCCACTGAGTCGGAACCTTGTACTGAACACTTCTCCAGCCATACATGGGAAGGTCCACCAGCAAAATGTGGATAATCGTGGTTTCCTCACAGACTCTGCCCAGTTTCCTCCAACCATAATACAGGCCATCGTCCTATAAGTGATGTTCAATGTACAGGCCTACTTCAATGTACTGGCCTACTTCAATGTACTGGCCTACTTCAATGTACAGGCCTACTTCAATGTACAGGCCTATTCAATGTACTGGCCTACTTTGTAAAATGTAAATATATCAAGCAAGTTTTTACCTAAATCAAAATATGGAAATTAAGACATTTGTGTTCAATGTACCTATCCCTGCTCTCAGCTAATAGGCAATGAGTTCGTCCCTAGAACAGGTGGCTAGGATTGACTGATTGATTGTTTCAGCCCATTACTTAATAATTTATCATTTATATGATGACGGTCTGTTTCATTGGAGACCGTAGTGCCTTGAACTAAACGAACCACCTTCAGCTCATTCCGAGCTATACTTTTCTCCTTATAGCAGCCATCAATCCTTCATCTTACCTTTTTGAAGCCACTTTCCAGCTCAGAGAACTGCACATTGTGGCTGAGGGCCTGATCTTGATCATCCAGAAACTCCTGGACTTTGTCCACTTTTACTTCAAGGTATTGAATCATTCGCTTCACCTGGCGCTGTGATTCCAAGTTGTCCAGGGTGCTGGCATCGTTATGGAAACCAGACGTGCCTTCACGCTGTAACTGGTTAAGGACATCTCGGCCTGGTGGAAAAAATGAACTTAGAGTCAAAAAAATATACGCGCCCAGGAGAAAGCGGCTTGGTAAGCTTAGATGGAGGAAAACAAAGTGCTTTTAAATATAACCTACATGTGTATGCTTGAACACATGCATGATCATGGTGAAATGCAACATTCGAAAATCAAAGGGAGACAATTTAGCGATGACATTTCAAACAAATAACGGATTGTACAGACTTGTGCATTTAACTTCAGATATGGAGCACACATATGCCGCACGCTTAAAATAACCAACAAAAATCTAATGAAATCATCACCAAGTATTTTCTACGTTAAATGTCTCTAACAAATTAAAACTCTTGGTGTTTAACCGATGACAGAAGTCTGGCAGCCCAGGGCCTTACCTTGACGTAGAATCTTTGTGGGCGTGTTCATGATGGAATCCTGGAGATACTGGTGACGCCGTAAGATCTCCCGTGGGCTCGCTTTCTCGTCAAGTTGTAATGATCGTACAATCTGAGATTCAGCATTATCAAGCTGCTGTGAAGATTGATGGACATCCCTCAAAAATGCCTCAAGTGCCTGGGAAAAATTTTAAAGAAATAAAACCACCATTACAATCTACTTATTCTTAGAAAGTTATGAAAATTATACAACAGTTTTATTATAAAACAGACAACAAAGTATTGCTATGATTAGACACATACATTAAAATCTACAAAGGCTGAGGTGGAAAACTTTTGCAAAAAATCTATTAGTGCAACTCCAATCAAACTTTTGGTACTATTTTATAATACATCAAATAATTACTTCTGCACAAAGTAACAGATTTGTCCGTGCATGTGTTACTGTTCTAAATAATAATTAAAGTTATTCAAATTTATAAAGCAGGTTCCACTTTAACTTTTTCAAACTTTAAACTTTAACACTAAAGGTAGTACAGGTATGAGTCGGATATTTTAAACTGAAAGGAAATAATCTGAGCTATTTTTGATAAATACAGAAAATTTAATTTGCAAATAAGGAATTTTGGACAAAAAATCTCCAGAATAGCTTCTTTAATAAAGTATTGTATAGATTAACAGAGGCATTTCTCATGGATAACAACTCCTGGATTTATTTGGTGTTGGTAAAAATCAGCCCTCAGTGACCACATCAGAGCCCATCCTGAACACCAACTCCATTGGAACACAGCTCATACCCTACAGAGCAACCAGTCAGACTTCCTAGTAGTCAGGCTACTAGGAAACTGCTGAAAACCATTATGATCGGACGACACAATCCACAACTTAACAGAGACGGCGGGTACCACCTACTGATTGCCTACAATGACCTCATCAGATTTGACAGTGATCGCCTTAATTCCTGAAGCCATTATCTATTGTTACACTGTTGCCTGTTGTTACACTTGTATCTCCGTATGTTCATATGGTTTGACAACGATGTAAGAACCTACATCCAAACGTCACCAACACAATAAATCAAGGAGTTGTTATCCATAACAAATGTCTCTGTTACTCTATAGAATACTTTATTAAAGAAGCTGCTAAATGCCTCTAAAAGAAGCCAAGTATTCTAAAGTTTTACTCAATTTATATTTCTCACCAGTCTATTCTGCAGCCAACTTTCCAGATTAAAGGCCAAGCTTCCACCAAAATCTGGTGTCAGCTGTTGACTGTCTACATAGGAGTACAGCTGATTAATGGGGATGAAATGGGGCTGAAAATAAAATACAAGTTGTCAACTTACATTATCATATACACATTGTCTCACAGTTAATTTGATGAAACATGGCTACATATATTTTTGCTCACTTTTTACAAATTTCTTCACTCAATCAATATTCTACACACACACCCACACACTCATATATATATATATATATATATATATATATATATATATATATATATATGTGCTTACATATAGGTATAAGAAAACCAGACATATACACACATAACTGGCTGGTTCAAGAATTGTCTCCCCTGATCAGTATTTACTTGAATTACCTCACCTGGGTGTGTAATTCATTCATTTATTTGATTGGTGTTTTACGCCATACTCAAGAATATTTCACTTATACGATGGCAGCCAGTGTAAATCAACGTAGAACAGATGTCGCTGTCCCATCCCCAATCCCGCACCCCCCCCCCCTTGACCCTCGACCAAAATCATTATATTATCATTTAGCCATAGTTATTCCTTGAAAAACAGATCTTGTAAATTAAAATGAAATGATCTACAACATGTATTAATCATGAATTACAAAATATAAATACCTTACAGTGGTAATAGGCTTTAAACTATCATTTTCAGATGTGACAGATGAGTAATAGCGTCTGTGCTTACCTCAAAGTCCAGGTTTGTTCTTTCTCGTTTAAAATTTGCATGAAGTCGTCTTTCTGAGGACGACCCTGAACTGATGACTAAGAGCTGCTTTAAACTGGTGCTAATGGACTGCTGGAAATTCAAACAGATACAAAATTATTAGTCCAGCAGATATCAAACACTGACTTCTGGAGATTGGTATGTGAAAAAAAAAATTGGGAAGTCATTATAAAGTAAAGAGGTTATATGTAAACAGTTGTAATTTGATGATCTATAGCCAAATTTATCAAAATTACTTCTGTCTTCTTCTTTGATGTCCGGAATTTCAAGATAAACTCACAAAAAAGCATTCTGCGCTCATGATTAGACAAAACAGTAATTCAGAGGCACCCATTTTTTATTTCGCACATTTCATTTCAGCAATGACTTGTATAATTTAGCAAATTTTAAACATAAAGTTCTGAGTGTTGGAAAGGTAGAAAAAAAAATATGCATATATCTTTATTTATTTTGACTTGTCGTTTTACACCATACTCAAGAATATTTCATTTATACGATGGCAGCCAGCATTACCGTGGAGGATTTATTTGGCTGGTTTTTTACGCCGTACTGAAGAATATTTCACTTATACGACGACAATCAGCATTATGGTGGGAGGAAACCAGGCAGAGCCCGGGGGAAATCCACGACCATCTGCAGGTTGCTGACAGACCTTCCCATTTACAGCCAGAGAGGACCATGGGAGGACACTGAGCAGATGTATACACAGTATGTATATGTATGTATGATACATATAAGTAATTTACTTATGATCAGGGTTGGTAATGGAAGGGCAAATCTCGTACCAATAATAGTGAATGGGTACTCACCTGCAGGGCAGCCAGGACTATGCTCAGGTTAGACCAGCAGCCATTCCTGTTGTCAACAACCGCGGAAAACCCTTGTTGTCTGGACTCACGACTGAAATAGATTAAACCATTTGTTTATAAAAAAATACAACAGAAAATACTTTATTCATCCAGGTCCTTTCATAAACCATACTTACTTTCCACAAACTCTAAAGCAATGTCCCCAATCATTTTACGTTTTAATCAATGTTTAATAAATTACTGTATTAAAATATGTTTTTTTCTGTTCTCTCTTGTAAACCCTAAAAACACAAATTTTATTTTGTTTTCAGGACAATCACTGCAATGACAAGTGTTTCTCTAATTCAACTGTGGTTTGTTATAGGAGTGGAGAAAAAAACTGCAAGATGTGAAGAGGTCATAAGAGTAACATTAGCAGAATTTAGTATTGTGCATGAAGAGTATGGTCAGACCTCAGAAACTATGGAAACATACAGGCAAAATCAGGCAATATGCTGGGGAAATCAGGCAGCATGGTGGTGAAATCAGGCAAAATGCTGTATGAAATCAGGAAGTATGCTGGGGAAATCAGGCAGTGTGCTGAAGAAATCAGGCAGTGTACAGAAGGAATCAAGCAGTGTGCTGAAGAAATCAGGCAGTGTACAGAAGGAATCAAGCAGTGTGCCAGATAAATCAGGCAGTGTACAGAAGGAATCAAGCAGTGTGCCAGATAAATCAGGCAGTGCACAGGAGGAATCAAGCAGTGTGCTGAAGAAATCAGGCAGTGTACAGAAGGAATCAAGCAGTGTGCTGAAGAAATCAGGCAGTGTACAGAAGGAATCAAGCAGTGTGCTGAAGAAATCAGGCAGTGTACAGAAGGAATCAAGCAGTGTGCTGAAGAAATCAGGCAGTGTACAGAAGGAATCAAGCAGTGTGCTGAAGAAATCAGGCAGTGTACAGGAGGAATCAAGCAGTGTGCTGAAGAAATCAGGCAGTGTACAGGAGAAATCAAGCAGTGTGCTGAAGAAATCAGGCAGTGTACAGGAGGAATCAAGCAGTGTGCTGAAGAAATCAGGCAGTGTACAGAAGGAATCAAGCAGTGTGCTGAAGAAATCAGCCAGTATACAGAAGGAATCAAGCAGTGTGCTGAAGAAATCAGGCAGTGTACAGAAGGAATCAAGCAGTGTGCTGAAGAAATCAGGCAGTGTACAGGAGGAATCAAGCAGTGTGCTGGAGAAATTAGGCAGTGTACAGGAGGAATCAAGCAGTGTGCTGAAGAAATCAGGCAGTGTACAGGAGGAATCAAGCAGTGTGCTGGAGAAATCAGGCAGTGTACAGGAGGAATCAAGCAGTGTGCTGAAGAAATCAGGCAGTGTACAGGAGGAATCAAGCATGTTGGGGAAATCAGGCAATGTGCTGGGGAAAATCAGGCAGTGTGCTGAGCAAATCAGGCAGTGTGCTGGAGAAATCAGGCAGTGTGTTGGGGAAACAGACAATGTGTTGGGCAGGTCAAAAGGTGTGCTGGAGAAAGCAGGCACTCTGTTGAGCAAGTCAGGCTGTGTGTTGGGCAAATCAGGCAGTGCGCTAGAGAAATCAGGCAGTGTGTTAGAGAAATCAGGCAGTGTACAGGAGAAATCAGGTGGTGTGTTGGGAAAAACAGGCAGTGTGTTGGGCAAGTCAGCCAATGTGCAAGAGAAATCAGGCAGTGTGTACATGAGAAATCAGGTAGTGTGCTGGGAAAAACAGGCAGTCTGTTGAGCAAGTCAGGCAATGTGTGGGGCAAGTCAGACATTGTGCAGGGCAAATAAGGCAGTGTGCAAGAGAAATCAGGTAGTGTGCCTGGGAAATTGGGGAAATCAGGCAGTGTGCAGGTGAAATGAGGCAGTGTGCCAGTGAAATCAGGCAGTATGCTGAAGAAATCAGGCACTGTGCAGGTGAAATGAAGCAGTGTGCCAGTGAAATCAGGCAGTATGCTGGAGAAATCAGGCAGTGTGCTGGTGAAATGAAGCAGTTTGCCAGTGAAATCAGGCAGTATGCTGTGGAAACCAGGCAGTGTGCTAGTGAAATGATGCAGTGTGCCAGTGAAATCAGGCAGTGTGCTGGAGAAATCAGGCAAATATACTGAAGAAATGTGAATGTGTCCTGAAAAAATCTGACTGCTAGCAGCCAGAGGAAGCTATTTACAGGTGAGGAGATATGAGGCAAATGTCATGAGAAATCAAGAATGGGGATGTACATATCTGAAGAAACAACCACCAAAAATCTTTCAAGCTTTCCAGTTTCAAAGAATGGTTTACCGAACGGTTTTCCACAGATTTCCCCTTAGGTCAGGAGAGAATTGTCATGAACTTGAAAACTGTACCTTGGAATCTGTGCCAGATACCGTAAACATGCACTCAGCTCCTGGGCCTTCACCTCTACAATCTGTGTCTGACTCGGAAACGTCAGCACAGGACCGCCCTGATGGTCACGTCCACCTGTCAATCAAACCAGAGGTTAGGTTCAAGTCACTATTATCATCTACTCTTTGTTTGGAATGAGGCAAATTAATGCAAAGAAAACAACGAGGGGATATTTAGTGATGAAAACAAACAGCAGAGGCTGTCAGGGTTTCTGTATTCACACTGATCCCTCTGAAGTGGACATTTGTAGTTGTAATTAAGAAACACCAACACCAACAAGAGGGGTTTTTTTTCAAAATTAAACTTGTGTTTTAACAAAACAAAGAGCATTTTAATGTTTACGTGTACAGATGATGAGTTCTCATCAAAGGAAAATTTCAGATTTCTAGATATTTCAGTAAATTTATTACATTAGTTATCCTCTGGAACTAATGGGTTGAACTTTTTATTCGGAACAGTTTAGATTTATTTTATTTATTTATTTGGAGTTTTCATGCCGTACCCAGGAATTTTCATTTTAATACAGCATTGGCCAGCATTATTGTGAGGGAAAGCGTGCACAGCCCAGGGAAACCCATGACCATCAAAAGCTGGACTTGAACTCACAGTGATCGCATTGGTGAGAGTCTCCTGGGTAATTGTGCTGTGCTAACATCCCAACCACTAGGGCACAAAGGCCCCCAAAACACTTTAGACAGGGGATTCTTGATGAGCCAACAAAGTATGAGAGATCTCTTTACTATTAAAATTCAGTGGATCTGGATTTCATGGAGGTCAAAAATCAGAACTTACCAGTAAGACAGACATGACCCCTGGCTAGGAATTCCTGTATGGCCAACGCTTCTATACCTCGGCCTGCTGGACAAAAATCAACATTGCAGATACCTCTTTACTTACCATTACCAGAACAGAATTGTTTCCAAAGACAAATGTCAACCATGTATGTAAGACTAAAGCCAAGCCAATAAAAAGGACAATTATTCAAAAAGCAGTGTCCTTAAAACTTGATGCATTTACCCATAATTACTTAATTCAGCTTTATGCAGAAATCACTCAACTGCATTATACATCCGTATGTTCATAGACGCAACCCAAATGTTTTGAAATTTAACATATAGAACTTTTTCATCTGTTATATTCACTAAAGTGGTATTGTACACATCAACAGCCATAATTTATAAAATAGTAATAGTAAATTTTTTCCAAATTATTCATAACACTTCATTTTTCTGCAATTTCATTCACAATAAAGTTTACCTTTTACATTCGACCTTGAGCATGACCTTTAATATAACCTTGAGCTTACCTTCTGGGGGTGGTATTGAGCTACTGTTACTGGCACGGTTACGTGGGGCACCCCAAGACCGACGTTCACTGCGAGCAGACAGTGATGGGGAGGGGAACCCACCTGGGCGTGGGGTCGCCATGGCATTCTACCTGAATTATGAGAAGAAAACACACCTGTGATTTATGTTCATGATAAACATTTCAAAAGGAACAAATACATATTGTTCACCCGCAGGGTTTTAAATGATTTCCTACAATGGTATCAAAAGGGCGTTCCCAAAATACAAAGAAACCAAAATTAGACTAGAAATAAGCCACTGATGTAAATTCTTGAATATTATGCATTTAGTTTTGTTTATAGCGCTGTACTCAAGAATTTTCCAACATATGATGGCAGTCAGAAACCAGAGTGACCAATCTTTGGCAAGTTACTGCTGAAAACTTTCAACTTTCCCACATGTGACATACAGTGAGTGAGTGAGTGAGTGCTTGGGGTTTAATGTCGTACTTAACAATTTTTCTGTCATATCACGGTGAAGGAATCCTTAGAATGCATGTAATGTGCCTCCTTGTTGCAGGATGGATTTCCACCACTCTTTTATCTAGTGCTGCTTCACTGAGACGCCTTACCAAATGCAAGTAAGGCGCCCCTCCCCAGCCATTATGCCGATACGGGTCAACCAGTAGTTGCACTATTCCCTCCATGCTGAACACCGAGCAAGGAAGCTGCAACTTTCTCTTTTAAAGTCTTAGGTGTAACTCCACCCAGGACTGACCCTAGATCTACCACTCCCGAAGCGTGTGACATACAGACGTATGGTCTTCAATAAAAATCAGACAGCAAAAAAGACCATACAAGCCTCATGGATCACCATGGCTTTGCAAGCAGTGAAAGCTGGATAATCTACAAAATTCTCTGTCCAAAGCCAGGTTTGAACCTGCATCTTGTGTGTGCTGGTGATTGAGAGACAAAGGTTTTTCACACAAATGTTTTATTCTGATTTTCAAGGCTATCATATACATGTACGGTTCACCATTTTTACGAATCACTAATGCACATCTGTCACAGACACAAAGCTGTTGTTAATGTGGCAATTCAGCCATCAGACTTTTTTGCTTGCTGTGGAATTGCTGTCTGCCACCAAATCATACTAACATAACTGACCGCATTACACTGAAACATGTTGCTGTTTTGCCTGTCATATGAGACCAAATACAAACGAAGTGTTAAAGAAGAAAATTTCTTTTTCCATTGTCCCCATCAAGTTCCAAAGAAGCCCTCCACCCTTATGTTCTCTTCGTCTTGTATTCAAACTTCTCCTCAGCGATTTGCCGTATCACAATAACATATAAGAAGACACATGGGTGTGACAGATTTAACCGAGTTATAAAAGTCACATTTTACATCCCTGTGGAATGTATGGTGTCATAGAATGCCAAGAATTTTATAAACCAACAAACATTGACTACCCCTGACAGCGTGCAAAGGTCGCTCAAGGTCAAAAGCACAAGGTCAAGGTCATATAAAACAATGGCTGCCTTGGTAATCATAATTACAGAATCTTGTGAGCAGCCTCTAAGCTGAGTTTGCTTTATGAAAGACATCCCCTAAAATACATGATGGTCAGATCACATAAACAAGCTTTATAAATGCCAGCTACATGTAAAAGGTTACTTCTATGCATTTAAAAATATTGCCTTTACTGTGGTACCAGGATAGATGGATTGAGGGAAGGACTGACAAAAAATACATGTGTAGTTCATTCATGTATTTTGGAAGGCATTGTTATAAAATATTGACTGAAATATTACACATCTTGCAGAGGATGTTGTGAGTTCAAGTTCAGCTCATGCTGGCTTCCTCTCCGGCCATACATGTGAAGGTCTGCCAGCAACATGCAGATGGGTCATGGGTTTCCCCCAGGCTCTGCACGGTTTCCTCCCACCATAATGCTGGCTGCTGTTGTATAAGTGAAACATTCTTGAATACATCATAAAACACCAACAAATAAATAAATACCCATCTTGCAAAGAAGGGACAACCCTGTAATTGTCATATATTCTCCTGGCTAAATTATCTGAAATCTTCAAGTTGTAAAAAAGTACAGTTCCATGCATGTGAGAAAATATTTATTCAGAATTTTATGCTTAGGTGCACTTATACTTATACACATGTACATGTAGGTGGGGAAAATGCACCAGAATTGGGTACAATACAGAGCGCAATAAGGGGACAATATGGGGTGCAGTATGAAGTGCTAAACAGGGTCAATTTGGGATGCAATACACTTTGCAATACAGAGTGCAGCACAGGGTGCAATAAGGGGACAATATGGGATGCAATATGTGTTTAAAGCCATATTTAACAATTTTTCAGTCATATGACAACAAAGAATTATTCTGAGTGTGTAAACATACAGCGTCTTCCTATGGTAGGGCGAGTCCATGCCGCCAAAGTGATATGCCACTACGGATGTATCATGCCGAAGACACCTGACATGACAGCCCGCCCAGTCTCATCATAATGAAAACTAGCTAACCAGTCATGCTTCCTTGCTCTAATCTCTCGCTGCTGAGCGCCAAATAGCAAGTTCCAGTGTCTTTGGTGCAACATGAGGGGCTACACGGACTGAGAGTGCAATAAGGGGTGCAATATGAAGGGCTTCACAGGATGTAATATAAGGTGCAATAGGGGTACAATATGAGGTGCTACACAGAGTGTAATAAGGGGACGATGCAATATGAAGGGCAGTACCAGGTGCAATATGAAGGGCTACCCAGGATGTAATATGAGGTGCAATAAGGGGTACTATATGAGGTGCTACACAGAGTGCAATAAGGGGACGGTCCACTATGAAGGGCTACACCAGGTGCAATAACCAGGTGCAATATGAAGGGCTACCCAGGATGTAATATGGGGTACTATATGAGGTGCTGCCGAGTGCAACAAGGGATGTAATATGAAGGGCTACATAGGGTGCAATATGAAGTGCTACATAGGTGCAATACTGGGCAATCCTGGTTCAATATGGGTAGCATATATACATGCTCCAGTGTACCCTTTTACTTGACGGTAATATGTAGAAACTACCCAACCACATGCAGTGTACATGTAGGCCAACACTTATTCTACACATTTCATCAGTTTTGTATTTACTGAACCTGTCAAAGCAAGGAATCAGAATCCTCTTGACAATTAATATACTCTAATTCATCACATAATTCTGTACATTTTTGGTATACGCATATGTAGGTTTGTTTGTTAATAAATTTAGTTCATGTACACTTAAATTACTCTCCATGCAGGTGCTTTTGCACATTCACATGCACCTTGCAATGTAACCTTGTTCCTAATGCGAGTTTCCCCTGCTCAAACATCTATCACTGTGGTATGAAAAATACTGCCGTCAGCGTGTTACAAGTACATGCCACAATAACTGTTGTTTGTGTAAACACCAATATCTGACACATTTTACATACGTGATATGTCATATTGATACGACCTATGTACATGTAATTGTATGCTAAGGTACATCTATGTCAGGACATATCACCCATGTGGTTAGTCACAGCATCTGCAGTACACAAACCACAATCAGGATATATCACACATGTGGTTAGTCACAGCATCTGCAGTACACAAACCACAATCAGGATATATCACACATGTGGTTAGTCACAGCATATGCAGTACACAAACCACAATCAGGATATATCACCCATGTGGTTAGTCACAGCATCTGCAGTACACAAACCACAATCAGGATATATCACACATGTGGTTAGTCACAGCATCTGCAGTACAACAAACCAGAAACAGGATATATCACACATGGGATTATTCACATCATCTGCAGTACACAAACCACAATCAGGATATATCACCCATGTGGTTAGTCACAGCATCTGCAGTACACAAACCAGAAACAGGATATATCACACATGGGATTATTCACAGCATCTGCAGTACACAAACCACAATCAGGATATATCACACATGGGATTAGTCACAGGATCTGCAGTACACAAACCACAATCAGGATATATCACACATGTGGTTAGTCACAGCATCTGCAGTACACAAACCACAATCAGGATATATCACCCATGTGGTTAGTCACAGCATCTGCAGTACACAAACCAGAAACAGGATAAATCACACAAATATGATCATACAGAAAATCTAGAAGTACAGCTGTCCAACAAGAGAAATATTATTGAGTACGGTGTAACATTCCAATCAAATAAATAGACCAATCTCCAGTACACACCAGAATCATGGTTTTATCTGTGCAAACCTATTTCAACTTTTGGAAATTTGTGGAAACTACCAAGTGAACTATGGACTAATGATTTAAAGCTTAATCAACATGCATGTCAGTAGTATTTCATTTTTAGATGTGAACACCATAGAAACTCATGCATAAAGATGTGTATGATATTGCACTTTTTGATGTGAACATCATTGAAACTCATGCATAAAAATGTGTACGATATTGCAGTTTTTGATGTGAACATCATAAAAACTCATGTATAAAGATGTGTACGATATTGCAGTTTTTGATGTGAACATCATAGAAACTCATGTATAAAGATGTGTACGATATTGCAGTTTTTGATGTGAACACCATAGAAACTCAAGCATAAAAATGTGTACAATATTGCAGTTTTTGATGTGAACATCATAGAAACTCACGCATAAAAATGTGTACGATATTGCAGTTTTTGATGTGAACATCATAGAAACTCATGTATAAAGATGTGTACGATATTGCAGTTTTTGATGTGAACATCATAGAAACTCATGCATAAAGATGTGTACGATATTGCAGTTTTTGATGTGAACATCATAGAAACTCATGTATAAAGATGTGTACGATATTGCTTTACACATTCAACTGTATAATGCTAGCACAGTGCTGCTATTCAAAATATGACATCATATTACTATTTACTTCATAATTCAAAGATTATATCATAATTCTGAGTTTATTTATTTGATTGATGTTTAATGCCTTAGTCAAGAATTTAAGTTTAAGTTTAAGTTTTACATATTAATGTTTAACACAGACAATTGTCATTCTGAATACATTCTTAACTTTTGATGTGGAATTCCTACATTCTGCAGCAGGCTAAAAACATAGATTTTGTAAAAATGAAGCTACTAAATTTACTCAGTAAAGAAATCTATCTATATATAGGTTGCAGGGCTTGAAAAGTGCGTGGAATATGGCCATTAAGTAAAGCAGCTTATGTAAGCCTTCAGGTGCTGTATCTACACCTGTACATGTCTCTGAAAGCTAGATGTAGTTGTCACACACACAGAGATACCCAACCAACTCACAAAATGACGCTTAACACAAACTACTAAAGAACTAAGAAAGAACACAAACTACTAAAGAACTAACAAAGAACACAAACAACTAAAGAATTAAGAAAGACCATGAACTACCAAAGAAATAAGAAAGAACACAAACTACTAAAGAACTAAGAAAGAACACAAACTACTAAAGAAATAAGAAAGAACACAAACGACTAAAGAACTAAGAAAGATCACTAACTACTAAAGAACTGAGAAGGAATGCAAACTACTAAAGAACTAAGAAAGAACACAAACGACTAAAGAACTAAGAAAGATCACTAACTACTAAAGAAATGAGAAGGAATGCAAACTACTAAAGAACTAAGAAAGAACACAAACAACTAAAGAACAAGGAAAGCACATACAGTAAAGTATGAAAATAGGACAGAATCATGAAAAGAGAAACAGTTTTTAATGATGTTGGAAAGATGCAAGGCACATGTATGTGCCACATCTGCACAATTATTACACTCTAAACACTTTTCCAAGGCTTTTGTACCTGTGGTTAAATACCAGAGTCAGGTTAATGTCCTACATGTACATCTATTACCTGCATTACCTGAGCTAAGTTAGCTTAAAGCCACATATATATCATCTCAATCTGACCACTGGAAAACCGTTTTCACACCTACTACACAATAATGTACTGTAAATAATCCAAAAATCTTGTAAACATCCTAAAAAATATTTTACAGGTAAAAATGTTCTCATGAACAGGTGTTCATTGCATCAGCCTTTGCAAAATTAATTATAATTAATTCAGCATTTTTCTGGAAATTTGTTTGCATTAATATCTTACCTATACTTACCCAGTTTGTGACACTGTAGTGTGCTAAACTCTAAGGGTTTATACCTATGCTGTCATTTATGCTAGGAGAATACAACAGATATATGTAAAAAATTATTTTTATCATGAAATTCCTGTGTTACACATTTCCTTTCTATTTTTTATTATTTTAAGAGTAAACCATGTGATAATTTCTATGACATCTAAAATAGTCGGTGTATACATGTATATGACCCAATCTAAAAAAACAAGGCACCAGAGGAAAAAAAGAAAGAGAGAGTGAGACAGGAAAATAGTACCCTCCAGAGCCTCACGATCTACATGTAGATACCTTCTAGAATGTATCATTGGTCTGATAGAAGCCAATTTCCGCTTGACATATTTCGAATGACAAAGCGACTAGTACCAAACCACTTTTTTTTTTCTCTGGCTTGAAAGTCAGAGACCGAGCTCCTGAGGATTCACTGATGCTGGCAAATTTGCTTTTACAACCCTGTCTTTTATTGAAAGGCCACATGTTTTGTGTAAGTTTACTACCTGGCAGGTACATGTAGGTCTATATGTAACACTGGGTTTATGACATCAAAAATATCACAACATTCCACAAAGTTTTTCACACCCTTAAATATTACTCTGGAAAATGTCCAGTATTTATGACAAAAAATCATCCAATAGGTTTATTCTATTCACTGTTTACAGGACTTTAAATTTACTGAAGATTTTTCCTAAGCACACAGAAGAAGTTGCCATTAAGGTATTAACAGCTCTCAGTGAAAGGCATTATAGTACAAAGTGTCTGCTTGCATGCTGGATATCTCTGAGGCTCAACAGGGGTCAGATTCTAAAAGTTTTCAAAAATACTTTCAGAAATAAATATAGCACTTATGTAAAATATAACAACTATGTCGGTCTGGCAACAAAAGAAAATGACAGGAGTGTACAGACCGACTGATTTACTTGGAGCAAATACTAGTACATATAAAAACATCATTACTGCTTAAGTATCAGGTTCAGATTCAGAGTACATATATATTAACTGTAAGAATATAATCATGCTCCAAAGGCCTACACAGTACCAGGAAGATGTACAGGAGGTTTGATTTTCACGTTCATTGACTACAATGTAGGCCCATGAACATAGCTGATGTGTGAACAAAACAATATCCTGCAAATATTTATTTATTTATTTATTTGATTGGTGTTTTACGCCGTACTCAAGAATATTTCACTTATACGACAGCGGCCAGCATTATGGTGGGTGGAAACCGGGCACAGCCCGGGGGAAACCCACGACCATCCGCAGGTTGCTGTCAGACCTTAGCGCGCTAACCGACTGAGCCACGGAGGCCCCTCCTGCAAATAAACACCACAGAATCCACCACATATGGACCCACTAGTCAACTTTTGTTTTCTAATTTACTCATTAGGAGTGAAATTGTCAATAGTTTCAATAGACATTGAGACAACACTGAGGGATTGTATAATTTAGCACTGGCAGCCATGATGGTGGATAGCAACCTTCCTGTACCAGATGATGTTAACATACCAGCATGGCTGACAAGTTCTGCGCTGTCAAGCATGGACATGGACTTTACATGTAGGCCCTTTGTTTTGAAGAATGGAGAGTTCAGTTGTCTGTATTATAATCCCCCGATTCTGACACATTATGTTCTGTGGTGAAATGAATCTAAAGTACCCCAATTCCTCAACCTTTTCGCATATGAGAGAGCCACTTTCAGTGCAATTTATGCACATTTTAAATTTGATTTTGGTGGAAAAATTGGCTGAATTGGCCAGTTTCAGGGTTTCACATACAGTAGCATTTTTTCAGTCAACACATAATAATGCCTTCAGAATATGCTTGAATAAACACCTTACAAACATGCGAAGAGGTTGAAAAATCTGAAAATCCAGTGGCACATACCCCCAATATACACATGCCAAGTTCAGGTATTACAACAAAAATATTTTTTTAATATTAAAAAGTATTTTTAGACAAATAGGTCATGACTGTGATGAGCAAATGATTTGATAGGCTTGCTGTTTCCATGCTTGTCACTTTATAATTCATCAGTGTACCTGTAAACACTATACCTGTAAACACTATGCCTGGGCGCACTATACTTGCACACACTATACCTGTACCCACTATACCTGTACCCACTATACCTGCACGCACTATACGTGTGCACACTATACCTGTACACACTATACCTGTACACACTATACCTGCATGCACTATACCTGTACACACTATACCTGTACACACTATACCAGGTTTTCCTAAGCCCATCAACCTGTAAACTGTAGTTAATTAATTGTACAGTGATACATACACATCAAATAAACAGTAGAAATAAACGTACAACCAAAAAAACAGGTTAAAAAAAAAAAAAGGAGAAAAAAACCCCCTACAATATGAACATGGAGATGTGCAGTTAAGATTGTTATAGGCCATATTAAAGGTCCATCTTGGGCCGTTTCTCATGACAGTTAATTTGCCTGCTGGTTGAGGCATTTTAATACTAATTAGTGATTTTGATATGTCACTAAAGTACATGTAATTTGTTTCCTATACATTCTTTTGTGTATGATGGCTTTGGGGTAGAACAGTTTCATCGTAAATTGACTGTCTTACCTTCGATATATACAGACATCATATTCCACCTAAAGTTCGGTATATGCAAAAATGCACTTCCTGAGGCACACAGAGACTTTAAAATGATACTTTTGAAGTCGACACTTATGTTTTATGATGACAATTTAATTAAACTTCACAAAAAGAAAAACTGTGACCTTATGATGAATCGATCAGAATCATGCAAAATTTGTCACTTAAAGAAAAGCTAACTTTAGGTGAGATACAATACTGTATCTTCCCATGTACCCACCCATGGGGAACCTCATCACAAATCCAAGTTCTGTACACTACTGTCACACGTACGTATTCAGAGTTGACTTTAGGTATACTACACAGCATTTACCTATATTTACCTGTAAGTCTACCTGAGCCAGATGGGAATTTATCCTGACTTCTGTTAAATAATTTACCTGTCAGTAAAACTGGTGGGATGTAACTAACCACTGAGGGTGACTACCCACACACAGTGTCAGACACACCTGACTAGCAAACATGCAGATATGTGTGATTTATTTCCTTTGATTGGTGTTTCACGCCCTACTCAAGAATATTTCGTGGGGGGAAACCGAGCACAGCCCGGGGGAACCCACGACCATCCGCAGCTTGCTGGCAGACCTTCCCACTTACGGCCAGAGAGAAAGTCAGCTTCAGCTGGACTTCAACTCACAACGAACGCATTGGTGAGAGGCACCTGGCTCATTACGTTGTGCTAGCGCACTAACCAAATGAGCCACGGAGGCCCCCAGATATGTGTGTCGAGGTACCCATGTACTAGTGGGATGGTCTACAGCTACAGCTTTTATTACTGACAATGTACATGCACACCACAGATCTACTCTGCACTGCTGTTTTGTATACTAGCTGTGATACCTGTCTACCTGGATGGAAATTGTCAGGTATTTGCTAACGAGGTGTGAGACTTTCCCTGTGGGCTCTTTTAACTGTAGGCCTGACCCGTATGCAGTTAAAAGTCAACTAATCTTAAGTACAGCATCCACATCAAAGATGTCAGTAAAAGAATAAAGCTCCAGGGCCAGTTTCACAAAGATATCATACATGTATGATCATCGTGCATATATTACAATGGTACGGTAATAATGATGTACAAAATATCCTACGACAAATGCACAATAAAAAGAGGACAGAGAAAATCACCTAACTCGACTGGGGAAAGACAAAACCACCTAACCTGGGATGGGACAGAGGAAATAGCCTCTCTTAGTAGGAGCCAAAAGGACAACTCCCAAAAGATAGGAGCTGAAAGGAAACCATGCAAATGATGGCAGCCAAAAGGAAACCACCTACACGTAACCTGACAGGGATCACAGGGATGAGGTAGACACTGGGATAAAAAAGAGGAAACTATAGATCACACTTTTTTGTCCTTTTCAGCATTTCTGAATTAAATTCTGAACATTTTTTGATGTATTTTTTGAATAAATAAAGAGGAATTCCTAAAACAAATAAAGGACAAATTTCACGCCTCATCCGCAGAAACCACCTCTAAGCAATCCATGTGAAACAGAATTACCTATTAATTATGAGTTAGAAACCAGATCTAGTGCCCTGAGGTTTGACGTCGTATTTAACAATTTTTCAGTCATATGACGAGGAGGAGCCATTTAACCAGGGTAAATTCACGTTGGCAAATGTGCTGCCGCCACTGAAGTATCCTGAAGACACCAGACATGACACCCCACCCAGTCACATTGTACTGACACCCGGCCAACAATTCATGTTTCATGTTTCCTTGCTCTAACCTATCAGTGCTGAGAATTTTAAACTTTCTGGTATGACCAGACCCGGGTTTAATCTTGAGTCTCCCGACTTCGAGGCAGATGCTCTATCATTAGGCCACAAAAGTGGTTAAAAACTAAAATGTGTATACTTAGTTGAATGCTTTTTCATATTTGTAGCACTATGCAGATGTCTTAAAATAAATAACAAGATATGTAGCCAAACTAGTATATTCATTTATACCGAGCCTACCGTCTAACTGTTCACACAAAAGGTAAAGAGACAAACTCAAATGACACAATGGAACATGCTCTGACACCTACATATAAATTGCATTAGTCAGGTTTGTAGCTTTAATTAAGTTTTCTCAGGTACATCTACCTGTACCGCAGGTTAGGTGCTCTGATTTCCTGTATGCTATTTACCTCAACCATAAGCCTGACTTATGCATGTAGCATATCAATAATGTTCTCCAATGAGAGTCAGTAGCATGATACACAACTGCAATAAACAATATCTTCGTTTTCTTTTGGAAATTCAAAAATTCTCAGACCTCCCAAAATTAGTACTAACTGTGAAACCCTTAGTGTCACAGTGTGTGTTTGTCTCATGTTTAGCCTAAGACATACCTCTCAGTTTTAGCATACCTGAACTGAATGAAATAATTATGCAGTCATGAATATTTATGAGACAGTCATAAGTATTCATGTAGTAGTCTCTCACATCAGGTAAGTCAATCTTGTGTACACACATAGCGGTTACCACAACATCAATCTTACCTGGATTCTGCTCTTAACTGAACCAATCATGATTGCATTAATGTATACATTTATCTGTGACTAAAAATAACTTTGTCTCTTGCATAAATGCTCACTCTATTTCCTGACAACATGGGAAGGTCAGCCAACAACCCGCGGATGGTCGTGGGTTTCCCCAGGACTCTGTGTGGTTTCCTCCCACCATAATGCTGGTCACCGTCGTATAAGTGAAATATTCTTGAGTACAGCATAAAACACCAATCAAATAAATAAATAAATATTTCCTGACAAAATGCTATGAAAAAAAAAAAACTGTAATGCATAACAGTATTTGCCCCGGAAGACAGCTGTGTCACACTGAGCTTGAAATTTTATTCGTTTATCACTCGTTACGTAAAAGTGGCTGGAAATAAAATTTGAACACACAGTCATATCTGCATCAAATAAAGTACTGAATCTAAATAAATCCAGGTTATACTGACAGAAAATTGTCTTGCATTCTTTCATTAAATTGCTTGGGTTTTAATGTCGTACTAAACAATTTTTCAGTCAAATGACTACAATGAATCATTAGGTGTGTGGACATAAACTGTGTCTTCTTGAGGCAGGGCGAGTCCATGCTGCCAAAGTGCTGCCACCACTGAAGTATCTTGCCGATTGCCAAAGACACCAGATATGACACCCCACCCAGTCACACTATACTCTCATCGGACCAATCAGTCCTGTTTCCTTACTCTAACCATTCACTGCTGATTGCCAAGCCACGCAGCAGAAAGTACCATTTTAAAGTCTTTGGTATGATCCCTAAGTCTCCCGAAGACATTGTATTCCCCATACCAATGTTTATATACAATGACTGCAGAGTTATACATGTACAAACTGAAAGCATGGCTGAAAGCATTATGGCGAGACACAGAAGTGATACTTCAGTTCAACAAAAGCTAAAATGCTAGTACAAAGTTCATTCTGGACATTCACAGAATGGTGGGGTGTCTAGTATCAGTATACTGTCAATGGGTAAGGTGTCTGGTGTCAGTATACTGTCAATGGGTAAGGTGTCTGGTGTCAGTATACTGTCAATGGGTAAGGTGTCTGGTGTCAGTATACTGTCAATGGGGAAGGTGTCTGGTGTCAGTATACTAAACATGGGTAAGGTGCCTGGTGTCAGTATGCTGTGAATGGGTAAGGTGTCTGGTGTCAGTATACTGTCAATGGGTAAGGTGTCTGGTGTCAGTATACTGTCAATAGGTAAGGTGTCTGGTGTCAGTATACTGTCAATGGGTAAGGTGTCTGGTGTCAGTATACTGTGAATGAGTAAGGTGTCTAGTATCAGTATACTGTGGAAGGGTAAGGTGTCTGGGGTCCATATACTGTTAAAGGGGAAGGTGTCTGGTGTCAGTATACTAAACATGGGTAAGGTGCCTGGTGTCAGTATGCTGTGAATGGGTAAGGTGTCTAGTATCAGTATACTAAACATGGGTAAGGTGCCTGGTGTCAATATACTGTGAATGGGCAAGGTGTCTGGTGTGAGTACATGTGCATGCACTAGATGTGACTGTCAGTATGTGTGGGCTGTGCTGTCTGGTGTCAGTAAATGTGGGGTGTGATGTCTGGTGTCAATATTTGTGAGGTGTGATGTCTGATGTCAATATCTGTACAGTGTCATGTCTGGTGTTAGCATAAGTGGGTGTCCTGCCTGTGTCAATATGGGGGTGTCCTGCCTGATGTCAGTATGTTGGGTGTCATGTCTGGTGTCAGTAAGGGGGTGTCCTGTCTGGTGTCAGTATGTTGGGGTGTCCTGTCTGGTGTTGTGCCTGTTGGCATGAGGAAGAGTTTCCCATATCCTAGCACTGAGATCAGTGTGCTACAACGTCAACAAAAAACGAAAAATGAAACCCAAACAGGTACACCAGTCAGTTAGAAAGTGCATGGTTTAAAGGTTTGATTTAGTCAATTTTCGGATCATACTCTGCTATATCTAGAAGGTTTAATCACTAATAGTTATAATACTGTTACAAACAGGAGGTAAATAAACATAGTTACATAAACTTATATATGCGCAAACATTTCCATCTGTGACACAGACATTATAAACCACACCTGTGCAAAATACAGGTAAAAAAAATATTTCTATTTATATGCTACTCAGATGCACTGCAGTGGACTACATGAATACGCTTCACAGCTGCGCTGATCACCAGCCGCTGAACTGAAAGAAGCTTGAATACACAGCAACCATGACGAGCCTATTTTACGGTTGAGTGGCTCCAAGCCAAACAGTCCCGTGAAGAGCTAAGACCAGATTAGCCATGCCCCGGGGTTAAAGCCCAGGAATTTCGGGCACTGTGACTGTGTTCAGATTATACAGAGTTTGATCGCATAGCTGGAGATAAGAGACACGATTCGGAGCAACAGGTAAGAGGGTTAGAGACCTTGAGAAGTCAACATCAAGAAATATAAAAGGTGAAATAAATAACAAGGAGATATCTGTTTGTCCCTGATGCATGCCTGAGAGTTAATGTGAGTTAATGATGAGGTCATCATTAAGTAATCAGCTTGTCTTCCAGCAGGTGTAACTGACAGAGAACACAATTGGCTGATTGATTTTCTTCATGCATTGATAGTATTCAATATAGTTACTTCTCATAATACAAAAAAACGATTGAGCATGTGGGGGGTGAGTGGGGGGTGAGCGGGGGGGGGGGGGTACACATGCAATGTACAAATACATGTGCTTAATCAAAAGTTCCAAAAGTATTAAAACCAGCGACATTTACGTGTTTGCAAGAAGAAATTAAATGTATACACATGTCTACATTCAATTACATTTTACATTCATGTACACTATGCAAAGTACACTGTTAAAATAGTTCAGTACTTGGACTTTATTTGAGTTGTAGAGAAGCCAGAATAGGAGCATGAACATCTTGTGCCACAAACTTACAGTTACTTGTCTCACCCATTATTTCAGCGTTGAAATATTAACACACCAGGACAGTCAAGAACAAGTATACACATACGAGAGACTTTTTATTTACTTGACCTGAATTTAAAAACAACATAATTATATAATGGCAGATGCGTTAATTATTCTCCTTGCTACCTAAACACACCTCTACTGGAAGCTATGAAAGCAGCACAACCTCTGCTGGATTTGAACTCATGACTTCACTGATCAAAGGCAAAGGTCTACTTTGACACGCCCAAGGATTTAGCATAGCAATCATAGGTTGCAGGATATACATCAATACGCGTATGGAAAAAAGTGAGAAATATGAAGACCGGAATAGTTGGGCTTGAATATCATGATGACTTATATTTGGACCAGATATGGATAATTTGTGAGTTCATTCCCACACATATATGCTCTCATCCATAAGGATTATTGTTTTGTCAGATATCCTGTAGTCAGTTGTTGTTGTTTTTATACACATGCTATTTTTAGCTTCAGGTTTAATGCAACACGCTCAGGGTAAATTGACAAAGTCACAGTAAATAGCGACATCTAACTGTAAAGGATTCTGTCTCTCTGTAATGTGTATATGTGCCAAACAGGGTGTCAGAGCCAGATACAAGCCAGGGTAAATCTGAGCTACATGTACATATACAGGAGTACCAGTAAAGTAAAAAGTAAGGAAAGCAGTTTTAATACAACATCTGTACAGGTAGATACAATGATGCTTTATCTGATCCCACTGTTCTGTTCTCTTACAACTATGATCTATCCCCGCACCCCCCCCCCCACCCCCCAACAGGGTTCTCCTCCTGAGTGATGAGTATATGACCTCAGCCCTTTTAGCAGGCTTGGTGTAAAAGATAAAAATGATATGTTTGTGTCATTAAAGATGCAGGCTTCATAAAACTATGCAGGCTATTCCTCTACACCCCATAGTCCTCTAAGAATGTTTCAAAATATTGGTTGCTGAGGTGGTTGAAAAGGTTGAAGAATTAGGGTAACTTAAAACTCTCACGTACACGTCACCCCACTTGAAATGTGGTCAGTGTGACATTTAACCCTGCGTTGCTAATGCTCTACTTCGATGTTTTAAAAGACATTTTGAAGGTTATTACATTTAATATTTGATTTAGTTGGTATATGAACTATATATTTAATGTGATTTACAAGTTTCTTTGTTTTGCGTTCATTTTATCTGGGTTGTAAAAAGGCGTCTGTTTTGGATAAAATCATTGTTATGTGGCAATCCCAATGTTATAGCTGAGACTTCACAAAACAGCATTGTATAGGGCTAAACACATCACCACATGTTTATTGTTCAAATAATGTCCATATGAATCACAGCACCTGCATTTTTCTTTTCTCCAGAGATACGTCCTCAGCTTGCTGATAGTCAGTAAGCATATGTATAATTTTCAATCTCGACTTTAAAGGTGAACTGCAAAACTTTCAAATTTCGCTATAATTGTTAAACAGGCTTATAGAGCTGTGCATGGGTGTGGAAGTTTTCTTTGGGAAAATAATTTATTTAAGTGTTTCTGTTATAAATCTTTCTAACTGTCCAATGTATGGAAAATGTCCTCCATGTATATTTTTGTATTTACAATATACTACATGCATAGTCACTGGTGGTGTGGGTCAAAAATAGTTTTTGCATACCATTTTTTTTTTTTATTTATTTTTTTTTAGTGTTCTTGATGGACAGATGAATGAGCCAGAATCAGTTTATTGATGTCATGGTATTCCAAAATTCGAAGGGGAACACACCACGGCAAATTAGTCACTTTCTCATTTCAGACAGTTGCCATTTTTTTAACTGAAATGCTGCAAGATTTCGCATTACACAGGAGCTGGGTGCTATTTTTCTCTCAACAACATATGCTTTAAATTGTTTCATTAAAATTCTGCATTGGAAATCGTGTCTTCATTCCCACTGACCTATAGTAAAAACAATGGAGAAACTGAAAACAAAAGTAGAAAGTAAAAAGTAGAAAGTGTTAGTTTGAAAAATTGCCGATTTATTGGCCGCGAAAAGTAGCCGTCACTTTAAAGGCCACTGTCCACGACTGTAGTGCGTGCTAATTTGACCACGGCTGATCTGTAAAGTGGCCAGTGAAGTGGCACGCATCCTGAAATGTGAATGTCGCGTATTATAGGCTGTCCAGAGTTCAGTGCTGTTTATTTCTGGCCACCAATAAGCAACACATGCACAATTGCAAATAGTAGATAAATACATAACATAATAGATAAATATGTCACAGAATCATAACCTTGTATTAATGTGTTCTGATAACTTTCAATTTCAGATCAAAAACCTTTGCACATGACTTTTGGACTAAGTCCCAAAAGCCCTAGGCATTAAATTTTATTCTTACCATATATTAGGCCTATTTATTTGCGTAAATCTAGATGTAATTTACACATTTTTACAGTCTAAAAATTAAAATAATAAAAAAAAATAAAATAATAATAATAATAAGGAAACAAAGAAAGAAAGAAGGAAGGAAATAAGAAAAGGCGTATTCAATCAGCAAAGCGATAGCCCCCGCACTATGTGTATAGAGCCTCGCCGTAGTATGCCAGGTAGAACTTTGAATGTTGCGTCCGGTTATAATATAACTTGATAAGCTACATTATAGATGTGTGTCGACTGCACTTCCAATCACAGGTGAGAACATTCGACAGACCCATGCCCATTCTCACAACCCTGAGTTGCTATAGTTATTCAAAAGACAGGCCGAGTTTTACCCCCACTCCCCGCTCGCATGGGCGGTCACCTGGCCTCTAAAAATGTCAACCTGTAACTTAGCCAGGCATTTCGCCCGTCACAATTTCCACCTGTGTTGACTAGTGCGCGTTGTTGTCACTTACCTATAGATCAACAGTTGTCTGTACAGCTACCGTACACAATCCGTAAAATCACAAAATCATGACAATGTTTGCATCGAAACATACTCCAGTAAACTGTCAACTTGAAAATCTACAAAACTTGCCCTACTTTAAACAACTCGCTTGTTTCTGTCGGCATTGCGTGGGACACCTTGCACCCGGCGACACCCGATTTACCTCGTTCCCATGTGCTTCGTCCGCTGTCGTATTGTAGGTCGGTTCAACCGGTAGGCCTACATGTGTCCGTAGCCGAACATTAATATTTTTAAACAACTCATTATTTGAATATCTGTATAGAAAATATTTACAACGTTTTAAACAAGACTCCCAAGACAAACAAAATCAGGAAGTCACAATACGTAGAAATTCCATTAATTTAATTTCTTCTCTTCTCTTCTTCTAGTTTAGGTTAAATTTTTATAAATAAGCTTTCAAAAATTAAATATCTGTTTTAATTTTACTTTTCGCTACGGTTGTCAAAGGTGAAGATATCAGTGCTCCATTACGTTGTTGCTGTACCGTTTTATCAGTCAGCCTTAAGTAGATAATAAATGCACTTTTCCTTCGTCATAACTTTTCCCCTTATGTTTGTGGATAATGATTTTGGGACAGTCTGTGGACAAACGATTTATAAGGTGGCTTGTCTTTTCATTAGTAGAACACATGAGTTATGCGTAAGCCGGTTCAAACCCGGCCTTGGACAGGGAATTTGCAGGTTCACGACTCATTGTTTTTGAGGCCTTAAAACTGGCCACCTTCATAAAATTGAAAAGAATCCTTGAGTATGACAATGAAATAAATAAATTAAGGGAAGTTTACTGTATCCATAATACAATGAACAGTTTGTAAACTTCTCTGTAAATATTCAAAATCTTCGACAGAGAAGGGGGGAAGCACACATGGCGATAAGAAAACATGCTTCGAACAAGAGTTTTGACTGTGCGCACTTAATGGGGAGATAACTCTGCAAATTAGATTTACCAGCGGGCTCTTCGCCAGGGAATAAGTGTTTGTGGAAACTGTGGTTTGTTTAGTTTAGATCTCTGAATCAGGCATTTGTTCTTGAGGGTATACTTAACTGGACTTTTTTTATTAGTAGTGCCCGAGTGTATATCTAAAATACCTCAAATGTTCAGAATTTCAACCGAAAGCAGTTGGGTCGCACTGTAGGGGAGATAACTCGGTCAGGCAATGGTAGGCCTAATGTGAACAGATTCAATACCTGTTTTTATTTTTGTTCTCTGATCTTTTCCCCAAGTCATTAAATTAATTCACAATTAGGATTTTCATCTTGTCGAGGTCACCTTACATTGAGGAGAAAACATAAAAATGAGGTGAATTTCATACGTTCAATTTCTCCTAAAGACGAAACGGACATATGAAAAACAATGGGTATTTAGGATCAAACATTCTATGAGTAAAGTGAGGCATGTCTAATAAATTTTGACAATGAAAAGGGCAGGGGAGAGGAGGGTGGGTGACAGAGAGAATGCATGGTGTGTACTCGTCAAGTACGTTTAAGAGATGCTCCAAGATACATGTTTGAGGAAACGTCTGGTGTTTTGTACTAACATATAGATCAACAAAAACTTGTTCTTTCATCTGTTGGGTAAAACTGTAAGCGAGTTTAACCGGCCTGCCGATATTCGATTATCATTTGTGGATATTGACATATTGTCTAAACGCTGGACCTCGTAGCCTACATAGGTGATTTGCTCTTTACATCCAATCATAAGTGCAATTCAGATGTTGATTACCACTTTATAAACTAAACCACTAACCACTACAGTATCTTATGTTTTATAACCTCTGTCAGATGTTGTACTGGAAATATCAAACACCATGTTATCTAACATTATGTCACAACTTGCAAGTCAATCATAGCGATGACATTGAAGTAAACCATCGACTATCGCCACGTGAATCAATCAGTCATAGCAATGAAATTGAAGTAAACCATCGACTATCACCAGGTGAATCAATCAATCAATCATAGCAATGAAACTATTGGAATAAATTACCACCCATCGCCAGGTGAATCAACCAATCAGTCATAGCAATGAAACCACTGGAATAAATCACCACCCATCGCCAGGTGAATCAACCAATCAATCATAGCAATGAAACCATTTGAATAAATCACCACCCATCGCCAGGTGAATCAACCAATCAGTCATAGCAATGAAACCATTGGAATAAATCACCACCCATCGCCAGGTGAATCAATCAATCAGTCATAGCAATGAAACCATTGGAATAAATCACCACCCATCACCAGGTGAATCAATCAATCAGTCACAGCAATGAAACCATTGGAATAAATCACCACCCATCGCCAGGTGAATTAACCACTCAATCGTAGCAATGAAACCATTGGAATAAATCACCACCCATCGCCAGGTGAATCAATCAATCAGTCATAGCAATGAAACCATTGGAATAAATCACCACCCATCGCCAAGTGAATCAACCAATGAATCATAGCAATGAACCCATTTGAATAAATCACCACCCATCGCCAGGTGAATCAACCAATCAGTCATAGCAATGAAACCATTGGAATAAATCACCACCCATCGCCAGGTGAATCAACCAATCAGTCATAGCAATGAAACCATTGGAATAAATCACCGCCCATCGCCAGGTGAATCAATCAATCAGTCATAGCAATGAAACCACTGGAATAAATCACCAGTCATAGCAATGAAACCATTGGAATAAATCACCACCTATCGCCAGGTGAATCAATCAATCAGTCATAGCAATGAAACCATTGGAATAAATCACCACCCATCGCCAGGTGAATCAATCAATCAATCATAGCAATGAAACCATTGGAATAAAATACCGTCAATTACCTTGTGCAAGAATCAACCATAGCAATGAAATTATTGAAATCAATCAAATGAAACCTGTCTGGTTTTTTTTGTTTTTTTTCGTAGGCGCCGATATCGCATGTCTTATACTGAATATCATATAACCCACATCCCAATTATGCCAAGGATAACATCCTGTGTATTTGGTGGTCTTTCTTGTTTGTGAATTATTTGAAAGACCAATCCACGCCGGTCCACAAAAAAGGGAACTGACCTTCCCAAAGCCGTTTGGTATGTATTTATTTATTTGATTGGTGTTTTACGCCGTACCCAAGAATATTTCACTTATATGACGGCGGCCTGCATTATGGTGGAGGAAACCGGGTAGAGCCCAGGGGTAACCCACGACCTCCTGCCGGTTGCTGAGAGGCTTTCCCACGTACGGGCCCTCTGGTAAACTCAGGATACCAGTTAGAATCAAGCCAATATTCAGGCCACAAAGTAATAATTCAGTTAACAAAATTAGCATCACAGTCTGTTACCAAATGTAGAAGTAATTTTAATAATATAAACGAAAGTTAATTATCTGGAAGAAGTCAAGAATTTTAGTTATGTACCCGAAAGACATAAAGGAAACTTTTATGGTAAGGCAGGGAATCGGCACCAGTGCAAGAAACTGTGCTCCTCAGGAAGTGAAACTGACTATAGCTGATTGATTGACAGCTGTTGTCACTTTCATTAGGCCACTTCTGTTTTCAGTTCTGTATTATTTGTTACATATCACGCATTGGGTTCATGAAGCTTGCAAAACATTCTGAAGCGAATCCTATATGCGTGTTAGCGATGTATAGGTTATAAAATCGAAAAGTGGCAGCTTATACTGTAGTCACACTGAAGTACCCTTTTCTGAGACTGTAGAGTGGGGAACATTGCTGCACCACAAATACAACTTTCCAACGAATTCTTGAGCACACCAACCATATAAATAAATATAAAACAAATGTTGTATTATTATTTATATCACAACTTTCAACTTTCAACCTTACAATTCCCGTACACGTCACCCGTGACATTGCAAGTTATGATAGACGACGACAAAAAGGCCCTCAACTAGAATTCACGTATGATTTCGCTGAATTTTTTTTGACAAATGTTACCTTAAGGATTACTTGCACTGATTCATGACA
Organism: Liolophura sinensis; assembly: GCF_032854445.1. Classification (NCBI taxonomy): domain Eukaryota; kingdom Metazoa; phylum Mollusca; class Polyplacophora; order Chitonida; family Chitonidae; genus Liolophura; species Liolophura sinensis. The sequence goes on along the minus strand of NC_088298.1, from coordinate 18,927,675 downwards.
ACACTTATTTAATACAAGTTGGCCTATATCTTTACTCACACTAATGTATGTTTCCAAAGAAAAACAAGGAACGATTTAGATCCGAACTCTTTCTCAATATACTACGTGTTCTCCACTGTGACTTCGTTAGTTAGCTGTATATGAAGGATACCTTACATAGTAAGGCAGAAATACGGAACTTGCCACAATACGACAAACCTGATCACGTGATAAAGTTTATGTTTTACATATTAAGACAAACGTTAACAAAAACTAAACTTTGACAGTACGCAGAAATACATACATGAAAGTATGAGTAAAAATATTTTTCTAGTTAACGTTGATCTTCATGCAGTAAATTTAGTACACAGTGCCACGTTTAAACAAAAAAAAATGGCGTTTTTGATCGAGAGTTTTTGATCATATTTGGTGGGTTATTACTTAACAATAATCTCTTCTATGGCTATATAACTTTTATGGGCACTTATGAAGGAATGCACGGCTGAGCGCAAAGAATTTCTATACCATTACTTTGTGTTAAATGGGAGTATCATTCCTAAACGTATTTGAACCTGAGCGCATGAAATATTCTTGAATAAGAAAGGATTGATATATATGCATATATATGAAGTCTTTTCCGTTATGGCTGTGATCAGGTTTACGGTTGGAGTAAAGCCGTTGTGCCTGAAGTAAACCACCATCCTTTACCACGTACCTGATAAACATCTAGGCTTCGTCCAACCAGAGAGCGGGATTCAAGCACGGTACCTCATTAGTCAATGTCGTGACAGGCTCAGTGAGCCTACGCTTTAAACGTCTGAGCTAGTGGGGTCTGATGATTTACTTGATGTGTTGTTACTTAACGCCATACTCGTGAATTGCAACACATGCCCCGCTTTTGTATGTTCGTTTCACATCACTGCCACCATTAGCAAAATTTGTACAGAAATATTCAACAACGCCGAGGTCACTGGGGTCATGGTGATGAGGAACAACGTGATGTCAGACAATACAAACTCTGTCACAACCTTTGTTTCTAATAATACTTCATACACATGCACTCCGTTTGTCTGAAGCATGCACATGATGATTCTAACCAACACCCGAAACAATCTTATTGCCGAAAGTTGATTAAATAGCTCGGCTCAAGGACACCAGTCCTGAGGCAAAGCCTACATAGGTCACACAGGCTCGAAAGGTCAAGCTTGCCTTGTGGTGGCAGTGATGTAGAACGAACGTAGAGAGCGGCACAAGGACTGAGAATGAGACAACATCGTACAGGAACTCAGGTGCAGATTCCAGTCAGTCAATGAGATTTAAGTGACGTCATCAAAACAATTTATATTACTGCCATCGCAGTAACAGAAATCAACGCCAGGGCCACTGGGGTCGTAGTAATAAGACCGGAAGTGATGGCGGAAAACACAAACACTCTGTGTCAGACTTTGCTTCTTGTACTCATTCCAAAACTCTTTATTAAAACGCACACCATGATTCTGACCAACACGTGAAACAATATCATTGCTAAAAACTACAATTAAAGCTGAATCTAAAATAGGCATTAGCTTGTTTTCTAGAAACAGCAAAGCAGGTAAAATGACGTTGCCTTCGTGTTTGGCCTGAAATTGTATGGACAATCCCTCTTTGCAGTGTCATCGATGTCTGTGTATCACAGTTCACCATGAAGATACCATAAAAGCGCTGCTGACACGATGACGACATATCCATACGTCACAGACGATGCCTTATTTGGATCTCTGCTGTCCTTGGTGGACTCAAATGGCATCATGCATTTATCGTGGGCGACGTAAGCTTTTTGGATCCTTGGCAGCTTTACCCGCTGGACGAACTGTAACAGTTGAAAAACATATTGGCCTGAGTGAAGAGATGGCTTCTGTAGTAGATTTATTTGATTACTGTTAAAGGTAGAATTTTTCACGTATATGATGACAGTCGGTTTTATGGGCAGGGTGCCCGCTGTAAACCACAATAAGTTACAAGCTAACTTTCCCATAACCACCTGCCTTTGGCAAGACACTGACGAACTTTCCCACATGCGACGTGTGCACCGTATTAATGGAATGGTAGCCTATGTATACGGCCACTTGAGGGTCGTTGAACGCTTATTATCGCCATGGTCAGCAATAAGAGAATAGCGTGGGAATCTACAGATTACCTGTTCCCCACATTGTGTGCCCTAAAGACTGAAAGGCAACCGCTTTCAACCTGATTCCCAGCGGGACTTAATTTTTGAATCTATGGAGTTAGCATTGGGAACCCGTAATAAGTGTTATGTCAAGACAAATCTCATCACAATTTACACTTCTTAGACTGTAAACTACGCAGTGTATATTACTTGATAAGAAAGGAAAAACAAATGATAAGACCTGAGTTACTTAAGGAGAGGAGTGGAAGCTCACCTAAACAGCCACAGGTATTTTTTATGACTTGCTTAGTGACACTATAAATCAACGTTTTAATCAGGATTTCTTACGAGGCCATGAGATGCACCATGTTAGGTCAACAGGAAGTACGATGTCGCGTCACTCGTACCCCTTGTACATATGGTGAAAAGGCAAACAGTTCGGGTGACTTAAGCGGAAACAGCTGCGTCTTCAGGTAATAGAAATAACTCACGGTTTTATTGGTTAAAATTGATATCATGGTCGCGCTATCGATTGTCTCAATATGCGCGATTTTGCGATATCCGTGTTGATCAACATCACAAAAGTCAAAGGTTATGCTTTTAAACCTTTTGTGGATGCTTTATCTATACACATTGGTGTTGTCTTCTCCTTTAAAACTTTTCAACTGCTGAGAACTTTGTCTCCCAGTAGTTCAATACTCGGATTTTTTGTGAAACTTGCGTTATAAATCTGTGTTTTCTCCATTGACATACGATAAAAGTTTACATATATACATGTACTCACTGAAAGAACATCGTATTCAAAAACTGAACATATGATATTGATGGACGTCGTTTTGAAAGGTGTTTTAGTAACAGTTTGATATAGGACCATGCTTGCCTTGTCATCAAATTGTGTGAAAAATGAGGGTAAAATCGTCCGCTGTTATATTTGTCGTTCTGTTTATACATCTATTTATTCTTTTACTCATTTGATTGTTATTTAATGCCATACACAACAAGTTTTCACTTACTCGTTGATGACCAGTCTAGGGGGTTGGAGAAAATGGCGGTGATTGGGTTAAACTGTTCCCTATTTGTGGTTGTAATGGTAATGTATTTATGTGTTCTTGCATATGGTTTTGCTACATACCGGAAATGTAGTGACCACGTTCTGACTGCAGTATGAGATCACATGATTGTCGTAAGAAGTTGCCTCCCCTTGATAGCGAGCTCTCGTGCTTTCATCAGACCAGTCAATTCTGTCCATGATGACGTCACTAAGGCTTTCGCCTTGGAATTCTCTGGGTCTCGAACCGTGTAGTTAGCACTAAAATCAGAAATAATGGAGTTATTAATAAAAAGGTTTGTTTGTCATGAAAAGGGTTTATAAGATGACAATCATCTTGAATATACTCCTACAGGAAATGCAGATGAAAATGTCATTAGGCCTACATAAGGCATATAAGGTAGAATAACCCTAGATTTTCAAAATATGAAAGATTTACAGCATAGGGAGTGTAACCAAAGCAGCGAGGAGAGTGTGTTACTGACTGACAGAATATGACGTAGGCAAAGTTGGAAAATTATACTTGTTCACAAAATGGTTATGACACAAACATGGTTATGTGACTGGAAATAATCACAAAAGGGTGACGTCACCTACAGTTTTTACAAAATGGTGACGTCACTTAAGATACTCACAAAATGGTGACATTGGCAAAGTCGGCCGTAGTGTTGCCGTCAACCCCTGTGTAGCACCCGCTAGAGATATCTTAGGGTAATACAAAGCGAACGTTTCACACATTTCGTCCCTGGTGCTAAAGCCACCCTGAAAATACATGTGTAAAACACAGTGTTGATAAAAAAAGTACGGTTTGAATCCGCTCAGATCAATGAAGAGACAACATACACGATGTAAAGTGGGGACCCCTTTCACATGTAGCACGCGAGTTATCCCGGTGTACTGGGTAGATAAAGCTGCTGTCGGGAAATTGTTTTCCATCAGTTTTAACGTCATTTGCGTTCCAGAGGGGGCCTCTATATCCCACAGGGGATCTTACTCTGCAAGCCGTGTCAGTAGTCCACAGAGGACGTCTAGTTGGTGTCAGGAGTCCATAGGAGACCTCTAGCTGGTGCAATTAGTCCACATCGACCTTCTAGTTGATTCCAGTTGTCCACAGAGAATGTCATTTGATGTCAGTTTTCCACATGCGCACTCTAGTTAATGTCAGTACACTCAAAAAATTAATCTGTTGTCTGTGTGTTACTAGAATGTATTCTGCTATAGCAGCAGAATGTGCTGTTTTAAATATAACACACATATTATATTTATTTAAGATTGAGATTTTATTACACTAACACCATATTATTTTGAATATCACAGAATATTATGTTATAATAACAGAATACCTTCTTGCATCACTCAGACCATAGAGTTTCTGTTAAAATTAACAGACTTATTTTTGGAGTCTGTAGTTGGTGTCACCAGTCCACAGGGAACCTCTAGTTGGTGCCAACAGTCCGACAGGGAACCTCTAGTTGGTGCCAATAATCCAAAGGAATCCAAAATCCTCTAGTTTTTGTTAGGCGGTTGCAGCAGACCTCTACACTCAAAACATTAATCTGTTAAATTTCACAGACAGTCTGTTATCTGAGTGATACTGGAATGTGTTCTGTACTGCGGCAAATTATTCTGTTAAATATTACACACATACTCTATATTAATTCAATATAATCATTAGACTAACAGGATATTATGTTGAACGTGACACAATATTGTGTTATAATAACAGAATACATTCTGACATCACTCACACAAAATTGACACATAAAGTTTTTGAGTGTAGCCTACACAGAACCTGAAGTCGGTGTCCCATAGTCCACAGGAAACCTGTGGTTGATGTCAATAGTCCAAAGGAAACCTCTGTTTGGTGTCAATAGTCCACAGCGAGCCGCTATAGTTAATACAGTCAATAGCACACCTCTAGTTTGTGTCAGTCGGCTACAGGTCACCTCTAGTCGGTGTCCATAGTCCAAAGGAGATCACTAGTTTGTGTCAGGCGGCTACATGGGGCCTCCAGTCGGATTCCATAGTCCATAGGGAGACTCCACTTGGTGTCCGCCGTCCACAGTTCATGGTTCATTTATGCATGGAAATCTTGTTCCGTGAAGAGACACTTGCCTCTCACTACTTGTACTTGTAACTCCTTTGATAGGGTTCTGAGAAGACAAATATTAAATTATTTAAATAACGGTAAGGTACATTTGTAGTTGTGGTTGATAATGTGTCAAAAGAAGAAAAAACTGGAGTCTTACGAAGGTGACTTTGTTTCTGTGGATGGATGAATAGTGACATTCCGATATTAAGTGGTCGCCCTGGAAAATAAAATAACACAACAGTGAAATATTGTTCAATGAGAAATGATGTGAAAAAATTTCCATTTGTTTGACACACCTGAAGCAAAATGGAATTACAAAGACTTGGGTTATCATGTTCCTGTCGTACACATTTTATTGCAAGGTATATATATATATATATATATATATATATTATATATATATATATATGTGTGTGTGTATGACGACGGCCGGATTAACCAGAAGGGAAACCGGAGCGCGCGTAGTGTATCACCGCCCTTCTGGAAGCACTTACCAAATGACCTTACTTAATGCAACAGCCGAAGCTGCATACTGATTGGTTAGGGACCAAATGGCATCAGGGATGGAGAAATGGCACCAGTGAGCAATGTATGGCTCCAAGAGGCTTACATTGTACCATACAAATTTTTTGCACAAAAAAAACGGCTTTAAATAAAGCAGGCGCAACACCCAGTGTAATTAATTTACCTGATGTACAGGTAGGTATACTTCTTAAGCTAGATTTCTGGTTTGACATACCTGAACTGCAGAGCACGAAAACCTGATTTTGAGTCCTGCAAATTTTCCCACGGACTCCTGACTTTTTTCACTTTTATAACTTTTGATTTGGGTTCTCATGAATTACCTTCTGAATTCACAAAAGTTTGACCTTTGTTATCACAAATTTTTGCTTGGATTCCCTCAAACTTTTGCATGGATTCCAACAAATTCTTGCTTGCATTCCGAAAAATTTTCGCTTTGATTCCCACCAACTTTCACTTGGATTCCCACAAATTTTCACTCAGATTTCCACAAATTTTCACTCAGATTTCCACAAATTTTCAAATGGATTCCCACAAATTTTCACTCAGATTCCCACAAATTTTCACTCAGATTCCCACAACTTTTCACTCAGATTCCCACAAATATTCCAAAAATTTCACTCAGATTCCCACCAAATTTCACATGGATTCCCACAAATTTTTACTTGGATTCTCCACAACTTACAGCTTGAATCTCGACCTCCTTCTGTAACATCCTGGTTTCCTGGAAATTGAAGTCGTAGTTGTCGTCTTTGATAATTGGTTGCAGTTCAACTCCTTTCCGGAAATGACGAAATTTGATAGCGACACCTAGGAGATGGGCGTGTAGGAACCCAGCGAATACTTTGATAGAAGACCTGGGTGCCATGCCCTGACACGTGGGGGAGCAAAACAGAAACACCTATTACAATTTTTGCGAATAAAATTTTAAAAAACCTTTTACTCGTGTGTAATATAGGCTATATTTCAACAATTAAAATGTTAATCATCTTAGGATGATAGAATTCTAACATCACGCCAGAGTACCTAAACACCAGTTATATTGCACATAAGGTCCAGTTAATGCTGTTATCTCAATGAAATCCAAAAAAAAAGATGAAAGTAGTTTTACTCATAGCTTTCTTTTACCATTCTGATCAAACTTTCTTCATTGTTAGATTTCTGTCACTTTAATGCGTGCACTTAACACATGTGGTTTTTCAAATCTGCCAATTAAGAACATTCATTGACCAATCAAAACAATACCACTGGAAATAAGCTAATTAGTTGAGTAACGCAATGCCTACACTTGCTTGTATGCTCTGTGATGTCACAGCGTTGCCATAGGAGCATACTGACTGATGTCTGACTTCTTCGGCTGGATATACGGAACAGTAAGTGATGAGTTTTCTATTGTTCGGTATTTGTGTACAAACAAACCCAAGATGGTATTGGACGAAGCCGAGTTTAGATTTTTTCGTCATTATGGTAAGATAATTTTGATCACAATAAGACTTTAGTAACATTTATATTAACACAATGTTTGGTTATTATTACAAGACCAATTTCTGTGATAAAATGATAAATAAACTAAAATGAAACAAACTAGACGCTGACTATTAAGTAAGTCAGTGATCTATAACCAGAAACATTTGTCTCGTGTTTCTTTTTATTTGGTCGTGGTTTTGTTTTTGAGAGAAAGTGGTGTGGCGTTTTGGTTTATTAGTTGAGGAAACTTGCCATAACCCTGTTGAGTCCATCGACCTTCGACAGGTTCCTGACAAACCCCCTGACATAACCTGCAGTTCACCTAGCAAGAGCAGAAAACGGAAACTCCATCTGATTGGTCGTACACACCGAGAAACCGAGATGCCCCAGCCAATCAGTGACGAATGGCTCTTAAAAAGGAATGTGTTATACACCTTTGCTAAGCACTCAGGAACACAATGTCCGTCGATTCTAAAGTCATCAGCAAATGGCGGTATAACTTGAGACGGTGATGATGTCATCCCCACAACCAGAGTGCCAGCATCGTGTTGACGCAGGGAAGGGGTTAAGGTGAGCCTCAAACCAGACGAGTCCACTACATCTGCAGAGAAGATTAGTAAATGACACTTATGCAACGGCGGCCAACATAATGATGGGAAAATAGAGGGCAAAGCCTGGTTGAAACCCAAGACCCATCACTTAATACAACATGGCCGGAAAATTTCATCGCTTAATACAAAATGGCCTGAACATTTCATCACTTGATACAAGAGGGCCTGGACACTTCATGGCTTAATACAACATTGCCGGAAAATTTCATCATTTAATATAAAATGGCCTGAACATTTCATCACTTGATACAAGAGGGCCTGGACATTTCATCGCTTAATACAACATGGCCGGAACATTTCATCGCTGAATACAAAATGGCCTGAACATTTCATCACTTGATACAAGACCGTACGTGGGAAGGTCTGCCAGCAACCTGCGGATGGTCGTGAGTTTCCCCCAGGCTCTGCCCGGTTTTCTCCCACCATAATGCTGGCCGCCGCCGTATAAGTGAAATATTCTTGAGTACGGCGTAAAGCACCAATCAAATAAATAAATAAATTGATACAAGAGGGCCTGGATATTTCATCGCTTAATACAAGAGGACCTGGACATTTCATCGTTTAATATAAAATGGCCTGAACATTTCATCACTTGATGCAAGAGGGCCTGGAAATTTCATGGTTTAATACAAGAGGACCTGGACATCTCATCGTTTAATATAAAATGGCCTGACCATTTCATCACTTGATACAAGAGGGCCTGGACATTTCATCGCTTAATACAAGAGGACCTGGACATTTCATCGCTGAATACAAAATGGCCTGAACATTTCATCACTTGATACAAGAGGATCTGGACATTTCATCGCTTAATACAAGAGGACCTGGACATCTCATTGTTTAATATAAAATGGCCTGAACATTTCATCACTTGATACAAGAGGGCCTGGACATTTCATGGCTTAACACAAGAGGGCCTGGATATCTTATCATTTAATATAAAATGGCCTGAACATTTCATCACTTGATGCAAGAGGGCCTGGACATTTCATGGTTTAATACAAGAGAACCTGGACATCTCATCGTTTAATATAAAATGGCCTGACCATTTCATCACTTGATACAAGAGGGCCTGGATATTTCATCACTGAATACAAAATGGCCTGAACATTTCATCACTTGATACAAGAGGACCTGGACATTTCATCGCTTAATACAAGAGGACCTGGACATCTCATTGTTTAATATAAAATGGCCTGAACATTTCATCACTTGATACAAGAGGATCTGGACATTTCATCGCTTAATACAAGAGGACCTGGACATCTCATTGTTTAATATAAAATGGCCTGAACATTTCATCACTTGATACAAGAGGGCCTGGACATTTCATGGCTTAACACAAGAGGGCCTGGACATCTCATCGTTTAATATAAAATGGCCTGAACATTTCATCACTTGATGCAAGAGGGCCTGGACATTTCATCGCTTAATACAAGAGGACCTTGACATTTCATCGTTTAATATAAAATGGCCTGAACATTTCATCACTTGATACAAGAGGGCCTGGACATTTCATGGCTTAATACAAGAGGACCTGGACATCTCATCTCTTAATTCAAGAGGACCTGAACATTTCATGGCTTAATTCAAGAGGACCTGAACATTTCATGGCTTAATACAAGAGGACACCAAACTAGAAATGGCTTGTCACTCATTGTGTAGGAAGCCATTTCTTAAGCCATTTCACGTTACTTTCGGGGTAAGACACAACCGACGTTCATCAATTAATGTGATTGAATTGAAAAATTCTTTGACCTCTGGAAAAGGAGGACTCCAAATCCAGTTCACACCAAGCATGAAATTACGTGATTATTTCTCCAAAATGTATTCCGTCTGATGGGCGAGGTCATTTCTCAGGCATTTTCCTTTAAGATCAACGTGGTTGTATGATCAAATCCAGTTAGCTCATAATCGGATGCACGTTTCCGGTAAATCATTAGGTTTACTATGCTGTTTCACAGAGAGATGCGCTCGTTTTATCCTGGGGCCTCCGTGGCTCAGTCAGTTAGCGCGCTAGCGCAGCATAATGACCCAGGAGCCTCTCACCAATGCGGTCGTTGTGAGTTCAAGTCCAGCTCATGCTGGCTTCCTCTCCGGCCGTAAGTGGTAAGGTCTGCCAGCAACCTGTGGATGGTCGTGGGTTTCCCCCGGGTGGGTTTCCACCCACCATAATGCTGACCGCCGTCGTATAAGTGAAATATTCTTGAGTACGGTGTAAAACACCAATCAAAAAAAAAAAAAAAAAAAAAAATCGTTTTATCCTGGCCTGCTCAATTTACTTCACGCAGCAAACATATGGTTTTGATATAAATGGAATATCATTGATTAAGATGAAAAAACATGAATGACTCAAATAAACTGAAAGTAAATAATTGCGACTAATCCGCGTACAGCTTACCTGACCGCTTGTCCGGGTTATCAAAGTGGGTCTCCAGTAAAACAAGTTTGGGGTCGCCTTCAGATCCAAAGGGGTAGCCCACGTGTTCCGGTAGATAAAATGGCTAAAAATAAGAATACCACTACCAGTTGGGATTCGGTTCTATGTCTAATTAAGAAATGTGTATGTTAGTATAAAATTCATGAAAAGAAATTAATGGATGAATGATCATGGCTTTACGCCAAGTCGGCAATATTTCAGCCATATCGTGGCGAGAACAGGCTGAAAACACGAGGCGGTAAATGGCTTTCGATATGGTCATGAAAAAATCTAAAAATAAAGCAAAAGTCATGAAAAAGAAGATTATGGCCACAAGTAAACTGAAAAATAAAAACAAGTCAAAATATAAACGAAATGTTTTGGGACATATTAAATATCTCTTTTTTACCCCGGTATTGTCTGTTTATTTTCTGTCAATAGTTTTCGGAAATGTTGTCGGCGATAAACTTACTGGCAACTCGGGACCAGATTATTTCCCCTCCCTGACCCCAACTTTGTCTTCCTTAAAACGGCATTCGGAGGTTTCATAATTGAAGTCACGACTGCAGGTTACTTAATTTCCAGACCATGACGTAATGAAAATTGTATTTTACTGTCCTGTGTTTAGAAGTAACGTTGCCTGAAGCTTTGAGAACGATGCCGCAGATAGCAAAATGCTTTGTGCACGACAGATGTGTCAGTATTACAATTTGTGATTATGTATTTTATACTGGGCCGTGTAGTTGATGGCTTTTGCTGAATGACCAACGAAGTCGAGGTTCAAATCCAGCTATGGCTGATTTAGCCTCAATGTTCGGCGGTTCTCTCCAGGCTACCTAAATCTGTCAGACAGAATAAACCTTTTCTCACAAGTAAAATATATCTAGCACGGCGATAAAAAAAGCCCAGTCAGATCATTCAATTAAATAAGTGCGCCTACATCTAACATTTTGAGGTAATTTTGAATATGAAAAATTGGGAATGATTTCCCACAGTTTAGTGTTGGCGTTTAATATAATCAGTCCTGTCGTACTTCCAGTCAACCACAATAATTCGTGGTAACAATACTGGGATCTTACATTTTATGACATGATTCTACGCGTCAATTCACATACACTAAAGGTGACAAAATAAGCATATATTTATGTGCTACGCCTACCGTAGTGCATGTTTTTCTTGCATGAGTTAAAGAAAAAGTCATTTGACCTCTCACTTTGATTGAGTCAAACAGGTCATGTCAACAGCGTCGTAAATCATCAGCGACCAGCTAATCATACCCAATATAGGTAAATTCAGATCCTGAAGGCAACATATATTGGTTTTGACGCTCACAAGATTTGACGCGTTACATATTTATAGTGCACCCACTAACGCCCCGGGGGGCCTCCGTGGCCGAGGAGTGAGCAAGCCAGCACGGTGCAATGACCGAGGAGCCCGCCACCAGTGCAGCCGCTGTGAGTTCAAGTCCAGCTCATCCTGGCATCATCTTTGGCCGTAAGTGGGAAGGTCTCTCAGCAACTTGCGGATGGTCGTGGGTTTCCCCCGGGCTCTGTTCGCTTTACTCCCACCCTAATGCTGACCGCCGTCGTATAAGTGAAATATTCTTCAGTATGGCGTAAAGCACGAATCATATAAATAAATAAATGCACACTGGCCCCTTTTTAAATGCAGAGTGAAAAAATCGAACTACCAATCAGAACCCTTGTATCAAAAAATCCATGAAGTGAAATAACTTTAACATTTAACTTTTCTGATCTGAATTTACTGAGATTGGTGCCATCTTTACCCCTCCTCCGATCGCCCAGGCGTAAATACTGGTCAAACATCGCCTCCATTCCACAGGAACTGATGTGTCGTAACATCTTCCGGTGATTCCTGCCGTTTCATTGGTTGTCTCTAATGGACATGCATACAGGACAAAGTGATGAACCACGCCCTCGTTGCCTTTGGAGATCACGGGTTCAAACTTGAAAATGAAAGTAGGTCCGCCATAATAATCGTATTTTTGTTAGCTGTCAAGGCTGTGTTCCGCAGTCTTCGTAAGCTAATTTTATTGTAACTACTGATTAATTTAAGATGTTATATTGCTATATACAATCAACATGGATTTGCAGATTTATTTATTTATTTATTTATTTGATTGGTGTTTTACACCGTACTCAAGAATATTTGTGCTGCATGTGTAATATTAAAACAAGGATGAAAGAGTTCAAGTCCAGCTCCTGCTGGCTTCCTCGCGGGCCGTTAATGCGAAGGTCTGACAGCAACCTGCGGACGGTCGTGGGTTTCCCCCATGCTCTGCCCGGTTTCTTTCCACCATAATGCTGGCCGCCGTAGTACAAATGAAATATTCTTGAGTACGTCGTAAAACACCGATCAAATACATGAATAAGGATGAAAGAAAATGCAACCAGTATAACTTTACGTCAGGAACCGAGATATTGGGATGCCTTCAATTTTGTGAAAACCCCTTATAATAATGATAAAAAGAAATGATTTGTACGTCGGTATGTCAGGAAAAAGACATACCTTTATGATAAAAAATAACTCATTTGGATGGCGTGATGTTTAGTGCAGAACAGGTGAGTAGGTAGGTCTTTTAAGTGATATTTGGTGCAGAAGTGAAACAGCCAGATCTGCTAAAATTGATCTCACCTTGATGGCGGGATATTTGGTGGAGAAGTGAAATGGTAGATGTGTTAAGATTGTACTCACCTTGATGGTGTTTTTTGCGGAGAATTGGTGAATGGGCAGATCTGTTAATAGTTTACTATCCTTGGTGGCGGGATATTTTGTGAAGAAATGATGAGTGGTTGGATCTGTTAAGATAGTACTTACCTTGATGGCGTGATGTTTTGTTGAGAATTGGTGAGTTGAGAAGGCTTGGCACCAATACACTGTATCATTAGCCGGAACCATGAGCTGGAAGTGGACAAAGATGAAATGGTTGACTGATACATCTTTATTTGTTATTATTATTTATTTATTTGATTGGTGTTTTACGCCGTACTCAAGAATATTTCACTTATACGACGCGGTCTTAAGGCATTATGGTGGGTGGAAAACCGGGCACTGCCCGGGGGAAACCCACGACCATCTGCAGGTTGCTGGCAGACCTTCCCACTTACGTCCCACTTATGGCCAGAGAGGAAGCCAGCATGAGCTGGACTTGAACTCACAGCGACCGCATTGGTGAGAGGCTCCTGGGTCATTATGCTGCGCTAGCGCGCTAACCGACTGAGCCACGGAGGCCCCACATCTTTATTTGTGCTGACATGGTTATTTATTGACAGTTTTGCAGGAATGATTTAGTCAACAGTTAGTAACACTTACCCCGTTGAAGTGCATTCACCTAATAAGTTACTGTGTACTGCTAAATTATATCAAGGAGTACTGCTAAGTTATATCAACGAGTAGTTTTAACTTATAGTCGAGAATAGTGCTAAATTATATCAAGGAGTTGCGCTAACTTTTTTCAACAGAAGCACTAACTTATAGCACTGACTACTGCACAATTAGATCAATGAGTAGTGCTAACATATACCAAAGAGTAGTGCTAAATTATCGCAGAGTAGTGCTAAAGAACAGCAACAAGTAGCGCTAAATTATACAAGCTAGCAGTGCTAAATTACAGCATCGAGTAGTGCTAAATCATAGCTGAGAGTAGTGTTAAATTACAGCAGCGAGCACTGCTAATTTACAGCACAGCGTAGTGCTGATTTATTATTAAGGGGTAGTGCGAAATTATATCAATGAGTGGTGGTATATTAAATCAATAATAATTAATTTTACTTTGAAACAGTATAATGTTATAATGGTACCATTTGTATTACCAAGGTCTTATCCACCAATTCAGGGGAGACTACTATTAAGCTATGTGTTCACAAGTAGGTCATCTATACATAAGGTAATATCCTTACACGTTATATATGACCTACAGATGATGACCTACTTCTGCAAACATGACCAAACAGAGCATTCCTGAAGTAGTGAATGAGATCATTTTCGGGGGACGACCGTTTGCATGTTTCTGCCCTCTGTGTCAACTTTTCTTGAGGGTGTGCAGTTTACTGCGGGCGCGTGCGCCGGGAATATGAGATGAAACTTGGGTGGGGTTCAAAAATAAAGGAAAGAAAACATATCTGCGTCACTTGTTTTCAAGCGGGCACACCCAGACCTCTGTTGTGTTTAAGAAGTCTTACTTACGAAGAAAACCAACTTTCTACCATCCTGAGCAATCGAGCTTTTGTAGCTGTCATGATTTGCAGGTAGGGTGAACAGCGGACACTAGACTTGGAATTCTCTGTTCTCAACTTTAACATTTATGCGATCAGTGCGATCTTTTACACCTGACGAAACAGCTATCTGGCTTATTACCGCTAAGCAACCTGCGAATAGTTGTGGGTTTCCCCCGGGCTGTACCCGGTTTCGTCCCACCATAGTGATGGCCGCCGTCGTAGTGAAATATTCTTGAGTAAGGCGTAAAACACCAATCAAATAAATAAATAAACATTACCACCATGGGTTCTAGAACAGCCGAAGAGGGAATTCGCTGGGAAGCTATTAATCTGTTTGCTTAATGCTACACTCAAGACCTTTTAGCTTAAACGATAGCGGAGAGGATACCGTGGTGCCCTGACAACCACCCATCCGTGACGAGTTTCTGGCGAACAGTCTCACCCGTGACACGTGTCACATTGGTGGAAGGCAAGTCGTCTCAAAAGAACTTCGTGTAAGACTGCACGAAAGAGCTTACTTCCACCAAGGTACCCAGAACAATGGAAACACACGAAATCTTCAATATTCTCAGCCTAAGGTTGGTATCGAATCCACGCTTCGAGTGACCTTGTGATGGTCTGGGGAAGCTATTAGGTGACTGATAATTAACATACTTACGTCATTGTTGCGGAATTCCATGGTTATGGCATCTTTGGGCATTTCCGGCCGCACGCTCTGTGGGTTGAGTAAGAATATGCTTTTGGAGCCTCTGTGGTGGGTGCCGTGGTACAAAGACCCACTGCTTTCAGACAGGTCCGTGTCCTTGTACGCCCATATCACACGGGTCGTGTCCGCCTGGAAGGCACCGTGTGAAGAAAGCGTTACGAGATAACTTGTGGTATACAGCTTGTGTAAACTTGAACATTCATGCGTGTGCACATACTTCGTTTTAAGCATCTAAAATGTTTTAAACTACAACGTACACACTGTAGGCCAATAATGATCTAGTTGAAAGAGTGTATATTGTCAGGCGAAATATATTTATTTTCAGCCATATTTCAGTTTTTTCATGCAATACATCACCATTTATACCGAAATATTTGCTTCCAATAAGACAAATACAGATCTGCATAGTCTGAATAGCGGCGTCTCTGTGTATTCTGATGTTAAAAGTCCCTCAAAGTCTCTGAATCATCCGCACAAAATGTGCACAAGAAAGCAAGAAACATAAAAAGAATAAATAATGCATATAAAAAGCAAATAAAATCAAACAAAGTAAAATTCATTTCATTTGATTGGTGTTTTACGCCGTACTCAAGAATATTTCACTTATACGACGGCGGCCAGCATTATGGTGGGAGGAAACCGAGCAGAGTCCGGGGGAAACCCACGACCATCTGTGGGTTGCTCGCAGACCTTCCCACTTACGGCCGAAGAGGAAGCCAGCATGAGCTGGACTTGAGCTCTCATCGGCTTCATTGGTGAGAGACTCCTGGGTCATTGCCCTGCGCTAGCGCGCTATCCGACTGAGCCACGGAGGCCCCCCAACAAAATAAAGTAGAGAAATATAATAGAATACAAGAATGTATAAAATGCATGTATGTATTCTATCTTTAGATTCAGAAAATGTTTTCAAGTTTATCAGTGTATATCCACCACCAGTCTATCTGTACCTTACCGTGATAGGCCTGTCTTGCTTATCGCAGGTTTGCAGCTTCCTCCAGAATCGAAGGACTGTGTGGGTATCGTTTTGAGATCCTGTGATAAGCTTCCAATCTTGGCTAGTGTCGGAAATAGGCTCCCATTTACCTGTGGCATGACGATCCTTTACGATAAAACAGAATAAAAGCATTTGAGAAAAATTTGGCCATGTTTAATATCATAGATGGGTCATAATTATGGTTGTTGTCCAGGTTTTGTGATAAATGACTCGTGATTGTAAAAATGGACTCGCATCACATACAATCACATTAAATTTTTTTTTTACCTAAGTCTACTTAAGCCATGATGCTAGGGGGCGTGTAAATTGCTACTATTTATGAACTTACGTGAACAGCTAGAATAAAACCATGGCTTAGGTAAATTGACAAGAGGCTGTATTGCACCAATTGGGTGTGACTATTTGCCAGCTACCACACTGTCATAGCTGCTCTGGTTGTACTCTGTATGCCGCACGTCTATCACACTGTCGTCGTTGCTCTGGTCTTACTCTCTATGCTGCACGTCTATCACACTGTCGTCTCTGCTCTGGTTAAACTCCCTATGCTGTACGTCTATCACACTGTCGTCGTTGCTCTGGTCTTACTCTCTATGCTGCACGTCTATCACACTGTCGTCACCACTCTGGTCTTACTCTCTATGCTGCACGTCTATCACACTGTCGTCACCACTCTGGTTGTACTCCCTATGCTGCACGTCTATCACACTGTCGTCGTTGCTCTGGTCTTACTCTCTATGCTGCACGTCTATCACACTGTCGTCAACACTCTGGTTGTACTCTCTATGCTGTACGTCTTTCACACAGTCGTCTCTGCTCTGGTTAAACTCCCTATGCTGTACGTCTATCACACTGTCGTCGCTGCTCTGCTTGTACTCTCTATGCTGTACGTCTATTACACTGTCGTCTCTGCTCTGCTTGTACTCTCTATGCTGTACGTCTATCACACTGTCATCGCTGCTCTGGTTGTACTCTCTATGCTGTACGTCTATCACACTGTCGTCTCTGCTCTGGGTGAACTCCATATGCTGTACGTCTATCACACTGTCGTCGCTGCTCTGCTTGTACTCTCTATGCTGTACGGCTATGACACTGTCGTCGCTGCTCTGCTTGTACTCTCTATGCTGTACGGCTATAACACTGTCGTCGCTGTTCTGCTTGTACTCTCTATGCTGTACGTCTTTCATACTGTCGTCGCTGCTCTGCTTGTACTCTCTATGCTGTACGGCTATGACACTGTCGTCGCTGCTCTGCTTGTCCTCTCTATGCTGTACGGCTATGACACTGTCGTCGCTGCTCTGCTTGTACTCTCTATGCTGTACGTCTACCACTCTGTCGTCGATGCTCTACTTGCACTCTCTAGGCTGTACATCTTTAATTATGTCGTAATGAGATGAATAGTCGTTTTGAAAAATTAAAAATTAAAACAACTTTCTCACTGGAATCAGATGTCTGAATAAGTACACAATGAAGCGCCCTTGTACAAAAGACGACAACAATGACTGGAAATGTGTGATAGTTATACCCCGAAAAACGATTTCTTCTCAATTTACTTCTGTTGGTTTTATTAGTCTAACTATTCATGTGAATGCTTATGAAGTAGCAAGAGTTGTTGAAGTGTTTGCTTGGTACACGTGCGATAAGGGATTCAATAGTTTCCAAAGTAACTCACGAAGTTTTCCAAATATAGTGCACAGGTTTTCAAGTGCAGAGCGAGCACAATGTGTACACCATGTTAGTGGAAGACGGCCTGGCAATTTGTTTCACCTTCTCTCACAGTTCGTGTGGGTGTTAGTGTCAATAAGTGGTCGATGCCCGTGGGGCCGTTTACACAGTCTCACGTGCGTTAAAGACTATTTGTCTCATATCAAAATGGTCACATGTGGGAACGTTTGCTCGAAATTTGACGAAGGTCGATGGTTTATGCCGGGCTCTCCGGTTACCAGCACCCACATAACTTAACGCCATTGTATAAGTACAAATTCTTGAGTAACAACTGAGCACATGAAAACATCAACAAGGCACTATACAGCTGATTAAACGTGCTCATTAGTGTTTGTGTCTGGTGTCATTTTACTATGGTGAAGTCGGAAGACCCCGGAATCAAACCCGGGTCGGGTCATACCAAAGATTTTAAAAATGGTACCTGCTGCTGTCTCGCTTAGCGCTCACCACTGAGAGGTTAGAGTAAGGAAACGGGACTGGTTAGCCCGGTGTCAGTGTAATTTGACTGGGTGGGGTGTCTTCGGCATGATGTTACAGTGGCGGTAGCTCTTTGACGGCATTGGGTTCGCCCTGACACAAGAAGACACAGTATATTTACACACAACCAATGGCATCTTGTCGTCATGTGACTGAAAATTGTTAAACACGACGTTAAACCTCAAGCACAAATACATAGGCCTACATTCGCTATCGTAACTGTTCGCTTAATGTATAAGAGATCTATAGTTGAATAGAAAGCGGATTCACACCAACGGATAAAACTACAGGACTGCCCAGCTATAAGCATTCAACATTTAAGGTGCGTGTCATATCAGGTGATTAATTTACGATTGATTGACTGATTAATTTACGATTGATTGACTGATTTATTTTTGTTTAACGGCGCACTCAAGAATATTTGGCGAGTAATTTAGTGATGTCAAAAATGAGAAAACAAGAATGAGAATAAATATGTCTATTGATATATGAAGGTGAAGGTATACTTTAAATAAAACACAAACTAAGGGAGTCATCATCACCAAACAAACCACTGATTAAAACAGTATCTAAATGCCTTCAGATAATTCTTAAAATGTTCTTCAATAAAGAATAAAGATAAATGTATTTATATATCTGAACTCTTCACAATTGGCTTTATTATCCGTATTCATTACGTCTGGCGTCGATAGCGTCAAAAAGCCTTGTTAAATTTTAGGCTTGGCTATGGAAAGAATTTCACGTGGAGCGTATTATACCAAGTACACACAGAGCAATTATTAACGTAAATAAATGGTTTATACACGTAGTACGAATGTCGTATACCGTAATTGTTGTAAAAAAGTATCAACCTGGCTCATTAAATCCGCCTTAAAATTTAAAGATTTGAACTCCTTTGATTCCGCCCAAGAACGTTTTAGAAATAAGTGATTTAAATGAGGTATTCTGAGGAAAATATCAATTTGGCTCATTAAATCCGCCTTAAAATTCAAAGATTTGAACTCATTTGATCCATTCATGAAAGTTTTAAAAGCAAGTGATATAAATTAGGTATTCTGAGATAAGCTGTTCAGATGTGTATGTGATGATGCCGACTTCAATGTTTGTTGTATTTTCCTTCACAATGAACTATTTAATGGACACTTATTTTGCTTTGTCGCTTGGCGGCATCGTGTCTTAGAGAGTTAATTGAGAAAAGAATGCCCGATAGTAAAAATAAAATATATAAGGACCTCACTATAGAAGCATACTAAACTATGCTTTCTCAGTTGTGGAGTAACGAGAAGTCAGAAATTCGCCACATTTTCTGTCTTTTTGTTACAGTGTGCAACTCACCTCGAAAAAGACTTTACCGTCAACGTCACTGACTCCGCCCATGATTACGTCAGCGCCGGTCATGCCTCCGTTAGGAGACAGTCCCAGGCCCACGTAACCCAGCGTCTTTACGCGGACCTCAAAGATGACCTTCTCCTCATCAAAGTCCCACCACAAATGGAATTTTTCGTCTTCGTCTAAAACCACTGAATGGGGAAGTTTGACCGCAGATAAGTCCTTGGGAAAGATCTTTGCTGAGGTAGAAATAAACATCACCACACAGAGAAAAAGTCCGTAAGGGAGAAATGTGGCCATTTTCGTCCGTTTATGTCACTGGTGGGAATGACCGCTGTCTCTCTGCCAGCAAAACACCCGAGCTATCATTTCATCACGGTTTGTGTACACCTCACTCTAGTTTGTATGAATTAGGTCAGCTGTTCACAGAATCTTTACGAATACCTTCTGTTTATCTAGTATGATTACATAGAAGTGTACATTTCAACCAGAGAAGGAAAACCAGATTTGTCTGTTCAGCAAGGTCGGATGGTTTCGCAAATGTCAACGTCATGACACGACGTTTTATTGCACTCGGTCTATTCCAACAGTCCCGGCCAGTCCGTTCGTCCGCCTGTACGTGACTTCGCTCAGCAATTTATACACGCATTGACTGGAAATCACTTACCATTATGAGCAATGTTCTAAATGGACTCATAACTAGGTTGAGTGAGGTAAAAGTTTCATTGCGATGCTAAAAACGTTATTTTTTGTTATGAATTAAAATCAGTAGTTGCGGGATTTGATTCCGCATGCTACAGAGTTACTCCATCCGCAGGTTGTCACCGGACCATCCCATACACGGCCTGAGAGGATGCCAGCATGAGAGAAGTCGTGAGTTCGAATGTTCACGCCTTCCTGTGGAAGAGCTGGATTCGACTTCATTGGCGAAGGGCCGATCAGTCGCAGTGATCCAGCGCCTTAACTATCTAAGGCAGAGAGGTCGGAGGTCTACCAGCTATGAAGTGAGTGAGTGAGTGCTTGGGCTTTTACGTCGTACTTAGCAATTTTTCAGTCATATTACGAAGGACGAAGGAATCCTTAGAGTGCATATAATTTGCCTACTTGTTGCAGGATGGATTTCTAACGCTCTTTCATCTAGTGCCGCTTCACTGAGATGCCTTACCGAAGGCAAGTAAGCCGCCCCGCCCGAGCCATTATACTGGTACGGGTCAACCAGTCGTTGCACTATCCCCTTCATGCTGAACGTCAAGCGAGGAAGTTAAACTTTCTCTTAAAGTCTTAGGTGTGACTCGACCCAGGATTGACCCTGGATCTAGCTCCCGAAGTGGACGCTCGACCAACTGTGATATCAGGGCCGGTACCAGGTATGGCTATGTGTGCCTAAGTACATGTACCATCCCAGCGTCTATCCATGCACTGCGTTGCAAGTACACTTCAAGACTGTCGTTCTAACATCTCACATTATAAATGTGTCCAGTTCATTTCTGCTTTCCAACGCTGTCTAATGTTAGATTCTTAGTAACGAGAGGATAATTGTCTACGTGGAGCTTTGTGTGCATATAATTACAACATATAATGTAACCGCCCTACCCCTCGAGTCAGCATGGTTTGTAACAAAGGCTAATATGTCAACGTCCTGAGCCTGGTACGTCAGCTCACATGGGGTCATATCTGTGGCGTGTCA
This sequence comes from Liolophura sinensis, assembly GCF_032854445.1. Taxonomy (NCBI): domain Eukaryota; kingdom Metazoa; phylum Mollusca; class Polyplacophora; order Chitonida; family Chitonidae; genus Liolophura; species Liolophura sinensis. Next base: position 18,906,238 of record NC_088298.1, on the reverse strand, counting down.
GCAAACATGCCCAAGGACAGAAAGAGCCGTTATAAGTTCTACCTGGACAGTATAGTCAAACACAGTGTCACGGGACTTCATCTGGAATGAAAAGAATCGTCGGGAAACTAAGTCATGACCCAGTTGTTCAAAACAGCTGTGAAAACGGGCAGATAATAACTGGAGAGTGCACAAATTTGTCTCCATCGTTTGACTCTATCGTTTGAAAACAACATGTGCACGGCGCATTTAATTGATTGTTTTTTACGCATTTTAATGGGAAGAAACTGGGCAGAGCCAGTGGGAAAGACCCCCCCCCCCCCACACACACACACCCATCCCACCCCTCCCCATCTCCTGGTTTTCTGGCACGAGCAAAACTATCATTCAAACGTTATTTTGGTGTTTGCTGGTACGTTGTTTTCAATAAGTATTATTCCGGGCATTCCAAGAAGGTACGTCTCCATACATTGGGGAAAGGTTTATATCTCAGGTGCCGAGATGCTTATGCTGCTGCCTCAGTGGGGCGCCATGACGAATACGTCTTTCTGGAGCGCCATGACGACGACACCTCACGGGAGAGTCATGACGAAGACGCATGACGACATGACGATGGCGTCTGACTGGAGCGCCATGATGAAGACCGCCTCACCTGAGCACCATTACAACGACGCCTCACGGGAGACTCGTGACAAAGACGCCTGACTGGAGCGCCATGACCAGGGATGACATGTTTAGGACGAGAAAGCTGGACATACATGGAATTCCTGACAATTATACCGAAAACAAGAAGAACAACAAAACAAGCTACATCAATCAAATCACTCATTGTGGCACACACTTAACACAATTAAAAAAAAAACAGAATATTTCTCAACAGAAATTACTGTATTTACAACAACGTGCATCAAGTAAAACAAGTTCGAAGTGTATAAGTATATAACGTATAGTTCAGAAAGAGATGTATAATGTAGATAAATAATATTTGTATTAAAAATTAAACCGGTTTCTTACCAACAAAGCTGCTCCAGATCTTATATAATGATTAAACCATATATGCAGAGTTATTTACAACAACAACGAAGTTTTAGTAGATAGCATATACGACTGGCAGAGAGGCAGTGATTTAGAAAGTCAACTTACATTTCATTGCTAATGTGCTTTTCTGCCGTTTAATTTTTACATATCTGAGAAGATTTATTGGTTTTACATATATCGGTGCATTTTCATGTAATATCTAGACCTGAGCAAATTATCACTTTGATATCTTAATAAGTTTGTGTTTCATGCAGAAAACGCAAAATGTCTCATCTTCCATCTGACAGATGGATTTCTCTTCGAAATTTGGTGCGAAATCTAGAAATCCATTGATTATCTTGTCGCCTGCATGAAATGAACTCGTCGTCTGTATTGAGCTCTCTGTAAAATCGGTCATAGTCACTATAAAAATTGTCTTCCGTCAGTTATACGGAGCACGACAAGCTCCACATACTACTACGTACACATTATTGCAAAGTAAATCCATTAAGAATATTTTTTAAATTAATAATGACAAGAAAAGCACACAATACACAATTTCTGGGTGACAGTGAAACGAAGGATTGGAAGAAATGCAACTTGGTATGCAAAAAGCTTTCCGATATCATTACCAGCTCGGAGGAACTATATTTTGGAAAAGCCGTTTAACTACTGTATTCTTTTCATGACTTTTTACAAAAGACGATCAACCATGTATAATTTTAACAATACTACGTGTAAACGCGTTTTTTTTAACAAAGTCGAAGGCTCCAATTAGTTCCTTAACAAAATACTTGAAAAACTTGAAAAGGTCATGTGTTTTAGTCTAAATTTAGTTCAGATGTAAGCAAAGTTTAACCAATGTAAATGAGAAAAATTGTAAATATACAATACAAATGTAACTTTCAGTTTCCATGTTTAACAAACAATAATACTGTGTAGTATCACTTTTGTCTATAGAAGTCTGGAATTGTGCAATGCAATCGGGAAAAATGTCATACATACATGATAAAATCTATTGATTACCTTACGTAATACTGATGTACACTGCTATACATAAAATAATATTGAAGTTGGAATTACAGACTTATTCAAAGAAAGCACTTGACAAAATGTTATCGAATATACAACGTAACCAAGATAAATACAAACTATTAACAAGTACATTTATATTTACATGTTTGTTATACGTTATATTGTATAGTCAACCTCACTCAATCGGCCTGTATATACAAAAATCTTTTAGCTGTGCAAATTTATTAAACGAATGTCATCAATATACAATACTCTATGGGGTCTATGTACATTTATTATCCAAGTAATCTATCTATTATTCACTTTACAATACACAAGAAATGGAACACACAACACTCATAGTTATTGTGACTGGTAAGCTCAATTTTAAACCTTTCTACAAACTGTACATGCTATTAAAATGTCTCCTCATATCTGGCGTCAAAGCAGACATTCGTACACCAGCCGTAAACCAAAATGGGCATTCCTCGTCAATAATAGCAAGGCCAATTTCCACAGCAATGCACACTTGAAATTTAGTATCAATGTCTGTTATAAAATATTGGCAATGAAGTTAACTTTCTATACAGGATGTCGTACAACATCAAAGCAGAAGTTAAGCACTCTTTCAGAATTCACTAAGTAATAAGAAAATTTCAGATTTGCTCAACCACACAGCAAAAATCTTGTAAATATTTGTGCTGTTGTTTAGGGTCTTCTTTGAATATCGCATTCACGAAAACCTATGAAATAGACCAACAATCTCTATTTGTAATGCGGTTAAAGGACGCGAAAGTAATATTAACAAAGAGCAATAAACAATTTATTACGAAAACATGACATTATTTCTACCCATGCGTAAATGTAAACTATGATTTTATCTTTAATAAGCACACACGCATTAACCACTCAATATATATATTAATATTTACAACTCATTAAACTCAGACGAACTCAGCACTGGCACTTTATGATGAGAAAATTCCCATTGTGATGTCATCCAAATATGATGTGACGTCATGGAATGTTGAGGTTGGCACTTCGGGCATCCCCCCGATTAGCAAATTGTTCCTCCTCAGGCTGGTAATTGTGTGTAGTACGCCGACATTTTGATCCGTCTGATTTTCCAATGGTTGGAACCCCAGTGGTTTTTTATTCTTCACAATCTTGATTTTCAGCTTGGTGGTGCGCTTGGGCGAACTTTTCTGCGTTCCCACCCGGAGTTTCAGTTTTGGTCCTGTGTAAGGAGGCGGTGTTTCCGGGGTGCAGGGTTTGCGGATTGGAGTAGGATTATCTCCCTTGGACTGGTCCCCAGACGACAGCCGTTTCAACACTTGTAGGATTTGCTTCTTAACCAGATCATGAATCCCGAATCCACCCGACGACCGTCGGGGATCGGAAGTTGGGGGAATTATGGGTCTTCCGAAGCGACTGTGAGAGCAGACGTTAAGTCCCATCTGAGCCGGGACGCTGTGGCGACGTAAGCAAGAGTTTTGAAAGCTCGGTAGGCCTAGCCCTGTGCTCCTGTCTGACTCCAAGTTTTCTGGCAGGGACTCTTGAGAAAGAAGCCTGTCTGCTCGAGGGTAAGAAGTCGCCCTAAATCCCGACAACTGAACCTGGTCCACGAGCGAGTTGGATCTCGGCCTCCGCTTTGGTATCGGTGTACTTTCCACGTTCTCGTGATTTTGGTGTTGTTGTTGTTGTTGTTGTTGGACGCCATAACAGGAGCTGGAAGTGGAGAAGAAAAGATTAGATAAAAGAGGATTCATATGTGACGTACTCTTCGGTGGGCCCGGGTGGCTATTTCAGATCCTCTCTTCGTACAGGGCTGGCAGAGTAATATGGCCACAGCGGCAGCCCATGGTAAAATGTACATCATTTCACGTCATGTCCGAGAAGTCCTTTCTACACGTTGTCTGTAGTCCAAATTTAAACAAGTGTCAACGTTGGCTCTTACCTCTCAGCTTGCCCACGCACACACACAACATTTACTGGTATATTCCACTCTGTAATAACGCACCAGCTCCGTACTCACGACATGACAACCCATTTCAAAACAAAGCAGCCATTAGGCCCGTCTTTTCAGGTTTAACGAGCATGCGCCATCCAGGAACGACAACTTTTTGCCATTACCAAGTGGAGTCATCGTGGGGTGTTGCGTGTGTGGGCGTAGTGAGAGGTAAGAGCCACAGTCACACCTGTTATGGACTGCAGAGATCGATTAGAAAATATTTATCGGACTCGTCGTGAAACTCCATTGGTTTTCCATTGGTTGCCCCTGCGGGTATAATACCCCGCCAGCCCAGTATTACGAGAGGATTTGAAAGCAGTCTTCGGTATTCTAGCCTGTTTTATGCTGGTATTTGTGATGGTGGAGAGCACGGCTATGTTGTGGGTAGTACACAATCAGCAGTGTAATTTACACTTAAAGCGGTTACAAGACGAGTTAGGGCAACATACATTCAAAAGTCAGTTTCACAGAAGTGTTTTACTCGAGAGCCTGTCATTGGAGACTAATAACAATAATATATCCTCGACGCTCAAGATGCCTTTTACATGTGGTCCTTGGATACTTACATCCCCTGAATGAATTCTTCAGAAAGTGCCTGTCGAAATTCGCTGCAGTGACTCATTTCGCTGCCGCAAAGCTCGTCATAATCCAGGTCATCTACAAAGAGGGGTTAATATTCCATAACTAATATTTCTTAAAAAAAATGTTAACAATATCTACCACTGACGCCACAAATTCAATTCCTGGTCAGATGAGACTAGAGAACGCCCAGCTAAGGATAGCAGGTAAGTCTATGAGTATGTGAACAAAGCTAATATGGTTGTTAATGGAAATATCAAACCTGTGACTTCTGGGTATTGCTTTAATGAAAAGCTAATATGGTTGTTAATGGAAATATCAAACCGGTGACTTCTGGGTATTGCTTTAATGAAAAGGGTGCTATACTTCTTAATGTTTTATCGAAGTACTTGTACTTGCAAAATGATGGACGTCTCTAGAAATAATTACGGTGATTTTTGAAATAAATTAAATAAATAACAGACAATAACAGGTTAGAATGAAGTGCATAAAATGGTTTGACTAATTCTATTGACGGCTTACCATCTTCCTCGGGGTCACTCCACGCGAGTCCGTGATTGCTCCAATCAGTACGTGAGCCTCGCTCTGAGTCCTGCTCGTGACGACTATATACGCCATCACGTTCTTCTAGAAGTTTTGTCAAAGAGGGCGTGGCCAACCGTTGCCATTGGTGAAGAGTCTCTGAACCTGAATGTTAAAGTTTAAAAAATGCACGACTTTCTTTATAGGTGTGATTTAACCTCACAGTTTCAGCGGTATAAACTTAATAGGACAACGTGGCTATCATTCTGCATTTTATTTGTGTATCATATTTCGTGCTCACATCTGTTTAGAATTGTGTCACTTGTTATTACATATACATTATGTAAACGTACATTACTGACTGACATGAAAAGTTGGTGCTAGGTCAAAAATCTCCTTGTTCACTTTCGCACCTACATGTATACAAACAAAGTGTGAGAGAAAGATCATACAAACGTACCTTCCAAAGGTTTCACGATTTGTAACTTCTTAGGGAGAGTCCGGCGTCTGCGCTTAACATTGGATGTTTGGTACACATGACTTCCAAAACTACAACAGGTGCAAACAAGCTTAACTTGAGAACACTAAGAGCAGTGAACGTAAGAATATCGAAAAATTGGATAGTCTGTATTGGTGAAAGACTTTATAATCAAAAATGAAAAGTTGCACTTTTCGGTGGATTTTCAACGAGAAGTTGTTTTAAAGTGGGTGTGGTTACCTGTTTTCATCATCCGATCCCAAATCACCGCACCCTGAATCTCCTCCAATCGAATAAGTCGACGATCGTTCGATTTGCATACTTGAATCCGAAACTGAGGCTGTGCTGTGCATATTGTCTTGGAGATCATCCAAGAACATATTCGCAGAGCGAACCGTTTCAAAAACTTTCGAAATAGGACTGGAAACAGAGGAACAGTTATGTTACAGATTAGGACATTAACATTGAAAACTTGAAGACGTGTTATTGGCTGGAAGTTATACTTAAAGTATTATTCTTTGTTACCTGTCAGTGGCTTAAACTTATGGAGACATACTGTGCTAAAACACAGCATGGATTCAAATAAAATCATTACCATCACAGGTATTACATGGTAGTTTCAACGTCTAGACACTCTGGTCATTTAGGGACGTATGAAATTCATTTGTACAAACTAGTATAACATTTTTACCTTGACACAGGACTGTATGTCGGGGACACCAGCTCGTTATGAGGACTCAAACAGTCTTCTAATTCCTCCTTTAACGAACGGTGTTGCTCACAGAATTCCTCTACGGAAAAGGTTCGAGAACGTCCGTACCGACTCGGCTCTAACACGCGCAGACGATGCGCCTCATCTCGGCGGGCTTCGTAAAGTTTCCGGAGATTGTCGATTTCATCCTGTCTTACTTTCATCTGAAGACAGAGAATATAAAACAAATGGAATAAAATAATGCCAGTGTATGTGAATGAATACCACAAATATTAATCCCTCAGCATAACAGGATCAGTTCATACTAATGGGGTAGAGCGCGTGAATCCATGCAGTTCTGACTTGTCCGACTGAAGCTTTAAGTCAGAAAGTTTGCTATGCATCTGGCCAAGGGCGGTTGTTTAAGCTGAGCACTGTTTCACAAACCACTCTGCCAGATGCAGTATACACAAAACATTATAGAATACAACGTTCACCGGCTTGCAGTACATAAATCAATCACTGGCAATTGATTTTGGGTATGAGGACATGATCGACTGTGTGGCTTAATTTAATTACCACCAAAGCTGTGGACAAGCCGTACAATATAGAATTTAGATTTACCTCGTCTAAAATACTGTGTTCTCGTTGTACGAACTCTTCTATCTGCTTGTCTTTGACGTCCAAATCATGTCTGACCTGAGAAAAGAATGAAACATGAGTTCAAAAGGTGGACATGAAATGCAGGGAACATGACAGTATGTTGGACAACATTTCGACCGTTATTCTGGATAGCAGCGTATTCTTCATTGGTAAAGCAGAAAATTAGGTATCCTCCGTTATAATGATTAAAATATCCTGTTTTCTTACAGCAGAGAGTCACATGAAGGTATCCTCCATTATACAGATTAAAATATCCTTCATTGTTACAGTAGAAAAGTAGGTATCCTCCATTATACAGGTTAAAATATCCTCCATTGTTACAGCAGAAGGTTATATGTAGCTATCCTTCATTATACAGATTAAAGTATCCTTCATAGTTGCAGCAGAAAATTAGGTATCCTCCATTATACGGATTAAAATGTCCTCCATTGTTACATTAGAAAGTTACATATAGGTATCCTCCATTCTACACATTAAGATATCCTTCATTGTTACTGCAGAAAGTCACATGTAGGTATCCTCCATTCTACAGATTAAAATATCCTCCCTTTTTACAGCAGAAAGTTATATGTAGCTATCCTTCATTATATAGATTAAAGTATCCTTCATAGTTGCAGCAGAAAATTAGGCATCCTCCATTATACAGATTAAAATATCCTCCATTGTTACAGCAGAAAGTTATATGTAGCTATCCTTCATTATACAGATTAAAGTATCCTTCATAGTTGCAGCAGAAAATTAGGCATCCTCCATTATACAGATTAAAATATCCTCCATTGTTACAGCAGAAAGTTATATGTAGCTATCCTTCATTATACAGATTAAAGTATCCTTCATAGTTGCAGCAGAAAATTAGGTATCCTCCATTATACGGATTAAAATGTCCTCCATTGTTACATTAGAAAGTTACATATAGGTATCCTCCATTCTACACATTAAGATATCCTTCATTGTTACTGCAGAAAGTCACATGTAGGTATCCTCCATTCTACAGATTAAAATATCCTCCCTTTTTACAGCAGAAAGTTATATGTAGCTATCCTTCATTATACAGATTAAAGTATCCTTCATAGTGGCAGCAGAAAATTAGGTATCGTCCATTGTACGGATTAAAATGTCCTCCATTGTTACATTAGAAAGTTACATGTAGGTATCCTCCATTCTACACATTAAGATATCCTTCATTGTGACAGCAGAAAGTCACATGTAGGTATCCTCCATTCTACAGATAAAATATCCTTCATTGTCACAGCAGAAAGTTACATGTAGCCATCCTTCATTATACAGATTAAAGTATCCTTCATAGTTGCAGCAGAAAATTAGGTATCCTCCATTATACGGATTAAAATGTCCTCCATTGTTACATTAGAAAGTTACATATAGGTATCCTCCATTCTACACATTAAGATATTCTTCATTGTTACTGCAGAAAGTCACATGTAGGTATCCTCCATTCTACAGATAAAATATCCTTCATTGTCACAGCAGAAAGTTACATGTAGGTATCCTCCATTCTACAGATTAAAATATCCTTCATTGTCACAGCAGAAAATCACATGTAGGTATCCTTCATCATACAGATCACAATATCCTTCATTATTACATCAGGAAGTTAGGTATTCTCCATAATACAGATTACAGAGCATTAGTTATTCCGCTGCGCTAGCATGCTAAGCACTCGGCCATGGGGGCCTCTAATTTCATAATTTATTCAACAAAAACAGCAATTACAGCAAGAGTTCCGGGACACTAAGGCCTTCTATCCTCCAACCAATGCCTCAATGAATATGAAAATGATGGACAGTCAAATCCATAATAAACCTCAAGCAGCCAGGGGCTTCCGTGGCCGAGGGCGCTAGCAAGCCAGCACGGCGCAACGACCGAAGCCTCCCAGCAATGTGGTCACATTGAATTAAAGTCAGCTCATACTGGCTTCCTCTCCGGCCGTACGTAGGAAGGTCTGCCAACAACCTGCGGATGGTGGTGGGATTCCCACCATAATGCTGGCCACAATCGTGCCAGTGAAATATTCTTGAGTAAGGCGTAAAACACTAATATCAAATAAATAAATAAATAAATGAAGCAGACAAACACTCTGACTGTATTGTAAACGGTTCTCACCTTATCCATGACCTGATGCCAGGACTTTAACTTCTCTTTAAGTTGATCCTTCTCCAGCTGTAACGCCTCATTCCTATCCTCATGTGCTCTCACCGTCTCTTCGTGCCGGCGAACCTTCCTGTTCAAATTGTCTGTAGTGATAGACAAATATCAGAAACTCATTCAGCCACATTCGTCTCCATTACATATACGACTACATGCGTGTAATACGTTTATTTATTTATGTGATCTATGCTTTATTTATGTGATTTCTGCTTTACACCAGCATCAATTCCATATAAACATGAAAAAATGTACTTACATTTCAAAATAGAAATATTTTGTGGAATACAACGGCGCGTTATAATAATTTTGAGTTCACTACACATACAAAAATGGGACAGCAATTACAGTTGATGTGATTTATAATTTTTGTAATTATACATTTTCAAATAATTATAATTAATGTGTGAATTGATTGGATATACATCAGTTAATACATTAGTGGCCATATTCACCTATTTGCTTAAGGTAAGACTGTTTCAGGCTTTCAAGTTTTGCTGCTCTGTCTTCTAACTCGGCTTTTCGTGACTCCAGCTGAAAAATCACAGCGAATGCATTCAGGATATAAATTGTAAGTTACTAACTGAATCACAGTAACTAGAACGTTATCAACGAATGTCACAGACACTTCGTCCCACGACAAATTGTGTGGAAGGCACAAAATACACTTAGACGCAAAATACACAAACGTGACGCAGTATTTGGTTTACACCACTTGCAACAAAATGCTTCTTGTTTGTAGGGCAACTGACAAAAATTTATTTATTTATCTGATTGTTGTTTTACGCCGTGCTCAAGAATATTTCGCTTATACGACGGCGGCCAGTATTATGGTGTGTGGAAACCGGGCAGAGCCCGGGGGAAACCCACGACCATCCGCATGTTGCTTCGAGAACTTACGGCCGGAGAGCTGACAAAAATGAAACAGAGACTGAACAAGATCATTTTTCCCAAATGGTACTGATTGGAATCTGAGGATACCTTCCTAAAATACATCCATCGTGCGCCACTCGAGTTCCTTTTTTGGCATTGTCAAGACGTTGTTCAATGCCATTTTGTCGCTTTTTATTGGCGACCAGTATCTGATGGATGGGGAAAATCACAGTGCCCGTGGTAAAGCATTGGCATTTGACAAGTCACACCGACAAACTTTTCAATGTGTGCCATGTTGGTGGAGGTCATGTGATCTCCTGCGAGCTTCATGTAAGAGTACACGAAAAAAAACATGCATCATCGACCGCTTATTGCCACACAGGATCCGGGAAGAATGGAAGCTAAGGGAATCTTGAGAATTCCATGTCAGCGATTGGTGCTAAAGCTATGCCTGGTGTCATTGGTAATTAAGCCGCGTTTGAATTGACTGAGTGACTGGGCCTAGTTGTTCAAAGATGGAAGGATTAAGTCTAGTATTAGCTTTAGTCTAGACTAAAGTAAAAGCTTTGCATTAGGCCATGACTGCTATTAAGATTTAAACCTGGCCTAACTTTTAATACACTTTTGAACAACGGGCCTGTCTTGTATGACGGCGGTCTGGTATCCTCTCGGTCTCTCGAAACTTAAAGCCACAGTGGAAACAGTGAGATTCGAACCGAGCAATCACTTTGATCATCTGGTTAGCCAGATTCCCTCACGAGTTAGGATACTTTACCTCTAATGTCAGCTCCCACTTCTCATGTTCAAGCTGATGGGCTCTTGACTCTAGCGTGTCCAGCGTGGTCTTCAGATGGCTGTCTCTGTGGGGGATATCATGAGGTTTCATCGGTAATAATTAATAAACCAAAAAGTACGATTTACTGTTGAAAATCAATAACAGTTTGCTGTGCATGTTTCTGACGGAAAATGTGCTGTGCAAGTCATGTAAACTATTTCACATCCCAGCAGGGTCACGAAGCTGTCTAAGACAAGTGAAACTTATTGTTAAATGATGGTATTTTTCTTAAACATATATTTGAACTTGAACAGATGAAATATTCTTGAATAAGAAAGGATATATTTTCGTAAGTAATGAATTCTAAATACACCTATGTACGCACAATGTGAAAAACAAGACTATAATCTTTTAATATTGTTTTCGTCTTTGTTTTTTTACGGCTGGTGGCAAGAATGAGTGCTTCGGGTTTAATGCCGCACCCAACACTTTTTCAGTCATATGGCGACGAAGGAGTCCTTAGAGTGTATGTAATGTGCCTCCTTGTTGCAGGACGAGTATCCACCGCTCTTATAGCTAGTGCTGTTTCACTGAGACGACTTACCCAAGGCAACTAAGGCGCTCCGTCCGAGCCATTACATAGCATGATACAGGTCAATCAATCGCTGGACTTTCCCTTTAATTCTGAACGCCAAGCGATGAAGTTACAACTTCCTGTTTTAAGGTCTTAGGTGTGACCCGACCCAGGATTGACACTGGATCTACCGCCTCCCGAGGCGGTGGCTCTACCAACTGTGCTATCGGGGCGGTCAAGCCGGGCGGTCGGGGGATGTGTTTACGTGAATTAATATATACTTACCTATTTGCAGAGGTTGTACGCTCAAGAGTTTCTATTTCTTTGTGGTACAAGCTCATCAGCACTTGTTTCTGGCTCAACTCATGACTCAACTGCTGCACCTACAAAACAAATAAAAGCATTTGATAAAATACATTTTGTTATCAAATCTAATGTTCAACACCTTGCATGGGACGAGCGTAACAACCGCTTGTCCACCATGCTGGCAGCAAGGCTCGGGCATGGATTCTCAAGTTTGATCACGCTATCCGTCCATAATCCACGTCTGTTTTTTACCGGGTCGACTTCTAAGATATGTCGACCGAACCCATCTCATAGCTTTCATGTATTATCTTCAACTACATGCCCAGTACACATGGAGTTAATTATATTGAGCGCTGCAAAGATATAAGTAATGGCGGAAAACGGGTTTTAAAAGTGTTGGGTGAGTTTCTGTAAATACAGCCAGATCCATGCATTTGTTATTGTAGCATGAAGTGTATGGTTGCAGTATATGGTAATGGACCATCTTAGGTTAATATTAACCTATACCTTGGCCATTTTTAGTCAGCAGGTTTGTCAGATACAGGCAAAGGTCAGTGGTTTGTTGTGTATCCATAAAGCAACCCAGAAAATTTGCCTACCTTATCTTCCGCATTTTCAACCTCGTTCCGGAGAAGACTGTTCTCTTCTTGTAGCGATTGGTTGGATTTATACAGATTAAGTATCACGGTGTCCTCCGAAATCGTTTCATCGTCCTTAAACCACAAAACATAACAGCGCCTTTTAATTTATCAACTATTTTTATTTGTTTACTTTGAACACCGTATTCAGGAATTTCTCACCCCTCTGACTACTGTCAGGTTTGTGGGTGGAGGAAACCGGAGTGCCCGAAATAAACCACCAACCTTGGTCGCTCAGGTGCTTGACAAAGTCGGAATAACTAGAGCTGGATTCGAACCCGTGATCGCGTGAAGGACATAACCGTTGCCGTGAATCAGAGGTGTAACCTGATGAGCCCGACACAGTCCCGATGACACCATTTTAGAAGTAAATGTTATCAAGACTACTTGCACCGGTAATTACAAAACTTTAAAGAAACATACGTGTCAGTGCTTAAGGAACTTCTTGGTAAACACGGAGTTTTTATTAGTTTAAAGTATGCCCAAATTGTTTGCATTTTCATAACTTTCTAACAGCTTGAGAGTGGATAAGGCAATGCAAAGATGAAATCTAAGTTGTTTGACGATTCTCAAAATCTCAACATACACGCTATTTGATTTTAGGTGATGATGCACTTTATCGAAAGAAAGTGTCGTGTTGATTGCTAAGGGACCCGCGAGAAAAAGCTGATGTTAACTGTTTGAAGTTATTAAGTGTGTGCGCTTCAATCATAAGAAAAACTGTACGACCATCGCCAATGGGAACCAACTCCTTCCACGACCATTTGAGTTGCACTGATTCGTATCTTAGGCATTCATGCATACCGAGCAGTATATGTTATGCATATGTTAGCAGTTTGTTTTTCCATAAAAATGTACTTTTCACAGGCAAAGATAAACATTTTAGGTTTATCATGTTTGTTTACTTTCTTTCAGACAAATCGATAGTACTTACTAGGTCACCGGTCAAGGTAAAATAGTGTTTACAACTTCGACAGATAAACCTGCGTCATAACTTTTACCAGTCGTATACATAATAAAGATAAAACCATTTATCCGTCTAGGGTTTCAGACGTCGTAAATTTTAACACAAAAACTAACAGTTTTTATGATAGCCCCAACGCAAGCCCAAAACCTTCTGGAATGATCGGATTTTGAGAAGGGCTTTACTGCCATCGACGTAGAAATGAGCTCGGTTACAATACCCTTTCAAATAAACAAAGAAACAAGACAGCACACAAAGAAAAAAAGAAAAACAAACAAAAAAAAAAGAAACTAGAACAATAACAAAAAACAGTACTGAAACAAAGAACCACAGAAATAAATTATTAAACAAAACAACTGAAAGTAAACAAAATATAAAAAAAAATAAATAAATGCCATGTATTATTTGCAATCTTTCTACTTTGGATTTAAAGTGGGTATAAAGGTCTCTTTTTATGAGCAATTTGTTAACTTAAGGCGGAGATATATGCCAGTCTAACCTACTTCTTTATCAAAGCGATGACGATTTTCACAAGGTTATCCCTTGAGCTGTCTGACAACTCGGATTTTTAAGCGATTTATTACATCACAAGTGGTAGCGGTAGAAATATTCCATTTGTGTTCAGGGATTGCCCTACGGCTCGGTAAGTTTGCAGCCAGCTATGCATGTTTGGAGGTTCGCTTGTAGATCTTGCCAACGAGAAAATGTCCAGGCAGTCGACACGTGACTGTATTAACTTATGAGGGTAATGGACACAACCTCTGCGCACTAGAAAATCTGTAAATGTATGTTCATTTGTACTGCAATCCTTCATACATGTAGCTCCGTGTATATAAATGAAAAATGCGTGCGTCTTGTCAGGGAAGGTTGGGATGGTGCCCTCGTCGCATGACGGTGCTTAAGTTTGCATATTTGGTTGACATGCACTCAAAAAATTACTATGTTAATTTTACCGGCAAGTCTGTTGTCTGAGTGATGCTAGAATGTATTATGTTAATGCAGTAGATTTTTCTGTTAAATATAACACACATATTCTGTTAATTCAACATAAAGATTCTGTTAGACTAACAAGATATTCTGTTGCATATCACAGAATATTGTGTTATAATAACGGAACACATTGTAGCATCACTTAGACAACAGACTTTCCGTTAAAATTAACAGGTTAATGTTTTGAATGTTTAAGAACTACTTACCTTGACTCCAAATTTGATAACACAAATCCAACAAATGTTTCAAAAGATATAACTCATTCTGACCATCTGTTTACTTCGGTACGGAGAGACGTACATAGTGGGAGTCAGTGAGCTGTAGTTGAGTATGGTGGGGGGTGGGGGGGGGGGGGGGGGTGGGGGATGTGGGTGGGGGGGATTTGGGTTCATCTCATAGTGAACAATGAAGTTGGTTGGCAGCCAACTATTGAGCCAGAAATATGCTGACTGTGTGAAAAGGTGATAAACATTTGACGGCGAGTCTATGCAATGTTCAGACACAAACAGGGCTTTGACCACTTCTTCAGGGGGACGTGACATGCTTTACAGACGTGTAGATTCTCTCACTGTGTCTGGTGAGGGGAGAGGGCGTTGATCGCGTGATCAAGACGTCTGATGTTAACGTTCTGGATTGAGATATTCTTACTTAATATTCAAAGTCTCCAACCCTACTATAAATTTTACTATACAGCAGATAAATTTTGCTATTTAATAAGCTTATATATACAGGCATTAAGTTTAAAGCTTCAAATTTAAGATACAAAAATAGAAATTAAATTATATTAATGAGGGAAAAAAATAAATAATAATAATAATAAAAAAATAAAACAATGATGTCCGACTGTCGTGCATGTCTGTCGACTTAAAACTGCAAGATAATCAAATTTTTTTCTAAGAAGCATCTTTTCATTTTAGTGTACATTCAGGTTTTTTTGGTATGTTACATGCATAAATCTAGTCATTTTTTAGAACAATCTCTGAAGAAATACTTTCTCATTTAAGTGATTTTAAAGGATGTTCATGCATGCATTAAATGCACTGTTCATGAATCAGTGTTTTAAATAACCTCTACAGAAATCTTATCCATGCAAAAAAGAAATAAAACGACAAAAAAATAAACAAGTAATACCACCGGATCTCACGGAAGTTAGCATAGTTACTTTAAACTTATGTGGTTAATAAAAGAGATGAAAATGTGAAGCAGTGTATATTTGTTTATTTATTTATTTATTTATTTGATTGGTGTTTTATGCCGTACTCAAGAATATTTCACGACCAGCATTATGAAGGGAGGAAACCGGGCAGGGCCCGGCGGAAACCCACGACCATCCGCAGGTTGCTGGAAGACCTTCCCAATTAGGGCCGGAGAGGAAGCCAGCATGAGCTGGATTTGAGCTCACAGCCACCGCATTGGTGAGAGGCTTCTTGGTCATTACGCTGCGATAGCGTGCTAACCAACTGAGCTATGGAGGCCCCCAATGCATATTTGGAATGTTGTTTTGCAACATATCAAAAAAGCACCTAGAAAGACATGCATTGTGTGACATCAGTGATTATACACGGAAAATGCATGACTTGGTTTCGAACTGTTGCTACGTGCAACTTTTACACACACCCTAATGAGAGTAGGCCTATACCGGTGCCGTATACTATAGTCTACTTTTTAGGGAGTCTCCTATATTCAACTCTCTACAAAATCGGTCATATACTCAGTACCAAAATTGCCTTTAGTCAGTGACACGTAACAACAAAAGCTTTACAAATACATGTAGATATGTTGAATGTCCATAATATCACAGAGAAAATGCAGTTAGAATACTTTTTCTAATTCATAATGTTAAACTCCGTATGCTTAGTTTCGACACAAAGAACACATTGCGTCCGGTGACGTCATAATTATTCAAAAGCAAGTTGCATGCTGGAGAATGGGCGTGGAGAGTAACTTATTTTACGATGGCTTCACCAACAGGCGGTAAGAACAAACTCCACGCAGTAACAAAGCCTACACTACCGTCTCTGCGAACACATTCCATTGCTTTCATTTCCTAACATTCATCTCTAAATCTATACTGCCGTGGGATCATATACTACAAGAGATAATATAAAATTCATTTATTCAGGTTATATTATAATAAAACAATATTATAAACAATATTAAATATGACAGTGTTAGTAACAGAGTTAATAGTTAAATCGATAGCAGTTTAGGTAACTGGTGTTGCCCTCCATCGAAACATGTTCAACTCCGCTCAAAATCCAGCATGTCACTGTTTTTTTTTAATATTTCTGACTTCACCCCGAGGCAATGGGTTCTTACCGTCGAAACCGAGCTTTTGGACGTTAACATTATGAGTGGAAAATGTGTTCTAACTTTTCCTTGCAAGAATATGAACTTTCAATATGTCGACCTGTAGAGCTTGTGTTGTTACGTGTCGCTGATTAAAGGCAATTTTGGTGGCGAAAATGACTGATTTTACTGACAGTAGAATATAGGCCTAAGCGACTCGCTAAAATAAACACACTATAAGTTAGAACCACTTCAGCGCTTCTGTATGACAAAATATTACATTAATATAAATTCTGTGATTATCTTGAAATGAAAATTGGTATTCGTTGTTAAAATTTATTCCGATCATTTCTTGGTTTTAGTGACGTGTTTGAAGCCGATAAAACTCTTACCATTTAGACGCAATTTTGTTCCGTGCTGATGTCGGACATTGTTCCGCAATTAAATAATAATTAGCGCAGGTAGCATGACGTGGCAGATACGTTTTGTTTTTGTCGCAATACTACCCCCCCCTTACCACTCCTTCCCCATTTGACACGGTTTCGTTAAAGCTGTCCACTACACACGGAAGTTTTTCGTTACAACACGTTTCGCACCATTATACCAACACCGTGACGTAAATAGGTCGGTTAATTCTATTTTCTGGCTGTTTAACTGACAGGTGAATTTAGGGAATTGAAAAAAACAAAGGGCTCGACTATTATGTATCATCACTTCTGTTGTTTATGTCACTTATTTTAAATGAAAAACAGTAATTAATCATAATTAGTTATCATTTGAATGCAAAATAATTAAATGTTGATGTAATATGATGTATCTTTGTACAAATATTTATTATCTCCACTACGTATGGTTTCCGTAACAAATGAAAATTGTATCACATGTAATAGGTTTGTTCACAAATCTTCCTGTATTAAACGAGAGATTTCATCATTAAAACATGCAACGTCCAGCATGATGTTAGAAAGTAGCAAATTTAAAGGGAGTCACGAGAAATTAATGGACAAGGGGTGTCGCACACCAGGAGTCAAAAGGTTTCGGTAGACCAGCGAACGGCAGCCAGAAAATATGGATATATAAGAAGACCTTTCATTACAAGCTTTAGTGTCATATTAGAATGCGGAAAACCGCCGGGATAATCATCAGTGTTCGTTTCACTGCAGTTTCTCATCTGCTGCAAAAAATAGTCCACCGCGGTTGAGTTTTGTTTTGTTGTGGCTAACGTTGCTGTTTTACATGCTAGCGCGAGATGCAGCTCGAGGGTTTGTAAGAAGTACAGTTGTACAAGTTGTTAAAATTCATACGGCATATTCTGATGAAAAGAAATACCCAATGTTATACTGCTGGATTCAAAACCACAGTTTCCGTATACATAGTAATTCAATTTTCTTATCACATATTTGGTCAGTCTTTGCTTACAATATGCTTGTACGATTTTCCTCACAAACAATGTGGTATTTGCTGGCAGATCAAGAGACAAATTGCTGAACCACAATAACATGCAATTCATTACAAACTTCTCCAGGGACATGAATTCTCACTAATGATCATGCACCTGATTCAAAGATCATGCACTTGATTAAAAGATCTTGCAACTATTTAAAAGATCATGCACCTGGTTAAAAGATCATGCATTTGATTAAAAGACCATGCACCTGATTAAAACTTTGTGCACCTGATTAAAACTTCATGCACCCGATTAAGGCCTACGTAGCCATTCATTAAATTCAGTTCTATGGAATATATTACATATGTTTTATGTATTTGGGGTTTTGCGAAAGGAGTAAATGGTTCTTCACAACCCAAAACAACTTCGTGTTTGAAGATTAAGTATTTCCAAGTGAAACATACATAGTCGTATTTAAAACCAGTGATGTGAAAATGTCAGAAAATTACAAAAATGAATACAGCTGCTCTCTGATGGATTCGAACCCATACATGTTCACGGTGCAAATGGGTCAACCTTGGGTCATCCAGCTCATCTCCACAGCGTGTTCATTGTTTAACATTTACGGATATCCCACTGAGAACTGACACGGATATTTCAGGATATTTTTGTACCTAACACTTATTACTCATTTAAATTGTGCCAGCGCCCCCTGGTGTGTGACGCTGCATCTCCCGAGCCAACAAGTCACGCAGGCACAGAGAGTTTACGGTGAAGCACGAGATCTGCCAAGGCTATTCAATGCTTCTGACGAGAAAAAATCACGCGGAGTTTTGACTGGCATATGACCACGAGTATGACAGGTGAAAAACTGGAAAATGGAAAACATCACGACCTACAGTAGGTATCCATACCATCATGGCCTGTAAGGCAAACTGCAATTTGTACATAATACAATATTCAATCAACGCTAACACCGGGTGTTTGTGGTATGGCCTAACTGATAGCCTAAATAATCCAGTTTTTATTTCGGCACGTTTTGTTGTGAAGTCTTAATTTTTTAATGACCGGTTGAGTTAAATATACTTTATCGCGTCGATCTAAGTATTACCCTAACTGCTGTATAACTACCTGTTTTTTTTTTTTAATATAATTTGGACAATATCATATTGTACATGTCTTTAAAGGAATATTTGGCTTCTATTAAAGTGTTTGTTTGACTCCTCTTTAAAAGTTTATTCGGTGCCTCTTCGAAGGTTTATTTGAGGCCTCTTAAAAATTTTGACACCTCTTTAAAGTTTTATTTGGTGCATCTTTAAAGGTTTATTTGACACCTCTTTAAGGTTTATTTGGTGCCTCTGTAAAGGTTTATTTGACACCTCATTAAAGTTTTATTTGACGATTTTTTAAAGGTTTATTTGCCGCCTCTGTATAGGTTTATTTGACACCTCTTTAAAGGTTTATTTGGTGCCTCTGTAAAGGTTTATTTGACACCTCGTTAAAGTTTTATTTGCCGATTGTTTAAAGGTTTATTTGCCGCTTCTGTATGGGTTTATTTGACATCTCTTTTAAGGTTTATTTGATGTATCTGCAAAGGTGTATTTGGGGCCTCTACAACTGTCAGCGTTCACGGGTAAGAGATATTCTTTGAAATATGAATAGTGCTTTATATAGGTAAAAATATGTTGCTATTCTGAGAAATTACTCGCGACAAAATATGCTGCCATTCTGAAAAAAATACTAGCCACATGTTATACGGTGCATTCACTACGCCATTACTCATGTCAGTCATAAACCAATCATATCAAAGCAAACATAAATAATTTGCATGCGTGGTAGCTTAACAAGAAAATTCCAAAGAGGAAAATGGAATTAATATACCAATGTGTGTATTTTCTGTACTATGTGTACCATTAGCTCGCATGGATAGCATGCACGGGATTATAGGTTCCATCGTAATGCACTGAAGAAACGGCGTAAAACACAAATGAAATAAATAAATCGGCGAAGAATAGCATTTCTCATAGTATCGCTGTCAATTAACCAGTAAAACGACTGAATATCCACAGACATGTAACTTGGTTCAGGACGTACAGTGTCATAATACAATTTCTTGCCTGGTTTAATGCCAGTTTACAATCCCATGCATTCGGTGCAACATATATATCCAGTTTATCATCAATTTATTGTGAACATATTGAAAACTTTGGCCTCGGAGATCGTGCAAGACTCCCATTGTTTATCACCTCAATAGTAAACATAAATTTTTATCCACATATTAAGGTTTTATGTTGTGCAATGTATTAAAGAATCAATGAATAAATAAGTTAAAGGTAGATTTGTACTCATAAAACAGAACTTTGTTTAAAGGCATTAGAGTTTTAGAGGAAGAACAAAAATTTTGATGAGGATAATCGTATATAATTGGTAATGTTATTAGGCTTTTCGTACCACGATATACAGTTTCAGAAGAGATATAAGTCCTGTTAGTTAATCAGGTGAAGTATAAAATACAGGTTTACCTGTGGTAGCATGGTGTCTGTCAAAGTGAGGGCCGAGGTGGTTTGCAGTCACACTATGAGGATAGAGTCGACTGGCAGGCAGCCCAGCAGATATAGGAGTTTATCGGTGAGGAGCTCTGTGTTAGTTAAAAGCTCGCGGTCATACTGACTTGACACATCTCACCGGTGGCTTATTTATCAGGCCCTTTATTCTGACCCGGTGAGCGTCTTTTCCTCGAAAAAGTAAGGAGCGATCTGATTGGTCGAGGCGCACTGACCCGGCATGTAACATGACGGCGGTGTTGAGTGGTTGACAGTGTCGGATCTCCAAATGTCAGCGCAAATAGCTGGAATAACAAGCACAGCGTGTGGCCGAGAACTATTATCTCCGACAAGATATACGTGGTGACTTGCTCTTAAAAAAACAGTAGCTATGTCCTTTTCATGTTATTTTTAAGAGAGTGAAATTGACACAGTCGAGCTACAGTGACTACTTAATACAAGGCTTTTTTCTGGAAGACATCGACGACTCATGTCACACGTGCAGCAAACTCTCAACAATGTTTTAACAAAACAGAAAATGTCGCCAAACAACGTGTAACAAAATCTAAAACAGTTTGATGAGTTACAACTTTCTTGTCTATGGAACACGTTCAGCTAAACATATTCATTCTTGGCTAATGAAATTATTTAATCAGAAACGGACGGAATGCAAGGAAGTGTAATTAAATAAATAAACCGCGTCTTGTTTGTTGTTAAAATTAAAATGACATTCGATGAGTAATAATTTGAAACAGATGAATCATTAACGACATCATCAACTCTAATCTTTTTCTGGATGTCAGGATAGCAGTTTTGGTACACATATTTCAGGTTATCTTTATAAATTATGGCATTGTTTGTCTTTTAAAGGATAGAGTTGCTGTTGCAAGGTAAACCAAGATATTTTCAGCGTCTCCGTCTGCCAAGAAAAACTAACTGTTCGTTAGAATTCAACTGATATTTCGTCATTACTACAGCGTTGTCTCAACGGAAAAGCAAAAAGTAAAAGAAATGGAAAGATAAAATCACTTCGACGAGAAATAATTTGCATTCTTTGGAACATGTTCAGGTAAGTGTTTTCTTTATTCGCTCTATGAAGTGACATAACTAGAAAAGAAAGTCCTTTTTTGGAAGGAGGCGACAATAAAGAAATCTCATCACTTTTTAAAAATTCTTATTCAAATGTCATCCACTGAGCATTAACAAAAATGAGTCTGCCAATTAAAGACGATTTAGCTGTAATCTTTAAAGGAGAAGAAAATTTAAATATCTATCAAATACCATTGAAAAGAGTATGTATTTCCTGGCAGGTGCATGCCATACAAATTTTTTTTATGTACCTCAAGTGGAAAAAATTATAAATAAAGTCAGCGCCAAAATCCGCCGTGGGCGACTCCATTTTGCCTAAGTAATAGTCCTGGAGTCTTCTGTGTTAGGAGAGGAATTGCTGTTGTAAACCGCTGAAGTGCAGTTCGTACATTTTCGGTAGAACTCGTCTTCCCAGAAGGTAGCGAACAGTACAGTTCGTTTTCCGCTTGACGATCGGGAGGCCGGAATGCTGGACGTAGGTTCCGAGTTTACACGAGCATGCCATCAGTTTTAACGACTATCACTGGCTGAGAGACACCCCCCACCCCCCCGCATTAAATTACAGGGTGTTAAAGATGAAGGACGCGATGGACTCAGCGACTTATGCCAGCTTTGCCGTTCTCAGGCTTTACGTGTATGGCGAGGAAAAATCGCAAAATTATGCAGCAGGCACCACCAGATAGAAAAAAATGTGCTCTTTTGAGCCTATAGTGTCATGTTTTTAAGTTTTCTTGTTCTTTAACTGGACATCAGTAGGGGGTCGTCTGTCTTGTCATCACACTAATGAGGCGTTCATTTAGGGATTACAGGTAGCAGTTTTGACAAACGCGTAAATCCTTTTAGTTGTCTTTGTAGATTATGATATATTGTTGTTGTTGCACCGCCTTTAGTTTGAGTTCTTACGCCTTCAACTGTCAAAACTGAAGACCAAGTCTAAAATAGCCAAGTATAATCCATCTGTTATCATTACTATAATATAATATTCAAACTTCACTCTGACGTCAAACTTCATTTACGGGTAATAAAAGGTTAAAACACAGTTCGACCTTTTGTCATTCTTCTTAAAGTGACAAGGTTATGAAAGAAGACAGTTGTTTTTCTTTAACAACCTTTTTTGGCTTACCTGGATTTTATAAATCCGACGTAGGTCGGGTCAGATGGATGGTTAAGGATATTAACCCCTGTTCATCAACCTGCGGATGGTTTCATCCCTGGGCTCCGCCCGGTTTCCCCCCACCATAATGCTGGCCGCCGTCGTGTAAGTGAAATATTCTTGAGTACGGCGTAAAACACCAATTAAATAAAAAATAAATATTAGCTGTAATCTGTAACAGTATGGGGTAGTCCCTCTTGTCACTACACGAATGGAGCGTTCACTGACGCATTACAGGTAGTAGTTTTGAGACACGTGCAAATCTCCTCAGCTGTCTTTGAAGATTATGATACCGCCTGTCTTCTTTGTGATAAAGTGTTTCAAGATTCCTCTCGGAGAGTTGCAACGTCTTCAAGTGTCAAAACGTAAACACTATATTCCTGAACAGCCTGGTTGGATCCAACGGTTTTACCAT
This sequence comes from Liolophura sinensis, assembly GCF_032854445.1. Lineage (NCBI taxonomy): Eukaryota > Metazoa > Mollusca > Polyplacophora > Chitonida > Chitonidae > Liolophura > Liolophura sinensis. The sequence continues at coordinate 18,883,125 of NC_088298.1, read as the reverse complement.
TTTAAATGTAATAATACGGTCTCCATTACAAAGCAGAAATTGACATAAAACTATACATGGAATGTAAAGATAAAAAAAATCTGCCAGTTACAACTTTCTTGTCCACCTTACACATGTGGGTAAATAATTACGTTCTTGGTCGATTAAGTACAACTTTGAAGGTTCAATTTTTTTCTAGCAAGTAGGTGCAAATAAAACATTTATGTCATGTTTCATTTATTACCTTTTGGTAAATTAAATGTGTTGTTCGGTGAATATTAGTTCTTTAGCTGGATGTCAATACGGTGTACTATCTCTTGTTATCAAACGAGTGAAGACTTCAATCATGGATTAAAAGAAGCAGGCTTGATAAAAGTGGGTGGAAAGGTCTGTTAGTAACCTTCGGATGGCCGTGGGTTTCCAACGGTCTCTGTCCGGTTTCCTCCCACCATAATACTGGCCATCGTCGTATAAGTAAAATAAGATCGGCGTAAAACACGTCAAGTAAATAAATAGATAAAAGTGCAAATCATTTTTTTTTTGGACATATTATAACACTCTCTGTGTAATAAAAGAATATAGTTGTTATTGCGATGTCGACAACCAGACTTTCACCGTTAACGTCGTTAGTTGTCTAAAAAGGTTATATTTTTTAATAATCAATAGAAGAATGAAACGTTTATGACAATGTTGTGTTACAATAACAGAATACGGTCTAGCTTCACTCAGACAACAGACTTTCTCTTAAAATAAACAGATTAATGTTTTTAGAGTAAAGTCAAATTGGTGAAATTAGAATGACAATCTCTAAAAATAAATATAACTTAAACGGAAGACGGTTATCTGGAGGCAAAAGTAGTAAGCCAATGATGTATCAAAGGCCTTTGTGTTCAATATCCAATTCGTCAAATCCAGCACGTAATCCGCAACACTTTATGTTCAGAAATTTAAATGTGCACATAAATTGTTCACAACATCCTGTCATAAATCAAGAAAAAGCACACAAGTATCTATGTTAAGCTTTTATTGCAGGTGTTTATATAAACATAGCGGTAACATTAAAACTGTGCCATGTTTCTGCATTCATGTGTGGTAAGGGAAAAGTAGACACATATATGTACATATAACTGCTGTAGAGCGAAAATCAATGTATTGGTATTTATACGTCAGTTTTACACAGAAATTTTTTCTTTATTTGGTTTTCATTTAACGCCGTAGTCAAGGGTTTTTCACTTGGAAGTGAAATGTATGGAAAACAAGTGATGCAAAAATTGTGCACGAGCTACTGAATTAACGAGTGCAACTTTGCAGAAGTTTACTGGTGTTACCTATTGCCTTTTTTATTTTGTTTTGTCGGGTATTTAAGATGTTAAAAGAAAACTGCTAGATATATCTTATTTATCTTGCAATCATACTTTTTGAATTGGTTTAATTTGTACGGTTGCCTACCCTGACATAATCATTTCTCCACACATTTCACCTTCATGATAGGTGTCATATGCATGGCTTGAAATCTGGCATCACTTTCTAATTACACAATACACATGCTATAAAAAGCATTTTATTCACATAGATAACAACACGAATTAAAAGCTTTACATTCTTAAATTAAATTTTGAATCAGGTCATTTGAAAACACATTAACACTTTTTCCGGTGAAAAAAAGCGCAGGTTTATATATGTACATTATAATATGTAAATAGCCTTCGTCTAAATGCATTGATGTGTGCATGTCTGCTTCCTGATACCAAGCCGTGACTGACCCCTTCATATATATCCCGGTCTGTTTATTACATAATAAAATTTTATGATTATTTATAGCTAAAGTTCTTAAATGTGTGCACATAGTTGCGAATTCTGAAAGGATGGAAATTATGTCCGTGTGATTAACACGCGCTATTGAAGCCGTTATAAACAAATCTGTTCACGTTTTAACATTTTAAAATGTTAATCGATTTAGCAAGTTATATATCATATCATTAACAAAATACTAAATCTACAAAGTTATTTTTGTCATTCTTCCTCAAGAGATTAAGATTTACTTAAGGGTTTACAATTGAGATATAAAGCTACGAACAATTACAGAGTATCCACAACTTAACAGGTTTGATATGTTTGTTAAATGATACAGAATATAAAGCTGGCCTGTGACACAAATCATATGCCGTAGATTTGTTGTCTTTTCGCGAAAAAACTTGGGCCGATTTCACAAAGCGGCGCACGACATTTTTTTTATCGTACATTCGTCGCACGACATTTTACATGTCACTTTTACCGTACCATTGTCCTATATGTGCGGCCGTAAGTGGGAAGGTCTGTCAGCAACCTGCGGATGGTCGTGGGTTTCCCCCGGGCTGTGCCCGGTTTCCACCCACCATAATGCTGGCCGCCGTCGTATAAGTGAAATATTCTTGAGTACGGCGTAAAACACCAATCAAAAAAAAAAAAAAAAAAAAAAAATCCTATATGTGCGATTGTCGTACAGGTACGACATCTTGTGTGAAACTGGATTCAGGAGCACATAGGCTAAGATGATTGCATTCAGTCTGAGACAGGAAATTGCCTTGGTTCCATTGTCTTTGTCAACAGCGCCAGTATAGAGAAAGATTTCCGCTAGCCAGACATCGGTATGGTAGACACGCATTCTGCAGGTGATAATCTCTGTTTGGCATTCATTGGGAAAGTCCAACAGTTACTTGCCAGATTTCGGTGGTTTTATTCGGCCCCACCATGCCTCCTACCTTGGCACCGTCATATATGCGAAATGTGTTGGAGGACAGCAATAACTATGACTGAAAGCAATTGGGCAGTCTTTGTGCAATGAAGGAAAAGTGCCCAAGTACCTGTACAACATCAATCATGCCCCAATCGGGAACAGGAATAGAACATTCAATTTAAGGGCGGTCAATGTGTAGATATAACAGATCTTGATGTTTGTATACTTTTACAGCTCTGGCAGTATATGCAATGAAGCTTTCAACTTTAAATTCAGCAAACCATATAGATCTACTGTACAGTGCATACATATATGTCATGTAGGCCTATCTACACAGATAAAGTTCTCGGCTATTGCATCTGTCACGTTTTCACACATCCTCGCCATGCATGTCGTGTTATTCTGTTTTACCATAGTTTTTTTTGCTGATTTAAAAATATATGCATGTAATTTACGACGGCCTTACTGGTCCAGCGATTAATAGTGCGTATACAGAAAGCATTTCACCTCGTCATCATATGACTGAAAACTTATTAAGTACGATGTTAAACCCCAAACATTTATTCATAGATTTATTCAGAAAGCATATCAGTATATGAGAAGGTAATTTTAATGAGGGGAGCCACTGGAATCGCGTGTTTGAATTCAATAAAATTTTCAGCTGAATGTTTGTCAGGCAGTTTTGACTTTCCCACTTGTGACTTATTCCCTAGAGGCGTGGCGTGTTAAGCCTTGTTCAATAAGCCAGTGGAAACTGAATTTGTCTGTCAAAGTCCGTGTCAGATTATAGCAAGAGGGAAGCTTTACGTTGCGTACGAAAACTTACCCGCGGAACTGATCAGTCGATGCCCTCAGTTGTGTTTATTTATTTCTTTGATTTCTGACACAACACGCAATATTATTTCACTTTAGCGATGGCAAGTCAGTTTTACAGGTTGATGAAACAGGATATAGACCGGGGTAATCTCCTGACAAATTTTCCCATGTGTCTCAGATGTGTTCCCAACTAGCAGTCAGAGCGGGGAAATCTAGCGTCTACACCCAACTAGCAGTCAGAGCGGGGAAATCTGGCGTCTACAACCAACTAGCAGTCAGAGCGGGAAAATCTAGAGTCTACACCAAACTAGCAGTCAGAGCGGGGAAATCTGGCGTCTACACCCAACTAGCAGTCAGAGCGGGGAAATCTAGCGTCTACACCCAACTAGCAGTCAGAGCGGGGAAATCTGGCGTCTACACCCAACTAGCAGTCAGAGCGGGGAAATCTAGCGTCTACACCCAACTAGCAGTCAGAGCGGGGAAATCTGGCGTCTACACCCAACTAGCAGTCAGAGCGGGGAAGTCTAGCGTCTGCACCAAACTAGCAGTCAGTGCGGGGAAATCTGGCGTCTGCACCCAACTAGCAGTCAGAGGGGAGAAATCTAGCGCCTACACCCAACTAGCAGTCAGGGCGGGGAAATCTGCGGTCCACACCCAACTAGCAGTCAGAGCGGGGAAATCTGCGCTCCACACCCCCCACCCCAGACAAAGCAAGGAAATCTAGAGTCGACACACCAACAGCAATCAGAGCGGGGAAATCTATCGTCAACACCCCGCCAGCAGTAAGAGCGGAGAAATCCGCGGTCCACACCCCCACCCCAGACAAAGCGGGGAAATCTAGAATAGATACACCAACAGCAGTCGACACCCCGCCCTCAGAAAGAGCGGGGAAATCTGCCATCCACACACAACTAGCAGTCAAGAAATCTGGGGTCAATACCCCCACCCAAGACAGAGCGGGGAAATCTAGTGTCGACAACCCGCCAGCAGTCAGAGCGGGAAAATCTTGCAGAAATTGTCAGTTTGGGTCATCTTTCTTGTTCCCTTGCTCGCAAAAGACGTCTAGGTTATAGTGCCATAAGGCGTCTCGTCATTTACGAAAAAAATTATGTCAGTTTGATGTATGAGGTTTTGTGAATGTGGACTCTGGACCTGGGATCCATATACGACGCCCCCAACATTTTGGTATACCTGAATTTTTATTTTAACTCTTTAGATGTATTATTATATATGCAGCTACATTTGCCGAGTATAGGAGATTTATTGTTTTATTTAAACAACAGCTTATTTGTATAACCATTTGATTCACACCAGACATAAGCAATGCCGAATATAGGCTCCGCCCAAGATTTGCCTCTGAAATGAAGAGTGAAGAAGCACAGATTGGATAATACTGCCACATAGCTCTTTTGTACCTAGTTAAAACATATCAGAATTTTGTCTGTTGGACAGAGCTGAAAACTTTTTGTCCAGTCTTACCACCCACGTGAGGTTATCACTGTAACAAAATCCCTGACTTCCCTTCAAGCGGGCACAGCTCAAAAACATGGTGGTCATGACAGATTAATTTTAGCTGAATTAGTAGGGAATATCATTGGGTTCGTGTAAACTATAGCCGAGGATTATCAACTAAACAAGGGAGAGAATTGTTGAAAAATGTAAACACCCGGTTCTCAAACTTATCTCCCTTGATTGGCAAATCGCTTTTCAAACCAACTTATCTATTGTTAGTTCAATTAAATTAAACTTCGATTGAGGCGACTGATGAACACATCGACCTTTCACACCAAGCTGCAGTTTCCAGACTGGTGTGCAGAGGTCAGAATCTGGCCTAAGAAAATCGACGCCGGAAACTCCTTTTTGACAGATAGGTAGGCCTATTTCTGTTTGTTGCTCAAGGTGATTTTATCTAACAACTGCTAATCTAATTGGTTGGTTTGTAGAGAAGAAGTTGCTTCGCCATATACTTTCCCGCCAAATGCGGAGCGCCTTGCTTTGATCGGCACGTGTTTCTGAGAATTGTTCATAACACACAGGAAAATATTTCAGAAGTACCAGGCTGCAGAAGGCTAACCGATTGTCTGAGAAACTGTAAAGGACCCCGCATGGTATAAATATGTAACAAACGTAACTTTCAGCCTTATACTCCCGCTTTGCATAACATGTTAATGTTTATGATATCTAGAGGACCACCGGTGTTCTCAACCAGGATTCACGTACTATTTCGCTGTAGTTGTCAGATGTTACGTAATACCATAGCTTGTCCATTCCAATTCATCAGAAAACTCATTTAGCACAAGATGACCTGTATCTTTACCCACACAAAATTATGTTTCCAAATAAAAAAAGGAAGAGGCACAAAGATTCCAACTCTTCCCAGAGGTGCAATATGTTTTCTACAGCCACTTCCTTACTCCACTGTACAGTGGAGGATTTCTGAGCGTCTATGACAGAAGGATAAGGATTTCAAACTTGCCAAAAAGATGACAAAACTGGTCACGTTATAATGTTTATGCTTTACACATGAAAACAAATATTAACCAAAACGTTACTTTGACCGCACATAGAAATAAACACATGAAAGTTTCAGTAAAGATATTTGTCTGGTTAACATTGATGTTCATACCATAAATTAAAAACAGAGCCTCGTTTGAACGAAAAATTGTTCTTTTTGATTGAGAGTGCATTTTTGGCAAGTACTACGCAACCATCTGTTTCATGGCCATGTAACCTTGATCAAGATTTATAGTTTTGATTTGGATATTTACAGAATTATGCTGGGGTTTGAATTTTGCTTTTTTTTTATATCGTACCTCTCTGGGTGCCGATTTTCCGCCTTACCGTACAAAATCCTTTCGTTCCTGTTGAACGGAAATTATATTCCGACGGTTCATACCAAAAAAAATGATTAATGGCATAGTATATGAGTGAATGGAAATTTGCAGAAAATGGAGAGAAGAGAATACGAGTCGTCAACCTCAATTGTAGCTGTTGTACAGCCTTCTACAGACCAAATAAGAGCGACCAATTAGGACTATATCGCCACAGCCCACAGGCGACTTACTTTGGTTTACTGAATGATTCTTATTGCTGCTCTCGTGAATATTTTGGTTATTTACTACGCTGGTGACTTTCATGAAAAAATCTCGGAAACTCAGAGTAAACCACCGACCTGTGACAAGCATAACCCACAGGCTATATAGGTACAGGGAAGATTACTGACCAAAACCGGACTTGGATATTTACAGAGACATGTCGTAATTTATTGCTAACCAATGTCCCTAGACTCTCAGATAGACTCGTGTTCACGCGTCAGTTCTGTTATTTCGAAGAAAGTTCGCGTTGAGCGGCGGGATTTCACATGACATCATGAGTTCCATCCAAATTAATGCGAATCACTTACATTTGTAAGAATCTGTACCAGAGATTCGCTTCAGTATGATATAATTCCACCCTCTCACGTTGGATTCAATTTAGCTGTTTATCTAAATTACAAACTAGCTAAACAGCGTCTGAGTAAGTTTTGATTGAGAATGTGACATTAAAATAAGGCGTCATGTCAAGCACCGACTTACAACAGTCTGACGTTCGTCGCCAGGAGCGACGCGTCAGCTACGCCAAGTAATGGTATCGTAGCTATTCGTCACCGAGCCGTTTCTGGTATCCCGGCTCCCTGAAAGATAGCTTGTGGTGTTACTGCATGCAGAATTCATTATCACTCATTTTAATGTGCCAAATGGAATCGTTCGTGGAAGAACAAAGAACAGTCGTGCAGTCAGTTTATCTTCTTAACTAATTCTTTGTGTCATATTAGACTCAAACGATAGCGGCCGGAGTGCCTGTGGTAAACCACCGACCTTTGGCAACTTACTCACGAACTTTTCCAGCTATACACACACCATACTGGTGGAAGTCAAGTGGTTATCACCGAACGTTGGACTGTACAAAGGGACACACGAGCGTTGTAGACCGCTTATTGTCACTAAGGTCTCAAGAACCTACAAATTCCCTGCCCCAAGCCGGCTTTGAACTCACACCTCGCTTGTCCTAGCGACTGAAAGATATGCCACTCGGTGCGGACAAGGAATGTTTGCTTCTCAGCAGAATAAGTACTGACAGAAGCTGACGTGGAAAACAAGAGAACCAGAGATTTTATCTCACTACTCACATGTGCGAAAAAAAAACCCTTTCCAAACCTACAAATCTCATGAGACAAATCAAAGTTATGTTTTAAATGATGAATGATTTTATTTTTTTTCTCAAATTCGTTTGGTCAATAACATATAAAAAAGCATTTATTCGTATCCGTCCCCGGGTTATAGTGTCCATATATATATACATGTACATATATATAATTATGGATGTTGTTTTAGTGTCTGTCATAGAATATAATATGGTGCTATACAAAATGATTTTTTTTCTCACTTCAAACAATTAACAAGTAAAAAATATGGGTTTTCATATCATACAAGTGGAAGACTACATACGCTTAATACATGAATAGCTATCACATGCAGATTGTCATAAAATCAAGTAACAAAACAGCTAATGTACTTCAGAATCATGGTGATCCTTGATGTCACGTGATAAAGGTAAACATACCAATCATCAGCCAGTTAGATTTTTCAAATCTAACAGAACCATATCAATCAAGATAAAAAAAGGAAATGTGAAATATCCGAGAGAAAAGGAACAGTCCTGAACAACACACGTCATTCTGAAGCCGAATTTGAAGCAAACCAGCTCGATACTAAAAAGATTAACTACACATACCGCTTCGGAAATAAAATCAACAGACATTTAGGTAAAATTATACAGTTTGTAAAACGAGACGATGTTTTTTGGACATCAAATATAGAAACACAATCGGACACCACAAATGTGAAATAACTGCATGCCTGTCACCGTTATCATACGGAACAAATGGGAACAAAAAGAAAACAATAGACAGTAACAGCTGTTGAACATCTCCATAATAAAACAACAACAACATCATCACATCGCCATGACAACCATGGTTATACAGTTTATACAGTACATTTCAACCATACTTCCGGTAAAAATCTTGAGGCATCATTTCAGCGTGAGACTAAGTAGTTCTGGCTAAAAAGCCGTTAATACATCAGTTTGTGATTAAATTTTGTGATTAGAATTCTGGTTATTAGTGATAAAACAAAACACTGACGCCATACAATGGCGAGCTTTTCCCGCCTGGAGTAATCCAGGCCTGACGCTGTGTAGTTTAGTGTTCCTTTCTGCCTTTGGCGTGACGCTTCACGAGCAAGCGGCTTACGTAGTACTGCTGTATTGCAAGTATCAGCTTGAACTCGAGTCAGCATTCATGCTAATATAGCGCTGCGCACTCGGTCCAATGCACGAATGAATGCTTTCTTTATCCCCGGAAAATACTTTGTTTACATTAGGTATATGGATTTAACAATTCAATTCTGATGTGTCGAGTATACAACTACTTTGGCACACTGATAAAAATTCCATCTTGAATAACGTATGCCCTGTGGCGTGACTTTGGGTAGCAGTTGGCTGGGTAAATGGGTTTCCGGTATGACATAATTTTATATATCGCTATCCAAACATCAGACCTCACAGGGTGAAGCAAAAGCATATGCCACATAATACATCATACAAAATACAATGTAGGTATTGGAAGAGTACATATTTTCCTTTTATGCATTTTATTGCGCGCAAGGTCTTTGTTTTGCATATTACACATCACTCATTGTTGAAATTCATTGCAACAGAAATACTTCAGCTGAAAATTCACATACGCGTTGTAATGTCTTGTCTTTTTTATTTACAGACTACCATACCTTGTATAAAACTCTCAACTATATTAAGTCAGGCATATGCATACCCCTGGCAACTTCCAATACACACTTATGTACACCATGAGTGAACAATGACTGCTTTCAGCAAGGCGTAAAAATAAAACCAAAAATGAGAGGATTAAAAATCAATAGAAGTGACGAGTTACAAATTATCTCATTGCTACCAATAACAATGCATGTAAAGCCGCATTCAACTGCATAGAGAGAATGTATTATTTGGTAACAGACAGGTATTTTGCGACCGTAAGATACTACAACATTGCACCGCATGACAAAAAGCTACAACAGTTTTATTAATAGACAAGTGACGTAATCGGAAGTCCCGCTCTATCTAAGAGTTCCTCCTCATGGTATTCGGCCATAATGGTTCTACAGAACTGAAGTATTTCAGAGGTCAAGGACAGTTCGAGGTTTTGACTCTATTCGCCGTAAAATTCACAACTTCATAGGAAAACGTTCTGAATTCAAGGCAATGAAAGCTCTGCGTAACCACATAAGAAATTAGAGATACACAAACAACATACAGAAAAAAAGGATTAACTACGGTACCGCTAAATGCAAACTACTGACATACAAGTGGGTTATTTTCACACAAAAAATATTTCCATATACAATTTATTTTTGGCGGGCGAAAAAAAGAGGTCTGTATATATGTTCAATCCAAATACAATCATATCTGGAAGGTTACTTCCACTAGCAAAGCAAACATCTGCGAGATATATGTACTGTCCATTTGGTTACATTTAAAATGGCAGTTATCAAAAACTGTATTATATACAACGCTGATAAAAATTTTAACAAATGGGAAACAAGAAAAAAACTAACAAAACACAGGTAAAAACATCACAAAATTGCGCTACGTCCTCGTTTCTCCTTCCGAACCACACGGGTATCACCATGACAACATTTATTTCGCAAAATTCGGATGAAAACGAAACTTATTTGTCACTATCAAGAGCCCGTGAACCACCCACAACCATTAACCATACTGTACCGTACATCACCTATGTTTTAATCGAAAGACGTTTGTTAACAGAAAAAAAAAGAAATAAAAAATGAGTGAAATAATATAGAACAAAACTGTCGTTCCTCATAGCCACTAGAATAACTTATCCGCATGCAAAAACACAAAATTTACAACCACGGGCTAAAATATAACCGTTGTAATAAGCATCAACGATACGATATGTTTTGTTCGGTAATGTTGGGAGCAATGCATTCTATCAAATATGTTTCCCATGTTGGACCTGTGCGTCGATAAAGACACTCGTACACCAATCGTAATGCCCGTGTCAGTGACGGAGGTCATATTGCCAGTATCAACGACGGAGGCCGTAATTCCAGTGTCAAAGACAGAGTAATTCCAGTATCAACGAATTACCACAATATATTTTAAAACTATCCACTTTTTGTGCCCCTAAGTTAGTAAAAACGTGTACAGGCTATATATAGCTAAAGCAATACAGAAACTACTTGCGAGAGTGTATACTCTTGCAGATTCAAGATATCTGGTTGGTTTGAGAATATCTAATACAAGTATATGTCAAGAGGAACCCTGCGAAAAACAATGTTCAGTCACCTTTTTTTTTACATTCAAATGTTTCTTTTTTGAGAAGATCAAACGCGCACTTTCGAAAGTGAAATGATGTAGAGAATTGACATAAAAACACCGACAGTTTTGAGTAAAAAGGATCAAAGTTTAAATAAATAATTTTACGATTCTTGGGGTAGACTGTGGATTGGGTGAGAACCGTGCAGAGTGATGGAGATTTTCTATGGATAACAGGGCGCCCTTAGTGCAGCAGGTGTTGTAGGCGGGGCGAACGCTGCCATCGGATTCATCCAGACAACAGAAAGGCCTCCAGGAAGTAAAGAGAACTGACCAGAATGGGTCGAACCTGTCGTGGTAATATAAACCCACGACCTGCAATCGCACCACACACCCAGCTTAGTCACCTCATAGTTTACATTCCAAGTAAATACAAGGGTCCCACTTCTGACACCATTTCCACACTGCAGCACTTCCAGGGGTCAAGCTCGTTTTCGTGTGCCATATTTTATCATTTTCAAGCAAATTCCCTCTGCGGTAATCTGTCAAACCATATCCATCGTACAGCTGTTATTAACGCTAAACACGACATCAGAAAATCACGCCATCAGTATAAATGCATCTGCCAATATTTCATCCAGACATTAAATAACTCACGCCAATCGTAGTTATGAGAATGACACCCGTGGCAAAATGACATAAGTCCAATATCATAATTTCCACCTTATTACTACGTAATGTGCTTCTGCATGATAATAACACTACAGCCATGTATAACACTGATCCCACTATACTACATCTTACTTTTCCTAGTGCATAGAAACACACTGTGAAAACAGATCATACAAAATGAGCAACATGAATTATTTGCACTTTCGATTTTACATGCAACAGATTTGCATAGAAGGAAGACGGTAGGTTAAAAAATGTGGTTGCTACCTTGCTACAACCAAAAAGGAAGGCACTTTTAATGTTTCCATCACATCTCAATTAGCGGAGCATTTTAATATCGTAGTCGTCTTGGGACGGATGGTGAATAATGTAGAGAGAAGGCACTAAAATGTGATTTCGGTGATACATGTGGGTTAGCACCAATCAATCTACGATGATCATTTTTCTGGGGTTCATTGTCAAGAAATCATATTTTGAATCCAACAATAGGCGAAATCAGGAGAAATATCAAATTGTTTATAACCGAAACCGAATTTCTAATTCCTTGGATGATATTGGTGTTAAACGCCATTTCTAAATAATCACCAAACTAAACACAACATCCAAACGTTAATTGAAAATGAGGGTATACAGTCAGCGGCCTACTGAACCATTCTGTTCCATCTCCTGATGTTGAACACGCATCAAACGTTCTTTGCCACGGTCTTTACCACAGCATGCAGCAGAACCCGCAAACCAGCAAAAGTGCAACCACCGTTGACAAAATATGGATGAGAATTTGATCACAGAACGATTTCATCGTCAGTGTTTCTACACTATAGGTGTCCCCAAGGCCATTACATTGTCCCTCTTCGACAAGTCCTTCATTGATTCTCACTAGTACAACGTATGTATTGCCACCACGTAGAACAGTTTTCATGACTTTGAAACCTTGCCGGGACTTGCAATGGCTTCCTGGGGTTACTAAAGTCCGGAATGCTTTGAGAATACCTGGAGTGCCCGGATATGACTCACTCTACACCCGAAGCCTCATCACACAGTAGTATGCCACACCACACATCTACACAACCGCCCCCAGAATTTCCATCGAACACTACACCCTCGCATAAATCGGTCTAATTCCGTAAGAATTTTAAGTTTTCCAGGTGTTGCATATCTCCACTGTTATTATTTTCTTCCGAGGGAATCTAAGTACATTAGTCCGTTCCGGGGGTGATTTGACTTCAGCTTCGCACGTCATCGTTTACTGTTACCCAGGTATTCAGGGAATAATTTTCGCGATTTACTTTGAAACAAAGAAACAAAATGTATAGCTCTGATGTCCTTATTTTTTTACTTTCTTCTTAAAATTTAACGAGATCATACATCTTCACCTTCCGTCTCATGGCCATTCGGTCGAATCTGAATGTTCTTCTTATTTCTATACATATCGAACAGACCAGAGACGATTTCTCCCACCACAATATCGCTTGAGTTTTTACCTACCAGACGTAACGTGAAGACGCCGTCGTGACGTAGGTATTCCATCGTAAAACGATTTGCCAGTTTTTTGTCCGGTCCTGCACCGATGCGATCCATGATTTTAAGGAACTTGCGCACGTAGGTGATGCGCGTGGCTGGAAACAACATGCTCCAGAGCCAAGACAGCAGGCTGTAGCAGCTGAAGGCCGCAACGAAGACAAACCAGAACCAGAGGAAGATGTAGATCTTCTCGTTGAAAAGGTTAATGGGCAGGACGCACTGGACAGTGTATCGCTGAATGTTTTGTAACTGGCGTATTTCAAAGTCACACAACGTCACCCGCGGAAAGCGCTCAGCAGCCCTCCACTCCTTCCCTTCTACAAGATCCTCGATGACTTGGACGCCGTACAAATGGTACTGTGTCCCCAAGAAGGCGTTCAAGAGGTACAGCTGACCGATGGCGTTCGCAATGTACAAGAGCTTGGTGAGGAAGTACACAGCCAGAAGATAATTCCCATACCGCTTCCCGCACAGCAAGTTCATCTTTGTGGACAGGATGTGACGTAGTCGCACACAACACGTGTTTCTATGCTCGCGCTGGTTGTCAAGACAACGGTCGAGATGGCGGACGACGTATTTGATGGTCTTGATACGGTTATCCGGGCTCTCGTACTGTGCCTCGGTGGACAAGGAGACGATGCGATCAATGTTGATGCCAGACTGACTGTTGAGGATTCTCCAAATGATACAGGGAAGGTAAAACAGCAACGCCTGCAGCAACAAGACGACTGGCACCCACTGGTAGTATGGCAGCTCCTTCTGTCGTCTGACATGATGCTCTATTGGAATGGTTTCAATCATTGGGATGTAGTAGGTGTTTGAAATCCAGCATATATTGTTCGTGTAGTCCACGTGTGCACCCGTAAACTGGGCAGGGCACCAGCATCTGATCGGATCCCCGACATATTGCCGGGCGCTGACCACCACCGTAAAGATGATCAGGATCCCCGTGGAATACAAATGGTTCAACCTGTCGACAAGGTCATCATCGTTCCTGACCTTGACTTTGGCAACCCTGCCAACCGACCCGATTATACTGTCCATTCTGCAACAGAGAGAAACAGAAATTGTATATGAAAATAAAATGATCAAAGTCACCAAAGTTCACAACATATCGTAAGTATCCTGTTCAGTTAAAAATATGACTCATCTGGTACAGTGCTATCTCCTTAGACAAACCTGCATACAATTTTTTTAAAATTTATTATTTATGTTCCCGAGGGAGTAGTCCTGTAACCTCCTGCTTTCTGATGGTGCGAATAAAAAACAAGCTGAGGTATTAAACGCATTTCACCAGTGACTGACTTACTTATTTGACTGTTGCTTAACACACACAGTGACTGAAGTGAAGGGTTACAAATCGTATGGTATTACCAACTGATCCTTAATTTAATTTTCTCACTTGTCCCTGAAGGTCAAATATTTTTCAATACACACTGTCAGTGTTAATTAAAGCAGATGAAATGAAAACGTAAACAGGCCACAAATCATATCCATACTGGGCTTCATACATCAAGGAGCCTGAAAATACCGTGTAATATACTCAATACCTTTCGGTGAAGAGCCTAGTTCACAAAATACAGCTCAAATCGCCATTATGAGCTAGAAAGTTGGGTCAATGTCATCAAAAATAAAAAGTGAATACCCGAATAACTATGGGTAACATGACATAAGTATGGTCCATCACACAACGAGCTTAAAAGAAACAAGAGCGCATACAACAATATGGACCGACGACCGGCTTGACGTACAAACTGACGCCTATACGGCCACGTCAACTTTTGTACAGGAGCAAAAAAGACACCATCAAAAGTATTTCGGAGGAGGATGTTACTACTTGAAAATACGTTTGACTATAACTGTATACTGTTACATGGAACATTTTCGGTCAAACACAATAAGACTTAATCCTTCTCAGTGACTACAATACTACGATACTTTCGTTATTTCGTAACGTTTTAGTTTTTAAGAAATAAACACATTACTGACAACGTGCCGATGTTGTCTAACGCTTTGAAACAATGGTTGGGCAAACATATCATAAAATACATATAGAACAAAAAGTTGGTTACACAATGGGGACTACAGCGTACGAAGTCCTGATATGAGGACCTACGGTACCACACATGCGTAACAGCATATCATCGCATTGCGCAAGAAGCACTTCCGGTTTACTAACACATCTGCGCAAGACTAACACATCTAAGGTTTGACTTACAGATATTGTCCACACAGCAAATGCTGAAGTCTGTACAACGAAGCAAGACTGGGAGCCATGTTGTTGAAGGTGAGGGGAGAAATAAGTACGAAAGATTCAAAGAAAGCAGCAAGGTTCTCAGTACCACAAGATCATAACTTCTTGTCTAGTTTTCTGTGGCAAAGTCTTTCTGACAACAACGACTCCAATGCGGTGCGAGTTTCATGGTTTATATCCCCTAGAATTGGTACTTAGCACGCGGCCGCACATTGCCACATAATTGCAGCATATTTTTAGCACGCACTACGAGCAAAGCATACGCCCGATCTGGCTAGCAGAGCTGTACCAACAAAGATAGCAAATTTCCCAGACTTGCTGTTTTCGAAAATGGTATTCCAATCCTCACTGTGCACCACGATGGCTTTTAGAAGTTCTAATGTTGAAACTGTCAAAACGCTTTCTTCTTGCATAAAGCATGTGATGTGCATCGTCTAAGCAAACTACTTCCAAAAACTGTTCAGAGTTTAAGAACAAAGTATAGCCATCGGAAAATGCGGAAACAAACTTATATCCGGATAGCGACGAAGCCGAAGTTTCGTTTCCACGCAAATCGTTAAGCCCAAATCCAAGGAGATAGAATCCGAAAATAGCTTCTCCGGTTTGAAGGGATGTCTTGAGAGACTTTTACCATATGGTAGAGGTCATGCTAAACAAACCACACTGCAGGGTAGCATTTTGGCGAACGGAAAGTTCTGCGGCACTTCTTCTATAAAGCCATGTTAAGCATGTTATTTTAAAACCTTTTAGCAAAAATATGCAAATCGTCAACATCTTCATTGATAAAATACACAGTCTTCACGTTAGTATTCCAAAGATCCACTGGAAATCCAATCAACAGTCTCGAACACATTTAAGGTACACGACAACCCATACATCAAATGGAAGTAAAATATTAAACGAAATCTCCATCTATATGGGGATATAACCAACAGTTAAACGAATCTTTTGGGCTCCTCCGAAAGAGTGCACTTCGGATTTTATCTCTTGGTGACTCAATAAAGCCAGTCATAAATTCAACGGCACCCAGAAAGAGGTTTCAACGATAAGCAGTGAGCGGAGCCGTAGCGTAGAAATGTTTACATGCTATCCAAAAACAGTAGTGTCTAATAAAATAGAAGAACCCGAGAGGTAGAGTTTGCGAGGGGAGTGCGCCTTAGAGCAAAACCAGGCCAAAGAGGAGACTGGTACAGTCTTTAAAAGCTAAAAGATCACGAAGGTTACCATGACAACGCGGGTTTATAGGTGGCCAGGGATGCGCAGCTGCCGTTGTCTATGTGTGCGAGAGAGGCAAGTCATTTGAAACTTCACACAATCTAGCCTAACAGTACCTGCAAATGAGATTATCAAACTCAGTTCCCCTTCCCCCTCCCCCAACATCAAACCCGTTACAATCCCCAAGCAAGCGGCTGGTCTCCCTATCGCAGTCACTCATACTTCATGGGAGGATAACTGGTACACGCCCATTTCATCTTAACTTTGTACAACCTGGGCCACGCTACTAATAAAAACACGAGTCCATTATACTCATTACATTTTCTCCAATCATCTAAATCCTTTAAGCCTTCTTTTTACATGATTGAAATTTATATACGAGGAGCTAAATGTTTCAATTTATTTATGATTTCTTTATTATGGTTAACTTGTGTTCTCTCATTTATTTCACATCCACCACGGCTGTCATGTTTATGTGCTTTCTTTGTGGATAGAGAAAACGGCACAAGAGAAACAGCAATTAGTCTACCGCATTTCTTCCTTTCCCACCACTTCAAGGAGATATAGAAAGTAACTAACAACTAGGATACATGTCGACTAATTTAAAAGTCATTATGGTAGCTTCAGATTTAAAAGACATGAAACACAAGAGCTCTTTTCCCCTCCATCTTTCTAAATCGACTGCAGCCTAGATCAACTGAATCACGACTTTCAATCAAGCTCCACTTTCTCGATTGCAGTCTGATGTCAGGCTACCTTATAAAGTTAAAAGTCGCGAGTTAGTCAAAATATTTCAGGGGAATTAAAATTTAGATATCAGAGTGAACAAACGATCTGCCTATGAGAACAACCACAATCAGTAATTATTCAGTGTAAGCCAGGTTAAATATCCGGCTCACTCCAGATCAAATTAGAGCTAATTCCACGGTTCATTCTTAGAAATCCCAATAAATTTGGCCATTTTGACACAATTCTGTTGTCAGTAAGGTAAGGTTACATTTGGAATTATGGATCAAGCCTTGCCTATGAGAGCTCGAAACGTGTTTTTCTGGTCTCCATTCTGGATGATACCCCTAATATTTGAAGATTCATGTGTGCAGTCCATATTCTCAGCGGAATGTGGAAGTCAAGTGCAAGGAATTAACCCATGAGGAATTGCCTATCCAAGCTGCGCACATGTAGAGAGAGAAATGGCCTGGTTAACTGGGCGACCAGGCTTCAAAACTGTAATCGGAATATGCCAGTGAAAACTGATTCTGTATTTTGGCATATGTTAATCTCTTGTCAGAACTGCCTGTAGCTCGTCAGTCTCTTGCATGACATAGCCTACGCACCAATGTACAGCGTGCTATGGCAATGTAACACCGGGTTCTCGCTTTTCATCTTCCAATCTACTCTCCCTAACAAGAACCGTTCTGTTGCTTTTTTGTCTTTTCGTTTCTTTTTCATTTTTTGTAAATGCGATTCTTTGCGACTTTTCACCAATAATTAAGTTGAACGTACAAAACATTCTGACTAGTCTCATAACATTTCCTTCCAGGAATAAAACAAATAATGAACTGTTAACCGGGAAGACTCCTTGTAAAAGGAAGAGAGAAAATGAGAAGTTACTGAGATGAAGGTATGTGTTTAAGCATATACATGAACAGTCAACATAAACCCTAACTGAATTAAACTGGCAAGGGGCCATATTTCACTGGTAATGCCTGTGAATTTTCTAGGTGTCCTCACTGTTCTGGTTTTACTCTCTATGCTGTATTCCTTTATATCGTAACGTCACGTACACAGTTTTCTCTTGAGATTATGCCGTACGTATCCCAATAGCATCTTCACAGACATTTAGGGTTGCACAAAGGCTTGTGATGTGTCTCAGAGAAAGCACCAGCATTCTCAGGAACATTTCCCAATTGTTTCAAAGCACACCCAAAACTTTATTGAGCACCATTCTGACAAATATTCGAGGAATGACAGGTAGCATTGAGAATGCCTACCTCTCTATTTTACCAATAAAAGACAGAGACCATATGTGTATGTCTGCATGACACTTTAGACTCTTAGACTACTGTATTACCCAATTTAGACTTCGGCGCAAAACTGAATTTTCAACATGCCAAACACTCACTATCGTAATTACTGAAACCAGCTCTAAATACTCCATCTTCAGAAAATCTTTTCGACAACAATTTATCACACATGCAGACACAGAATCCAGAACGAGAACCGCCAATATTATAATTCTCCACTTTCAAACTCTGAGGTCTCATAACTAATAGCAAAACCCAGAATATACACTTAACAACTACATAACAACCTTGGCGAAGACCACCACCGCTATAAATTCTGCAATCTGCAGGGTCAAAAGTTGAAATACTAAATCGAAAGGATCGCTAAGCTCGCACTCGTTGAAACAAAACGGCAAAGCGTGTTTGTACCACATTTTTTCCCGATAGTTGTGGGCTTCTCATACCTTCAAACTGATGTGGCTGCCAAGGCATGGGTATTACCAAACCCGAACGCAATCAATCCTGTAGAAAGAATAAACACAGCTCCACACGAGTGTTCAACGAAAGCCTTCGTCAGACTCTTGGCAGCCAGTGTTTGTGATAACTTTAACGTCCCGCGTATTATGTTCCACACCATATAAAATAAACACCTGCTTGAACGCAGACACGTAACAAATTAGATGAGCTTTGGGAAGTTTGTAGCTGTGGCACGAGTTAACAGTAACAATGATAAAAGTACTGTATCTCTACTGAACCCATATCACGAACGGCACTGTAAAATATTCGCCAATGTCTTTCTTTGACATATAGTGATCTACTCCGCCTTCGTTTAGAGCCATGATATGCACATACAAACCCATACACGTACATGTAACAACAAGTCCCGGCACAAAGCCATGGACAGTCAAACCAATTACAGTGACATATTCTCTGAAGCGCTGATGTTTTTAACAAATGATTCCTCATTTGCTGGCAGAGTAATTAGTTTAAACATTCTTTTTACCTTAAAATGACTAACCTTAACGACCACATAAGAAAAAGCGACATGTTTGTACAGGGAAGAAGAGGCAGGGTGGAACAATTATATACTAATCATTTTTTCTTACCCGTGGAGATTTTGGCTCACAATAACACTTTTCTGCAAGCACGCATATAGAGTATGCAATGGTAGGATATAAGCCAATTACATTAAACACATGTTCCTATATAAACAGAAAAACTGTCAGGAACATACTGCTCAAATGAAACATTTTATATCTCATAAAAAGTCATCTTTCGTAACATCAGTTCGTTGTCAGAGGGTCATAAGACCTAGTACTTGGAAATGGAATAAACCATAAAAATAACCGCAATAATAAAAAATGACAACCTTGGGTCTAGAAAGAAACTCATATTACGGTTTTGTTTAGTCGAGTGAGAAGGAATGACTCGCATGCAATCAAGACATTTATTTTCGAAAATACTGCACTTTCTATCAGGTTAATTTTTTTAGTGCAGAGGTACACTGCACATACATATAGTAAATCTTTTCCTATACTTTAAAGAACACTGAGTTACAGCCATGTGGCCACTGATTTCCGTAAAGGGTTTGGGCAACCAGAACTGCCAGATTTCATCAAAAATGTTGTGTGGGAGAATACGACTAGCACGTAATGACATGACGTTATAAAAAAGAAAGCTAATTGAATAGTCTGTCATTATTTTGCAATTGTACACAAAATCAGCGAGCTGCTAACAGGATGTATTTTCAGCAGACATTGGGAGTTCTAGATCTGTCTGGTGTGTCATACCTTCCGCAGGGATGGTATTAAATGATGTCTTTCAATGTCTGGAACAGCTATTTTAAGGAAGGTTCAAGAATGTGTCTGCACAGTGTACATGGAATGTAAACTTACTAAAGATAACAGCACAACAGAAACCGAAAGACGTTGTTATGGTAAGAACGCAAGCAGACGAACGTGGATATATCATACTTGGACATACAGGAAAAACACACCCACGTTGCTAGCACAATATGTACCGAAAACATCGTACTTAGTCTGCGTCAAAACCCACCTATTTCTCTGATATCCAATCAGTATAGGGTGAGGCGTTCACTGACAACAATCCCATGCAATCTACATTCTCAAGCTGATTACAGTGTCATGGCGTCATTATAATATTGGATGTTAACTATACAAGCTTAAACAGAGCCTCCTTCAGAACGCCACACGATACTTTAAAGCATACTGTCTACAGCGTAGAGAGCAAATCCAGAGCTGCGTCGACAGTGCTAGTTGGAAAATTGTCACACGTCAATTTACCTGAGTTAAGCTTTAATTCTAAATGTTCATGTAAATGCATTTACAATGTGACTGGCAAGCTCTATGAAGGAGCTTTCGCAGATTTCTAAACCATCAACAACTTCGCAACGCCGTGGGAACGGTGAACTTTGAAAGACCTAGATATCGGAATCATCCAAGGTCCCCAGCGTGCGGTCCATATGTACGCGCACCTGCAGGCAATTGTATTTGTGTTAGGTGATCAAAACAGACCCCGGGGCCTATACGGCGAGTTGTTCATTCCAACAGGGGATGGGTATTTACACAGCGTTAGATGGGTATAAACGAGGCCAGCAAAAACGAGGTGCTGGACGAGAATAGCTCACTAACTTCAAGTACCTAAGAGAGCAACCCATGCCACACATGCATGGGTGCACCGGGGTTCAATTCTACGCAAGGCCAGATTTAATAATCCTCAACATGCATTTCTTGCTAATTGCTTGGCTCCCAATATTGGTCCAGCTAAGTCAAAACACAGACTGCTTGAATAAAAGCAGGAGCCACTTTCATGAAATTTCCTACATGTCATTTCCTAGCATATAAGATATACGTAAGTATCTCATCAGATAGTCTGATTCTATGGCTCATTGTAGACGGATGACAAGAACCTTACGTTATATGCGTTTTTTCCCGTGAGATTAGGTGCTCATGACAGTCATGACACCCATTTAGCTGGATACGAATTAAATAGCTATGTCCTGAGCTAACCATTGGTTTTCTCGCATGTAGGTTTAATCTCAATGTCTACGTGTCTATTAAATGTATTAAGTAGCAGCGTAAGGACTGCACGCTTTATGCACCATCTACGTAACTAACAACATTTTGCAATACCGAATCCACTATATACCTATGTCAGAACAGATAACCAGCATCGTCAACTAATAAGAACAACTGCAACACAAGTACAAGAACAACAGCACCAGATGCTTCAGTCAGTTGTCCGAGAGCATACTGTTTCTATCAACAGACCCGCCTCTAATATAAATGAGTCCCAGATGAACCTCCATGAACACCGGACCGCCGAGTATAACCTACACAAGTATAAACAGCAGTTCCTTAAGGTATGCTTGTGAAGCAAATGAATAGACCTCTAGTAAGAAGCATTGCTTTTCTTTCACGCCATACACAAATGACACATAACGTTGTGCGTAGCTTTTCGCTTCACAACAGCATTGTGCATTATGACACCAACTCTTATCGTTGCAACGCCAGAACAGAGTACTATGGTGTCAAATAGATTAGCAGCCTTTATTTGAAAAGTTCAATGCACAGACTGAGTTAGTGTAACCAGTACCAGTAACCAGATTTATTTCAACCTTGGCGAAGCAGTACAGCCACAGAGATTCGCATCATGTATAAAGGCTTCGGAATATTAGCTCTCTGAAGTAAGCATATTACGTTCACTAGAATACATATACGAGATTAACACGCTTCGTTTTACTTCATGGGTATTGGCGTGTTACCGATATCATTACTATCTCCTCTTTATCTTGTACAATATATAATTCCTATACAATTCTACAAGATATGAAGTATTACGTAGACAGGGTTGTTTGAGATATGAAACTGTGCACATCATTATCACTATTTGAGAGCGTCAGTGTACTAGTCCTTGTGATGAGTAAAATCACCAAAGGTAAAAGTAAAATACAAGTACTTTACCAGTTAGCTGTTGAAAGCGTACGCTTGTTTTCTTTCAGAAAAAGAGAGATACGTACTTGGTTATATACACTTTGTTCACAAGTTTCAGGGGGTCATTAACTCGTGGAATGTCCACCGTATCATACTTCCGATAAGCAGATTCTAAGGCAGGCAATTGCACCGTACGTAATGATCATCAATATCATGATTTTGTTCACTCTGACAATATTTAACGCAGTGAGTTTATTGGGCAGTCAAAAGCAATATATGAGCAATACTTGAGTATAGGGCTGAAAAGCAGACGAGCATGTTCTCACAGGATCTCTGTCGTTAACCCTTGCTCAACTGTTCTCACAGAATGTACAATACAGTAGTTTGTAGCAATACAATGCTAACTCTGAAGGTCTTCAACAAGACACGGTTAAGTTAGAGAATGCTTTAGAAGTAAATAGTCCCTTGCACTGTAAAACCCATCCCTCATATTTTTGGCAAATGACTTTAAAGGCCAAAGGGATAACTTCATTTGTCTCATATAATACGTCCACGTGGCCACTGAGATCTATACTGCCTCCATGGCGTTACCAAACCAATTCTTGTGCTTAAACACTTATTTTTTTCGGTCGTATCTTCAAAACGGCGTTCGTATAATTAGAAGATATAGGGTAAACTGCCGTTCACCGGACGGCACGCGCCAATGTGACGTATACATTACAGTCACCAGCTGAGGTAAATTACTCCTCGTGTATGTCACGATGGTCGGGCCGGACCTCATGCACCAGCTGGCTTCCCAAGCATGCAACACGTTGACTTACATGTACATGTAGAGACTCGCTGACTATAGTGCTACATCTGCACCCGTCCTACAGCTGATACTTGGGCATACTATTTGGCAACATGGGAAACAGATAGCCAGATTGAATATCCAAATTCGGCCTCTCAGACTTTCTCAAACAGGACAGGCCTCACAATGGTATAAAGCAAGCCCTTGTGCAGTTTTAATCCGCCAAATATTTAATTGCAGCTTACTTTATATTGGATGTGTACATATTTTACAAATACAGATCCCATCCAAAAAAATGTTTAATATATATTTTGGTGAAATAAATGAAAACGCCAGGGCATGTCAAAATCTGAGCCATGTCTGGTGTCTGCAATGTAACGATATTTCTACCAATGCCGATAAGATTCATTAATCATCACTGGAAATGGAGATATGCAAGCTACACACATGAGCCAAAAGAAAGAATGTCCAAATACTGGCTAAGCGTATGTGTTCACATGATAGGGGATGTAAAACCTAACCCTCTTCACAGGGATGTTTAATGTCAACTTCGCTGGGACCTGTGCAGGAAAATTACGTCAGATGAAAAGCGGTAATCACTGGTAATGAAAGACAAGGTGTAAAACGTCGTATATGCTCTTGCTATAGGAAACGTGTGGAAATCAGTCCAGTTGGTAGCTGACTCAGACGGTTTCTACATAAATATACGTCAAAAACAGATACTGTTGT
Source organism: Liolophura sinensis (assembly GCF_032854445.1). Classification (NCBI taxonomy): domain Eukaryota; kingdom Metazoa; phylum Mollusca; class Polyplacophora; order Chitonida; family Chitonidae; genus Liolophura; species Liolophura sinensis. The sequence continues at coordinate 18,859,082 of NC_088298.1, read as the reverse complement.
CATCGAGTTAGAACATGAACACATAAATAGGCAGAGAAATGCAACATACTTGTAATTCAGAAAAAAACCCCACTATTTTCAAATTCCAATAGACTGAAAGATGAGATCCATGGATAACTTCACTACTAACTTTTAATTGTTCGTCACGTTTGAGTATGGTTCATGATATCCCCGTCTTTGCAAGATGGATGTAAAATTTTAACTTCATCGTTAAGGTAAATGATATTGGTCGAGTTCCCTTATTTTCCAGTATTTCCCACCCAGCTCATGGAGTTTGTGTGGCGATTGTTTGATATCATAATTCGGACAGTAGCTCTGCGTAACACTGGACCTTAACAAAAAGACTACTATTAATATATGCTGAATCGTCTTAATTTACAACATTTATTTCACTGGATACTATGTGTGGAAAAAGTCAAAGTTGGACAACGTTTGTCTGGATAGATTGGAGCAAAAGATTGGACAGTAACAACGACAAAAACAACAAAAGAATCAACGGAAAACACACACGAAAGGAATGGATGATAAAACAACAAACCGATAACCGATTACAATTACACAAAATCGGTTAGGGTGGGGGTGGGGTGAGATTGTCCCAAAACATGTCACATGTCAGTATCAGAACACTGCTCATGCGTGCGTATTGCTTTCGATAGATTGGCTGGTGTATATATTTACTTACGGAGCACCAGCATCCGCTTCTCCGAAATATGACGATATATTCAAAGTGGTGCCAGCGTGAATTGACTGGCGCCTCGCGATTTCCTCCCGGCAACTTTCCGATCTATCTAAGCCCGGATGTCCACTTAACTCGCCGAAAAACTTGACCATGGATGGCATGGCGGGAAATATAAATGTGACCCCCTCTCACTGTGGTTTAGATAGTCTCCACTGTGACAAGAGTAACAACCCAAAAATACGAGAGGAACGGCATGAAAGACGTCACAGATGTTAGAATGATGGATTCTTGGGCAACAATGATAGGCGATCAGCTGGTGACCTGGTGAATTGTGTACGGTGACTTCGTCAACTTCCGGGCAAACTAAGCAAGGCGCGTCGTGAATGTTTCCACAATGACAACGAACACAGTTGTCGTTAACAATTCCGTGAAATTTGCCAATCGGTGGGGGAGTTTCCTTAAATGAACGAAGTTTCCTGAATGTCACTTTTGGAAGGCGACGATGTAATGAGTATTTCTTTCCTGCTGATGCTGAATAACAACAGACTGATTGGGACTCCAGGAAGCGTTCTCCAGCAAGACCGGAAGTGATCCCTAATGCTGACTCGACCAAAGGTAAGGAGGAAGAAATGGCATTGGAATTAAGAGAAGAGGGTGAAGGAATTCTCAGGCACAGAGTTAACATCAGTTCCCAACTAGCTCAGACAAAGTTTGTTTTTTACACCCTTGGGGATTCCCTGCACTGTCTCTACCATATGTCCTTCTTGTTTTTCACCTTGGCCGTCCAGTGTGGAACTCACGGCTCTCCGCTCGCGTGTTTCTCTGGCAATATGTTTACATTAGCTGAAGTATGACATACACTGTTAGCCTTCTTTACCGCCCTGGCCAGCCATTGCGGGCGAAAATATAACCTCAGTGCTCGGTCACTAATAACCCATCGGGGATGTTTTAGTTTGCCGTCGGACAGGGATCTCCGTAATACACACTCTAGCCTTCTTGTATGTCCGTGAGTTTACAAGAGGCGTGTTGAGCCGTTGGCTGATAACATCTTCTCTGCTTCAAGATTTCACGAGCCGGCGCGAGTCATCAAAACTTTTGGCAGAAATTCCATGGCACCGTTTCCTCTCGGTACCTCCTTAAGGTGGATACAACAGACATGAGGTTCCTCTTGAACTAAAGACACTCGACAAGCCACAGGTAGAAAGTTTTTCAGGGGGCACAGAGGTATAGAGCTGAATATCGTTCCCCTTGTTACTATTCTCTCACTTTTCTCTCTACCGCAGGAGAACGTTTCTCAAGAGTGTTATCCTTTGGCTCCGACCCAGTTTGCCAAATTTATTTAGCAGCTAGGCTCTCAGCGAAGGAAAGCTCAATGGTAAAGGTGCCCCGGTGTAAGATTAATAGAACGAACCATAAGACAGTTCCAGTCGTTTTATTTACAAGAGCTGACTCCCCTCGTAACTGTAAACGGGAGATAATTCAATGTCAGAGCAACACTGTTTGGAATAGAATGATGGAAGAAAAAACTTTCAACAAGTCAGCAGTCCCCTTGCGGAGGCAAAGTTTTCAAACCTTGCTGGACATCACTGAAATGATGTCCCTGAGTGAATGTCTTCAACAAAAAGAATTTAACTGTCTCTCGGATATAACACAATCTAATAAATCATTTCCCCAAAGCTGAACAAACCTGGAATAATGAGAGGAATGGTCCTATCGGTTGCTAAGCGCGCACGTGCTTGAGCTATGGAGCTCGTGCGGTGAGGTAGATCGTCACTTGAAAAAAACTTATCACGTAAGATGAGTACATTGGCAACGTTGTCTCCCATGAGTTACTAGACCCAAGCTTCTTCCGCTACGTCAAGGCAGGCAGACATGCGAAGACGGTACACAAGTACATATCTATAGCCTAGACTAGTTTACAGTTGCACATATAAATATACAGACAGGAAGCATCTTTACGACGACTCCAGCATGTAGACTCGTACGAAAGGCAGATGGGGGTACGTAACAGCAGCTGGTACCTAAGCACAGCACGCGCCCTCTTAGATACAGCCTGATTGCGTTTAAACTATCCCCTGATCTATTTTAAGTTTCGGGGATGAAGTTATACATAGGTGCCATCGTGTATACGCTGGTGACTGAAGATTAGGTCTGCAATACAGATTCCAGACCCACACTGCACAAAGAACAGTCTACACCTAGTAGGCTATGCAATGCACTTTACATGCGCTATACATTCGCTTGCATTGGGTGTCGGTGGTCCAACGTTTAACAGTTAACACACACGGGCATTGCGTAACTTGCTCCGGAGCGTAAGTAAGCCACTTGATAATTACAGGCGTCGGGTGTTATGTCAGGAGAAACAGGTAGACTGACACGAGAGCTGAGAGAGGGCTCAAAACAGACCTGTACTTCTTAAATGTTGGTAAAGGGAGGAATAAATCAATTAGGTTTGACGTTACATTGGCAGTGTATTTTCAGCTATATCCTAGTAATGTACTGTTGGTAAAAGAACATTTGCCTTAAGCAACAATGTTTTACAAATTGTTATCAATTGGAAGGTATGGTTCAAGTTCAATTAACGGATGGGCTCGCGGTATACCTATTTTCAATATTTGAACGACAAAGTGAAAAATTTCATAAAGGATCAAGAGGAACTAACAGAGACCGATGTGTGACAAAAAGTTGTGGCGTACAAAATCCGAATCAACCAAACCTAAGTCATGGTTACAATTCCACGAGGATCATCACCATCACAAGGAAATAACAAACAATGCAATGAAAACTCTTTACTGCTTCTCTTTACGTGAATCTGTTTTAATGTCTTACTTTAAATACTTTCCCTTTTTAATGGTTTCCGTTGGAAGTTGCTTTAGAAATTGATCATGAGTTAAATGACCTGAATTAATGTCCATTATGGTTGAAAATTGGTATACAAAAGTCTTCGACGTCTAGAATTTACCGTTCCAATTGTATATAGAAGCAACCCATTTAACTCCTGTTTGGTCACCATAGAATCTAGTCATCTGCATAACTTAATACCATAAGCAGAGTTGATGCGGTGGTTGTCTATAGCACTAGTAGCATTAGCCACAGGCAGATATTGTGATGTTTGTGTAACGACGTGGTCGGTGAAATTTGGCAACAGTAAAAAGCTGGAATGCGAAACCCAAGCGAATAACATCTTTCTGAGGTTGTGAGAACAGAAAAAAGGTTTTACAAGCGAACGACTAGAGATACCCGTTGCAGGGCGTTTGTTTAGCAATAACAGCGTAAGGCGTTTGATTGATGTACAGCGCAAAAAACAGGTGGGATGTTACATCACTAATTAAATCTATAATAGGGTATCATATCCGCACAGTCAAACTCGTTTTCGGGGACGGAAATAGTCTCTAGAAGTGAACTTTTGCCGACACACCACATAGTTTATTTATTCCATCACTAGCTATCCACCAGCCATAATGGTGCTGGTGTCAGTCAATCCTACATAAAGGATGTATTATACACCACTTCCATTCAGGAGAAGGCGACCTAACAATTTACATGATCATCTTTTATCTCCGAGGGATGGCGTCAGTAGTTGAAGTCCAATATAGTCCGATCATAGTTTTGGTATATTCAAACGTTTCCCAAGAATAACCTACGCGTTTAAATACTCATTGAGGACATGTAACAGCAAGATGCTTGTGAATTTGAAGACTTTGAATAACCGCACATCTTACCACCCGCATGAACTTTTAAGGGATATAAGTAGCCACCTTCACAAACCTGTGTAAGTCCTATCAAAGAGGCCCGCCATTACATCTCAAGTCTGAATTCTTATACCGCCTAAACAAGAATATACCGTGTGCGTAATAACCTGCAAGAACACTTTGTGGCCGCCATGCTATATCACGGTGAGATGAAAGAAACACCAATTTCTGATCTGCTGAACCTCGTTGTATGTATTTGTATTTCCGGAGGTTTACGTAATATACTTTTTTTTTTCAATTTCAATTTTTCAGTCATATGACTACGACAAGCCCCGCTCGCCACTGAAGTGTCATGTCGAAGATACCAGACACGACACCCCACTCAAGTACATTATACGGACATCGAGCCAACCAGCCATGTTTCCTTTCTCCAACCTCTCAGAGCTGAGCGCCAAGTGAAGCAGTAACCATTACCATTTTAAAAGTCTTTGCTATGACCCGAATCGGGTTTGATAACGGTCTCCCGACTTTGGAATGTCGTTGTTAGATATTCAATACATTACCAACATCCAATATACTTCTGATCATACCATGATATGAAATCAAATAGCTTTGAAGTCGTTTCAAGAATCAAACCATCCTATTCAGACGGACACACGGACATAGATCTTGATTCATGCCACAGGCATTGCTGCAAGAGTATTGTCATTCAAAATGACAATGGTCTATAGTCAGTAATACAAGCAAATTTCAGAAGAAACATAAAAATTCAGCTCTAACATACGCCAAAGAAAATATGTCAAGTGACTGCGATTTCGCTGTCGTGTGACCATAAATACCAAACCTTCATGGTAACCTACCCGAAATCCATCCCTTCCTCAGTGAAAAACACCTGAAACTTCAGTGAATATTAAAGATCGTCAGCATGGGCGAAGTAAGCAAGATTTGAAGATTATGTATTCAGTACAATCCAGTGAAAACGAGATAATAATACTGGTAAAATCCTGTACGACGGTCAACCATCAATCAACGGTAAAATGTCCGGTAAATGGAACAAGCAAGCCAGGGAAAAGGGTTCTTGTCCGTTGTCCATAGTACATGTAATACTTTAAGTCAAGTCCTGTTACTATTTGCTTCTCCATTTGAAGACATTCCAGTCACCTATATCTTCCAAATGACCAATATTAAAGCAGAAAACAATTGAACTTCTGTGCACTGAATGAGGAGCTAGACTGCTAGTTACCATTAAACAATCCATGCACATTCAAAATGTCTTCCCCGTGAGCGTGCTATATGATCAAACTGTCAGTCGCTCGTCAGAAGTTTTAATTGATTATTCGTATGGAATACATGGTCTGTTGTCAAAATTTCATTGAACAACGGCACATTAGCATTTGAACACCCCATTCCAATAGGCAAGGTAAACAGTTGTTCTTCATCGACCATTTCAATGTCTGAATGATGAAAAGCTCGCATATGTACGCATATATTTAGTCACGTCTGGACGATTTTAACCAATCAAGTGACAGAAAAATGCAGTATCTGCCGTTGTCGGTTATATAAGAGTTGCATACAAACTCAGAGAAGAATCATAAGTACATGTACACTACTGTGACTGGACTGTTTGTGTATCTAAGCCACGATACTGACATTCGAATGCCAGCCGTCAACCATTAAAGACGTTCCACGTCATGGCCAATTTCCAGAACGACATATAACCCGAACCAACAAAGAACTAAGACAGTATATATAAAGTACGAAATTCGGCTGAAATCACGCAAAAAAAACAAGCAGTAAGCAGTCTTCAACACTGCTGGAAAACGCAAGGAATGCTCTAAGGGAATAAGTGAAATCAGTGGTTAACACACGAGCTGCAGGAGGCAAGGGCTTGGTAACAGTGTGAGGCCCAATAAAAGTTAAACAGGTTGGCGTTTTGGTCCTGTTACAACGGCCCAGATGTTCGATACAGATATGACTTTGTAAATATAACGTCTCCACATTAGTAATTCACCAGTACATAGCCTTTCCCTACCTACTTTGCATATCGCATATCGCATATAGCCAGAGCAAAGCTTAAGTCAACAACTACAACTAGAACACAAACCGCCAATGAAAACCTATACAAAAGCCGAAGGTCGTTCAAATACACAGCGCCCATGAAACTGTTATCTGTACTAATAAATAAATATCCAATAGTATACACAGCTCAAAATCTGAATCTGTGTCCAATGTTTATGTGACCAAATGTACAAGGTCCAATCCCATAAGAATGACCACATCTTTCACTCATGTGTTTCATGTACTTAAATTAAAGTTTCATCATAACATTCAATCACAAATACATCAGTTATTAAACATTTCACAGGGCTTTATTGATATACAAAAACCAGTCCAAGCAATACTGTAAGTATAGAGCACTTCCAAACGGAAAAATGAACATTATGAGCTCAGTTTTGTAAAAAAAATCACAAAATATCAATTTATCTGAAATGCACAGTAATACATTTGGAATGTGGTGAAAATAATGATACCGCCTCAAAACAGTACAGGGTATGCATATCTTATTTTTAAAAAAAAAACACACGTAGAGGTTTATGTACAGATTAAGTGCTGGTTTTTGTACTGTATGCCCATGTGGCTAACAATCAATTCAATGTCCTCTCCATGAGGCTGTTCAAATGTCCATGTACGGTGTAGCCACTTCAGGGGATTTTCCTCAACTCAACTAACATTGTAGTATACCCCATCCCTAGACAGCTAACCATTTACCTGTCTCTGAAGACACCCACCCATCACGTCCCCTGCCAAGCCTCTAGACAGCTGTATTTTCGCACTAGGCTGACTGCTAGTTCATAAGAGAAAGTCAATGTCTGTCACACTCTGTCACATGTCTATCGATCAGTTATTGATTATTTACATGGCTTCACACAAACGCCATAGTAAAGATAGTAAATCTTTTGTGTGTTCATGCACAGAAAAGGCGGCTAATTTAAAAGTCTTTTCTGCTATATGAATGGTTTTGTAGTTATATAAAGGGATTCTAGTATGCTGAACTTGTGAGTTACGATGATTTTAATTACAGTATTTAATTCAGGTTTTAAAGCTCATGTAATAGATAATTAAAAGAAGACTTGTCAGCTTTTTTGTTTTTCAAATCAAATAATCAGCCTTGGATAAAACTGTATCTCCAGGACAAGGGTTTAGAATATGTCTTTTTAAGAGAGTGATTATCTAATTGAAACCACTTAATGTAAAATCATGCAAAGCATTGATTATATACTTCAATTATTTATTTGATTTATGTCTTACGCCACACTAAATACTCAAGAATATTTCACTTACACTATGGCGGCCAGCTTTTTTGTGTGAGGAAACCGGGAGGCCCCTACCATCCGCAGATTGTTGGAAGCCTCTCCCACATATGAGAAATATACTTAAATGCACATCTGACAGAAACATATACATAGGTTTCAGAAAAACTTAACCTCAGAATGATTTTGATATAATGAAGTGGAATGGAGGTAATGAAGTGGACATTATAGTACTAAACCACCTTACATGTACATGTAAATAGGAAACCAAGCTTATTACTCTGCATCATGGAATGTACATTGAAAATACTACAATAACAAAGTGCTACTGATCAAGTCAATCAAAGCATAGATTTACCAACAGTAACTAAAACTTAAATAGTTTTACATTAACAATATTTACCCCTGTCCTAGAATTATGCTATGCATCTAGCTGTAGCAATGGACTGGCACCCTCTGTAGAAGTTTGCATATGAAGTCGGGATAAATCATCTGTGCTAGTAAAAACACTGCCCCTGATACAGTTGGTCATGATCATGTACAGTGTATGAACTGTTAAATATGCTACACACAGTGTATACAGGCATTTGTCATCAGAGCCAGGTCAATCAGCCAGGTGTTACACCATTGATTTCATTTCACACTACACGTGCATAAATGTTCTACAATGGGATGATGTTACAAGGGGGCTAACTCTTCACACCTAATCCATATCACTTGTTGCTGTGTGATACAGTTATGTTCCCCTTAGAAAAACACACTAAATTACAACAGTGTAAACTTAACATCATATTACAACAAAATGCATGTATTTTGCTGGAAGAATTGTTTCTTAACACTACCGTGGCTAAAATATGACCAAATTGACTGACCCCAGTATTATGACATGCAGTGTATTCCAGGCTCGCTGGGATGATATTTTCATTTCATCTCATTGGTGTTTTATGCTGTACTCTGGAAAATTTCACTTGAACGACAGCAGCCACCATTACAGTGGGATGAAACCGGGCAGAGCCCAGGAAAAACACACGGCCATCCGCACGTTGCTACCAGACCTTCCAAAGAAGATATTTTCAAGAAATGTCTCCCTCTGTTCAGTTTTAACCTTATGTTACATAAAACGACACCATATCAGTACCTTTGTCAGACTTACCAACAGCTTTGGTGCCTTCTTGTTCAAGCAAAGCTTGTTAAATTCTCAGACATGTGACATAACTTAATGCAAGTCACATGGACTTGTAGCTGACTTGTAGGAATTAAGTATATATATATATATATATATATATATATATATATATATATATATATATATATTTGTAAAAAGCACAAGCAGTATGCACTATTTTATGACTAAATCTGTACCTAATCTTTTTACCTGTACATATTCCTTCTGGGAATAGGAGCTTTTTTGTCTACCCCAAAAACCTTAAATTGATTCAAAAAACAAAACAAAAAACTTTAACATACATGCATAGAAACCAAGTATATTTTAGCATTTGAAAATATTTTAATTTTGTCTAAATTTAAAAACTAAACAAAACTCCTTGTCCATGAAATGGGCAGTTCACCAAACTACAAAAATAAATGAATATAACAGCCAAACTGAAAATAGACATATAAACAAATCCTGCCTTTATACTATCAGGCTTTGTGATAAGTACTATTTTGGAATATTACGATAAGCTAGTCAGGAACGGCATGATAAAATTGTCTAAATTTAGGTCTTGGTTACCAGACAGTTCAGAGATAAGCATGTGTTTACAGTCCTGAACTCTGTGGGCATACAGAAAGCTTGTGGGAGTGTGTGAAGTATTTCACCACTAATATTGATAAGTTGGCTTGTTAATTAACAAAGTTCTACTTTACACTGTTAGAATTAATATTGCAAATCCACAAGCTATAACTATGTAGGGACAGGAAGATACTACAAGAAGATCACTCATAAACTGAGGTCATATATACCTATATACTGGTTTTTAAATACTATACAGTACTAAACAAATACATTTAAGATATAAATTAAAGAGCTATTAAACTCAGTTAAACATAATGAATGAACTTGATGGTGTGTTACATTAATGAACTTGTTGGTGTGTTACCTTTAGGAACAAATTTAAACACTAAATAAAATTTGTCATGTTTCAGTTTTGAGTGGCACAGAATATGCTACGTATAACACACCTGGTATTAAAGATCATGCACTCAAAGAATGCTTCATGCACACTTAATGAAGATGAAGAGACTTATCAACACATTCCATTTTTTTTAATGTTGTAATCTTGCAAATTAAAATTAAAAACTCTTAAATGAATCTAATGATATAAAATATTTCAAAAAATTTTTAACTAAATTTGAAAAAGTCATTTCAACTTCCCAAAGGACATGACACACCAGATAAGAACTTAGTCAATTAAATAATTAGTTGTTAAGAGTTTGAAGGATTTTAACAATGAGGTCACCTGACTACATTCACAGAGTGATGTTATGTAAGTGTTCCATAGGTCATCTTTGATCTCAGTATTTGGTAAAAGCCTCTGGGACATGTACCTAAGATGGAGACCAGAGATTTCTGTACCTAGTAGTGTCACATGTTCTGTGTCGTTAGGGACTAGGTTTAATACTAAGCAGGCTTATGCTGTTATGCAGTTCAGAAAAGAAAGGGTACAAGGTGAGGAATAAAAGTGTTTGTATGAAAGAAGGGCATCGAAAGGACATGCCGATTCACATTATACATATAATACCAAAAGTCCCATTAAGCAGGATTATTCATTGGCAGCTATCATAGTTAAGTATACTGAAGTACAGTCTCTAATAAATAGTTACACTGCATCGTTTTAATGGTATAAATACTGAAAAAAGAACAATTTTTTTTTCTTAATAGTTTTACAAAGTTACCATCATGTAAGCAAAACTATATTATTTGGTATCGCTCAGCCATATTGTATTTAAATTGCCTATGCTTATGTCAACTGAGTTAACAACCTTCCTTCTTTCCCCTACTTTCTCCATGCCAGACGGTGAGATCGTGTTAACCTACCTGTGGTTGAGTAGTCCTACTGCTACAGTCCTCTGAGAATTAGCTTTCCCCTTACTATATATCAAGTTCCAAAGACTCACCTGTATGTTTTAGTCTCTCAGAAATTTTTGCAAGATTTACGGTAAGATTACACTTCTACTGTGACATCAAGGGGCGGACCATCGGCCTGTCACTAATTGCTGACCAGGCAGTCAGGTGTGTCAAGGAATGATCTGCAGTCACTCAGCCATGACTGAGCATACACAGAGGGCTAATCATATGGTCCTTACCCATGGAGTGGTCAAAATTTGTACTAAAATAGTCACAGTGCTGTAGTGTACTTTTACTGCTGGCACATGGTGCTTCATGCTACTGACCTAGGCTTACACATTATGTGCACTGGTGACAACACTAAACAGCTGATCAGCAACATTTCGTGCATATTATTTATTGTGTAAGGGAATATAACATAGAATGTTTCAGCAAATCATACTAATGTATATAAAATTGGTGATATCTAAACATTTCTTAATTAAATCTGAGCAGGGTGGTAGATTTAACACTGTTCTGTTAATAAAGATTACTTCATACGTACTCACACACAGGAATGGCTTTCAGGAATTCAAATTATTAATGTTGGTTCATAAAGTATATATCACAACTGTGAGCGCCGACAGCTTGGCAAAGCTGTACACGTCAACTAAAATAAGACAAGCTCTTATTTGACGTCCAGGTTGTAAATCTATATGCTATATTCTTTCACAACGGTGGAACGAAAGACATCATGAAGTCATACTTGCATACTACAGTTTGGATGACCCATTTAAACAAGCTCGGTGTGAGATAAAATGAGCATTTGGCGAACACCTGTTTCGTTCAATATCAATGTGCAACAAGTGACAACAAGATATAGCGAATCATTCATCGCCGATCGTCTGCTTCTCACAGTTTGTCACCAAAACTAACGATCGCCCCAAGTAAACACACCAAAAACATGCAAGCACTTACACATTTTTTTCTGCACGCAATTGCAAGTAAATATTACCAACTTTCGCCGAAAAATCTTTTGGGATTACCTACCCGACAACTTAATGCTCCCGTCTGTCAGAGTGGCCGGTCCTCCATTGCGTGACCTATGTCGGCCAGTGCGCCGGTCAGCAGATCGCCACAATGCCGCCCGCTGATTGGCTTAAATTAGCCCAAATTTCACATAGAAAAACACTGGCATACTTGTTCGTACTTGGATAAACAAAGTTAAAACAGAGTGCCTAATCTACTTTTCAAAACTTTTGTCATCTAAACATGTCAACACAGCAATGTTTGGTTTAAGTATCTGTCGTCAGGTTTCATACAGAGAAGACTTCAGAAAAGTGCGCCTAGGCATATATGCAGTAGGCCTATAGGTCCCACTGGTATAAGTTTATGTCTAGTTTAATATTATGGGGCTTAATGAATTGAATGAAGGAAAGAAATAACGTTTCGTGAAAAAATAGCATCAATCATAATTACAAAAAAAAGAAAAGAAAAGAACAAAAATGGAAAGTGAAACTTACGTGATAAGTAGCTATATGTATAACAGACAATCGACCGCCTACATATGCCCCTACACCTTCGATAATCCTCTATAGGCCCTTACTGGCATCAAACCGCCGATCTTCTGGTGTGGTAAGTCACATATATGCTATAGTTATCAGTCACTCAACTGAATGATAGTTGATAGTTTATTTATTCATTCTTATGATTTAGTCTGGGGATGTTGACTTAAATGCGTTCGTGTGTATAAATATATGTCCCAAATGTCAACATCAACACGTAGGCTACGTTGGTCTCTATCTTTGTGTTCGGTGTTGTTTTACTGTGGTCCATAGGGTTGAGATATATTTCAATCAGTTACCATGATGTAACAATACACTATATCAGATCGTCACTTCAAAGATAGTTATACATCATGTCATCATATTTTGTCACGTGTCCTGCATTGTTATGTTTTCATTTACGCTATAGGTCTTGGGTCGGAAAATAACAACGTTTAACACAGAGGTCGAGTCAAGATTATTATTATTATTATTTTTTTTTTCAGTTTTCAAAATCTCTTCTAATGACAAAGGGATAGGCCTACAAGAATCCGTATTATATTCAAACAAACCGCTTATCTTATATATTTAATAAATATACCCGAGTAATTCCCGGCGCATGCTTCTCAGTAAGAGTATAGGTCTGTATATAAAACGGTCAATCAACAGTACACGTTGCATGCACATGCCGGAGTCGAACTTCGTCAAAAAAACAAAATCGATGACCGCAAGATCGAGGGATTCGAACTCGACTCGTACATTCCAGTGCATAACGCCTCTTCCGAAGGCATTGCACTGTACATGCTACAAAAGTTATGTCAAAGATCGGAACAGCCTTTAGAAGCACGGGTGTACATTTATACAAAGGAGCATGTCGTCAAGGCCTTCTGAGGCACGGCAAAACTAAAGGGTTGTAAACACAATGTTTGTTTTGCTTCCCCCCAAATCCAGACCCTGTACCGTTTAGACTTCTGTCGGTTTGATCGACGCAGACTGCGTAAATAAAGCAGAAGTAAATAGGCTTAAATGCTGCATGTCTGTATAGGCCAGGGCTAAACATTCTGATGCAACGTCAGCCAGCCTGTAGTGTATGTCTCCATATATCACTGATTCATGCTCGTTGTGTTGAAAAGTTTGTCCAAATGTACATAAGTCTACTGTACATATGTCGTGCTTTCAGTGAACATGGCTCACACCATCATGACTATAATCAATTTGTTAATTTGAAATAACTGATTTTTGCACTCCAAATAGGAACAATTTCTATATATATATATATATATATATATATATATATATATATATATATATATAGGTACAGTAAACGTAAACCACACCGAAGGGAGAGAACTCTAGAGAGCCAAACAGTTATTTTATATATACTGTATCAGTTTCAGTTTGTATGTAATTAAACCGCCCACTGTAGTATGTATTTTAACACAGTATATACCTTTACACGCGGTTTCTCTCGAAGACCTAGAACGAAAATTACAGTATTAGATGTGTAATGCGAAAAAAATTTATTTTTATTTATTTATTTTTTTTGGCTTTATGTTGAGCGTCAACATTTAATACTTTTGTGTGCTAATCCTTATAGAGGTACTTGTATATATATAAAAGCCACATGACATCCTTCTGTATTTCACGATTTGAGCACATGTACCTAAGGACGTCATGAGCCAGTTATGGTGTTACCCTTCAATCCACCTGGATAGGCCTGTAAAGGCTTTACATCAATACACGTATGTAACTACGATACACGAGACATTCCCATACGTTGGTAATTTTTTACATTTAACTGACACAAACTAACATACCACGGCAAACCAGTCTGACTACACCAGAAAAGTGTAACAACAGGCTACCGTACGAGGAGTCTATTACAGTATTACAATCTATTGGTTTGCCTGGTTTCCTCCCACTATAATGCTGGCCGCGTAAGTGAACTATTCTTGAGAACGGCGTAAAACAGCAGTCAGATAAATAAATAAATACATATAATGTTGTTATATACCTGGTCGGGAATTTCTCCAAACTATCTAAGAAAATTACAAAGATTTACATAGAAAAAAATGATAATCCATTGAGCAGATATAGATCTTTTAATGAACAACCTTTTCCTAGCGATGTAACATGGCTTTCGTTGGCATCTTTTCGTTGTACAAAAGCGGCCGAGCTAGTGACAACGAAACCCGGATTCACACATGCGCCTTACTATGGACAAAAGTTATGTGGTGTAAAGCACTTTATAACTCACTTGGCCAGTGACGGCCCTTCCCTCATTTATATGCGTATACCGTGTATACTGTACGCTTCATGTCTACATGGTTTATAACTCTAAGCACTTCCTTAGAGGGACCATGCAGATAAATATATACCCTGAAGATTCACTTACATAGATAACATTCTAATGGTCCTTATTAAATGAAGGATATCATCAACTAATCATTTTGAGATACGCTTGGGCGAGTTAGAACAAGTGACTCATCATGCATACAGTAAATGTGATGGTTTGCCCGTACAGAAAAAAAAAAAACAAAAACAACGTTTAGTTTGGTGTATTAATGTATAGAAGATCATGTATTCACTCTGAAATGCGAATTTCTGTGGTTAGACTGTCGTTTATACATAAACGTATATATGCATGTACATACAGAGATCTGTAACTATACCTACAGTAACTAAATTTAGCCCTATTCAACAGCGCAAACCAGTTTGAAATGAAAGGGGATGTTTTTTTTTATACGTAACACGGTTCAACCAGAGACAAATAAAATCTCAGACTATGAGATCGGGAAATATGTATTATGCATGGTATGCATGTTTATAGAGTACGTCAGAGACGGACAGTCAGTTAGCCAGACAGACGGACAGTCAGCCAACCAACAAGACTGACAGTCAATAAGCCAGACGGACAGACAGCCAGCAAGTCAGCCAGACAAACAGACAACCAGCAAGATCATTGTACAATGCACACCAAGGTTTAATCTCTGTTGCACTTTTGTCCCTGTTACAGATCTGTCCTTTCTCTCTGTACATGTAAGACCCTGTATATATCTATGGGCGATAAGTAGGCCGCCCAGTGTAAATAAGTACCATAGGGCACAGCGCATACATAGCAAATGTCAGCCACTTGAGACTGTATATAAATCTGAAGGCATGTTATAATGATAGGAATATGGTGATGAAGTCCACAAAATATCAACTCTATGTAATATAACATACACCTACTAAGCGCATAGGTTGGCACAAACATGTGAACCTATAGAAAGTCTGTTGTCTGAGGGACAGTAGAATGTATTCTGCTATTGCAGCAGATCATTCTGTTAATTCAATTCAATTTATTTAACATAAAAATTCTAACAGGCTAGCTAAAATTCTGTTGAGTATAACGCAGTATTAAATATATAACTCAAACAATGGATTTTCTGTTAAAATTAACAAATTAATTTTTTTTAGTGAAGGGTTCGAATCCGGCATAGGTGTATTTTTCATAGATTCATATATCTACCATACTGTCATGGGGTATAAGGCATTTAATAGCATTAACCACACATCTTTCTCACAAAATCGTCTGTCAGGATACATCATGTGACGTATTTAGTATACAAATACATACTGCATTCAGTGGATGTATCGACCAATTAGGAAATAGTGGACGACTTTGTTGCCAGTGGCCTACTACACTTGCGTAATGTGACAGGAAGTCATGAAGATCACAAACGATGAAGTCAGAATCACAAAGTGACGCTTACTTGTAATAAGAACAGATTTCTATTATAATATTCTATGCCGAATATAATTACTGGCTAAGTTGCCAAGTCATGCACTTGTATTGAATGAACACTTTTGGGAGAGGGCTTTTCTTAAGCTATTGCCCACCATAATGCTGGCCGCTGTCGTATAAGTGAAATATTCTTGAGTACGGCGTAAAACACCAATCAAGTAAAATAATCTTAAGCTATTGTGTAGGCTTTAACATTTCACAGAATGTAAATATACGAATAAGCTGGCATTTATGTAAATGTAAGGATATGTAAATGTAAGAATGGATGAACAGATTTACATATCAGTAACATGAAAGGCGAACAAATGGCGGTAAGTAGGCTACCATGTTACTGGGTAAACATGAAGAAAGGACGGTATATCTGTATAATATTGATATATACATCATAATCAACCACCCATGCTAGAACGTGCAGTTCCCAGTCAACTACCTTTTCACCTGTTCAAAAGTGAATATCTCTTAAACTTGGTATAAAATCCACACCTTCTATGCAAAATGCACAAATAGTGATAAGCTTGTCTTAAAAAAATCGGATAAAAGGTACAAATAATCATACACAGTACATCCGGGTACACATGTCATGCTGTACGATCATGTGGTTTATGCAGGTGTCACTCGTCAGTGCATTATAGGTGCACATTTCGTCCTAGTCGTCCCCACCTTTGTGACTCAGGTAGTCTGCACGTAACACATCTGCATGCACCGACATGGCGCATGTGTGAATCCGGGTTTCGTTGGAGAGAATGGGGCATGGAGAACGTTGTTGGTGAATTGTGCTAAACGCGACGTGCTTGAGTTCATAGGCCTTATAGTTCACTGCGAGCAATCGAGTATTTTACATTCCTTTGAAGAAGTGACTGCCGAGAAGCGTTGTCAAAAATTTAATGTTGAACTATTTCTTTTAATGCATTCTGTTTTCCCAAAATGGTCTCGTGAGCACACACATCAGTGATACATGTTAAATCCTTTACATATGTTTATGATCTTATGGAAAGAAGTCAGTTATGCACGACGGCAATTCACCATGGCAACTACATATGTAGCAGTAGATATTTGGGCATTTTCGAATCAACAATGGACGTACTGTCTGCTCAAGTGGAGTAAATAAAATTAAAAGCGGATGGATCAACCGAGTTATCCTGAAAAAGTAGTTGTTATACATGCAGGAAAGTTTTTAACCAAGTTTCGTGACGGCATTTATGTCATTTGTTGTCACTTTTGTTGAAACTTGCGTGTAACACTGCTTTATAGCTCAACAATGGGATGATTTTATTGTCCTTTTACTTGCGATCCCATCGGTGTAAGCTTACACTGATGTGGAATACCGCAGTCAATACCACTCTGCAAAAGAGGGTCCTGCGACCTCTATAACTGAATATTTCAAAGGTGCTTGTTTGTACCTATCTATCTATCTATCTATAATATATATATATATATATATATATATATATATATATATATATATATATATATATATATATATATATATATATATATATACATGTATATATTTTTGGAGGGTTTTGTTTTTTTTATGCACAGATCATTGCTATCCTGGCCACGCTGCAGATACCATCAGAATGATTGATCACGTGACACCACAAGTAATTCACTTTGATATATGGAAATCAGTGACACACTGCACGTATACATGGGATTTATTTGATGTCGCTCATGAAAGTCAATGAGCCGTAATATATCATGTTTAGAGAGCGCGTGTTCGTAATCGGAGCGAACAGAATACGTTATCTTGCAGACTAACTTACCGATTTTCATAAAACTAAACGTCACAGGAAAACACAAAATTGCCCATGATCGGTTTCGAACTTACGCTTTGGTCGCTGAATTATGCCACACGCAGACTACAATAGCTTAACACACGACGATCTTATCTAGCCACATCTGACTTTAATTTTATTAACAAAAAACGCATTCATTATTATTCTGACGCTTACAGCTCCGTGTAATTATAAAGTGTTCCGGAATTTAATCGGTTACAGAACGGAGTGAGGCATCTTAGGATGTTTCCGGCCGTTGATTTGACATCGGAAACCACAACGAAGGATGTGTGCACTTGCTGAACTGCATGTTTACATCCTTTAATCGCGGATGATTGCGTGTATGGATTACAAACTGTGGACAGCAGCTCAATTTGTACACGGTGCATTCTGTATTCACTTATCACAAAAGAGGATTACAAAGTTGACTGAATTCTATTTTAAACAGCTAATGGTGAACTTTTGATAAGTGAAGTCATCAGGTGACCAGTAATGATTCAGAAATTACTAAATATAGACATAGATATCATTAAAACACACATTTATCCGCCTTAAAAAAAGATGGTTTGCCAGCAACCTGCATGTGGTCGTGGGTTTCCCTGGGGCTCTGCCCTCTTCCCACCATTATGTTGGCTGCCGTAGTGCATGTTTAAGTGAAAAATCCTTGAGTGCGGTGAAAAACACAAATCATATAAATAAATTACTCAGCCTAAAACAGTGTCATTCTGTTCGTTAGAACTCGAGGGGACGGATTGTACAAAAAGAAAAAAAAGAAGCTGGAAATGAAAATACCAAAGACCTTGATAAGATGCATGAGTTGACCTCAAGTTCACCTCACATCAGTTCTAAGAGATTAAACACATATTTCCCTGGTATCCCAACCTCACAATAGAGGTAGGCCTACATATACATCAGCACACTGTCATCGGCAAATCCTTCAGAGAGAAACCGCTCCGGGCAATACGTCTTTTTTATCCTTCAGTTTTAACTGTATGAGTGCGCCTGCGCATCTCAACCTAAAGCTACATGTATGCAGTCATTGGAATATGAATCTGACGAAAATAGAAGTGTTGTCTGAAACGAAAAATCACTGAAGTGAGACGATGTCGTCACGGTCTATTTCCTGGCTGTTGCATCCTGCCAAGTTTTCTGTCTAATGTAAGGAATGTTCTATTTTATTTTTCTGGCCTATGTGATTCTTCAAGGACAGTCGCACTTGGTAAAAGTGTATGACTATGTTTGTCATGTGGAGGTCAATACAAGACTCCTGTTACTTTCCACACTGGACGGCAATGTGTGTTCCACCAAAGAACTGACCACCAGACAGGTTCATGTGCTCTTCAGACGTTTGGTATTTCCCAAAAGACCCTTCGCACTTAGTTGACGTGTATTGGTCCATTAATGCACAAGACAATCGAAGGGCATGGAGACATTTGCTTATAAAGTTGCTAAGAGTTATTTTCTAAAACGGGCGACATTTACATAACGGATTTGTTGGATTCTCCTAAACAGTCACGAGGGATTGCGGGTCAACTTCGAATTTGGGTTTTCGTATTTTACTATAAATTATTTTAAGAAGAAGGTTGCTGGAAGACCTTCCCACGTGTGGCTGGAGAGCAATGGAGGATGAGTCAACTGTGGAAAAAAAAATCGTTTCACCGCAGAAAATTTCACGGACACAAGAGTGACAAATAACAACGCACATATTCACTGTGGTTAATTGATCAAAAATTGAAAACTGCAATGCATTTTAAAGCTTCATGCACTCAAGAAAATCCGGTTTGATGTTGACACGTCTAAGAAACACTGTGCATCGTTGAACATGCATACATTTCTTAAACCCGGACTCGAAGGTTCAGCAACTGCAATCGTAAAGCTAACACTGGTGAAAAATATAGGTAATTCAAAGTGCACATGATAGGTAAATCCTGGTCTATATGCTAGGTATATCCTGATGTGTACGACTGTGTACGACTGTCGTAGACTTCATCCCTGCGTGTCTCGGTTGTCAGTGTATTAAATAAGCAGTGTGATATTGGTTCATTTCCTTTTATACGGACAAAAGGCGTCAAAAGGCGTATAAACCTGATCCAATTGTTGTAAGAAAAGAATAGAAAGATGCTCCACTATATCAGGAATAATCTTCCGTGAGGTAAATACAGAGCACAAACGCTGACCGAAGAAAACATTAAACAGTTCTGAATTCAGAGTATTTGCCGGCTCATTTCATGCACTGGTCGTGTTAAAACACAGAATTGAATCACATCTGATTAGCAACCTTAAATTTCTTCATTTTGTAGTTGGCTTGCAGTATGAAGAAACATGCCCTTGTTTTTAACTAACGACACTGTGTATTATTGGCAATTATTGATATGCCGACATCGGTTTTATATCTTTATCATATAGAGCACTATAGATGGGGGGAAAAAAACCCCAGGTGCTTCATTTTTGGTCGACTGTATTAAACCAGTCCTACGCCTACTTTTCATTGGTCATAATTTGAGTATACAGCTTTAGGTAAGCAGTGTTTCAGCAACCGTTATAGCAATTTTCCACAATTGCAGGACATTATCTTCGTCCCATCTGTGGCCTGGTATTTAGTTTTCTGACTTTAAATGGGAGCAGCGTTATACAGTATATAGAGCCTGTACATGTGTACTCACTATGCATGCACCCAGTACATACATATAACACTCAGGATCAGACAGTTTTTCTCACTTGTTATGCTGCAAACTGTATCGTCTTTAAAGGCAACGAAAACACTAATGTTAGGTATATGTCAGCTGAAAGACCACCGAACACTGTTCACGAAAATGGTGGGAATAATTTTTTTTTTTCAAATTTTTTTCAACCCAGTAAGAAAACGCACGTGAAACTCTGGATTCTATAGTGGTCTGTTCTGACCAGTGATGTCCGGCCAGGCTTTTGTCGCTGAAAATACATGGACTTCTAGATTTGATCCTTACGGATGTATTTGCCGAAGGGATCTTGAAACGAACTATTTCAATCACAAAATATAAATGTGATTTCATCAATACCTTCTGGGTCACTAAAGACCACCATAAAATCTAATGTTTTAAAATCATTTTACTTGGTAGGAAAAACTGGAAAAAATATATCGAACTACTATCTTGGACAGTGTTTAATGACCTTTCATCTGATATATACTACATAGAGTACAATTTAGCGTTCTCTTTGCCTTTTAATGACAGATTTAACAAAAATTATAAAAAAAATTATAAAATTAATAAAATTGAGTAAGACTGCAAAAGGATCTTCGCTGGAATACACCTACATGTATACCATATCCTGTTCTGAGTTTAAGACAAGCCCACTTCAAAACTTTCTCGTGATGTTTGATGTTTTATCCTTGTGCTATATTAACTCTGTATGTAAGACAGATATAAACAATAAATGGGGTAAGCAAATGAATGAATGAATAAATAATTAACGACAGTATTTCAGACAAAGTTTTGAAAGCATCTGCCACTATGCAGGTAATAGATAAATAGTGATATCAAATCCCACATCATCTCAACAGCAATGGCAGTCCTGAGTTTCAGTCTCGCCGAAAACAGTATCTACAGTACATTGGTCTCTAGCTAAAGTTGTTTCAGCGTAGGAAATTAAATCTATAGTTTTGTAACTCACACTTGTTGCATATCTGTGGTGACTGAAACGATTCAAACATACTCACGTCATCATGGCCTCTACTCGAGAGAATAAATCAACATTCTCACAAGTCATCATTCTCACAAGTCATCATTCTCACAAATCATCATTCTCACAAATCATCATTCTCACAAGTCATCATTCTCACATTCTCACAAGTCATCATTCTCACAAATCATCATTCTCACAAGTCATCATTCTCACAAGTCATCATTCTCATAGCTATCATTATCATATGTCATCATTCTCACAAGTCATCATTCTCAGCTAGGTGTAAAAATATATATAGAGTATACCTTAAAGGTAAAACATCGCAGTGGGCAGTGCTGTAATTAAAATTACACTCGAGCTACATTATCGGCTGATTCAAGGCAAATGAGTATATCAAGATATCAAGGTAGAAGCAAAGAATGTATATTACTGCATTAAAGTGAGTTTTACAAGGGCAAATCTTTTTTTCCACGGAGTTAAATATGTAGGGAAGGTTGAAGCTGTTTTTAGCGTATAAAGGCTGATTATAAGCCACATCTGTTCGTCTGGTCAAAATGCACGGCTATATAGGTTCTTTTCTGGCTGTATAGAGGGTTCGGTTAGATTTAAATCCACGGTAATATAGGTCTTACTTATATTACCTCATATAAGATTGAGTAAAGGAACCCGATAAGTAATCAATACTGTATCTGGAGGCGCTGTGCAGCTTATTAAATCCCCTCGACAAACAAGCCATACTGAAGTTGCCATAGACCTCCGGTCAGGTAGCCCTTTATATCATTATGTCACAATGCCAGCCATCACCGTAAACATTTAACAACTGTCCCGACCCGACAAAAACAGTTGTCCTAACTTTGAATGGAATGACAGTATACCACACAACTTTGGTCATGAAACTCTCTGCGTATCAAAAAATGGTACATTTTACATTTTTTTTACAATAATAAATCCATGATTTGATAAATATAGTAGTCCTTATGAGGTATACTATTTATATACTCGAAGAAAAACATGAATTGCAGTATTTAAGGTACCTGTAGTTTGGCCACCCTATCCCTTGGTGTGACGTGGGCTCGGATATTCGTGTGAAAACTAATCATGTGAGAAACCATGATTGGTTCAGTTCAGACACGGCCTGTGTGGTAATACAGAGGTGTGTAAAGTTTCGTATGTCTGTGGACATTTTGGTTGTGCCACAGAGGTGTCTCCGTACACAATGCGTCGAACTCAAAACACTTCGCAACACTTTATGAAGGCTTTTGTTGTCTGTTGAAATTCTCCACGTCCACTTTGTTTTAGGCATTATGCTGTTTCCTGAAGGGCAAGCTTTTAAAGGAAAGTTTACACAGCCTTAAAAGACAGTGATGGTATTCAACAGAAAGCAATGACATTCAACAGAAAGTGATGCCATTCCACAGAAAGTGATGCCACTCCACAGAAAGTGATGACATTCACAGAAAGTAATGACATTTAACAGAAAGTAATGACATTCAACAGAAAGTAATGACATTCAACAGAAAGTGATGCCATTCCACAGAAAGTAATGACATTCAACAGAAAGTGATGACATTCAACAGAAAGTAAGGCCATTCAACAGAAAGCGTAATTCAACCGATTAAACCTTTTCCAAATTAAAGTCCGATTTGCGTATATGTCAGCTTATAATTGATATAGGGACCAATCTGACTTGGAATGGGTGGGAGACAATCTGACTGTTCAGAACGTGAAAAATTAACCTGGAATGTGAACACTGAAGTAAAGCACCGATGAACAGTCCCTGAAGTGCCCAGTGCACTTAGATTTAGAAAATGTGAAGGATCTGTCCGTGGAGTGGTTACATAATATATGAACACATACGTGATACTTACACCATTTATAACACGACTACAAACACCTGGGTTAGAGCTTAGTTCAACAAAAGTGAATGTAGAGGTCTGTTTTAGCAATTTCGGATGACACACGTAAATATCAGAAACTGCTGAAAAGAGACTTCAACGTTTACTTCAATCGAACTAGGCTACAGTTGTGGATTTTTCAAAAGCTTTAATACCTTATGGTGAAGCATTACAGGTAATGGGGAAAAAAAGGAAGCAGAACTGACATTTAAAACTGCATTTACGATTTATGAGCACTAATTTCGTAAGTAAATATTCGTTTCTCCCATTACAGCTTTTACGAGTAAAGTTAAAAGATTTCACACTCTCGGTGACAAATCGCGATATATCCCTAAACATTATATATTAATGGCGATATCCGATTTTTGAACATGAACATTTAAGTTAAATATGGTTTAGTATTTTCTGAATATGAACAGTTTTGTCTGTTGCCTGCGCAGGCGATTTATTGAGTGTAAAGGATTCATCAAGTTTAAAAAAAATTTGGAATATTCATTAGCAAATCACAATTAGACTATAGCTAATGTTTCAGCCGGTAATTATATGTCTTTTCATTCACAATTATCCGAACACTGTGTTCAGGAATTCTGTCACTTGTGTGAACCGTCCCGGAGTATATCATCGCCCTTTGACTTCATGCTGCAACGGGGCTTGCAAGGGCTAGATTAGAACCGCTCGCCTGCACCTTATCAATCACTCAAGCGTCCAGTGCCGTGGAGATTAATCACATAAAAATGTATATTTCTTGCATAACAAAGGCTTATTCATTCGTACACGCAATACACTGTGTGTCATCAAAGCGACAAACAGACGTAGCTATAAGAAAAAAACAAACAACGCCATTGTCTCGCCAAATCAACAGCCGATGAGTAAACAAACGAGTGGAGTAAATAGAAACTTCTCTTTCGATGGCCCGACAGAAATACAAATTAAATGCTGATGTAATTACATATGATTTCGCTAATTCAATACATACAACTCTGAACACAAATATAGCCCTATATATATATATATATACATACATGAATACAAATGCGTGATCGGCGAAGCTTTATCTAGATAGGCCTGGTGTATTATGTCTTTCAACTGGCGAACAACAAAGGCTTTACGAATCCAGACAGTTTTTGAAATCGGCGAGGTATATCACTTTAAAAGAAACTTACCAGACTTTCTTGTGTCCGGCGTTCCAAAGTAATATACTTCTATTTGAGCCACGATCCACTGCCTCACTACAACCCCGACATAAGTGCGGGACTGTCCCACAGACGTGTAAGCTTCCTTTGAGCCCGTTCGAAATGTCACCCGTTTTCACCGAGCTGTCTACATGTAGGTCGGGTCCTGTACGCAGGTTTACAGCTATATGTATATGTATGTACAGGTCAGCTGTGTAGATCGACCCAGTAGGATGTCTGTAGCATAGATAAGGGCTTTAGATTAACTATGCGAAGCCCGAACACAAAAAAGTAACCTGCTTCAGAGATAAGCCAAGGACCAATTAAATGTCAGTACAACTAAGGCCTAATAAAACCCCCGTCAAAGCAAACCCTATTTAAACCTTTAAGACGAACAGTGTAGAGTACGTTACAAATGTCTATAGCCCTGTACGCGCAACGCTTTAGCTCTGTACAGTTTAGCTCGGGTTGTCAGGAGTAGGGATTTAATCCGATAATCCGCGACCCGTTTAATCCTCGTTTGGACTGGCTTTCTACGCAGACGATTGATTTAATCTTTTTATTAGTTCAGTTTTCAGCCTGACTCAATACAATGCTTGAATTTGCGAACTGGAATTAATACTTGGGTTTAGAAAAATGAAGATGCACATTCTTGAAGAATGTTCAAAATACAAAAGTCACTGAGTTATTCGACTGATCTAATAAAATAGGTTATATTCTCCAAGGCCAGTGATTAAATCAGTTGATAGTAATCGATTATAGAAGATCGGGTAATACTGGCTGATTGAATAGATTAAATGAACGACTGGCTTGTTTTTTTGTGTATCACTAATTCATTCATTGACAATTCCTTTGTCTACTTAATTAATGAATTAACTGCCTGTTTGTTTCATTGCTAAATGAATTTGTTATTAGATATATCAACAAATGAACTTTGATTCTACTTTAGAAACTGGTTATTACCTACACTTGAGAAACTGGTTACATTTACACTTAATAAACTGGTTATACTTACACTTGAGAAACTGGTTATACTTACACTAGGGAAACTGGTTATACTTACACTTGAGAAACTTGTTATACTTACACTTAATAAACTGGTTATACTTACACTTGAGAAACTGGCTATATTTACACTTGAGAAACTTGTTATACTTACACTTGAGAAACTGGATATACTTACACTTGAGAAATTGGTTACACTTACACTTGAGAATCTTGTTATACTTACAGAAAGCATGGTATAAAAAAACAAGTGACCGAATAACTCTTTCATTGGTCACAGGAAATGAGTAATGCATTATCATAGATCATACCAAACTATACGTGCTTACTCTGTAGAGGTATCTCGCTTTGTGCCTTAAGGCTATCTCGATAATACATACCCGAATTTGAATTTAATAGTTACTTTTTACCTTGAGCATTAACATAAAAGCAGAAATCACATCACGACTATACATATCAGTAGTTGTCACGTTACGACTATGCATATCAGTAGTTGTCACGTTACGACTATGCATATCAGCAGTAGTTACGTAATTATGACTCCACATATCAGCAGAAGTTGTCACATTACGAGTACACATATCAGTAGCTGTCACGTTACGAATACACATATCAGGATACACAAGGTTATGTTTTAACAACGTTCAAGAGAAGATGAGGGAAAATATATCAGTAGCAAAACAGGTCACGGCGATTCAAGAACAGAAGATACATTTAAATTTTACGTATTGAGGTGAAAACTGCAGAGTACATGTTTTCGATGATTTTGTAAATCTACGCTGATTGCTGGACACATGCGCACATTTAGGCATACAGCTGTACAAGTATAGCCTGCATAAATATTAGTACTTCTCTCGTGCAAGCCAATCTGACATTCACTGTATTGGTGGAGACTTTGTAAAGGAGTTTCGAACCCACTTCTGTGCACTAAAGTTATGTTGAACAGGTTTAATAATGAGAGTAACCGTCCGTTGTACACAACATGGAATTTTCAAGCAGACAGACTATAAATGCCTAACTTGTAACTAAATATAAGTTAATTTGTGAACAGATTTATCCCGTTAATGAGCATAGTTCAGATATGTGGAAGCCCAGATTCGCTATTTGTTCACAGCTTAAACCTGAGTTCTATAGCTTAATTAACTACTACCGACTATCCAAATGTAGTAGGTCATCAGCCTGAGATCTTTGTTGTCACCAATCCGTATTGGTTAATAAAGACAGCAAAAGCTCTTATGTTTTATGCTGTTCTCTATATTCTATATGGGTATTCTATATTATTCCCTGACATGGTTATATAGGGCTATAGTTGACTCGTCACGATAACTACCACGTGTCCGTGCATAGGTTGTCCGGTCAGAGTCAAGCCGGGCAAAGGTCCACTGCGCATGTAACGGATACAGGCTGATTAAAACTGCATAAGAGTGCGCCATGGCATGTTAAAAAGACTTTGTTTTGGCTTGTATGGAAATTATGACGTACCCGAAAAAAGATAAGTTTAAAACATCAGTTTACGCAAAAAGCCGACCCTTCGAGCCCACACACACAACTTCATCTTGCATATCCCCATGCAGACAAAACCAGTTCGAATCCATCATTTGGTAGTTCTGTCTACAAGGGCTTTGTACCTAACAAAAAGTCTGTGCACATCTTTCCGTCTATCTTGTTAATCCTTCATTGGACCAAGGCACCCGAATCGCCGTCGCGTGAAACTGATATTAGTTTGGTAATTCATTTTTTAAGTTAGTAAATCTACTTCTATATTCAGTTATTGTCATTCTTACTTCATTTATCATCCTCAAACAAATTTCCACATATACGACCGTTGACAAGTAGTTGACGCACTTTCCGTTGTTGGACGTACCCATAATAATCTTCCACGAACGTTTTATACTATGCACACCGGCAAGCGAGCGTTGTCACCGGCTTATTGGTATAAGACCCTGAAAAAATGACAGCCGAGTAAAGTACAAATTCTCTGTCCAAGGCCGGGACTGAACACATACCTCCTGTTTCCTTACTGATTACAGTTTTTCTTGGGAATGAGACAAACCCGGAATCTTGGCACGTATCATGCAGTACGCAAGAGTTGCCATTCCTGTAATGTGTGTGTACCGTTTATCATTAAATAACGGTAATCCAGTGTAGGAAACGAAGAACTCACAACGCGTGTGTCATTTCTACACAACGTCAAGCGCTCCATGAAAACTTCCCACAACTAAAGACAAAATGTTAACGAGAGAAGGATCAGAACCCGCGATGTTATTTGTGAAACACTACAATGGTCGTGAAAACTGTGTCTGCAGAACCGGGCTAGCTACATACAGTGATTGTGAACACTATTTTTTGACCGATCTGGTGTTGATCCCACCCTAAAGGTGATCTATTGGCTACATTCCAGTTTAACATCTCAAACCGATCATTAGTCTCAGTACAACTGTAAAATAATCCCACTGACAATGGCACAAATATAGCAAAAACCTGGCAGAATTCTGGTAAATAATGAGGGCAAATTCGTACTGGCCACTTTGTCACACGCATATAAACGTTACAATGTGCGGTTGTAAAGATGACATTTGAAACTGAATATGTTTGTTATGTTAAATTAATTAGTGTCGGGGTCAAAGGTCTCTTCACATATAAAGCAAAACACAAACCAGGTTTGATATACTGTGATTTTGTTATTTTAAGAACTGAGTTTTAATCAGACTACCCCACAGTAACCCTCTTCTACGTGTACGGCACCTCCCTCAGGCACCGCGGGAGACTCCAGACAAGCATAAATATCCACGACCCCACTTACGTCTAACAACTCGGAAAAGGTCAACAACTTTAGCGACTGAGTAAACAGGTGTTACTAATGGCTAAGTAAATAGCTGAGCGCACATATGCGCTGCACTTTAATATTGGACAGGTAAACTGGAGATAAAATCCATCTGACTTCCGAATACTTATGAGGTAAATAGGTATATTACGTCGGTCGTTAAATCGATCACTTGCCTGACTGGCATGATTGATTAAACTGATTTTGAGGCTTGCAATTAAAACTTCGCTCAGAGTTGTACGTGTTGTAGACGATAAGCTGAGTCATCTAGATCATATAACATGGAAATGATTGCGATACGGAGATTCCCTAATCTTGAGAAACTAAACTAAAGAACATGCTCTCGATTACTTAAGCGGGGTCAAATCCGAGTCTGGTCACACCAAAGACTTTAAAATTGGTACTTGTTGCTGCCTCGCTTGACGCTCAGCACTGAAAGGCTAGAGCAAGGAAACAGAACTGGGTATAATGTGATTGGGTGGGGTGTCATGTATGGTGTCTTCGGCATGATACTATAGTGGCGGCAGCACTTTGGTGTGCTTACCCCGTCGGCCACGGTTACATGGAGTGTTGTTGTGGCATCTGCTTCGTGGAGTTTTGTTGTGTTACATGTTACATGGAATGTTGTTGTGTTACATGTTACATGGAGTGTTGTTGTGCTACATGTTACATGGAGTGTTGTTGCGCTACCTGTTACATGGTGTGTTGTTCTTTTACATGGTATATGGAGTATTGTTGGGCTACCTGTTACATGGAGTGTTATGTTACATGTTACATGGGGTGTTATGGCTCTACTTGTTACATGGAGCGTTGTTGTGTTACATGTTACATGGAATGTTGTTGTTTTACATGTTACAAGGAGTGTTGTTGGACTACCTGTTACATGGTGCGTTGTTGTTTTACATGTTGCATGAAGTGTTGTTAGGCTACCTGTCACATGGAGTGTTGTGTTACATGTTCCATGGGGTTTTTGTTGTGTTACATGTTACATGGTGTGTTGTTGTATTACATGTTACCTGGAGCGTTGTTGTACTACCTGCTACATGGAGTGTTGTTGTGTTACCTGTTACAAGGAGTGTTGTTGTGTTACATGCTACATCAAATTACCAGGGTCGAGCTTTACAAAGCGTCGTAGGACAATTTTTTTATCTTCGATTTTTTCGTACGATATTTTGTACGTCACTATTACCGTACCATTGTCCTATATGTGCTATTATCGTACATGTACGACATGTTTGTGAAACTGGGTCCAGAACTGGCATACCTGGGTTCATGCCTGGGACTTGACAACCTGTGCTCAGCATAGAAAGACAGGTCAGCCACTGGCCAAATAGTTGTCTTTATGCTGCGAATGATTGGGTGTCATGTCTGGTGTTTTTGGCACCGTGTCCTGGTGAGGCAGCATGCCTACAAGCGGTCTATACGGCTACTAGGTGACACCATCGTCGTATGATCCAAACAATGTTGAAAGCCAAGTCAAACCCCCCAGCCAAAACACAAAAACACACCAGCAGAAATATACATTGTTTGTGTGATTGCATGATGGCAGCTCTTGATGACGTCAGTGACCACCTGTTTATTGATTGGTAGATCGATGCAAGGTTTTGGTGACGTTGCTATGGGCACATGTTTATTGACAGATAGTGAGAGAGGAGGACACGTTCCTTATGTAAGGACACTGAAATCGTTATCCAGTTAAAATCACGACGTATGCGCTTGTCGTAACTGTAAATGTTTGTTGTGGAACAAGATCTTGCCCAGCTGTTAAAAGACATAAAGCATACTTCAATCGAAAGCAGGATACTCAAGCTTTCTAAAAAGTATCATATTTTATTATTTTAATCAAATTTCACCAAATAACACGGAGAAAAAAATGACAATACGGCACAAATGACTGGTGTGAATCAAGGCAGCCATCTTGAGAATTTTATCCAATCAAACACGGTGCTATCAGATTTCAGTGACCTAAGCTGTGGTATAGCCTTTACTAATTCACTCCCTGAAGTGATATATGATACCACAGAACCACTGCATAAGACATAAGATTTGAGATCACTTACAATGATTTAGTTACGTGTACGAGGGAGCAGTTCACAAAGTGTGTGGGACAAATCAGCTTATTTACAAGCCGTGTAATATTAAACGCCGGTATCACAAATAATGTCAGACGGTAGCATACCGTCTGCGCCCAAACCTAGCATTGAGCATTTAACCAGCAATTTCTGAATAAAAATTGTCACAGTCAGTGCAAATTTCATTAGGTATGCCGCAGGTTTATGCGAATGAGAAGACGTCATCTCACCCGACAACGCTTAAAACTAATTAAAACATATGATATAATTTTTTTCTCTGAATTTACTACAACTGAAGAATTTAAAATTTTGCTCCTTCGTCTCTCTCGCATACAAGGGAGGCTTTTTTCCGTTTTCCTTTATAAAATACCGTAAAATACTTGAAAAGCTGTGTTCAAAGCCGAGGTGCTCTCTCTGATGCCCTCGATGACTTTGTCGGTACTGCTTTTATCTTAGAAGCCATCGCTACAAAACTGAAGCATAAAATCCAGCGACAGTCCAATACCTAGATCAGCCAGGTAGTACTTAGCTTTATTTCCATTTGTTTCAGAACTAAACATGAATCTAGTTGCATAACAACCCTATTGTAATTTCGTAAACATTTAACAGGAGTCAAAATCACCAGGATGACTTAAGCGCCGGAATAATGCTTATGTCCACTGAAAGACAACCATTCAAAGTATCTTAAACTGGCCTTAAATATTTTTTTCAACCCAGTAAAAGTATGTCGTCTTGACTTAATGTCAGTACGTCTCCATTATCGAAAGTAAGGTAACGTCACGTTTACTCTAGCTCTCTAACGTCGAAGGTATATTCCGTATAATAGTTTAAGCAGTAGTCTATGGCAGATTGGCGCCGATGAAGGCCCAAATGATAAAAATAGTTTTCTCGGAAATTGAACATACTGAAAGAATATTTCTTGCACTGCTTGAACTGTTCATACAGTAGGCCTACTATGTCATTTACAAGGAACCCAGCAATCCTGTTTAAATAACCTAGCTGCAGGTGCACGACCGAGGTATTCCTGGTTTAGGACATAGCCTGCGGACGGGTTGAGCTTAGTAATCTCTCTCGGCAAAAACAAAGCACGTTATACCAGTCGATCTGTTGTATTGTCAAAAACACACGAATGACTTACAAACCCATATTGGCAGTGTCATACGAGAAAGTCGTCGTCTAAGTATTCGTTAACATGGGGAACAGAAATGTAAATGTCGACGCCGACATGTTCTATTGCGTCTCTAAATTAAATGCCGCTCTGACCATTTTTATATAGCATACATAGGACTAAATGTCACAGTTCAAGTATTAATACGATTTTCAGCGAAATGCATCAAATCATATGACACAGAGCACGTCAAAAATCGTTACTAAAATGGTACAGTGCTGTATTATGAGTCCAAAATATTTGTTCACGTACCTTAATTCTGCTAGCTGCGCGATGACCCAGACGCCTTTCATCAATGCGGTCGCTGTGAGTTTAAGTCCAGCTCATGCTGGTTTCCTCTCCGGCGATACATAGGAAGGTCTGCAGCAACCTGCGTATGGTCGTGGGTTTCCTCCGGGCTCTGCCCCGTTTCCTCCCACCATAGCCCTGGGCGCCGTCGTATAAGTGAAATATTCTTGAGTGCAGCGTAAATCACCAATCAAATAAATAAATAAATCAGTTCTACAACATAAGTTAATATTGGCATAGAAATTGTTATTTTCAAGCTTGTCGTATAACTGGTAGCGTGCTGCATACATACTATATTTACTCTTTTGCTTATTTGCCTATATCAGAAAAATACTGCTCTCAGATATAGACAACAGAGCCCGGATTCACGAAGCACTCTTAACGTTACGTTCGTTTAACTACCATGGTAACCAGTACTGTAGGCCTTACGTCGTCATGGTAGTTGCGAGCTCGAAACGTTAACAGAGTTTCGTGAAACCGGCCCCAGGCCTCAATGTTGTATACAGCTTAACGTTACGTTCATTTAACTACCACGGTAACCAGTACTGTAGGCCTTACGTCGTCATGGTAGTTGCGAGCTCGAAACGTCAACAGAGTTTCGTGAAACCGGCCCCAGGCCTCAATGTTGTATGCAGCATAAGTTACCTTCATCTTCACTTCCTACGATTTTTGCGCTCTGTTTTTCTAGTGTGGTATAACAATTCTTGATGAGGTTTCCTTTTACTAGTTACATTATATGAGCATTTCCAATTCCAAAACACTCTAAAGTTGGCAAACACTTTTCACAATGGCTAAGGATGCTAAATCATGTACAGCATGAATACGGGTGTGTGCTCAAGGTAAGAGTCTAATGGATCAGATTGCAAAGCACAGCACGCTTTCAGGTTTCAGTACTGCTAAGACAATGGTTGAAAACACAACACAACTGATCAAAGGATGTTTGTTTTCTTAGCCTTGTCCATGGACTAAAACAGGTGAAAACAACGCACCTGTCAAGGTTTCCCACCTTCCACTCGCCATGTTCTTTTTATCTAATACGTTCCCCAAGTGCAGACATCAATAAACACAGAGCACGGAATCGGTGTTGAGCCAAACGTCAAAAACTCTACTCTTACACCTGGTGTAGACCACAAAGCGAGTACGCTGAATCACGCCTTTTGCTTTGATGGACATTGTAGGAGACGTGGTGGTTCTCAGGGCAATAGCAAAGGATGCTGGTTGATTCCTATTTAAGCCACACTAAGGCATTAACATATTTATGTACCTGGCACGTGGTGTATTGGCTTTCTCAGACTCAATCTTTCTCATTCACTAAATGGTATAATGATCATTTGTTAGCTTTAAACAACCCACATACAGCAAAGACTGTGTATATACGCTGGATTTAAAGGAAACCACATACTCTCCAGGTGGTTTTCACGTCAGTCCGACTTTATAGCAAGAGAGGTAGTTTCAATTTTGACATCGTAATTTATCCTTACGTGGACAGTAATATACTGAAGGGTCCTACATATAGCGTGTACTTATCCCGCCTTGTAGCATTCGTTAGATCCTGTGTGTTATATGATGACTTCAACCAACGTCACAAGTTATTACTGCAAAATCTAGTGGCTCAAGTCTATTCTATCAAGTGTTTAGGTCTGCGGGCTTAGCATAATGACATACAACCGACGACCGAATACTGCAACACATACGACTTTAATTGACTCGTGTACTTGCCACTACATCAAGTGCCCTTGGGTCACAATGAAATTGTGGATCTAGATCATGCACATGGACATATCCATAACATCAAGCGCCGTTAATCTGCAATGAGCATAATTCTTTGAATATGACCAGAGCGTTCAGAGTCCAAGGCTGATTGTGTGTAATTCCGCATAACGATCGGGGTTAGGGGACGTATATTCATCGTGATGAATTAGATAGCTACGTTAGATGTATGGACCGTTGCTATCAAAGCACAGCAGAGATAAATACATCGATTATCGCCAAATCATTCAACCAAAGGTACACGGTTTGCAAACAATGATTTAATTCAATAGGCTAGAACATTCCCTGCGTTTTCCCATCATCATTGAAAACTGTTGATTGCACGAATCCGTCTTAATTTCGTACTTTATAGACTTTCTAAGTTCTTTAGTGGTTTGTGTTAAACGTCGTTTAGGGAACTGGTCTTGCGATTATTGAATCGGAACGTTCATTTTGGCTGACGGCTGGAATACAAATGCGGGCTTGACACATATATTAGTGAGCTTACCTCAACTCATGAACCGTGCCGCCTTCATGTATGTACAACTGAAAATATTCGTGCAACTGCGTGAAACATTCATCAAAATTTAGGATTTTACACGTCACGTGCTTACATCAAATAATCATTGACTTGTTGTTATGTACACCCGAGGTATAAGTTATGGCAATGTAAATCAAACAGAAATAAAATATAGCTCCGATGAGAGATAACTTCACATTGACCTATTTTATCAACAGGTACACGTCTTGAGTCGGGAGTCAGGCTCGAACTCACGACTTAGGGTACCGGTACCTAGTCCGATATCATAAACTGTACATGTAGAGGGAAGAATTATGCAATGAAAGCTAAGTTAGTAGTACGGTTTAGTTGGACAAGATGTATGTGATGTAACTGAAAGAAAGAGACAGAGATGAGAAAGTTCTGTACATTACAGTTCTTAATAAAGGAAATACACTAATATTCAACACAAAGATAACAAATACAGTAAAGTGAAAGGAATGCCAAAGTTTATACATAACACAGCAGCACCTGTCTACGATAGGTAAAGTTTCTATGATTCCTTTGGGCTCCTAACTTAACCAAGATGGCCAGCTTATAATTAAGATTAGCCGAGTTACTGATATAGATAAGGCGTGAGGAAAATAGCCTGGAAGGAAGGATATCGCATTTCGTGTAGCACTTTCAAGTTCGAGAGGCCAACACATAATTTAACGGTGCAGGTGCGAAAACGGATGGAGGTCAGATTGTGGTTTCTCTCTTGTTCCTTTGCTAGCCAAAGCAAAACGTATCGATAGATGGAATAGAAAAAAAAGCTGTCAAGGCAGAGTTAAGTTCTAAAGCTTGTAAAATACAAGTACTGTTCCACTTGTTAACTTGTGGGATGGATGGGTTGATGAACCCTCAAGTACATAGTTTTGGGATTAGATCTGGCTTTCGAAAAATAAACCAAACCACACAGTGTTGCTGAATGGTACAAGTGCCCAATTAAAACTTCTATCCTAACGAAAAATTTTGGTAGAATCATAGCCAATGTATTGAATTTAAAGCAAGTTGTCGTTTTAGACACATATTCGCTTAACGGGTTATAGAATCTATTAATGTTAAATATTAAATATACAGAAACTAAAATTGTCACGTAGGTCTAATCCGTAATAAGGTCATCTAAAATCGTCTTCAAAAGATAACGTTATGGTCGATGAAGGCTCATTTGGATTGTACCAACTAGTACACAGCATAGCAGAAGTAAAAAGTGATAATATTTGTGTGCAGATGTGTGCAATAGTTTTACATTTTAAATTATTACGAAACTTTATGGATACTTCCAATCACTCAACACATTAGCGTCGATTCTCTGTCTGTTATAGCGAGTTAAAACTCTACAAAAACATCTTTCATTGTTTACAAAAGCATAAATACGCTCATGTGGAAAGATCACCAGTGCAGTGTCTTTGTACGAACATTTGCTCTGTGTTATAATAACCATTTCAAATGGAATTGAATTACATGCTTCATAATGAGGACATGTTGTGTTAACACCTTTCCGTGATACAAACCCTTCAGTTTACACTTCTTTGTGTTCGTTTTCTTATGGGAATCCGTGTGTTGACACATTTCCGTGTAACAAACTCTTCAGTTCACACGTCTTTGTGTTAGTTTTCTTATAGGGAATCCGTGTCTGTTAACACATCTCCGTGTTACAAGCCCTTTAGTTTACACGTCTTTGTAATAGTTTCCATGTTAGGGCATCCATGTCTCTTAACACATTTGCGTGTGTTAACAAGCCCTTACACGTGTTTGTGTTATCACGCGTCATGGGGAATCCCTGTCTGTTCAGACATGTACATGTAACAAACCTTTAAGTTTACACGTTTTGTGTTAAGTTCAGCTTTATTCACATACTTGAACGTGGAATAACACAAACACACAACCTTCTGCCCACATTATAGTACTAGTATTATAGTACAAGCGCATTACATTTATAAAAATGTTGGTATACTGTACCAATGCCATTCGGACAACCGGGACATATGATATGCCAAAACTAGACTGGATTCCGACTCCCACTTTCCTGCTCTTGTACAAATAATTTAGATCTAAATCATTTTGTTCTAAGATTTAAATGAGTTTCATTGCTCGTTTTGAAATCCGTTTCAAATGATGTCACGCAATACAAAAGTTACTTTAAAGTTACAGAGGCCATTTGTCTGCTGACGAGATGAACAGCCGTTGAACTGATTAGAACATCACACAACAGGCACTTTGTGTCTCTCAAGACATAGACTTTGTAGGCTATTTTCTCCACCAGAGACAGGCATGGTTGTAATGAAGATCTCATCTGTCCAGTATGTTCTTGCCTTTCCCCCATATACTCATGTTGTGGGTGAGGCGTTTATCCGGACCTTGGCAAGCTACTGCTAACTACATAGGCCTATATATAATGTTCCGGTGGTCATGGTTCTATCATTATACTTTATATAAATTCGGGGCAACACGACATATAGCTCCCAACTTGAACTGAAGACAAGATGTAAAATTTATTTCTTTGATATATTTGATTGATGTTTCACGCCGTACTCAATATTTCACTCATACGCGGCGGTCAGCATTATGGTGGGAGGAAACCGAGCAGTGCCGGGGGGAAAACTTTGGGGGTTATTACGCTGTGCTAGCACGCTAACCAACTGAGCCAGAGAGGCCCCCCAAGATGGAAAGGGCAAAACGTTTATCAAAGGGTGTCATACACATCAACAGTACTAATATGCAAAGCTGTGTTTATTACAAAAACGTGTTAAGTGTAGGCTGTTTCATTCACAACCAAAACTACAATGTGTCAGGCAAGGTTGAAAGTGTCTCTCATCTCTAGCCATGGCTTTCGTGGCCATTGTTCTAATATCAAGGTCGTTTTTATATAAACAACTGTCAATAACAGTGGAGCTGCAGGGATAGGTTTCCGCCTGGATTGCCACGAGTCACTGTTCCACAACTAACCACTGGCCATGTGCCTAGCGTCCACCACCGCTAAGCTTTCATCACCTCGGGATAAATGGTTGTGAGGACATAAGCATAATGTAGGCCATTCTCTTTTGTCTACGAAAATCGAGAAAACTCTGACCCGTAGCTTGGATTCCTGTGGCATGCGGTAAGTTTACGTCAGGACGATAGATATAGTATAGTCGAAGTTTACAATTTTTCGGTCCTTTCTTTGACATCTCCAATTAGATTCTTCAAGTTAACTACATGTTCTGAGCCAAGTAACCACTTAAAATAACCTAAGTTTGTTATGAACTAAACTTACTACTGGCAACTGTTGACACTGCTTTATCAGCTCAACAAAGACAGGTGCTGACCTCGTCTTTAAGGATAGATGTATCTTGATAATGGCTTTAACAATACAGAGATTTGATTTTTTCCTTTCAGATAGATCAAATAGATCCCTTAAGATTTTTATTGGTGGGTTATCCCTTTTCAAATAAACCACTTGTAGATGAAATATGCGTAACAAAAACAGGTGTTGACCTAGCATTCAAACATGTATCTTGATAACGGCTTTAACAATACAGAGATTTGAGTTTTTTTCTTTCAGATGGATCCCTTTACCTTCCGATGATGGTAATTTTTGATCAAATAAAAGTTACTAGGCATTCAAAAAGTTTTCAGCGTGAATACATATGACACGAAGTTATCCCTTTTCGAACAAACCACTTGTAGATGAAATACGCGTAACAAAAACAGGTGTTGACCTAGCATTCAAACATGTATCTTGATAACGGCTTTAACAATACAGAGATTTGATTTTTTCTTTCAGATAGATCCCTTTACCTTCCGATGATGGTAATTTTTGATCAAACAACAGTTACCAGACATTCAAGAAGTTTTCAGTGTAAATACATCTGACACGAAGTTATCCCTTTTCGAACAAACTACTTGTAGATGAAATATGCATAACAAAAACAGGTGTTGACCTAGCCTTTACAGATCTATCTTGATAACGGCTTTAATAATACAGAGAATTTGCTTTTTCTTTCGGGTTGATCTTATAAACTTCCAATGATGGTATTTTTGATCAAACAACTGTTACTAGATATTTAAGAAGTTTCCAATAAGAATACATCTGGCACGAAGTTATCCCTTTTCAAGCAAACTACTTGTAGATGAAATACGTACCTCCCAAATAATGTACTGATCATGATGCTTGGTTCTTTGCACGACGCCTGGTATACGGATAAAAGTCCTGGTAAACGGAAATCCGTTACAATTTCTTTAAATTCCACGGTACATCTGGTTATTTTGTTATGCTTTGAGTTATGGTTGTCTCTTGGTAGATACAGTAAAGCCCGAATTTCTGGTTCATGAATCAGCACCGTACACGCGAAATAATCCACTCTTTGGTGTTATCCGAATATGAAAATCTGTTTGGCATCAAGATGGCCGGGTAGGAACATTAGAAATGAGTGACGCTTCAAGAATTTATCTGATGCTCTCTCCAGTCTGTGGTACAATATCTCAGGTATACAACGTAAGAAAGGCAGAAGTTATTTTTCTTTCTTTCTCCAAATGAATTTGCGCCAATTCACACTTCGGCTACAAACTTGAGTTTGGAAAAGATGCAAACTATCCTTTGTAGCCGATATATGGAAAAGATTGCGCCCTTTGAGTCCTGTTGTCTAAAGAATTCTCAAAAGTTTTGCCAAAGTTGGTCTTTGTATGTTTGCTGAGTTCTTTGGAAGAAGAGAATATCCTTTGGGCAATCCAGAGCACAAGGAGACATCAGTCAAGTCTTCGAGGGTTACACCGTAGTTGCTGTAGCACTACTCGAACATCCACCACATCGAAAGGTATCCCAACTTCCAACGGACTCAGCAAACGGACATGCGCGTGTCTTCGTTGGCTCAAATTATACGATCTACAGACCGCAACAAAAGCTGAAGATGGCCAACGCCAAAGTACATTTTAAGACTGTTTGAAGAATCTAATTTCCGAAGCCGACCTTTCACCATCTGGGCATAACCGGTGCCGCGTGGTATCCAATATTGATTCAACAGATCGTGAAGGCTGTAATCGCTTTGCCCAATCTATGAGGAGCCTTTAGCCGGTGGAGTGTTAACGGACAAACGCCATATCGCTGGCAGCTATCATTTCGTAATGGTGGCGCTGGTCGTGCGGCTGATTACTAACCGGCTATCGCTTCTCTTTGATATATCAGCAACAGGTTCCAAGGCGTCAGAAGTTTAGACTTCAGTTTTTGATGGGCATAGCCTTCCAAGACCAGTTGTATTGGCTTCTAATTATAGAGAACACAACCGTCCCTTCACCCCTTTGCCTCTTAGTTCGCGAAACTTGAGTAGTTACTGGGAAGCGGTTCTCTGTAACGAGTAGTGCCACCGGCGATGAAAAATAAACATAACAATGAACTCTGACAGATTCTGGTTGAGCTGTTCACGGAAGACTATCCCGTGCGTCGTCACCGTGTTAACAACCAATCAGTTTCGGAATTCAACCATCGCCAAAACCCCTCACGCTTCGTGATAAAACTTATTGCCCGACACCGTTATGGAAACCTAAACCTCAAACAAATTATTACATGTACGTCAAACTGTGGTTCACGAGGTAAAAGCCCAGGAAAGTTGTGAGATTTGAATCGGAGCTGCGGGACGGGAAACCCACGACCCTCTGTGAGTTCAAGTCTATCTCACGCTGGCTTCCTTTCATGGCCGTAAGTGGGAAGGCCTGCGAACAACCTGCTGATGGTCGTGGGTTTTCGACGGGCTCTGCCCACTTTCCTCCCACCATAATGCTGGCCGCCATCGTATAAGTGAAATACTCTTGAGTACGGCGTAAAACACCAATCAAATAAATAAACAACTTACGGCCGGCGTGGAAGCCAGCATGAGCTGGGCTTGAACTCACAGCAACCGCGTTGGTGAGAGGCTCCTGGGTCATTACTCTGCGCGAGCGCGCTAACAAACTGAGCCACGGAGGGCCCCAGACACTTTAGAGGAACTCATTCACAGTTGTATTATTCGATGAATACGGTATACTGAGCGCTGTGTTTCAATCTTGTGCCACCTTAAACGACCTGTACTTAAAACTGATAATAGTTGGTCGGAACAATCACGAAGTTAAAGAAAGAACAACTCTGCATGAAAACCATGGTAAAACTCTCATATAAACAACCACTTTCTATCAAAGGTCTATGTAAAATATGTGCAAATTTCTCTGGAGAAACAAGACACTGTTACACCTTTACACCCATCTTACACCCATCTAAATCATCGCTTTAACGCCTCAGAAAGGAAGAAATTAACAATGAGGATTGCGAATGATGCACATAATGGTGACAGAAGTGAAATCTTTCAGATCCATCTTGCGAAAACATACCTCTAGATTTCAAAGTTCAAAGATATCGCGTATATTCTAGCAAGTCAAAAGTGCAGATCCAGTCACAAGCATGTGAGCAATCACAATGGAATATTAAGGAATTGTTTTGAAAAATATGTACAACTGCATGTCTTATAAATGTATTTAAATATGATGATGTTACGATAACTACACAGAAAACTCCTCCGGCATAGCTATATACATATAAAAGAGTCATGGTAATGAATGAATGATTATCGCTTAACGCCACATTGGTGACATTTCAGCCATATCGTGGCGAGAAAATATATTTAAAGACAAAGACATAATGCTTTATACGTAACGAAAACTAATGTGTTTTTTTTTTTGATCGAAAAACATTCAGATTTTTACGGTGTCTTCATTGAAGCCTGAGTAATGAGAAGAAGTGGATATAAAATCCCCCATGTTTTCTTGACAGGATATTTCCTATAATAGACGCGTCAACAGAGACTGCAGTACAGTGAAATACGAAACTACGGCTGACGGCCTATTTTCTACCATACATGTGTGGGCGACCTATTTTTCGTGAGAGTTTTGCTGGACTGGCAGCAGCTCAACAGCTGCTGTCGCGGAAGCCTTTCCCGGTCATAATCTGTCTGAGACTTCAGTAGTCCGACTCTGGTTTGTTTCTCGGGGCAATCATAGGTCTACAGCAGTAGTCAGAAATAGAACGACTGTGGTAAAAACATTTGCTGCGGACCATGGCACGCGCTTACAGCGAAATCGGCAAGTTTCCCTGCTGATTGGACAGCTGGAAACAGCACGTGGTGGTCAATGGTAAGTGGTAAGATACACATTTATCTGATAGTACACGCATGCCAGTCGACTAGTAAATGCCCGTGCGTAGGTACAAACCAACAGCTGTGTTCCAAGATAAGTTGCTCAGTGTTATGAGTAGTGCCTAATGAGTGAAGGTCCACATCACCACGCATGTGGAAAACCATTGAAAATTACGCAGCATCTGCCGGTTGAGGCCAGCCCCATTAGCACAGTTGCTAGAGCGTCCGTTTCGGAGGCGGTAGATCTAGGGTCAGTCCTAGGTCGGGTACACCTAAGACCTTAAAAGTGAGAAAGTTAACTTCCTTGCTTGGCGTTCAACATTAAGGGGATAGTGCAACGACTGGTTGACCCGTATCAGTATAATGACTCGGGCTTACTTGCCTTCGGTAAGTCGTCTCAGTGAAGCAGTACTAGATAAAAGAACGGTGGAAATCCGTTCTGCAACAAGGAGGCACATTTTATACACTCTAAGGATTCCGTCGTCGTCATATGACTGAAAAATTGTTAAGTACGATGTTAAACACCAAGCATTCACTCACTCACTCATTCACTCACTCACTCTGTCGGTTGAGCGAGTGAATATGCATGTTCGTGATATAAACAATGTAAATATTCTTCAGTAGATATACATGTAGGCCTTCCTAACGTCATTTCGTAAGCTTGAAGCTGGTCAACAAAATGGTCAAGGAAATGACAGCCTCTAATCCTAGGCTACAGTGTGAACCGTAGGCAGCTATTCACATGATTTGATTTTAGGTCTTGTGCCCTTTACATGTTTATGTTCATTTGAATTGTTCGTGGTAGCCAACAGAGATGACCTTCAGTGTGAACCGTAGGCAGTTATTCACATGATTTGATTTTAGGCCTTGTGCCCCTTACATGTTTATGTTCATTTGTATTGTTCGTGGTAGCCAACAGAGATGACCTTCAGTGTGAACCGTAGGCAGTTATTCACATGATTTGATTTTAGGCCTTGTGCCCCTTACATGTTTATGTTCATTTGTATTGTTCATGGTAGCCAAACAGAGATGACCTTCAGTGTGAACCGTAGGCAGTTATTCACATGACTTCAGGTCGTGTGCACCTTGCCTGACCTCACGTATGGAATAGGCAGTTATTCACATGACTTCTGGTGGTGTGCGCCTTGCCTGACCTCACGTATGGAGTAGGCAGTTATTCACATGCCTTCAGGTCGTGTACACCTTGCCTGACCTCACGTATGGAATAGGCAGTTATTCACATGACTTCAGGTGGTGTGCGCCTTGCCTGACCTCACGTATGGAGTAGGCAGTTATTCACATGCCTTCAGGTCGTGTACACCTTGCCTAACCTCAGGTATGGAGTAGGCAGTTATTCACATGACTTCAGGTGGTGTGCGCCTTGCCTGACCTCACGTATGGAGTAGGCAGTAATTCACATGACTTCAGGTCGTGTACACCTTGCCTAACCTCAGGTATGGAGTAGGCAGTTATTCACATGACTTCAGGTGGTGTGCGCCTTGCCTGACCCTATTTTCGCAAAGCTTTGTAAATCTTTCGTACTTTTTTTGCTGCGAGTAAGCGTCTGTGTATGTCGGTCGTCCTGTCGGTCAGTCTGTCGGCCGGTCAGTCTGCCGGTCTGTTAATCTGTCGATCAGTCGGACGGTCAGTCAGTTAGTTGGTCAGCCTGCTGGTCAGTCTGTAGACCTGTCGGCCAGTCTGTCAGCCTGTCAGCCTGTCTGTCAGACAGCAGGTCAATCAGTCGATAAGTCAGTCGGTGAGTCTGTTGGTGAGTTTATGAGTCAGTCTGTCAGTCTGTCGATCTGTGTTTTATCTGTTGATGCACTACAACTTTAGTGTTTTTAGATCACTATAGGTCAGTCAAAATGAGGACCTGTTTAGTAAAAAATACTCTCTCAAATTATTGCGTCAGGCTAATTAAATATACTGGAGCAGAAAGATTACGTGCAAAGAGACTGGGTGTACTTTTTAGCTTCGACAGAATTGGGAAAGTACATTTAACTGGCGTACAGCCTAGAGGAAGTGAAATGTTTCACGTAAGAAATAATCCACTCTTATATGTCAGTGAAAATAAGTATTACATGGGCATGAAAAATGAGAACAAATGATCTATTGTCATGAACACAGAATACTTCATTGGCTGGAACATTCGAAATGAAGAAGCCATTGTTATAAACTATTAAAACGATGATCGAGTGATTTTCCATTGCCTTGAACAATGAGCGTAACTATTCCATGAACATAAATGTCCAATGGGACCTTGAACAGTTCTGGATATTGTTCCGGCTGAGGGTTTTACGAGGCCAAGAACCATTTACCCATTGATCCCTATTGCAACTAGAACACAAGACTTGCGTTATTTACATATCGTATTTTAGTGATTGTTTCACTTAATATCAAGCGAGATAATTTATTTCAAGGAAATAGACATGGGTTGAACTGGTGCAGTTGATATCTGCCAGCAGCATTCCAGACTCTTTTGCCAAAAAACGCAAAATATTTACCTAGAAATAAACCAGAATAACAGTTTTTGACAACCCTGCGTACTAATCTAGTATCTCGCTGACATTCGGATTGAAACAGCATGTAAACTGTCACAATAATGAAAGGAAGGACTAGAAATTCCAGAGACATTCAAAGAGGTAAACTGTTTGCAGCAATATATGTATTTTCCACAGGCAGCTATATTCAGCGAAGCAGCGAATTGTGTCGCCTGTGTTGAAAGGCTATGGACATGTTATTGCTTGTTTGTGTGATTCTTTCGGGTTAAAGAACGCATTTCTACATTATTTCGCTCTTATCAAGATGGACTGGGAAATACCAATACTAATAGCATTAAACTCTGAACATGG
Organism: Liolophura sinensis; assembly: GCF_032854445.1. Classification (NCBI taxonomy): domain Eukaryota; kingdom Metazoa; phylum Mollusca; class Polyplacophora; order Chitonida; family Chitonidae; genus Liolophura; species Liolophura sinensis. Next base: position 18,814,877 of record NC_088298.1, on the reverse strand, counting down.
CCCCTGGCGTTCGAGGTGGACACTTACGTCACTTAAGCACTTGAGTGTAGAGCACATATAATAGACAAGCCACATCTGTATGCATGGCATGTGTATTTGAATATCGTACTAGTAGGCTCAGCTCGCCAGAATTCTGTTTTTTTTTTTGCTACTGAAGTTTAATATCGTCGGTACTGGGATAGTACTTGTAGCTGACCAGACCTTAGGTCGGCATATATAGTGCTGTCTCACTGGAACGCCATGCGGAGTACACCATACACCAGATACATGGGCGACAGATGCATTAGACACAACATGCTTCTGTGTAATCTGTTAATTTTTTTTTTTTTAACTTTTCAGTGGTGGCGACTTTGCTTTCTGTATTTAGCCGGATAAATGGGAGTTAGCAAGCAATTAGTTCATCTTATTTGCATGGCACATCCCCTAATTCCATCTCTGTTTAGCTTTTCAGCTAATTTCTGTCTTTAATTTTTCTTTCTTTAATTTGACCAGGTAGAGAATTGGTTTAGCTTCTATGAAGTTTGACTTGACAACTGTTCGCCATTACTTCGAATATTGAGATCGGCATAAAACAGCAATCGAGCAATCGAATAAAGAAGGGAGTGAACACAATTTTATTTGTATATTTTCCCTGTTCGTGGCTATTGTTCATAAAGATTACAACATGACTGGAGATTTTCATACTTTACCCAAAATGATAAATTCCACATGTCCAATCCTTTGACGTGATAGTACTGTTTGATCTCAACAGCGTTCCACGAACAGACATATGTTGATGCTGTGTATGGCCATTTTTTTCTCACTCCCAAACCTAATCACAAGTGTCAAAATTTTGAATTTTTTTTCTGCACGTCATATTAAACACATCACAAGCATTCAGTTCAGTAAACTTGCCTCTACCTCCCATATTTCAGTCTCTCTCTCCTCTCCTTCACCCACTTCAACTCACGAGACTTTTCCTCCTTCGATCCACAACGTGGTTTTTGCCGAAAAACATTCAGATGTCACCAGATAAGCGGTAAAGGTTTAGAAGTTTAACCCTCTAATGGTATCAGTCTTGCTAACACTTTCATAGCACACTTCCATGAGCACACTGTCGTTGCACATTATTTATTTGGATGCTTGAAAAGTTTGTTGCAGCCACAAATTTGTCAAGGCCCCTTAAATTTGGCCTGGTTAACATTGCAGGAAGACAAAACAGTTTTTCAAAATTTTTTTCTCTAGCCGAAAAATGAATAGACAAAAAAGGAAACAAATTTAACGCAGTTGTTACGAACCTCTGACCATAATCAGATGAGGCTAGCATTTTCACACGCTATACTGTCCAGTTAGCAGAGGCAATGCACAGTAGACTAACAAAGAGACGGCTTTCGCCGTACCATCTGTCCAAAGTCAGACACAATATCTCCGCACAAGCTGTGCGATTTTATCGAATATGTTGTGAACGTGCCATTGTTTTCGTGTTCTATGGAGTGTTATGGCATAGTTTCGTCACAGACCTGTTGACGTTAAATATCGTGGGAAAACGTGGGAATGACTTGATGCTATTAAATAGACGTTAAAAGTAAAACATGAAAGTCGTACATAATAAAAAACTAAAATATATACGTGGTGAAATAGTGACCAAAGTGAAAGTTCGGGTACGGGCTTACTTTCCCGTCTTGTAGAGTTTATTTGACTTATAAATACTGTTCCTGAATCAAGAGAAATGGCTGAATTCGCCTTTTGGAATACGCCTGGAAAGTTTGTCGTCCATTGGATGAACGATTTTGGAGAAAATCCAAGTTTCTACATTCATACATTCCTTGCTTTATTGTCAGATTTTGTGTCATATTGAACACCTACACACATGTAGCTGTATGACTGATTTACTTAATGCTTTTTACCCATGCTTTTTAACGCTGAGAATTCAGGACAACAACAACAACAATAACACCTCCCCCCCCACCCCACGCCCTCTTTATTCATATTCAGCAAAGAAATAAAGAAGATAAAATCGAGAAAGTTCAAAATTAAATGAAAAATAATATCTATTTGGCAGATTGGGGGTAATAAAAGACGACCATATCTGGCGTCTAACCACAGGGATAAAATATATTCACAGCAAAATAAAACATGCATGCAAGAAGCGGTAGTATTTTCCCCCACTGACAAGGAGAAAACTTGGGTGCTGTCAGGTGAAAAGATTAATCGTTTTCCCTGTGATATAATGAAGTATGATACATATTCCGGCATGATTTATCCCGTAAAGCACCTGTGTGCACACTTTGCAGTGTCGAGTTTCCGACAGACTTGCTTTCAGTCTCCAGGTTACCCCTAATTACCCAAGTATGGAAGACCATACGAAGCAAAAACACATATGCTGTGTGTATCCTACGGTAAGTCAACAAGGCTTAGCCAGTGTGAAGTGCTGTTATTGATGTATCCAATGTGCTTTTTGCAAAAATATAAAATGTCCAAAAAATGAAGGAATCACCACGCACGGAGACATGATGCAACTTTTGCAAAGGCGCAATGGGTAAACTTTCAAAGAAATGTCTCAATAGATGAAATATAACCTGCGGATGGTCGTGTGTTTCCCTCTGTCTGGGGTATCCTGCTGGCTGCAGTCGTACAAGTGAAATATTCTTGAGTACGGCGTAAGACACCAGTCAAATAAATAAATAAACAATAGTTGAAATCTGTACTGTGACTGGATGCTTACACAAACGCGGATCTCGAAGTATTTCTACGTTACAAGGGAGACAAATCTTGATTGAATCTCTAGTAGCTGGTATGCCGGGCGAGGCAAGGACAGTAGCACTGCAGAAAGAACAAGCTTAGCTTTACGATCCCGAACAGAGGTGCAGAAGACTGGATTATGTCCAGCCGCTGAAGGGGATTCCCCAGCAGATGACGACATACGGGTGTTTATAAGCTATGTCAGGGAAATAACTATAGTTTATTCTGAGAGTCGCCTACATTCAGCTGTCTGTTAAATCAGTCATACTCACTACCAAAATTGCCTTTAGTCAGTGACGTAAAAGCATAAGCTCTACGCACTGATATGTTGAACGTCCATATCATTGCAAGGAAACTGAAAAAAGTTTGACTTTTTCCAATTCGACGGCAAGAACCCATTGCCTCGGACGACGTCATGGTTATTTAAAAACCAGTGGCATACTGGATACTGGGTGGAGTTCAATACGTTTTGACGAAGGTCGACACCACTTTCCTAAACGGCTATCGGTTTACTGTCAGCCCAGTTTTTAACAGTCATATTTGAAATTTTTAACACTTTTAGTATCATATAACCTTAATAAATGAATTTTATTTTATCTCTTGCAGTATATGATCTCATGGCAGAATGGTTTTAAAGCTGGGTGTTACGAATTTTTTTTTATAAAACACAATGTGGTCTATTTGCTGACGGTGGAGTGTATGCAGTGTTATTGCGTGGAGTTTGTTCTAACTGTATGCTGGTGCACCTATTGTACAACAAATTACTCTCCACGCCCATACCCCAGCATGTCACTGTTTTTTTAAAAATAATTATGACGTCACCCGAGTCAATGAGTTCTTGGTGTCGAAACTGAGCTTATGCAGTTTAACGTTGTAAATTAGAAAACGTGTTCCAATTTTATTTTCTTTGAAACAATATAGAGCTTATGTTGTTACCTGTCACTGACTTAAGGCAATGTTGGTAGCGAGTATGACAGAGAGCTCAATGTAGGCGACTCTTTAAAAGAAATAGAGTGAGTGAGTGAGTGAGTGCTTGGGGTTTAACATCGTCTAAAAGAAATAAACTATACTTCATTAATCTCTTGGTAATATCTTGGCAGTCACGTGTGTTTCACAAATTTACTGGAGATGAAGGCTGGATGTTTTACGAACAAGAACGAATTAATTTGCTTTGCTTTCACAACTGGAATCCGACGTAAAATAATTCTGCACGATTTCTTAGATGTGCCTACGCATCGTAACGCTATCGTAGCGGAATGACCCAGCAAACTCTCACCAACGCGGTCGCAGTGAGTTTAAGTCCAGCTCATGCTGGCTTCCTCTCCGGCCGTAAGTGGGAAGGTTTGCCAGCAACCTGCGGATGGTCGTGGGTTTCCGCCGGGCTCTGCCCGGTTTTCTCCTACCATTATGCTGGCCGCCGTCGTATAAGTGAAATATTCTTGAGTACGGCGTAAAACACCAATCAAATAAATAAATAAAAACGCATCATAATGACACCAGTCAATTCATGCATGTATTTAACCAAATGGTGCTAGATCACAATTTACACTCGGAGACATGCAGAACTGTATGCTGTATCTGTATATTGAGTCATACTTATTTATGAATTAGGTAACCAAACAGAGCAATTATAAAACAGATAAAATTACAGCCATTCTCGGGATTCTGACAAATGTACAAATGTTCTTAACGGCATCTTTTTAAGACAACTACATTGCACATTTCAGCAAACGGAGTCGAAAAGTACTAACAGTCTACCTAAGGCAAGTATTTCTTCTTAACGTTGATTTTGGGGCGATAGTTAATGTTTACAACAGGGTCGACCCGACTGTAAATTCTGATTGTAAGTTACAACTATCTAGCAAGAGAGTGTTGATTGTAAGCAATAGTTACGAACCAATTAACTTAGACCCACGATTCATTTCTGCAAGTGGTTTCAGTCCTGTAGAGCAATAGTAGGTTGATTGCAAGTATCTTGGCAGCGAATGTATTGAACACGTGTAGTTATGTTAGTTAAAACTAGTTTAGCTCTGAGTGTCTCGTGGAACAGGGCCTGGGTTGTGGACAATGTTTGCCTTTTTGCAGAAACGTAATTACACACCCTCTGTAGCGTCGAAGATATAGTCTCCGAACAACACGTTTGTCGAACTAAATTAAAAGGGATTTTTTTAAGGTGGTAACGTTATTGAGTAAGGCACACTTACTACCGTTAGTAACTGCAAACAGACGAAAAAGTTTGGGCGCGCTGCATAATTAACGAAATCTGCTGAGATAATGATTGCGAGCTATCTAACAGTACATCCTTAGGTGCTAAATAATTATGCGCTCCAGGTAACTTGAAGTGGAGAGGACCTTGTTATCAGGTAGGCACCAGAAAGCGTACTTATGCGGGTGGCTTAATTGCTGTGATTATTAATTAAGGAATAATTAGGCTGTTTTGCTTTCTATGGCATAGAAAGGCAGCCAGTGTCGTTTACAGCTGGGTGGCATTACAGGAAATTGCTAAGAAACAGTTCTAGAGCATGTTATATAATAATAGGCTGAGAATCATGAAACCCACAATGAAACGTAGAAAACCAATCCTGAAACGTAGGACCCCTCCCCCTCACCCCACCCAAACGTATGACATTCGTTATGAAACACAAGGAAATTTAAGAGATCCTTACAAAACCTTTGAAACCTACTACATGGCCATGCGACGTATGTAAACAACCCTAAAACCTGAGAAACACAGCCTAGAGCTTGCGAAACGCGTCATGAGACTTTCCAAGACTACTGTGAAACTTCGGATACCACCATGAGACTTATGAACTCCACTGTGTATGTATATACGCTGGGGTTTTACATCGTACTTAGTAATTTTTCATTAGGAGTCATTAGGTGTGCGTACATTTATTGGTGTCTTTTTGTGGCAGGGCGAGTTCATGCCGCCGAAGTCCTGCCGCTGCTGAAGTATCATGAAACCAGCCATGACAGCCAACATTATACAGACACCTCAATGCGGAGCGTCAAGCGAGGCAGCAACAAGTATCCTTTTAAAAGTCTTTGGTATGACCCGCCCCGGGTTTGATCCAGGGACTCCCGACTTCAAGGCGGATGCTCTAACCATGAGGCCACCTAAACGGTCTCGAATCCCACTGTAAAACTGTGAAACTCACGAAATTCACTGTGAAACTTACGAAAGTGATCATTCGTACAAATTGTGCCCTAATCAACGCGCATAGCCTTTGAAACAAACGACGCTATACAAACTGAAGGTGAGCTGTAATATGTAAGTGACTAACACGTCAGAAATGTTGTGAAGAATTTATTTTCCTTCGTAGTGCATGTATATTCGAGATTCAAAGATTAATTCATTCCACGTTTAAGACATTGTCAATGTAATTTATTTATTTATTTGATTGGTGTTTTACGCTGTACTCAAGAATATTTCACTTATACGACGGCGTCCAGCATTATGGTGGGAGGAAACCGAGCGGACCCTGGGGAAAACCCACGACCATCCGCAGGCTACTGGCAGACCTTCCCACTTACGGTCGGAGAGGAAGCCATCATGAGTTGGGCTTGAACTCACAACGACCGCATGGGTGAGAGGCTTCTGGGTCATTACGCCCCGCTAGCGTGCTGAGCTACTGTGCCACGGAGGCCCCGTTAATGTAATTTAGAATGACGGGAGTGAAACCCCGGAGAGATGTTCAGTAAGGTATTCCCTAAATGATATCTAATTAACTCCAATATTTGATTAATTTCTAGGGTGTTAGGAACATTACACCATACCTTTTCTCTACAGAAACTTCACAGCCACTCCACCCGTGTCAATTTCCAACCCTGCGTCGTAGCACGTTTTCTTATGGCGTACGCATTGAACTGAATCGCCCGGAATTTGCTGTGTGACTTGTTAAGGTCAACAAGTGCAAATAGTTTGAAGCGCAGTTCTCAAAAGTCGTGTATTTTCATGTCAAAGATTGTACTAATCACTCGTGAGCGAATACCACTGATAAGGGCGCTGGTTACCACGCGCTGGGGGAAACCGTAAAGTCTTAACACTAACATATATGCCAGGAACGTCTTGCCGAGAAAGAAATAGCAAACGTGATATATCGCCCACGAGTCAAAAAGCGTCAACAAAAAACGAAATAAAAAATATTGAAATACCAGCCTGTGATCACGCATTCAGGAGCCTCTTTCATATGCGAAAAGGAAGTGCGCTGATAAAGCCTCTTTGGCAAACGACACGTGTGTCGTAATCGGAAACCAGGACTTGCGGCTTTTACTGCCACTTTGATCGCCCTTGTTAAAGGTACCCCGTGATTTTGTGATGCAGGGCACCAGATAGACCGACAAGGCTAAACATTTATCAGTGATAAGGTATTTCAGCGGCTGATACGGACAGAACGGCCAAACAAACATCTCATTTAACGCGAGCTTGTGTAGACAGTCGGCACGCGCACGCGTAAACAGACACACGGGAGTTTGACATCCGTCTTTGCCACGGCTATGTGAGCTTCCGCGGGGGCAAAGGTCATCGCACTGAAAACTGACTACACCTCCGATCTGACGTGAGGATATACACATAGAGGATGTGACTGTGTGATTAATTGATTGATGGATTGATTAGGTGGTTTCATCAAGTAGGCCTAATCTTAAGCCATGATTGATGGATGTCCACGAACCATGCTCAATGACAGTAAACATTGTAGGAATAAAGAGCTACGTACCAAAATCTGAAATCAATGAATACATTATTTAACGTTTGCCTTTTTTATTTGACGTTTCACACATATGTACGTAGTGATTAGGCGTGCAGTACGTATGCGGCGACAGCTACAGTTAGTGCTAATATTACAAATGTCAATACAAAGATATTTCGACAAACATCGGCTCAAATCCTAGCCATGAACTAACGTTTTTATATTTTTGCGTCAGAAGAATGATCTTGTACTGTTAATTTATGCGATAAACACCTCAGGGACAAGATGCAATCTCGTCAAAGTCAGATCAAATAGCCATTCCAAACACTAATATGCGGCCTACTTGATATAAAGCAAAACCTGATTTCAGCCAATCCCGTGATCCCTCTTTAAGTAGAGAGATCAAAGATGAGAACCAATCAGTGTCATTATTTCAAAACACAAGTGCGTGAAGAGAAATAGTGCCAACCGACATCACGGCCTACCCTATGGTAGCAGGAATTCGGTTTGACGTATAGCTTGTAACTTTATATCTGGAAAGCAAAATCAGTATGGAGAAAGGTTTCCAGATTAGCACCCGCTTGTTCGAAGCATTCTTACATCCAGCAATGTAGGCATTACGTCGCCACGGCCATTACGTGCTCTTAGCGTTAAGTGGGCTTCATAGACTGACTGGTGGATTTGTTGATTGATTGATTGATTGAGTAGAATCATATGGTTTTCCCTCAAACCGACACGAATACATACCAGTGAGCGTTATTTTTTTATTTCGTAACTACCTTGTAACTACAGGGCAAATAAAAGCCTTCTAGATAACCACTGATAGACAAAACACCCACGGAAATAGTCCACGGTCACAAGTGATTAATTCCAGCTCTTTGTAGCTAAATATAAAGCTGGGGCGTCCATATCTCTACACGGATGTATCTGCTCCCACCTGTCCGCGTTAATCAAGGTATGACATTACACGTATATATGAAGGCCTACGCTGACAACAACAACAACATGTGTATATTTATTTCAGTGAATCCTGTTTAATGTCAGACAAAGGGTAGCAAGAAACACAGCAGTAAATGTTACATCTGATACACAAGACCATCTGGTTTACAGCCGACGACGTGGAACGTGAGAGGGACATATGAGTGAGTACTTAACGTCGTACCTAACAATTTTTGTGTGTCATATGACGACGAAAGAGTCTTTAAAGTGCATGTGCGTGTAATATACCTCCTTGCTGCAGGACGCATTTCCACCATTTTTTTTATCGAGTGCTGCTTAACTGAGACGACTTTCCGTAGGCAAGTAAGCCGCTCCACCCGAGCCATTATACTGATACGGGTCAACCAGTCGTTGTACTATCCCCTTAGTGCTGAACGCCAAGCGATGAAGTTACAACTCCTCTTGAGGGACATGTAGTTACGACTATACACAATGGGTATGTAGTTACAGTTACATGATGGGTAGCTACATGAACTAAAGAGCAATGACGAGCTAAAGAATCACTATATCTTAAAGAACCCCGCGGTCTCTACCCAGTCGATCTCAGCCTCGAGGGATTGTTCGGCAACAAATTTCCACATGGAGCGACAAGGCCTAAATAAGTTTTTTCCTAGCTGTGTAAGCACACACTGTTATCTGCTGTTACGCGACAATGTCTGTGAACTATCTGTTTGCTCCACTGGCACATCAATTCACTCAAAATTTTTTTTTTGAGTGCTGAAAAACGTCGATTGACTCAGGCGAGGGCGATGTTTTGTGAAAATGAGCCAGAGAGGGCCCTTTTTTGAAAGGTGTTATATAGAAGATAGAAGGTGTAAAGATGTAAAGATTAAAGATATATTGGCGCTATGTAACAGCTGGAAATATGTACTACTAGTTCGTCTTGACAAGTGGTTACAGGCAATGAAATCATTTCCGGAAGTGCTTATTATGATTGTATAATGATTCTAGTATAGCAGGTCATGAATGTCAAAACAGTCACGTGATGATTCTCACGTGCCATAGATAAAATTATCAGTTAAGCAGCGCGAGCCTCGAACACATGGCTCAACGATAATTAGACATGAAGCAAGTGGCAGATTCTACGTGAGTGCGATATGTTTGCTATACACTGTCAAAGCTGAAAAAATACGCGCTTCTGCTGAAATATTTTCTAATCCACGATTGATAATATGTATCAGTAAACGTTAAACGGGGAAAGTCAAAAAAAATATGATTTGTTTTTTTCTCCAAAAGTGCCGTTTTTTCCCCAATTTTGTCATCCTGGCACATAAGGTTAACGGTGTTGATATCAAAGAGCAGTTTAACGACTTGATCAGGAGTCATGGAGTGCTGTACTCGAGAAGATTCCGTGAAGGGATCGTGTACTATTTAGTTACTGAATGTAAAATGTTCCAGAAATTCATCGGGAATTATGGAAGTATATATGTCAAGTGTTTCAAGCCACAAATTATATAACAGCTGTTTGATTATGTTATTTATTCAATTGATGTGTTTTTCATCATACTCCGGCGAATGCCATGGGTCAGAAAACATTGACAAACGCTCTTATATCAAGAGATATCAAAACAAATGCGAGAGAATTTAGGTTTAGAGATTTATTTACTTTCGGCTGCGGCTTTATGTGAGAGGGTTTGTTAGGCATCTAACAAAGGTCGGTTGTTTACTCATAAACTCACAAAACCTGACCGTCCTGATATATGTGACATTACAAACAATCGAATAAATATTTTAATCGAACGTCGGATACGGAATCGAATTAAAACTTCATCGCTGATCAATAACTGGAGCGGTATTAATCGAGAAAACCTTAGATCGCTCTGCCGGAGAGGAAATGTGCAGACCAATGTAGTAGGCGAAAAACAACAGGCAGACGTCACCTGATATCTCGGCGAGTTGGGTGTGGTGTGCTTCTATCTATCTATGATATATGCGCAGTTAGCAGAAAATGGAAAACGTCACTTCTCATTTATGATGGAATTATTAAGCCAACAACGGCAAAAAGTGGAAAATCTTACTTTCTATTTTTTACGGTGTATACCACGTACAGTTACATGCCCCAGTCACTCTGCAGTTATCAGAGGACTAGCTTAGTGACGAAAATGTTATCAATCCAAACAGAAAACAGAGAGTCGTTCCTCTCCTCCGACCCCCACCCCTTATAAGTTATTACATTATGACAGCGTAAGTACTGCTGTCATTACGTGAGTCAGCAGATTACAGACTGCAGCCCACACACGTATTCTCAAAACCACTGTTTACTTACTGGGAAGAGTCAACATTTTGCCCACGTGTGCTGATCGTGTTCTCTAGTAACGGAGGAACCAATGAAAATTCACTGCGAACGCTTACCAAGATTTATGTCCGAAACACGTTGACGATAAATCACGCGTGAACGAGATTTCCCATTCTACGGTCATTTGAGACGCCATTTTTACAATGACCTACGAAGAAGGTGAGGAAACCTTTATGGCTGTCGAAAATACTTGTCTTCCATTAGTCGAATGGTTTATGCCCAACTCCGATGATAGCAGTAATTCACCCATACCGAATCACGTGATATGATCAGTCAAGAAACTAACGACTGGTTACGGTTGTGTGTGTGTTTGTGTGGGAGGGGAAGGGTGCAGGTAGGTTGGGTTGCGGGTTTAGGAACAAGTTTTATGGAATAAGTGAAAATTCCCATCTATACTTACATGTAATGATGTGTATTTGTATCTATCAGAAAACTGTACACTCATTGGTTAAACAGACGGAAGGCCATGTTCAGTACTAAGCAATTTAATATTAGTAATATTTACTTCTCATATTTAAACTGTTCCATAATGATTATGAATATTGCATAAAATTCATATATACATCACGCGATATTTTGTTGTGGATTACTCTTGTGGCTATTATACCTTTTTAGACAGATGGCGGAGAAGGGGTTAACCTTCATCTTAACTGCGAGAGGTACCTACATCTTCACTGGGGGGAGGGGAACCAATGCCATCACTGAATTCACATCAATAACTACACACAGGTGCAACTAATCGCAAATTTTGCATTTTATTTTCTCTGTTGTTGTATTTTGGGTAACATTCTCCTTGCCACTTTCTCGTCATACGTTACATTAGGAGTGGACACATGTTTAGTGAAGGTCTATTTGATGTTCTGACGACTAATGGACTAATTTCATGGACTTTTAATACGGTAAAAGTGACGCTGATGGCGATAGAAGATTTGACATAGATCAGACAAGAATAATTGCCGTTTGGAAAAGAATGGTTTTTAAATATTACGAATTTCGGGAAAACGATCATTTTATTTTCAAAACGGTCAAATGCAACGGAAAGTTCCGAAGAAGGAATGCAAGTCCTTAACGCAATTTGTGAACTCAGTTCGGGTGAAGGCGTTACACTAGATGAAAGTTACTCTTACACGGTGTAATTACAAACATGTGTAAGCGTTAATTGTGGATATGGGTCGCTGGGTTCAACCCAACTTCGTACAGGCGTACCAAGATTATCACATATTACCCCTGAAGCTTCGCCAATGTTTGTAGACAGGAAACAATTGCTTATGTCAGAATACCGGCTTTGAACTTTCTCTGAGGATTTAGTACTGTCAGCAGCATTGCTTAGCGGCGTAAGCGTTTGTCTATAGCGATTATTGTGTAATCTTTGTTATTTACATATTTGAGTACGATGTAGAACGCCAATAAAATAAAATAAATAAATTAATAATTTATTTATTTATTTGATTAAGGCTTATTCATATATATATACATTTTCATATGGATAAACAAAAATAATACTGACTATGTGACATACAAAATATTAATGCAGCTACAAACATATCTAAGAAAGACAGCGGTGTCTGTTTAATTACAATTTCTGGTATCCACACCTATATTTGTCAAAAACTGTCGCTGATCTAACAATGTACTAAAAGACTATGAGTAAAACCTGTCGATAAAAATCTGGTGTATTATGCTCATAAATAATATATTTATATATTATAAGAAATTTACCCCCTGACCAAGGAGCAGACAAAACAACTTTTAGAAGTGGTTTTCTGAACAGATAGGAAAACGAGAAAGTTTCACTTGTGTTTAAATACTTATACCTATCTATTTATTCTTGTGTGCAGTAACCTGCGGATGGTCTTGGGTTTCCTCCGGGCTCTATCCGGTTTCCTCACACCATAATGCTGGCCGCCGTCGTATTCTTAAGTATGGCGTAAAACACCAGTCAAAAAAAAATATTCTTGTGTACTGCGTTAGACTGATATTGAATAAAACTAAATAAGTAAATCAGTGCAAATTGATTCAGGATGCAATGATACCAGATTGGTTGGTGGTTTAAACGTTAGTGAACAATGTTACTGTCATAGCCATGTAAACGATTTGACCTTTACTAGTGAATTATGAACGCAATGTGCTGTGGCCATCTTGTGTCAATTGAAGAGTCTGTTAATGTTTTCTCATATATTGCCCTTGACCTGTACAGGAAGGGTCATAAAAATACTGGTAGGGAATAAAGTATTGGTTATCAAGTTTGAAGAAGACTTAGATAGTATTTATAAGGTAAACTAATGATTCTCAGACTTACTTAACATAAATGTCGATAGAGGTATCGCAAATCCGAAGCTGGTTAAGACTAAATACATGGGCAACTTTCTGCTCATTTCGGTTCACTGCCTTTTATTACAATTTAACAAGGTTAAAATATTTAGTTGAAATACCAGACTCTTGGCTGAAGTAAGACATCAGTAATGAATCGACCACGTACATCATCACGCGTTAATAATCTGGCAGCTTGTCAAGTCTACTGAGCTTACACTAGCCTGGTTGCTGCTATCGTTAATCATTGCCATATTTTTGGATGGTTAAGATTATTAATTTGTATAAACGTCAGTCTAATACTGATGCCATATTAATAATAAACCGCAGCATGAATAAACCCTGGCTATCTGCTTCTGTAATAGAAACCACGGTGGGAGAAAGAAAATAAACAGTGCACTTAACCATTATGTTTCATAAGAAAAGCACAACATACGCACCGTACAAGCTTACCACAGACACCATTGAAGTACATGTAGTTGATTTACTCATTAGATTGATTACCAGTTCCATTTCTTATGGAAAAGGTAAATCAAAATTTTAGTGAAGAAAACGGCAAAGTATAAAACATGCACTAACAGCCTTTAAAATCTCTTATATGCATGCTACTGGCCAACAACAACAAGTCTACTCGATGTCCACACATGCATGGACATGGATGTAGGGTCAGACGTTGTTGTCAGTCTGGCGCTTCAAGAACCGTCAGGAATGGGCCACATAATACTTCCTTCCTTTCAATACACAAGAGTTGTTTTTTAGTTGAATGACATCAGATAGCCGTCAATCATTTTATGGCCTGTGATTTTGAGTTGAAATGAAATCAGAGCAACGTGGCGTTCAGAGATGAAATTACCATAATATGCTCCACGGGTCGTACGTGGGAAGCGGATGGTCGTGGGTTTCCCAGAACCAGGTTTTTTCCCACTATAATATTAGTCAGCGTGGTGTAAGTGGAATATTCTTGTGTACAGCTTAAACATCAATGAAATAAATAAATGTTATACATTCCTGTAAAAATGTTCACAATTTTTGCAATTCACATCATCAAGAGATTGGATCACCTCTTTAATACTGACTTAGGTCAAAGAAGCTTTTTTAGAATCCGATTTCATTTCATAGCTATCATCACGCCGGTAAATACAGGCCTGATCAGTCATGAGTACATTAGTGTACTCCTATCAGTATTAACTAATTTGCTTACCCATTAATTCTTCCATAGATGACACTTCTTTAAATGAACCCAAACTAAGCCCCTTTATATCCTTTCACTACGCTCTGGAGCTAAAAATGTATAAGTGCACTACTTGCAAGCAAGCTTTCTGTCAGTCAGAACAAAATTTGGATGCGTTTGTCAGTTCCGTACATTATTTGTTTTGGCACCGTCCTAAGACAATGTTTTTGATAGACGGCTTTAGCCAGGTCCGGATGTGGAGTAACGGAGCTCTGGGAAATGTTTTCACCGCAACGAAGAAGTTTTCTCTTGCCTTCACACTCGAGCTATGAATGTCAAAGTTTAGTGATAGTTTGAAATGTTTTCGTATATCTCTGTCTGCAAGACGTGAAGACTTTTTCGCAGACGACATATATAAGAAAATACTGAGGCCTGCAAATAACAGCCCACCTGACCCCCCTCAAAGAGTTCATTCACCTTTCCCTGCCAAACACACCTGCTTTACCCCCCGCCAGAGGTTAATAGGACTTCCCTGCGTTCCCGTAATATCCCGCGTAATGCCGCGGTGGCTGCCATGCAGATGTCGGCGTCTTGCTTCCCGAATATGCCCTCGTTTCTTGTATACAAACATTTAGAGTTGAGTAGAGAGATGCTTAAACCTGTCAGCGTGGAAATAAACCCCTTAATTTATTAGCTCGATGGGTACTTGAAGGCCAGTGAAATAAAGAAAACTCGTGAAAATGCACCATATCTCTTTATCAAGTCAAGGTCACTGTTGTAGTTGATATCACCATGGTGACATGTTACACAGTTTCATGCTACTCCTCTACGCGTTCCGCGTAATCACGGTATTAAATCCAGTCGAATTATGATTTATTTTTTGTCCGAAACATGAAAACATAAAACAGTGTATGTTTGCTGTTCACATAAGACCAGACACTCCTTCGAGCTGTTTCGGAATTTGCAGGCTACTTGGACAATTGTTCGTGATAACCACTAATGGCTTTTATTCTAATGTGATATCCACATCTTCGGGAGCAAATTAGAAATGAAAAGATTCTGTCTTGCGCTCTTTCCTGTGTGATTATCCTAATGCAGTTTCAGTGTCTGGGTATACTTCTTTAAGTTCGAAATTTTACATTGTTCCCGTGACCCTTCCATTTACCTTGTACCCATGACCCTCCGTATCAAAACATTGGCTAAGGTATGTCAAATATTCTAAAGCAAAATAAAAAGTAATACCAAAGCAAGATATCTTGTATATTTTCACACATAATCGTTCATTTCAATCTGATTGCACATAACCAGTGACGTGCACTAATTTAACACTGTCATACTTGGAATGTAGTCGCAAATAACATGTGAGGTATGGCCATTTTGACAATGTGATACTGGGTATGTCTTCACATATAAAGGATAAAGTATGGCCACTTCTACAGCGTGATACTGGGTATGTTATCACATGTAAAAGATAAAGTACGGCCACTTTTACAGCGTGATACTTGGTATGTTGTCACTTATAAAGGATAAAGTACGGTCACTTTACAGCGTGATACTTGGTATGTTGTCACTTATAAAGGATAAAGTACGGTCACTTTACAGCGTGATACTTGGTATGTTGTCACTTATCAAGGATAAAGTATGGTCACTTTTACAGCGTGATACTTGGTATGTTGTCACTTATAAAGAATAAAGTACGATCACTTTTACAGTGTGATATTTGGTATGTTGTCGATTATAAAGAACAAAGTACGGCGACTTCTACAGCGTGATACTGGGTATGTTGTCACATATAAAGAATAAAGTACGTCCACTTTTACAGCGTGATACTGGTATGTCGTCACTTATAAAGGATGAAATACGGCCACTTTTACAGCGTGATACTGAGTATGTGATCATATATAAAGTGTGGAGTAGGTCCATTTCGTAAATCAGTCCGCGGTTTTAATCTGACTGACCATGACAATGGCCTTGTAGCAGAACTGAACCCGGAGTTAAAGTTTATCTGAATGGCCTTTATTTTATGGCCTTTTGCCGGCTATAGAATCCAATCGCTCATGTACGATAAGGTATATATTTAACCACTTGCCGTAAGCTCCTAGAGACCGTCTTTAAGGTTAACCCTTGGACCACCATATACGCTTGTCCTAACCGAGCTGGAACGTCGGTACTCTCTCTACATTCCAGCGATCCACTCAATTGATCTTTCAAAAGTGCATAGCTGGCCCAGCTGTTTCGGTGTGGCAAGCCAGACTTAAATATAACCTTATCAAAAAATTCTGAGAATTCTACTTTCTGGCACCTGATATTCGTTTCGTGTGTTGTTCCCACTTTCTGGCATGTCGTTATCTAAAGGCTAATGACGTTCGGTGTTAAATGGAAAGGATGAAAAATGGCGGTCTAGCTGTCAAATCCGCAGCTCCCTGGAATTGAAGCAATGATAGCCTCTGACTACAAAGCTGATTTCGAGTTTAACAGTTGAGCGGATTGATTGATTGATGGATGAATTGACTCTAATTGGTGTTCGAGAGACATGTTGTAATTATCCAAAAGATACAGTTACAGAAAGAAAACGTAATTCCACCAAACCATGTCAGCCTTTTCACTCAGACAAAGTGAGAAAACCTCACAAAATGTGGCCTAGAGCAAACTCGACATTAATACAGTACCATGAATTCCTACCACATTTCGAAATGATGTATGTATTACACGATGCAAAACGGGGGTTTGTACGGAAAGCCAAAGTTGCCAGCGACGACTGGTATTTTTAGTTGGGTTTGACGTCTTACCCAAGAGCCCGCAGAAAACCACTGCACGTTGACATGTACCACGCAAACCGCCTGACTTAAAGTTTTCGCCAAATCAGCTACAGCTGGATTCGAACATGGGACCGTGCTGGTGGAGGGCTTTGTTCTAATGAGCCCGCCACGGCCCGAAAACCAAATAGCAATTTGAATCAAGCACTTTCTAATGTTACCTCTTTTTCTACTTATGTGCTTTACAAGAGTTTAAATTTCCATGTTTAGTAATTTTTTATGTAAAGCGGTGTGTTGTGTTTTTTTTTTATTCCTCATTTCGTATCATGAGGGATTGTACTTTGAACTTCAGGGTATAAAATATCAAGCCATAAAGTTAAACAGTGTAATAAACCGAATGAGACAAGTCGTATATCAATAATGTCCAGCACTTGGTATTGATAATTATTTTGGTGATGATGGTAATTGTTCTGTTATATGATTGCTATGAAAACATATGTGGACAGACGCGCCGAACACGTGTGGTAACGATTCTAAAACTCGAGTGCTCAGACATAACATAAGTCGTGAAATGAGTTACAATCCAGTGTTAGACAATACTTATGTCGGTGAGAAAAAGCGCTAACAGAAATAGGCTTCTTTACTATCAAGACAGGTTACACCTCTTTAATTGGGTCCTCGGCGAGTACTGCAGGCTGTCTTTGTGCTGGTACATATTGATAAAATCGAACAAAAGCATGAGAAAATAATCATCATCATCAGGTAAAAGTAAGCAGAGCTGCATGTATTCCTAGGATATGTTGTCATTGTCAGCGCAACTCTAGTACACTTTTGATTAACGACAACTTTTAGCTAACGTGAAATACGATTACATTTAGAATATCCCTTGCGTGGCATAACTGAGTGAATAAATGAATGAATGCTTGAATTCAACATCGAACAGTCATTAGATGTGTGTACATATATTATCTTCTTGTGGCAGGGCGAGTCATGCCGATAAAGTGCTGTCGCCTCAGAAGTATCATGCTGAAGACATCAGACATGACACCCTACCTAGCCACATTATATGGATACCGCGCCAACCAGTCCAGTTTCTAACTTCTCAGTGCTGAGCGCCAGGTCTCTTTGCCTTACTCTGCTCTTATTTCTTACTTTATATGCGTTTTTTTGGTATTTTGGTGGTTTGTGTTGAACGTTCATTGAAACATTCATTATTATTAACGATTACCAGTATAGGAACACGATTTATAGCGTCAATAGAATTAAGGCAATTTTCAGGCCAGCGGTGTCAGACTTTCATGAAGATGCATGTTTCCATCATTCGTACTGTGCAGGCACACCCCTATACATAGCTAACAACATCATGGTAAATTCTCGAGCTGCAATATCTCGACCGTTACCTGTTGGCGCCGGCCGGGTACAGCACTGAGTCTCTCTTCAGCCACTAGAATCAGGGGAACCTCTTTAGTCTACTTAATTCAACGCCGATCTCTACTTAACCAAATGACCCGGAAAACTCTCCAAATACACCTTTGTTGGTTGAAAAGAGATAAAAACTGCTAGCTGCAGACAAACTCCGGCAGACCCGCGTGGAAGATCTTCGGTCTCGTCTGAGAATTGTGCCAAGTGCTTCACTTCCGAACTCTATCTGTGCTGCCATCGCAAAAAGATTTATGCAAGAAGTTAGATGTCGCTTTCTTTTGTAGGAGAGAGACTAAGTGAATGTACACCAATCTTAGTAAAGTCAGATCCAGTACGTGCCTGTGATACTCACTCGTTCTTTCCTAAGCTGAAGAAACACCTGTTTCCAGCTTGTCCGATGACACTTCACAATCGTCGCTTCACACAAAACCGATGTTTACAGAGTCCTATCTAATCCAGCATTAATTATTAATGCTAAAATAATTCTATTTTAAGAATTAAAATTAATTCTAAAATAAAACAATAAATGTTCGTTTTGTGATTTTTCGTGTAACAAAAGCCGTGCTATTAAAATACGACCACCAAGAATATTACAACAGCTGATAATAACTGATGTGTGTCGAGACG
The DNA here is from genome assembly GCF_032854445.1 of Liolophura sinensis. Taxonomy (NCBI): domain Eukaryota; kingdom Metazoa; phylum Mollusca; class Polyplacophora; order Chitonida; family Chitonidae; genus Liolophura; species Liolophura sinensis. The sequence goes on along the minus strand of NC_088298.1, from coordinate 18,795,884 downwards.
TGTACAGAATGAACAGAAAACGTATGTAAAGGGAAATGAGAACGGCATTCATTCACAGCTATGCTATAGCCTACTTGTAGATAAATTGTGCAATTCACACAGTTAGTGAACGACAACTTCATTTAGACTTGACAAAACATGGCGATTAATTTGTCTGCTTGTATACAAGTTTGCTACTTCCGCTGTGGCTTTCATTTCCTGTTTTCATCACTCATAAGCATAGCCACTGTAGGGTAAATGAAAGAGTTTTGGGCATAGGGTTAAACTATAATGAAATAAATAGATCAGTGTGGTAATATTCTTCTATGATCGACAGGGTCATCTTGTAAAATACATGAAATAGGGCATTTTCCCTAAACAGCTGTCTAGATCTGGCCTTCTTGGCTAGGTGTACGCCTGGTCTTCTTGGCAATGTGTACCTTTGCCTCTCCAGGCAATGTGTACGCCTACCTCTCCTGGCAGTATTCGCTCTTCTGAGAAGTTTGTAGGCCCACATTTCTGGACTACATGTACGCCTGTCACTCTGAGCAATGTGTACCCCTGCCTCTATGTGCATTGTGTACGTCTGCTATGGGTACCTTTGCCTTAATGTGTCATGAAGTCATATGGCTTTCAGGGAGAATTTTGAACAGACTCTATTGTCCACTTAACTCTAAACCACGTGTGAAGTATCTCTCTGACCGCGGCTCAACTATCCCCTATCGCCTGACCTTAACGAAGCTTAAGTTATCTTAGAAGGATTGACCGGGGCAAATATAGCGCGGCCCACAGGCTCAAGTGTTAACGCTAACCGTTTGCAGATTGGCTTCGGATATGAAAAACAGATTCCTGGACAGAAGCTCTTTGGTCATCGGGTTAAAACAATATCGTGTATGAGCTGACCTCCGCCGAAGCACACTATAAATTTTGATGGTTGGTAGAACGAGGCTAGTAGGCCGGTATAGTTCAGCAGACATATAGATCGAGAAGGCAGAAAGTGTTTCCAGTCACAGACAGAAATGGAATCTGCTTTTGATTCAAACTGCCGAGGATGAACTGGTTGTGCATGTTACTATTTATGCAGCATATACATGTATAAAGGAGAAATGTCAACAAAACCATTACTCCACCAGACATCAACCTGATAATGACCTTAAAGAATAATATCCATCAAAAAACAATGCTATCAACATGAAAATGTTCACAGAAACATAATGTCCACACAGCAGGATTAAATGTTGAATATGACACAGTATTTGTGTTATAATAACAGAATACATTCTGGTATCACTCAGACAACAAAGTTTCTGTCAAAATTAAGGGATTAGTTTTTTAACTGTAACGTAAGAAACATAATAGCCGACCTCTCTCAAACACACAGCTAAAGAAAACTACGCTAGGAAGCACATTTGGTGAACAGTTGGACATGCTACAGTAACATGATAACTGACCTTCAACGAGCTTAATACTACGCGACACGAGTGATTATTGTCACCAAGGCCTCAAAAAAGTGAGAGCGGTATTACATGGATGTATTCGTCCTTTTAATCCCAAACAAAACTTTCAAACAGTTTATTTGACCCCCCCCCCCCCCCCAAGGCACGTACCTTCAGTGTTCTTAGATGCTGTTAACGTCACCAAACAGAGATGGTACGATCTGCAAGTACGTGTATCCCACTGCGTTATTCCAAAAGTCTGGGGCATATTAGTTGTTTTACTCCATTGAGTTGGGGGTCGAAATTCAGCATCGCCCTATGAAGACATAGAACATCGCATAGAACTGCGCGAAGGTTTTCTGCTAAAGAACTTGCTGGTACTCCAAACATCCTGCTCGAAACTCACAGCCAAAGTCACTGTCATTGAAACAAAGTATTATGGGCAAATAAGCCGTCTGGTCACGCACGAAAACTGTTGGATAGAATCTGCAAACATTTTTGGCCAAATGTCTGCAACGACTTGCAACGCATTATCGTCTATTGTCTTGTACAGGGCATAAAAACATCGAAGCTGCAATTACTGCGGCGCTGTCTTACGCAATAAATGTCACATATATCTACCTTGGCAGTGGTTGTTGTGGTGAGAATTGAATACAGGTGTCGATGGAATCAGATATAACGGCACTCTCCTCAGAACGAGGGACAATTGGCACAAGCCTGTTATATAACGAGAAAACATAACCTTTCCCAGCCGTTGTTTGGTGAGAGAGTGCCAGAGTTAGGACTGTCCCGTGGGATGGGGGTTATCTCACAGAATCATCTCCCCATGCCCAACAGAAGTGGTTTCCAGTACGTACGTGTAATGTTAAACATGCACGGGGTGGTTTTCGGTATTTACCTGCGTGTGGACATGGAACGTCATGGTTCATTTATTTGGCGTAAGCTAGCATGAGGTAGAAAGTCTACATGCACGTTCCACCAGTAAAATAATTTTGAATTGTATAATTGTGTTTATTATATACTCCTGAGGGCGTGTAAGTAATACAGATAATATGTACACCTAGCGTGGGTGCTACAGGTAGTGTCGACACCACGACACCTTATTTAGCAGTGCTACATGTAATATCCACACCATGCCACCAAGTTAACACTGCTGCAGGCAGTTTGTACGCCAGGTTGTGCTACAGGTAGTGTCGACACCACGACACATAACTTAACAGTGCTACAGGTAGTTTCGACACCACGAAACCTAACTTAACAGTGCTACAGATGATATCAACACCACGCGCCCTAAGTTAACAGTGCTGAAGGTAATATCGACACCACGACAACTAAGTTAACAGTGCTACAGATAATATCGACACCACGACACCTAACTTAATAGCGCTGCACGTAATATCGACACCACGACAACTAACTTAACCGTGCTACAGGTAATATCTATACCACGACACCTAACTTAACAGTGCTATAGGTAGTGTCGACACCACAACACCTAACTTAACAGTGCTGCAGGTAATATTCATACCAGGACACCTAACTTAACAGCACTACAGGTAGAGTGGACACCACGACACCTAGCATAGCAGTGCTACAGGTAATATCTATACCACGACACCTAACTTAACAGTGCTACAGGTACTATCTATACCACCTCTCACCAATGCGATCGCTGTGAGTTCAAGTCCAGCTCATGCTGGCTTCTCTCCGGCCGTAAGTGAGAAGGTCTTGCAGCAACCTGTGGATGGTCGTGGATTTCCCCGGGTTATGCCAGGTTTCCTCCCACCATAATGCATAATCAAATATTCTTGAGCACGGGGTAAAACTCCAATCAAATAAATAAAAAAAATTACTAAATCAATAAATAAATAAATAAATAAAATATCTATACCACAACACCTAACTCAACGGTGCTACAGGTAATATCGACACCACGACAAATAACTTAACAGTGCTACAGGTAATATCTATACCACGACACATAACTTAACAATGCTACAGGTAGCGTCGACACCACGACACCTTACTTAACAGTGCTACAGGTAATATCGACACCATGACATTAACGTAAGCAGTGCTACTGGTAATATCAACATCACGACAATTGAATTCTCAGTGCTACACGTACATGTGGTATCAACGCCACGACACTGAACTTAGCAGCATTCCTTCCGACACTTCTTTTGGTTTTTTTGCAACATCGGACGAAAATGCTCCTCTTAATCGCCCTTTTTTCTACAAGGATTAAATCTTCATCATATCTCCTGCATCAGAGAGTAAATGTGATTCGCATTAAACCGCCTTCGGTTGGCCGTGACTTTTTTCTTCAAAGGCTCCATCTGTTACATATTAGACTAGAATAATGCTGGAAGATATTTGTAGCGAAATGGCCTGCATCAAGTGTCCCGTGGTGTTTGGATGTAAAGGTTACCGTAATAAACCTGTATGTTATCGCGCCAACGCTTGTTCCTTGGATAACTACCACCAACTTGAGTCCCCACCCGCAGGAAGTGCCCCCATTCCTTGCCCTGTGGATATGTATGCACCCACATGCATGGAGAGTACAAACACAGAACACAGTTCACATACAATGGTCTGGTTCCGACCAGTAACACTCGAGGGAAGAAGTAGGTGAGTTCGAATTCAGGACCGTCCATTAACAAAGCACTGCGAAATTCTTTTCTTGTGTATTGTTCGCTTTCAATACCAATATAACATTTTATTTATTTATTTAATTTTTATTTATTTATTTATTTAATTCGTGTTTTACGTTGTGTGCAAGAATATTTCACCTATACGACGGCGGTTAGCATTATAGTGGGTGGAAACCGGGCGGATTCCATCCGCAGCTACGTTTTATTCATGTGTTGCATTTTTAAACTTTATCACAAGGTTTGCATGTAAGATTTTGTGGTTTGTCTTGGACTGTCTTCAACCCTTAAGACTTAAGAATTAATCTGATCATTTCCAGATCTATGAAATGACAGGAATTGTGACCATAATTTTGCACCAAGTGTGAGAATGACAGACTTGTTCTAAGTGATTTGCACAGTAAATTTCTTTGGGGTGATATATTTAGTCTGCTACCTTGAAGCAGCTTACTGTGGCCGTCTACTGTTGAATATACTACCTTGACCGCTTACGGTGGAACACACTACTGTGGCCAGCTACCGGGCTACACATTACTGTGGCAGGATACCGGAGAACACACTATGGCTAGCTACAGGGGAACACACGACACACTACTATGGCCAGGTACCGAAGAACACACTATGGCCAGCTACAGGGGAACACACGACACGCTACTGTGGCCGGGTATTGGGTAATACACTATGGCCAGTTACAGGGGGACACGCTACACGCTACTGTGGCCGCCTAGTTTGGAACAAACTACTCCCAGTAATTAACAGTGCACTACACCTTTTCTGTCCCACTAATACATCAACCGTTCTAAGATAACAACCCCCCCCCCCCCCACAAAACACACACACACACACACACACACACACACACGGCTGCCTCAAATATACATACCAGTTCCACAAAGTCGCTTGTCAGCAACGGAACCGACTTGCGCACATTATTTAATTTGCTGGTGTCAGAATAAAATGTACTGACATGGAATCCACTTTGCTATAGCCATATATCGCCGGCAGTGAGCTATGTAGGTCTGATTCACTCGGCCGTACAAGTTTTGCCTGGAGAGTGTAAATCACAGAGAGCAGGAACAGCGGATGTTAGCGCCAAGTGCATGTTGATCCACACTGCTTAGAGGAGCCTCTGAAGTCACTTGATTTATTCTTGTTGTCAGAAGCAATACAGACTGTTTTCAGAACCGGAGTTCAAGCGGTTCCAGAGAATGGAACTTTTCTGTCGTGGAAGCGATTAAAGGTGCATTCGAAATGGTGTCTATCGAAAGACTTGCCAGGTTGCTTGGATAATAATGCGTGTGTTTTCTTAAAAGCAGACCCTTTCTGTCAATGCTGACTATTAATACACTCCATTAGCGCGCTTTGCAGGTGATTACATTGCGCAAAATAGCCACGCCACCACGCGATCGGAAACGTCAGACTTACCCGATTAGCGCATGCGCGGGTAAGGTTTGGATATCCGTATCGCTTACAAATTAGGACAAGCTTCGCACCATGTGCTTATCTGGATAACATTAACTGAACACGGTTATAAATTCATCGCATTTCATTTCTTTGACATCACCGCGTGTGTTATTTTTACATTCATGTCTGTTACTTGAAGATAACTGAAGAAACCGAAGTGCACAACGTAGGCTACGCGTTCTATTACAGGCAACATGGCGCAAGTATCTATCAATAAAGGAGAGCAACGAGTGTAACGTTCCATAAATGTCGTTCCATTAATATGTTTTAAACAAGCTCTACTGGTTTTACGACTTCACATCTAACATAAATTAAGGTGTACAACTGTAAATGTTCAGTTGAAGTTATGTCGTTATTGGCTAATCAGTTTTGAGTCACGTCTCATAAGCGGTTGGTCTGAATGTGTTTCGTGTATATATAAATGAAGAAAGTGAATTGCTAAATCCTCTAAATAGAAGTTTATTTATTTATTCATTTGATTGACATTTTACACCGTACTCAAGAATACATGTATTTCACTTATGCGACGGCTGCCAGCATTATGGTAGGAGAAAACCGGGCAGAGCCCTGCGGAAACCCACGACCCAGGGTACTGCCAGACCTTCCCATGTACGACCGGAGATGACAGTCAGCATGAGCTGGACTTGAACTCACAGCGACCACACTGGCGAAATGCTCCTGGATCATTGCGAGACGCTGTCGTGCTAAACCGCTCGGCCATGAGGGGAGATAGGATTTTGTGCCTCTTTCGTTTCAAGCACTGTACACTCTCTGTTCCTTATAATAATGTTTATTTGTTTGACTATGATTATTTTTTTCATAGAAGAAGGTGATTTACAGATGGCGCACTGCCACGAAGAGTCTCCTGACTTAAAGCCCCAGTCAAAACAGCAAGAGTTTGACTAAAGATAGCGTCCACAGTGATCTAGACTGGATCAGAAAGAGCAAATTACTCGTATCACACGGGAGATGAACATGTAGTACATTTCCTAATGTGCTAAAATACACACTGGTGTTTAAGTGCTGTTGTAAGGTGGTATAATGTTGTTACAGTCTCCACTGAGGATAAATATAGCCAATGAAAACATAACAATATTTTGCACGTAGGATGAAACAAATTAATTGCCTCACCTTTTCAGCATATTGTAGACGTAAAGTATCACACGTTTTGAGGGTTCACGATTCACATTCATAGAAAACACCAATTTAAGGGTCTAAAGCGTTCGCAGTTCACACAGTTTTTAAACTTGTAGAAGTATTTTAAGCAACCTGCTCACCGTTTGTGTACTTATTTGCTCATGGGTATATATTTTAACGTTTGTATATCCAGATGAATACCATATGTTACATATCAGAAGTTGCTGATGTAGGTGCAATGACGAACTAGTGCTTATGATTTATTTGGTTTGTGTTTAAAGCCCTACTGAAGATTTTTTTCACTTATACGACGGCGTCCAACGTTATTGTGGGAGGAAACCGCGCAAAGCTCGGGGAAACTCATGACCACCTGCAGCTTGCTTACAGATATTACCACCTACGCCCGGAGATAAGCCGGCTTGAGGCGGACTCACAACGATCGCATTGATGAGAGGCTCCCGGGTCATTACGATGCAAAAACAATTTACACAAATTTGTTAAATGTCTAAATGCTACCAGCTTTTATCATGAAATTTTGTGAAATTGGGCGTAGTTTTGTTTTTGCTCCATTAAGAAATATGATCCCGTCAAACAGAGGAGATCTCCTTTAACTGTCAAATAAATTACATAATTCCCACGAATAACAGATGAAAAATATTCGTTTTCCATAATTTGTTTTCGGACTTGGTGAAAATACCAGACAGATTGTCTGCTTAGCGGGGCCGATAACTTTGGCAGATCCTAGTCATAAAATCTACCACAAACAGCCACTGCCGCTTTTCGGAGGAGGCAGAAGCGTCGTGTCGTATCACAGAACTAGCAATAAATCGTGTGGAAACAGCACGAGCATAAACCATTACCGCAAGATTTTATATCAATGTATGGTTAAATATTGACAAGTAGAAAACACATGGTTGTCTAAATATAGGGTCTAGGGGTATAACAGGTCCTTGTGGGTGCCGTAATGGTCAGGTCCACCAGGTTTCCAGCCGGTTTGTATACTTCGCCGAGCAGGACATCGTACTACTCTTCCCTTCTCACATTATAAATGAACTCGCCTGGGTTGAATTAATGTTTAGCGAATTTGGCGGTTACGGAAACAAGAGAACACGCCAAAAACGATCATGCCTTTCTACACAATATTATATACCAGATTTTAAACACTGTGTTCTTGCTGCTGACGACCTGCGGATGGTCGTGGCTTTCACCCGGGCTATTCAGTGCGTGATATAGACAACATTGAAACTGTGACTGTTCTTTCTTTACGCGAATCTGTTCTAATTTCTTGGATGTTGGATGTACCAATGTCTGTTTCAATTCCTTGATGGTCGTGGGTTTCCCCCGGGCTATTCAGTGCGTGATATAGACAACATTGAAACTATGACTGTTCTTTCTTTACGTGAATCTGTTCTAATTTCTTGGATCTTGGATGTACCAATGCCTGTTTCAATTCCTCGATTCGTAGAAATTTCGACTTTTTGGTATGGACAAAAAGTTCTATACATTCCAGTTTTATGGAATCATTATGAATTATGAATTATCCATTATGAAATCAACATGTTGATAACTATGTAAAACAAATCGTTCGTCAACTTGATGATGTAACCTCGCCGTTGAATGAATAAATGAATGATTATGGCTTTACGCCACATCGGTAATTTTTCAGCCAAATCATATCGCGAACAAGTTTAAAACAGGAACCAGTGAATGGTTTTTCGACATAATAATAACACTAAAATAAAACAAAATACACGAACTTGTTTAAAACCAGCTGAAAGGAACCAAAACCACAACATTTTATAATACAATGTCAAGAAAATTGTATGTATGTATACATGATTTATCTGTATATATATATATATAGTAAAGGCCTACATTTTACAATACAGGATAATGGCCTTCAAATAACGCGTCGTTGAAATCATGCCGATATGCAATATATACTTCAACCAGTCCGATTAAAGTTATCTCTCTAACACCATGCTGCACGCACACATCTTCTGGGTTTTGTACATCGAAAAATGATGTCGGTTTTTCTTAAACATATGGCTTAATAAAGACGCCCAAACACAGGTGGAATAATGCTGGCACAAGCCTGTTGAATTTTTAAGCACTGCAACAGTTAACTGTATCGGGCTATGGAACCAACTAATGCGTCAGCAGTTTGTCTTGTCCGAAGGCGATGATAGTAAAATCAAACACAGTACGTCTCTATTGGCATCTCCGCATAGCGTATTCACAGCTGTCTATTAGCAGTATCACATTACGCATTAACAGCTGTTACAGTTCGTGTTCTACACCAGAAGGCATCTTTTCAGTGTTTGGCAAAGAAATTACGAAATAAATACCTTAATGAAGCGTGCAGATTTAACTATCAGTGTCTATATACCTTCACTATATCGGGACTGATTTCTTGGGTGAAGCACTTCGGGTGGGATAACCTCAGTTAATGCTGAATAATGTGCATAACATAATTGCACGAGTCATGAAAATAATGAATAAATAACATAAACATTTTGTCATTAAGGGTGTTTTTGCAACCTGGTGTTGTTTTCACACTAACGGGTGAGCTACGTGTACTTTTAGTTTTCAAGTACCAAACAGTAACAGTCAAGCCTTTATACACGTAACACAGTATGATGGCACAGCATGATCCCTCACAACGTGCTGTGCTCATGTAGCTAACGCAATAATCTAACTACCCACGCGTGTTTCATAAAGTATCTTATCATAGACGTCACGAATCTTATGTGCATTTTACACAGTAACTCCGAGGCAACACGCCAATGTCTATAAACAAGAAGTAATCAACTATTAATTGAGCTAATAGAAACGAGTTTCGGTGGAATACACACTGATAAGGCATAAAGTCACGTGTAAAAAAACACAGCGTCTTTAATGACTGATGTATGATGGGGAAATTGTTGAATCAATGAGGCATGATGGGAAATTACCTGGTTAAATGATTAAGATATTTGTAATTGTTCACTGCTAAATGCATGTTGAAAAGTACGAAAATCAGGGAAAGTCAAAGTTTTGCCGTTGTCTGACACAAAGTTCTACGTCAGCGTGGTGTGTATGTAAAATGGTAACTGGATATGTGAACATCTTTATGCCACAGAATGAAAACCAGTGTTCCATTGTTCACAACACATACCCAACAATCAAGCTTATATTGTACAGTATGTGGGAAGGTCTGTCAGCAGCCTGATTGTGGGTTTTCCCCGGGTTCTGCCCAGTTTCCTCCCACCATAATAATATATGTGAAATATTCTTGAGTACGGCGTAAAACACCAATCAAATAAATAAATAAATATATTGTACATTTAGATGACCGAGTGCAGGTGGAATCGTCATCTTCCATGCTTTAAACCAAATCGACATATTCCATCCTCTAAACCGAATCGACATCTTCCATACTCTAAACGAAATTGACATATTCCATGCTTTAAACCGAATCGTCATCTTCCATGCTTAAACCGAATCGACATCTTCCATACTCTAAACGAAATTGACATATTCCATGCTTTAAACCGAATCGTCATCTTCCATGCTTAAACCAAATCGACATCTTCCATACTCTAAACGAAATTGATATCTTCCATGCTTTAAACCAAATCGACATATTCCATCCTCTAAACCGAATTGACATCTTCCATACTCTAAACGAAATTGACATCTTCCATGCTTTAAACCGAATCGTCATCTTCCATGCTTAAACCGAATCGACATCGTCCATACTCTAAACGAAATTGACATCTTCCATGCTTTAAACCGAATCGACATATTCCATGCGACTTCCATGCTACTATCCTCTAAAACGATTCGACATCTTCTGTGCCCTAAACTGAATCGACATCTTCCGTGCTCTAAACCGAATCTACATCTTCCATGCGACTTTCCACCGAATCGACATCTACTATCCTCTAAAACGATTCGATTCTTCCGTGTTCTAAACCAAATCGACATCTTTCATGTTCTAAACCGAATCGACATATTCCATCCTCTCCTGCATGTTAACCATGCATTGACGCTATAAACCTACTGCTGGGGACCTCTTTTACACCGCACCCTATTTAGACATCATATGAGCATATATATGCGTATTTCTGGACTGGACTGGATGCACCCAATGCAGCTGGATAGAGACAGCTTTAAGAGGCTATCATGGCAACCATCAACCCATAGAAACCGCAATGAAGCAGATGTGGAGGTGGGGACAAGCGCGTGCGAGGTGGGGCAGTGGGGAGGTGGGTGCGGTGGATGGGGGGAGGCAGTAAGATGGCGAGATGAGGACCACCAGATGGGATGTGTGGTCTACTGGTAAAGAATTCTACAGTAGTATAACAAATGTCAGATAGTTTACCAGTCAGATGATATAAATGCACATGGAACACAGATGGTGTTTTACACGTCCATTATTATCACGTAAATATAGAGCACTGATTGAATGTACGCTGTTATTGTAAGAGACTATTCCAATAAATATAGCACACTTATTCTATGACTTCAACATGATTTATTTATTTATTTATTTGATTGGTGTTTTACGCCGTACTCAACACTATTTCACTTGTACGACGGCGGCCAGCATTATGGTGGGAGGAAACCGGGCAGAGCCCGGGGGAAACCCACGACCATCCGCAGGCTGCTGACAGACCTTCCCACGTACGACGTCAACATGAATACATGAAACATGCACGGCTTACATAATATTATGTTGAATATGACACGTTATTATGTTGAATATGACACGTTATTATGTTGAATATGACACGGTATTATGTTAGAAGAACAGAATACATTCTAGCATCAATCAGACAGCAGGTAAAAGATTATTTATTTGTTGCATGAGGAACATTTGGGGTTTAACGTCGTACTTAACAATTTTTCAGTCATATGACCACGAAGGAATCCCTAGAGTGCATGCTCCTTATTGCAGGATTTCCGCTCTTTTATCTAGCGCTGCTTCACTGAGACGACTTACCGAAGGCAAGTAAACTGCTCAACCCGAGCCATTATACTAATACGGGTCAACCAGTCGTTTCATTTCGCCTTAATGCTGAACGCCAAGAGAGGAACCTACCACTTTCTGTTTTAAGGTCTTAGGTGTGACCCGATCAAGGGTTGAACCTATATCTGCCGCCCTCGAAGCGGACGTTCTACGAACTGAGCCATATTAACATTTTGAAATGATACATGTAATGTTTTAGTAGCATATTTACGTGTTGAATTCGTTAAACTTTCGAAAAAGTAAAAAAAAACACAAAATTAATCTCTTAATTTCAACAGAAAAAGTGTATTCCGTTATTATAACATAACACTGTCATATTCAACATAATATCCTATTAGTCTAATAGAATCTTTATATTGAATTAATAGGATATGTGTGTTATACTTAATAGAATAATCTGTTGCAATAACAGAATATATTCTAGCATCACCCAGAAAACAGACTTTCTGTTACAATTAACAGATTAATTTTTTAGCGTACACACGTATTACCTCGAAATTTATGTGGTGTATTATGTTATGTCACTTGCTGAAATTTAGAGATTTTCGTAACTTTCAGCCAGTTATAACGAAAACCATAGTCTATTCTATTCTACAGCCGCATACCGAACACACCCAGTCGCTTATTTCTGTAGAATGTTTTTAATCGTGAAGGCGTGTCGTTTAGGGAGTAGTTTACGATGCACAATATGATCAGGTAAATATGGACAAGATCTGGAGAGTACAGCAATATTGATTTTTTTTTTTTTTTTGATTGGTGTTTTACGCCGTACTCAAGAATATTTCACTTATACGACGGCGGCCAGCATTATGGTGGGTGGAAACCGGGCAGAGCCCGGGGGAAACCCACGACCATCCGCAGGTTGCTGGCAGACCTTCCCACGTACGGCAGCAATATTGAACAAATGCATGTGTTTTTGTGAGTTAGTAATGTACAAAGTTGAGTGGTAAAACGGGAATTGCCACACCGGAAGCATATGTCACGCCATTTGTGCTTGAAAATGATCTGTATTTTCGGAAAGATTTTACAGGGGGCTGGATGTAAATATCCATCTATATACACGTTGATATACGCATTTATGTAAGATTGGTTCCGATTCCGGTAAAGTACATGTACATCTTGTAATTTTGTTTCAACACATATTAAGCTAGGCTTCCTTTGAGGGTGACAAATGAAAAATCCATTTGCATTTCGAATTGCATCATGCAACATTTGATTGGTCAATTCAAAATTAAGGACAGCGTATTCGCAGAAATTGACACATTTTCTCGTACTTTTTGGATGATTTCTAAAATAGATGTTTTGCAATTTTACTGATGTGATCAAAGTCTAGGGTTGTCTCGACGTGCGCCATTTAGAACCAGTGTAAGATGATGACATCAGAACTAACCAATCAATGCTCTGTTATCTTTTATTTATTTATTTAATTTGTGCTTTACGCCGTACGGGAGATTATTTCGCGACCACAAGCCAGTGTAAGGGAACCGGGCAAAGCGCGGGGGAAACTTTCAGTACATATTGTACGTATATGTCGCCTTTGATCCTATGGTATATAATATAAGAAACTTCTTAGACAACTTTCCACGCCTGTATACATGGAATTTGATGAACAAGGTCGGTCCTCATGCAAAACAGTTGACTCCCCGCCCCCTTTTTTTCGTGTTAACAGGTGTAAAATTCACTGGTTATGTTTGGATTTGCACAATTTGCTTTTTAACAGATAGACTCACGTGTCAGTCCCATCATTCCGGTGAAGAATATTCACGCTGAGAAGCGAGATTTCGCATTACATGAACTGTATCACGTATAAAGAGCAAACGGAGTGGGTTTTCGGCATGCTAACGGTAACTGTGCCACTTTGATGACTGCTGACCGCGTAGCGGTAAAACTCTGTATAAATCTGATATCAACAGTTATCAGTATCAGCATAATTAAGGCGAGTATTTCCGGTAATATGTTTGACACACGAGGATATACAATCTTTCATGAGCAGGATAACCGTCCCACAGTACCTCTCCTCCGGGGAGAAGGGGGAGAGAGATGGTCTAAGCACGGGAGATGCTCATTTACTACACCGTCCAGCTACTAGGTGTGGCAACAGCAGCCCGCTGGGTGACTGATAAGGTCTTGAGGGGCACTGTAGGGTGTATGGGCAAGTAAGAAAGAGTCCTTTGCGTCTTTCATATCAGTACACATGGCACATTAGGGTTAGTGTATCACCATTTGGTACTTTCTGATGCAATTGTTACTAACGGTGAACTCGTGGTCAAGTATCTCTTCATGCACACAGGTTTAAACCTTTATGGCGTCATAGCTTCCATTGTTTTTTGGGATGTGGAACATACAGACAGTCCTGGCGAGCATCCACATTCGTTTCAGTTTGTTACATTCAGTACATGCAAAGCAGAAACATGAACAGTTTTGGACAGTGTTACGTGGCATATACACTGTGGGAGACTCGAGGACGAGCTACACAGATGGACCAAAAGACTGTAGAACGCATCGTTTTCTGCTGTGACGTTGCAGTGCATTTCATGTATGCTTTGTGCGCACACGTACACCGATAATTGTGATGTAAGGAAAGAACAAATGGGCTCACAGTTTTGGACGGTCTTGATACATAACGGGAAGAGGTTTAACGAGTTGCCCCATTGCAATGTAACTTTTGTGACGACGTCTTACTAAAGCCGAATGAGATACGAATGCCACGAAGAAAATACGTTTCTCGTTCTTGATGACCGAATGCTTTAGTTTAGTTCAATTTGCTCTACAATTTGAACAGAAATCAGTGTTGACACATAGGCCAGATTTCACGGCTTACATGTGACTGTTTGCTAGACATCACACTGTCGCCACTGCTTTGTTTTTTTTACTCTCTATGCTTTAATTATATTGACGGTAGTGTGTATGGTACTAGTAACTGTTAAAATACAGTTTCGTAATAGATTTTGATTGAATTTTTTCTTCCACGACTGACGAATGGTATATAATATTGGAAAAGTTCCTTGAAGATTCTCTATTCTTTCTATACGTTCAAACAAAGGCCGACTCGTTTTCTAGCTCTTTTTTTTTTTTACAAAAGGCACTATAGAAGCGCTGATTTCTTGCAGCTGTTCTTGAGTGTCGGATAGTCATCTGTACAGGAGCCCCCGATTGGGGGATGTCAGACGACTATTCGGTTGCTCACATCCCGATATCAATGGCTAAAGGGGCAGATTGGTTACAAGGATAGCCTGCAAAACGCAGCTAACTGATTTTATGACGGATAAGATTTCGTGTTTGATAAACAAACCTGGAATAGACACCATGAACAAGTGTCTGCAAAGTGGCAGGTGTCAACTTGAACTGCATTTTCTAAAGTGCCTTTTCATCTGCTAGATGCTGTGATAAGTGTAATTTTAACGCTTGATTTCTTTTAACATGACTCAAGTACAGCTCGAAGTCTATGACGGTGAGACACATAATATATTCGTATAACTAGCACAATGTCGTATAGGTACTGCTCTCCGTGCTGTAGTCTATTAAATGACCGAAAACACAGTGGACATATATACACTTACCTCATATGCTATTTATTTATTATATAGGGAACAACTACTATCAAAATATAATTTGATGCGATAATATGTGATCTCCTAATTCTAATTCAAGGACGGATCACTGAACAGAGTATTAGGATCTGGGTTTAGTTCTGTTCCCTAAAACGAAACATATTAAGGTCCACTTATGTATTACCTCTTATTTTATATTCTATAAAATATATTACCTCTATATTTTGCTCTTATTTTATTTCCTACAAGTAAAATATCATAATAATAAGTACTCTTCTCCCCCTACCTTATTGGAATTCCAGAACCTCAGTATGGCGGAATTTATCGCTGGGGAATATTCGAGATATCATACTACAACAAGCTATGATTTATTTAGGACGGGGACAATGTTTACAGAATGCAGGCGATTAAAAGCGAGAACAGATCAGAACAGATCAAACTTTTCATGGGTGTAGCACTATGTACGAATGTCTCGCTGGACGAAGTCGGAACTAAATACCAGGCCTATGATGAGTGAGCCACTGGTTTTGCAACCCAGTCTCTGTTTTCAAATGCAGATGGTCTATGAAGGTATGAGCACAGCCGTCGCTGCAAGCCTTGCAGATGGTCGCGAGCGAGCGATGCCGTACCAGCCACACAGATAACTCATCTCCGCTACCGCAGTTGCAGCCTTAGGAAGCAGTCGCTATGGTAACGCGTGCTGTCTACTTTTGGGATGGACTGTATGTGTGCATGTCGGTGCTTGTAAACGACCTGTGTTTTAGGCATGAGCCTGTCTTAAATAAATATTCGGCTGAGAAGTGAGGTACGGCTGGTAGTCCAGACGAGCTGACGGGGAAAAGCCGTGTCGGAAACACAGGCGTATCATACCGACAGACATGCCGGTAAAAGTTTCCATTCATCCACCAAACACTACAGAGAGTAAATACACTGCTCTACGCCCCTACAAACCACAAATGATGTTTCTTTTTCACAAACAAACGATCATCGAACGTTTTGTTTATCGTTTTTCCTTTGAAAACAAAAATTAATTTACTTGAAAGAAGGATTTGTAAATGAGCGGCTAGTATTGCACCAGGATTAGTATCCCGGTATATGCATTGCACCAGAATTAGTATCCCGGTATATGCATTGCACCAGAATTAGTATCCCGGTATATGCATGATATATTTTTGAAACATGCTAGATTGAGCTTAAAAATATTTTTCATGAATATGCTATTTTCAAGACCTTATTTGAGATATGTTTTTATTTAATGTTTGAATTTATGGAAGAAAATATCACATGGAATAGCGTATAAATTTATAAATGTTGAATGCTGAATCGTTTGTTTATTTTCGAACATCTTAAAAATGTATGTAGTTAAAATTTTTACTTTCGTACGCTTTTTTTGAACCGAGTGTTATTTTTTAAAGTTGATTTTTTAATATTTATATATGTGAACTTAATTCTCTATGATTTCTTGTATCCACCACTTCAATATAAATAAATAAATCTCCTTTTTACAGTATCAATCAGTCATAAATAAACAGAGTAATTAATATCAAATAATAGAGTTCATATCTCATTAAAGATGATTAGTATGAAAATGATAAGTATAATATTTGGCCTTCTGGTTATCACAAGAACTATAAAATATCGATATTATCGACTGTGGGAAAGAAGTATAACATGGTAGGTAACGAAATATGAAGATAATATGTTCTTCAGACAATTTGTGATTATTAACACTATCAAGTAAATCAATAATGACAAAGAAATGTAGAACCTACCTGTACTTATTTGATCACGGCATCTAGGTAAGATATAATTTTCACTTAGTAAGGAGGCTCTTGGATCCCACAAATCTATCTGCTATATCCACTCGTCTGTCGTACACAGGCAATCACGCACAACCACTCTACTACACATATATGTGCCAGCTGAGTTCGGCTTTCGCTACTGTACGACATTTGCATCAGACCGAGCTAACCACGCTAAAGTATGGGATGGTACGCCCGTGAATCATGGAATATTCTCTTGGAGCTGGAACCGAAGCATTTCCAGATGTCACTGCGTCGGTATGATATCATATATACCAAATGGACGATAAGAACAAGGATCCATCTTCCGACTGGCACGGATATAACCCAGTTGTGTTTTTTTTTTGTTCTCTCTTGCCGCGAGGGCAAACGAATTAGACAAAAATAAAACAAATGAAGCACATCAAAACGGATGGAAATTCAAATCACATCGCGACGAAGTAGGTAGATTATAGGTATAGATGGAATGAAACCGACACGTTGCAGTCATGTTTGCAAAATATGCATATCATCGATGGAGGTAAATCCCTAATTCCCGTTTTCTTAGTTGTTTTGTATACGTTAGGCCTCACTTAACTCCATTACATTTGTCGACAGGTAACATAGCTAAATACAAAAAGATGCGGCAAAGTCCGCGATCGGGTTGTCCGGACACGGATACAGTTCCCAGTCTCGGCGAAGTTTCAGACAATGTTGACGAAGTTCGCAGCTTGTTCCTTTCTGCAACACTGGGGCTGGTTCTAAATGAGCCTGACCAGACGAGGAACAGAAGAATAACAGCAGTGCTGGAGGATCGTCTTCACCAGCGTCTCACAACCATCATGGTTATCAGCTGCTTAAAGTAAGCCAGAAGCACGGAGGAAGCGGCCAAACGCCTCTGCGTCTGCAAGGCTCTTGTCAGTCCACATGCTCGAAACTCCACACATCCCCATCCCGTCCCTTATCCACCTATCGCCTAACCTTCTCCTTCCCACCTCATACCGCCACTTGTAGCAAGTGCAGGTCTGCGGAGGGTTGCCGGATGCTCAGTGACATAACCCCTGACTTATGCATTGCACTTCCGCTGCGCAATTTGCTCGAGGTAAGATCCATCAAAATTCCAGAGAGCGTTATTTCTTAGATTTCTTTCGCCTTATGAAACATCGTATGATATTATATCATGGGATGAAAACAGTTCATAATCTTGATCTAAACTATTAAGCGCCACATAACGTCATTTTCATCTTAATATGAATTTATCCCATTTCGACGTCATCTAATTGCATGCATATATTGTATTACATAATTTCATTGAAAACAGTTGAGAACGCCTGGCTAAATAAATTGGTAAAAATCTTTCCTGTGCGTCATCTCGACCTCAGATGTAAGCTTACCTAAGATTCTCTCAAAGTATTTATGATTTATAGATGGAAAACTAAAAGAAAAAAATAGGCACACAGGCTGTTCCTCTGGGCCTGGTTGCTCAAAACTTGTTTAAGACATAACCAGGTTTAACTTTTCAAATTTTGTACCTAGCCTGACAAAATTGTGTCTGATATACTTTGACTTTGGAAAACTGCATTGGTTAACAGAGTTTGGCAAAAATTTTAAATATAAAATATTACTTCATACCAGTATTAGCTGATTACACTTTCGAACAACTAGAAGTACTAGAAAGCTAATGGTACAAATTTCCCCCCTACAGAAATCCGGATCCTACTGTGCATTCTTGTCCAACCTGTAAATGGTGGGGAATTATTTGTAATATTTTCTACATTTGGATCACTGAAATTTAACGGATTGGTCGTTTAGCCCAAGCTTAAAGCCAGCCCGTTTGTACAAAACTTCATCAAAATCCCTGCATAACCTTTCCCGTAAGCCGCTGTTAGATGAGCAAATAGACAAACACACAGACAGACAAATTAATGCTGACAAGGCCATATTCGGTGGAGGTAACAAATGTTTAAGTGAAGGCTCTGACCCTTCCTGGCCTTCACGCTCTAATCGGCCACCTGTATATTTGGGGTTATATTCTGTCAGAAGAGACATCCACCGAAACGCAAACATACAACTCAACCGTAAGAGCTAGTGCCTATCTGGATAGCAAAGCTGAGAGCGTACCGTCTATCTAACTAAACTGCAACCAAACGTCGTGTATACTGTGCTAGGTGTTGTTTTTGTTGATTTGTAACAATATATTAAGCTTCAACCACCGGCTTTTTGACTTCAAAACACTTATATTAAATACATTCGAAACTTCCCTACATTATAAAGAGGTTCATGACTGAAGATTCTAGTATTCTACTGACAAGCTCAGCACGTAGGTGGCACAGGGGCCAACCTAATTGGCTTTGAACTGACCCTTCACAATTAGCCCTTAGTAATGAGGAGAGGCTAACATGTAACGGTAATCCAGGAAAGGAGGCCAGACTAGACATGTGGGAAACGCATACTACCAGGCAAGGGGCAGACACAAGGGTTATTCGTTACATGGCACGACTATTACGCTCCACAATAAGTAATTGGAGAATTGATAGACTTCGTAAAAATAAAAACTATTAACGTTTAGTATCAATGTCAGATAGGGACAATTTGACGTCAGCTTTTAGCAGCTGATCTCGTAATTCTGCTTTGTTTTAAAATCAAATGAACCTAATTGTGGCACGAAAGTATTACGTGTCTGTGTTATAGGTTATTCATAGAAAAGCTCCACTGCAGGGTCATTTAGTCAGTTGGTTGTCATGCGCCTACATACACACTTAGTGTCACCCAGCGAAATCGACTCTCAACTGAACCATAGTGTGTATACATCAGTGATGTTTCCAACCGTAATTGCAAGTGGGAAGATCTGTCAGCAGCCTGCGGAATGGTCGTGGGGCCGGTTCCCTGCCACCATAATGGTGTCCGCCGTCGTATAAGTGAAATATTCTCCCATGCGGCGTAAAACACCAATAAATGAATAAATAATACACATCAGTGGAAAGACAATTGAAAACTAAATGCTTGGATTCTGTGGTGTGGTTTTCAGCATTGAGGTGAATATGAGATTCACCTTTTTCAGAAATTCTTGTGAGGTTTAAAGTGCGACGTCTACTCGTGCATAACAAAACCATAAAGGTAGTTTCAGATGTAGTTTTCAGTGGATACCCAAATATTTTCTTCGTGAAACGGGCTAGGCAAAATTGCAAGTCAGCTCACTAATTTATCCGTCTAAGCTTATCCTTTAATCCTTTCTCTTATTCAACCTGAACGATTATACGAAACGAAACAACTCACCACTAGGGTACAAATACGACAGTCACTCTTTTATCTGGCTGAGTAACTGTGACTATCATACATAAACACAGTATACACAAGTACCACGCGTACCAGGTATAAAACACAGAAAAGCTCGTTACCTTGAGATCACTTTGATTATGGTCCAGAACCAACCCGCCATTAAAATAACATAGATAATGCATCTCCCATTTCAGATAATAATTTATATAGCCAAATTGTCCGTGAAAAGAATTGGGTTGTTCAGATATATCTTGCATACAAAACAAAAAAGAAAGGGAAGCACCACTGTGTCTTGCATTGTATATTTTGGTGCACCATTGTTTACATAACGCGTATCTTATCAACTTAAAAGGATATAGAAGACAGAAAACCATCACGGTAACAAAAAATAGTGCGATATAGCCATAAAAACAAATTTGCCAGTCGTGGTTCTCGAAACTGTCGCGGTGAATGATTATTCAGGCCTTTCACATGCGCCCAAAAGCCCCCCTCCCCCTCCCCACATATGACCTCTTCGGATGAACAGAATATAACCTCTAATTCCTCCCTCAATCAAGATAAAATGAAGCGTCCCGGAGTTTTTAGAGCTGTTTTGTAAGAGCTAAAAGTATTTATTACGTGCAGACTCACCTTTGCAATAGCTGGGTCGAGTGAGGTTTTTTTTTTGTAAGCACTTTATGTTTCAGAGACAATTTTTCGCAAATAAATTTACTGATTTCAACCTTTTTCTTGCCACTAAACATTACGCCATGAACTTATGGGTTTTACATCTAACCCGAGGTATTGCAGAAGCATCGCCGATTATTTTGTCCTTCCCTCGTCGCTTCCGGTAACAATTTGCTGTGTTAGACTTCAAGTCCCGCGATTTACTAGGCGAGCTGGCGAAGAAGGCGACGCACTTCTGGCGCTCGTCCATAGCCTTCATGCAAACCTCGATGGTTTTATAACCATATGACGTTATAAATGTACTTATTTATTTTAGTGGTGTTTTACGCCGTACTCAAGAATACTTCACTTATACCAAGACGGCCAGCATTATGGGAGAGGGAAGAGGACAGAAATCGGGGAAACCCTCGTTCATCCGAAGGTTGCTGCACACCTCCCCACGTGCGCCGGAGAGGAAGCGGGCTTGAGGTGGACCTGAACTCACAGAGGCCGCATTGATTAATAAATAAGTAGCTACACTTGTGGTATCGATTATCAATGTTAAAAAGCATAAAATGACAGACAACGAGCGAATTTTCTTTACGAAGAACTGATAAAGGGAATGACTAGTTTAGATAACGGGTATATTCATGATTGATGGACTTGACACCCTACGTTTATTTATTTGGATAAAGGTGAAGAAAACATAAAAATTACATAAGTTCAGATAAACAAAGTGCGAAAAGTTACTTCTTTCAGAGGCTTTTAGGAGCTAGGGTGGTATAGATTGACAGAGGCATTACTTATGAATAACATCCCCTGTATTTATTGTATTGGTGACGACACCACTCACTCTCTTACTGTAATAAGTTGACTTGTATCTCTGTATGTTCATATGGTTTGATAACGATGTAAGAACCTATATCAAAACGTCACCGATACAATAAATCCAGGCGTTGTTATCCATAAGTAATGCCTCTGTCAATCTATGCGAAAAGTTATTTGTGAATGTGGTCTGACTATTTTATCTTCTCTTTAAAGAGAAAAAGACACTTAACGGTATTTGGGACCACCCCTTGCTATATGTTGTCTTTGTGTAAATAATTTTATAAATGAGGATGTAACTCATTCTTTAAAATATGTCTGCATTAGAATTTTCAGCTGACAAATGTGTTCAGTCTGGATTTTTATCATATTTATATTTTTTAATATAACCATGTATATGATCATAATTCTGTTTAAATGGATATGTTTGCATATAAATAGCAAATTACATTCAAATAAACTTAGCCATGCATCATATCCTTATTTAGAACATTATTATGCAAAGAAGATATATATCAAATTGTATTTCCAAAAACCAACCATACAAAAATATTTTCTCAAAAATACCTTTTTCTCCAGCAAAAAAAATAAAAAAAAAATAAAAAAAATATTAGAGACCATATTGCCACAGATCTTTCATCTGATTTTAGTACTGGCCCGGATAGCACAGTTAGTAACGCGTCCGCTTCGGGAGCAGTAGATCCAGGATCAATCCTGGGTCGAGTCACACCCTAAGACTTTAAAAGTTGTAACTTCCTCGCTTGTCGTTCAGGATGAAGGGGATAGTGCAACGACTGGTTGACCCTTATCAGTATAATGGCTCGGGCGGGGCGCCTAACTTGCCTTCGTTAAGTCGTCTCAGTATAGCAGCACTAGATAAAAGAGCGGTGGAGGTGGAAATCTGTCCTGCGACAAGGAGGCACATTACATGCACCCTATGACTGAAAAATTCTAAAGTCCGACGTTAAACCCAAGCACTCTTATTTTAGCATCATGTTTATGTTTTCGTCTCCTTTAACTGATTAGGATGGCTGATTAAAGTCTCATTTGATTGGTATTCGTTGAAAACAAATTGCTATAGTGTAGGACAATACTTGCCAGAAAGGAAACATATATACAGAAAAAAGCTTTTTTTCTGAATTATTACTAAAGCTAAGGTATGCTCGTCTACGGGCATGCGCACCCAAAGTGAGCTATCTCGTAATAATCAAATGATCACGCCTGCATCAAATCATCCATCTATCAGACGATTTAGGATACGGTGCACAACAACATGTTTATCGTTTGTGGACACCTTGATAGCGGTGCTGTCAAAGAGCACGCCGCCATTTTACATAATATAGGATATTCATTAAGTGGATATGTACGCTTATCGGAAAGTCCGCTCGTAATTCTGCCAGCCACGATTCGCTTAGAATCGTGAAATTTGCCAGCGGACGAGATCTCCGAAGCTCTACGTCACGACTAATTTGCTGTAGTTTGAAGTATATGCGCGAGTATCCAAGTCAAAAAACGACGTTCCAGAAGGATAAAATCAAAAAACAACTTCCAAGGCAGTTACGAGAAAAGAATTTATTAAATTTACGTGGGTGTAGGTGCCGTATGTGACAATGGTAAAGTCTGTGTGTGCGTAGGTGCCATATGTGACGATGGTATAGTTTGTATGGGCTTAGGCCTCTCACCAATACGGTGGCTGTGAATTCAAGTCGTGTTCATGCTGGCTTCATCTCCGGCGGTACGTGCGAAGGTCTGCCAGCATCCTGCAGATTGTCGTGGGTTTCTCCAGCACTCTATCCGGTTTCCTTCCACCATACTGTTGGACCGGGGTCATATAAGCAAAATATTCTTCAGTATGGCGTAAAACACCAACCAAATAAAATAAATAAATAAATGTATACGTATGGGTGTACGTGCCATATGTGACGACGATAATAATTGATTGGGTGTAGGGTGCCGTGCGCGATGACGATAAAGTTTGTATGGGCTTAGGTCCACGTATGGGACGCTGGTAAAGTGTGTATGGGCGTAGGTGTCCTACATGAGGATGGTAAGGTTTGTATGGGCGTACGTAGGTGCTGTATGTGACGAAGGTAAGGTTCGTATGTGCGTAGGTGCCGTATGTGACGATGACAAGGTTTGTATGCTCGTAAGTGCAATATGTGACGACGATAAGGTTTGTATGCTCGTAGGTGCTGTATGTGACCGATGATAAAGTTTGTATGCTCGTAGGCGTTGTATGTGGCGATGATAAAGTCAGTTTTAATGTATGTAACTTCCGTATGAACAGAACACTGTCAAACTGTCATTAAGCTGCATTGAGCATATGACCTACCAATCTATAAGCTCTCCCTGTGCGTTTAGCGAATTGTAGTAGGAGCTCGGACTCTACCACTTTGTATTACACCGTCTGGAGCCTCCCATGTAATGGCTACCGAGGCTGGGATGATCACTTGTAACCAGCTCATCAGAACCACGGCTATTGATAACAATATGCCTTTGGATAGTGATTACAAATTTTGAAGAGCAGTTCAACGATGGGCTAGAAAAATCTGTACTACTATACGACCCAAACTATTAAAGTTTACCTTCCTTCCTAAGGGGTTTGACCGGCACCAATGGCTCAGGCCGCTTCGGAGGCGGTAGATGCAGGGTTCAATCCTAGGTCGGGTCACACCTAAGACCTGAAAAGAAGCTACGTGTGGCGCTCACCATTAAAGGGATAGTGCAACGACTGCTTGGCCCGTATCAGTAGAATTGTTCGGTGAGGCGGATTACTTGCCTTCGATAAGTCGTCTCAGTGAAGCAGCACTAGATAAAAGAGCGGTGATAAATCAGTCCTACAACAGGGAGGCACATTACATGCACTCTAATGACTCCGTCGTCGTCGCCATATGACTAGAAAATTGTTAAGTATGACGTTAAAACCCAAGCACTCACTCACTCCTTTCTAAGGACCTATCCAGAGGGAGGGGATTATAGATATGGGGAAAGGGATCCTTCTCCTGGGTGCATAAACGACAAGACAAATCTCTCCCAAAACCTCTAATCAAAAGTGAAAGTGAAGTAATTCTATAATGCCATTTGAAAATGGCTTAAATGAGTACTTTAATTAGCCACACAAAGCACTGATCGCTGTGGTTTGAGTGGCAGTGAACGAGTATAGTATTACATTTAGCCTATATGACGACTCAATCATATGTTGCTGTGCATATCATATAATAAAATAAACTTATGCATTTGACTCAGTAAGTATTCATGAAATATTTATTGTTA
Source organism: Liolophura sinensis (assembly GCF_032854445.1). NCBI lineage: Eukaryota > Metazoa > Mollusca > Polyplacophora > Chitonida > Chitonidae > Liolophura > Liolophura sinensis. Next base: position 18,770,849 of record NC_088298.1, on the reverse strand, counting down.
AAATGAAATATAACTCTGTGTTGCCATTAAGATCTGTGTTAAACAATTATCGCTTATCGATTATGAGATGTAAATTTAGAATTATCCACTAGAGTATAACGATCAGGTTGTTAAAGAAAACAGCGTTTTGAGGAGATCCATCCACACGAAGTCCTCCAACTCATTCAACGAAATCAGGAAAACAGGGATTGATTGCTAAACAGATTTGGGCTAATAGAGATAAAGGGAATTAACCCCTGGCTCTGGTCAACGTATGGGTGAGGCTCAAGAGTTAAGTCCCCTGAACGGCCATGCGTTGCCACACCTGTTTATTGGTCCCATTCTTCTAGAAACACCGGTTCGTCGTGATTACCAAAAAAATCTGTCTTTCTCTTAGACTGGGAGCAGAATATGCCGTATAAGGTTACCTCAGTTTCTTTAGTTTTTGGTGGTTTCCAGATATTTAATGGCTGGAAATTTTTGATTTGGCTGGAGTGGAAAGAGTTATAGAATAGAAAGAATAGAAAGTAAAACCACAGCGGCGATGGCAGTGTGATAGCTGGCAAATTCTCATACGAAACCGGTGAAATATGGCCTCTTGTCATTTCACCTCAGTTAGAGTTTTATTTAAATGTTCATGTAAATGCTTTAATAATAGCAAATTACACGCTTCCCCCTAACTCCTGGGCTAAAGCAAAATTAAGTAAAAATGCAGTGATGTTACTTGCAATTTATTAAACGTCCTGGGTTTAGAATTACTCCAAACACTGTTTTTTCATCGCATTAAGTAACCATTTCCGGTACAGACTTCTGGTAATACAGATTTAACTGTGAATAGTGAGAGTTTTAATAAAATCCTGAGAATGATGCAAATGTAACGCTTGAACGTGCAGTTCTAGATTCAAGTTAGACAAGCCACCTGCAGTTAAGGGAGAATGGGACACAAGTATTGTAACTGGATGGAAATTATATCGCCTAAAAAATCTCTTTCTCTCTCTAACTTACCTCAGAAGTCCTTTACTTAGAAGTATGCAACTTCCTATAATTAGTCACCACGGCTCTTTACACTTTTCTTCTATCCTTAACACATTATGGCTATGTATTTTTTTCTCTCTACTACACAGCTAACGTTTGAGAAACGGCTGATGCGTGGTGGGTTCGAAACGCGGTTTTGTAGAAATAGCCTTAAAAATTACGACAACGGAAAGTTTTGTAAAAGGATAACAATATCTTTGATAGTAATCGCTTGAGAGTTGCTTGGAGGTATAAAAATAGTCAATGCTACCTGTACAGCAACAATTATCAGCGAAATTGTAGTTTTTAAATACGAAGTTTCGGTTTCAAGGTGTGGCTAGTTCTTGTAGCAGCCGTTTACAATTAGATTTCCCATGATTCAGTTCACAATTTCCATCCAAGAGGTTGGCATATTTCTCCACCAGGTGGCGCGACCAGATACAAATGACGTGACATGTGTACTGTGCCCAGGAGATTACCTATGGGCAGTTGCATACTTCTAGGTAATGGACTTTTCCGGTGTTACAGAAACGTACAATTAAATTCCACTGAAGAAAAACATCAGTTTTTCCTTAAAGCAATTAAGAAAAAATAACTGTTTTTGCATGTATATGATTTCTTCAGTGTGTATACCTTGACGGAATACGTTGATGTTGCGGCAATTGGCTGTTGTTGAAGCCATGTTTCCCTCCTCTGTGCTCTTGATAGTAGTAACCCTTGTAGATAAACGTAATATTGTGAGGAACCTGTTGACTGGAACAGTAACGCATTCCATCTGATGTTCAGCGGGTATATTTATCCTGCTAGACCAAGTGTCAAGTACTAAATGATGTATACCGTCGCTGGGTTCGATCATGCGCCTAAAAAACAAGATTTAGTTAGATCATATTATTTTCCCAATATTAAAGTTACCAGTAATCACATGATTACATTGATCGTAGATAAAACAAAAAATGTATATGGCACCTCTTCTAATATTGGTTGGCTTTTGGGCTAAGGGGTAGAAATCTGGGTTTACTAAGGAATAAACACACACACGGCTTTATTTTACTTACCTTTGTGTTAAAGCTATGACCGTCTATCAGAGGTTTTCCTCTCTATAGCCCAAATTTGACTGGCCTGTACCTTGTTAAAATAACAACATTTTATGTGTTAATTACCTCTGTGCAGGAGATCCCATCATATATCCGTTTATTTCCACCTGTTCCTTTTAATGTCATCTGGAAATCAATACGTAATAAGGCTATTGAGGCTTCACCTGGATATGGCATTTAGATTAGCCCAGAATGTACTGCTACCAACAAATCGTGAGTTCCTCACAAAAATTATGACGATAAAACTTATGTAGAGGAGGTAAACACGGCTACAACAACTCCCGCAATGTCAATATATTCTACGAGATATACACGCTAAAGACGCAATATATAAAAGCATTGGTTCTTTCTTAAAGTAAGGGTACTGTAACTTCGCCATCACACCAGATTACACAAGTGCACAAATTCCCATACACGCTTTATTACGTTGCTAGGAAAACTGTACCACAAAACGTGTATCTACTCTTAATGAAAGCACTGCAAGAAAGAAAAAGTACTCTCGTGCAATTGAGAAAATGAAAACCAAAAATACATCTACAAATAATGAAGACGGGGTTCCATCATTCATTGGAATGTCGTATAATGTATATTCGACTATGTAGACGTCTGGGTTGTACCAATCTATCCATGATCGTTCGAGGTCGACTGCTCTAATCATCAGATATAATACACACAATAGTATCATGTGCAGGCCGTTATATACACAGAAGTGAATTCTCTTCAGAACTATGCACAGCAAAATGATAATGACTGCATTATGACGCATGAACACGTATCAACCATACCAATGAAATAAGTCAGACTAGTTTCGCTACACCTAAATTGTCGACAACAGTAACTAGTTAAACCAGCATATGGGATACAGAGATGCCCTGTATGTTAAGAGAGGTGTGTTTATATGGAGAAATTCTTTGTCAGCCCGGAGAGAGCAATTAGTGGTAAAGTCCATTATTTCGCATGACAAAAGAATAGGACTTCGGTTTTCTGCCACTGTAGACTGGCATCTGTTCGTGTTCAAAATATGATGTTCAGCAAAGCGCGTACTTATGTGGCGTTTTGTCAGGCCGATGAAAGAGGCTAAGCACTGTTCGCACTTAACGTTATACACGTAGCTTACATGGCCTCGAAGAACTTTCTCTTCAAGTCTTCAGTATTTTTACTGGTTAATTTTTTTATTTCACAATGACGGTTGGCTCTTCCGAGAGGACATCACTGTTAATCGGTGGGAGTACAGATTAGTGTCAGTATATGCATCGAATATACGGTTTTACGGTTTTATCTTCATCGTTCGGCGTTCACTCAGTTACCAGTCGACCTATTGTTTTAGCAGGAAATTTCAATTGCGTAGAAATTTTGGACAGGGATAAATTATAGGTGGGGCGCAGCGTGATGGATCGGGAGGGTTTAAAATCTGTGTGTCGGGAATTCAATTTTGTTTTTATCTTTTAACATCTATATTCTGATTTACAGTTTTATATGTTTCACAGAAACTCTGTTGCATCTCCGTTGGGCCGTTTTTATATATCCGAGAGTTTACGCCATGACGTCAAAGACTGTTGTATTCCCCCGTGTTTTTTTTTCCGAATAGCGACGATATAATATTAGATTTACATCTGAATCCCGGTATCATAAAGGTTCCTGGATTTTGGAAGTTTAAATCATCTGTTTTGTACCCTCTTCAGGTCATACTAAGAGCTTTTACCTGGGCAGATGGGTGTTTATTGTACAGGAGGTGAGATAGTTGTACTTGAAAGGTTTGCGTACTGTACCACAATAACTTGTTAGCAACACTACGCATGCGCAGAGGAACTGAGGCAATACAGGACAGGATTAATTCTACTTTGCATAAATAATACGCTTTTGTATGCTGTGATTGTTGTCAGAGTCTTGCAGTTAGAGCATCAGGTTTGGTCAGTTTGAAAATCTCACACTGAATCCCTCTTCTGACACCATGCTGTACCCTCATATTATAGCATCTAAAATGAAAAGCTTAAGCGCCTGTTTTCCAGGTTAGTTTTATTATTTCTTACTCATAGCTTTATACAATTGGGGAGCTTCGAGTTCGAACTCTCTTGTCGTTAAAGGTCAAAATAGTCCTTGTAAAAAATAGTAGACAACCTTTGTTGGCATTAATTTACTGATCACCTGCCTCACCCTATTCTTGACGCTCGAATGATACTTATGTCCTTTAGGTACTTCTCAAGTTCCCAAACGTTTAGCTCCTCAATTTTCCCCATCGTTCCTCAACTCTAAATTGCCTTTCAGATGACCATGTTGTAGTTTATGTGATTAAATTTAGCTACCTAAAAATGTTAGAGATCACACGGTACATTTGGTCTTTTCTGCCTTTCTCGATAAAAGTATTCCAACTGGAAACTCCTGTATTTCTCAAGTTTTCCGATTTACTTATCGTCAGCCGATGGCGCCGTTGACGAATCATCCACCGAGGTTTACGCTTTCTCACTTCACTGGGCTATATACAGTCCCAGAATTCCGCTTTACAGCAAAGTCCGCCCCGGTTTGGCGAGTGTGTGCACATTGAATGCCACTTCTGACACCGTGCTGTTCATCTCTTGTCACGTGTACCAGTTGATGTGGATATTTGTGATCAGTTTTTATCTAACTTATCTGTTTTGGCAAAGGAGGAATCCGCGTCGTGTGACGGGTCAATTACGTCCCATCAGATTCTCGCCACCTTCAAGTAGATGAAGCGGAATAAAACTCCAGGAAATGACGACTTCACGAGAGAATTTTACTTGTATTTCAGCTCTGTTTTTATATTTTGGTTAGGGTTGTAAATTTAGCTTACAATGATAGTCGTTTATCTCCTTCACTTCGTCTGGGTTACTTTTCTGTGCTTTGTTAAGGTTATACACAAGCAGCTAGTCTCAGTTGTTGTATGCCTATATGTCTTTGTTAAATGTAGGTTACAAAATAGTTTCTGAAGTTTTGGATAATAACTAACAAAAAGTTCTTCCTTCCATTAATCATATACATGTAGATCAGATTGGTTCCCTTCCTGTGCGGCCTATTGATGACAACCTACACTTACTACGCCATGTGTTCGACTATGTTCATTTAAAAGATATTTCCCATGCATTTTGCTGTCTTTAGATCAAACAAATCGTTCAATAAATTTAGTCATGATTTTATGTTAAATTGTTAGATAAGTTTGATTTTGGTAATTGCTTTCGTGGCTGTATACAACTTTTGTATACAAACATGTATAGCTGTGTTTTATCTAATAAGTTTTTATCGGATCCTTTCCACGCAAGGTGCAGAGTTCGTCAGAGCCTCGGGTTATCGCCATAATTATACATAAGGTGTTTAGAGCCTCTTATTAAATATCAGGGATTACTATTGAAATATCTGGGATTACCATTTCTAAAGTGTTTATTGTTATTGTAGGGATATCCTTGTTATCTCGTACCTCGATATTACCAAAAGCATCTTGGCTGTATATAACTTTTGTATACAAACATGTATAGCTGTGTTTTATCTAATAAGTTTTTATCGGATCCTTTCCACGCAAGGTGCAGAGTTCGTCAGAGCCTCGGGTTATCGCCATAATTATACATAAGGTGTTTAGAGCCTCTGTATAAATATCAGGATGGGCAATGAAATATCTGAGATTACTGTTCCTAAAGTGTTTATTGTTATTGTAGGAATATCCTTGTTATCTTGTACCTCGATATTACCAAAAGCATCTTGGCTGTATATAACTTTTGTATACAAACATTTATAGCTGTGTTATTACTAAAAGCATCTTCCCACAAGCTTACAACTGTGATGAACGGAAGTTTAACAAGTTTGTTCAACCTGCATCGTAACATTTCAGAATCCACCAGACAGTTAACACATCAATGCTGAGCACATGCATAACATTTGCGTGTTGCTGAACTCGGCCAACCGCTACAAATTGCTTTGGCATGCACAACACATTATTTATTTATTTGTTTGATTGATGTTTTACGCCCTACTCAAGAATATTTTACTTATACGACGGCGGCCAGCATTATGGTGGGAGAAAACCGGACAGAGCCCAGTGGAAACCCACGACCATCCGCAGGATGCTGTCAGGCCTTCCCACGTACGCCAGCATTGGTGAGAGGCTCCTGGGTCATTACGCTGCGCTAGCGCGCCAACCAACTGAGCCACGGGGTCCCCATAACACATTAACTACAAAGATAAACAAAAGTACAACAAATAAAATGTATGTTATTTCTAACTTTACGTTGTATGATCTTTTATCCGCCATCACATACAACTCACACCATATGACTGAATACTGAATAAATACAACGTGAAGCCCAGACCATACATATATACAAAGCCAAACTATGTACCAGTCTACACGCGCACAAGCACCTACACATATGCATGGCAATATACTAGTCAATCAAACAAATAGATAAACATTTACACAACTAACTATCCTCTGTACTATTATCAGGTACAGGTACTAAGTTAAAAGCGTCATAAACAGTACACATGCATTATTTCGACTACAGGCATGCTGAGGATAACAAATAAAGCTATACTGGCAATAAGACGTTACAGTTACTGAACCCACCAGACAGCTAACAGATCCAAAAAATTTACTTTTTGCTGAACAGGATCAACCGGTACACTTTGGCATCAACAAAAAGTTAACTACACAGATAAAATTATCAAGTACGACGTAAAGCCTAAACTTGCAAGTAAACAAAATCAAACAATATGACAGTCTACCCGAGCACAAACACCTATACATATACGCATCAATGTACCAGTCAATCAAACAAATAAACAAATATTTACTCCACTTCCGTGTTACTGTCATGTACACTATTAAGATAGAAGCGTCGTAAACTACATGCATGAATTATGTTGACTACAGGTATGCTTGGGATAATAAATACAGCTATGGCAATAAGACGTAAACGTTACAACTCTCTCATATGTTAACATATTTGCTTTCAATGGTGTAGACTTGCACACATGACAAACACAAATCTGATCATTGGCTAATAAATACACAATATAAGCCTAAAATTAGTAACACAACGGCAAGAAACCATTTCACTGAAGGGAATCCACATACCGTTTAGGTACCCCTTTTGCATATTTACAGGTGAAACTGCCGTATGTATCTGGCTGGGTGCCAGATTTTACTACTATGCGTGGTTATTTCCCCTTAATGGAACATAGCATATAGGGATACAAGCTATTGGCTACTGGAAAAAGAAATAAATAAAATCACAGTACATAAGATGTAATTGGCCGTTATAGTTACAGCTCCCTCAGATGTTAACATATTTGCTTTCAGTGGTGAACCTTAGAGATACGCCATTTTACTTGTCGACATGACAAACACAAATCCGATCATTGGCTAATAAATACACAATATAACCCTTAAATCAGTAACGCAATGACAAGAAATTATTTCAGAAAAACTAATCCACACACTGTTTAGTAAACCATGGTACATATTCACAGGTGAAACAACCGTGTGGTTCTGGCTGGGCGCATTCATAGACACTATTTCCTCACTTTACTAGGACACAGACCCCCATTACAACTTCCGTTTTTCGGTAGTAGAACTTCGATTGTAGTTCTGTGTATTTTAGGGTGTAAAGTCTTTTTTTGCTGCCAGCCTGCCGTTTGTGGTGTACAGGTGCATGCTTGGTATCAAAATGATGGAAATTGTCTAAGCGTTGGGCAGGTATGAGTTTTAATGATGAAAGTTTGACATTCTGGGCGAGAGGACACATGGAGGCAGGCGGTGATGAGGCTGCGAGTTATGTCCCCTTGGCGTTGCTAGGCACCCTTCCCAGCTGCCGGCATGGAAAGATCCAGATTTTGACAGTCAACCTATGTCAAGATTTTTATGGCTTCTTTCTCACAGGCTGGGCCAGGTATGCACCAAAGCTTATTGGCCACGGAATGTTTAGGACTGAGCTACAGCGCTAAACGTTCACATTGTCGCTTCTGGAAAACTAATGGGGTCTGTGGCCTACTACTGTGCGCGGTTATTTCCCCTTAAGAGAACATGGCATATGCGCATACAAACTATTGGCTATGTCATTTAGATAGGTACACGTTACAGTAAATAAATAAATAAAGTTACAGTACTTACAACTCAGTTGATCACTACAATTTCATTAATAATTTGATTACGATAATCGTCAGGAATAACATTCAGGAACAGGAACTCCTGCAGATATTTCATTGTCACCAGCATAAGTGATATTTTAATTTTAGTTCCCATCACCATTGTGGACACGAAAAAGGAAATAACATCATATGGAGTCTCACCAGTCTATGGTCTGGTACCTTTAAGCAATATTTATTTTTTCATCTGATTGGTTTTTATGCCGTACTAAAAAATATTCACTTATATGACTGCGGCCAGCATGGTGGTAGGAGCAAACCGGGCAGAGCCCGGGGAAACCCACGATCATTGGGAGGTTTCTGGAAGATCTTCCCGGAGAGGACGCCAACATGAGCTGGGCTTCAACTCACGGCGACCGCATTGTTGAGAGGTTCCTGTGTCATTGCGTCCCGCTGGCACGCTAACAATCTCCGCCTCGGAGCACACCTTTAGACAGTATGGCAACGCCATTAGCACTTCCGTTTTTCGGAATGTAATTATATGTATTTTTGGTATAACGTCGTTTTTCGCTGCCAGCCTGCTATTTCTGATATACAGGGGCATGCTTACTATCAAAATGATGGAAAATGTCCAAACTGTTGCCACGTATGAGTTTTATTGATTAAAGTTTGATCTCAGTTGCGCTTTGATTGCAACTGTTCATATATCCAACGTGGCGTTCTAATTCAACATGATGAATATACAGCCTCTAGCCCCGGGTTAAGCGGAATTAGACACAATGTTGAAGCAGAGCGTCATAGATTCTGGTGGCTCTGTCCATATTTACTTTATACAAGATATTTATACTCATTGTAAAAGTTAAGAAACTCAGAGTGAAGTCCCTTGATGGAATAACATTGACACACTTGTTTCTATAGTAATAACTTGGGACGTTGATGGAAATCGTCACACATCACACAGGATCTAACAAATGTTGCACAGCGAAATATGTACACGCCACATGCAGGACTCTTTGGTTTATTGCTGCCCCAAGGATAATTTACAATTTCAAAATTGCAACTGTCGCTTTTGAGGAGAGAGAAAACCGTTTTGATCTTTGTGCAAATATAGGTCCAGATAAGATGTATCACCTGGAGAGTCTGTGGTTTCCCTTAAATCTAAGGAATGTGGATATATGTCTTTCACAGCCTTTGCTATATATCGATTATTTAAAGTTAGTAGATATCATTAACATGATCGTTAAGTGAATGACAAAGATCGGGCCCGTAGAGGATTACTTTTAATAGTTTCTGCATGTGGTCGTATCCATACGAGAACAGGTATAGGTCTGCCAAAGTGTAGAGACATAACTACACTTTTCCATCCAATTTCTAGAATGTAAGTATGAGTTCCTCTTTGTTTCGTATAGCTCGGCCCGCTTGCGATGTGAGTACGAAAACGTTTGCTGTCTGTGTAATGTTTATCAGAGGATGTGTGGAGTCTATCTGTATACACTATAATAAAAGACTTAAAGCATAGTAAACCAGAGCAGAGACGAGAGTGTGATAACGGGCTAATGATAAAACGTATCCGTTGAAATACGCCCTGTTGTCAATTTATCTCTGTTTATTCTAACTGTTCAAGCAAATGCTTAAAATAATAGAAAGTTACAATCTCCTAGTATCGCGGCTAAAGTAGCTCTAGGTAAAAATGCAATGTCTTGGACGTCACTGTTCTGTAATTACTACAATAGTGTGTTGGCATCACATTTAACATACAATAACATTAGAACATGACACTTTTGCACAGATACCCATGAGCATATTGTTTTGGAGATTTAAAGGTCAATTTTTCATTAATAATTCATTAATCTCGATTACAGAATTCCATCGCCTCAGACGACGTGATGCGTTGTCCATACCCTGTGTTCCAGATACGGTCCTGCTGACTGTTTGTCGCTGATAGTTGTTCGGATGTAGATTGTTGTCTGGTAGCTGACTGGGCTGATAATCCTACATTCACTGTTCTGTCTCTCAGTCAAGAATGATAACAGACAGTTGTACACCAACAAAACTGGATAAAGTTTATTTTCTTTGTCCTCATGTACGTCTCGGGATGTGTTGTAAAAGTTGCATATGGTTTTATCTAGTGAGGTAAAAAGTTATAACACATGACATAGAAATATAACTAAAGTGTGTGTGTGTGTGGGGGGGGGGGGGGGGGAGTGAATGGGTGAATGAAATAGTTGGACCTCAACAAGACACTATCATGTCCATCTGTTTCACACATTAGCAACATATCCATATACCCATCTGTCGAGAGTTTCCGGGATCAGACGAAAGGCTTTAAATGTGGTACTTATTGATGTCTCGCTTTGCGCTCAGCACTGAGGGGATAGAGGAAGGAAACAGGTCTGGTTGGTCCAGTGTCAGTATAATGTGACTGGGTGGGGTGTCATGCCTGGTGTCTTCGGCATGATACTTCAGTGGCGGCATCTCTTTGGCAGCACAGGCGGGCCTTGTCACGAGAAGACACAGTATATATACACGTCGTCATAAAACTGCAAAATTGTTATATACCGCGTAAACCCCAATCATCCTTTCATTCTTTCTCACGCCGATCTGTCTCATACATTAACGAGACATTCTTATGTGCATCTGTTTGCCACCTTAACCATACGCTGTCAATTTCATTTGTTTCACATTGTAACAACACCATGCCCATCTGTTTCGCATTGTAATAACACACTCATCGGTTTTTCCCACCATAACAACAAACTCTCATGTTAAACTGTTTCACGCCGTAACAGCACACAGCACACACTCGTGTGCATCTGTTTCACACTGTAACAGCACAAACTCATGTGCATCTGTTTCACACTGTAACACTATAACAATACACTATCTTGCGATGATGAGTGAGCACAATGTACATATATTCGGCATAAATCTGACTGAAAACAGCTTAACTCTGAAATTAATCTGACACGATTAATCATTTATGAATACAAATTAGCCATTAGTTAGTATAATAAATTGGAGAGAGACAAAGGAAACTTCTGCCAGTTATTTATTTCGCCAGGACTTTCGAGAACAGGAGAATATGTCAATTGCCCCTTATTGGTTAAACGTGACAAATCACTCCAACATCTTCCGAATGACCACAGTTATGACTTCCCCAAGGACGATGTTGGCAGGAGTCAATGTCAATTTCATCCCCTTGGCAGATGACGTCATCCAGTAAAATAGGCGTCCCGCTCGTACCTTGACCGAAATGTGCACTACCCATTGCCACAGCTGGACTCCTTCAATACACGAAAGATTAAGAAAGATTTTTTTTATAATTATTTATTTTATAATTTCGGTGTCAGTCAAGAACACATATTCAAGGCCACATACAAACAGACAGGCTAAGGATCAGTTCAATGGTTTCCGCTTGTCGCACCAGAGAACAGCCTGACAGGAATGCCTCGCCCGAGATATCGTGAGAAAAAGGCGTATCCGTTTAATTATGTTACATCAGGTACATGTATCAGACTATCAAATGTCGGCTAAACAATGTGGCGTTGAGCGAGAATATTAACACTTAAGAAACATGGGTATTTGCATACATTTGTCTCACTGCTTCGGGTTGAGAAAGTTATTAAACCTAACCATAATTCTTTCATTCATTATCACATATCCAAGAAGTTAGTCCAAAAAGCGGCAGGAAAACTAGCTAGATTGTAATGATTCTGGTGTAGTGCGGCGGAGAGAAAGTACACATTTCATAATAGCTGCACATTTCATAATCCCTGCAAATTTCATAATCTTTGCACAAGTCTGAAGATTTCCGGATCGGAAGTATAAAACTTGAATGAGCAACCATACAAATTATCTGGTTGCAAAAGAGATAGTCGCTTAGCAATAGCACGTCAAAAATGCACTCTCGATCAAAAACGTCAAGTTTTGGTTCAATCAAGGCAGTGTGTTTTTAATTTACCCTATGAAGATCGACGTTAACCAGGAAAATATTCTTACAGAAACCTTCAGGTATGTATTTTGGCGTGCTGTTTTGTTTTGGTTACCGTTTGTCTTCATATGTGAAACATGAACTTTATCAGTTTTGCTATATTTTGGCAAGTTTAAAATTCTGATTACTAGTACCCTTACTAAGGCATTCTTCATTGTACAGTGAAACGAGGAAGTTGCTATGCTGAACAGTTGGCTCTTTGAAAAAAAAAGGGTTCGAATCTGAGTTGATTCATTTTTTCTTCGAAACTACACTTTTGTGTTAGTTAAAATATAGGCTAACTTATGTTAAATAAGTGTTATCATGAATTATAACCGGAAAGTGTTAAGGTGTGTTAATACGTAACATGTGACAATTATCCCCAAATCATACGTGAATCCTGCTGGAGAGGATCAGGGGCCGTCTATCGTTAACTTGTCATGCTATGTGTTTTCTAATATATTATGCGGCGGAATTATAAGAACGTTACATTGTTATACATTTTTTGGTGTTTAACGGCGCGCTAAAGAATTTTTCAGAAAGATGCACTTGTCTTGGAATGATTTTCCTATTGTCTAGTACAAAAAAAAAATTCAGTATGACTAAAGTGATGGCTAACAGTTTTTCTTATAACCTATACATCGCTAACTCGGTCATAATCTCTCTTCATTGCATGTTTCTCGTTAGCCATATAACAGAAAAAGGGGTGTAAAACAGAACTGAAAAACAAGTCGCCATTCGAAGAGGTCAGCTTGTTCTGTTTTACCACTCCATATAATGTAATCGAAACTGTCAAGCGCTGCTTGTCGGGCAAGACGCTTTCTCTGATTGATGTATTTTTCTCGCGCTTTCGAATTTGCCTGACAAAACTGACAAGGAGTAGCCGTCAATCACTTATGTATACCACCGGTCGGCAACGGCATTGTCTACTTTCGTTTTATATTTTGTCTTTTAGTCTGTCGCCTGAATTCCACTCCCTGTGAAAACATCCATACTCATTGCCTTTAGTCATTCGCAGGTAAAGTGACAGGTTCTACGCATTGAAATGTCGGATGTCCATGTCATTGCAAGGAGAATGCAGTTAGAATACTTGTATAAATTACAAGATTAAAAAACCCATGACCCTGTTTTCTGCACCAAAAACTAATTGCAGCGATTGACGTCATAATTATTCAAAAACAAGGGGCAAGCTGGATAATGAGCGGGCGGCACCACTTATCTCAACTGTGATTGACCTGTTTCTGCCTCTGCCATATATGAAAGTGTTTCCAGGTTTCACTACAATATAACCGGAATAAATAAAAATAATTGATCTCTTGTAGATACATAATGACATAACACTATGTCTTGAGAGTCTGACGTTAGGAAATTCTTTTACGAGAATACAAAATAGTCTATTCGTGGAAAGAGTAGTATATGTTTTGTTACTGCGCAGATGTTCTAACAAATTACTGTCCACGCCCACTGCCCAGCATTTCCATGTACGTGCAATAATATCGATGCCCACTATATCGACGTGTATAACTTGGTGTGGTGTTACATATCGATGACAGAGTTAAAATCTCAGTGGCAAAGATTATTTGATTTACCGGAAAAATTAGAGTATGGGGTAGAATCTGTGTTATTGCAGATTACATCCAAGAGAAATACCTGTAAAAGTCAAGCTATACAAGAAAAGTGTATTGGACTTACCGTTGGAAACCGAGCATACTGCAGACTACCATGGCGGCGTAGTTACTAAAACTATCGTCACATACCGTCCCCCACTGTCCGTAATGTAACACCTCCACACGGCCTTCGTAGTTTGACGAACCGTTCACAAGTCTGACAACGGAGTTTTCTGAAATTAATTTTACAAATTCATTTATTTCATCGGTGTTGAATGCCTAGATCGAAATGTTACCAAAATGATACCTCAAACCTTAAAGACACATGGTATAAAAACTACATTGTTAAATTTCAAGACTTTCAAAATTTCCAAAAATATAAATATTTCAAAAAGTTTTGTTTGACGATAACCTTACCTATCTAATGAAACACCAAACTGCCCTAAGTTATTATTTTTTTCTTTTTTGTTATAAAAATCAATCTTTTACCTTTTGAATTTTCCGGTCTTTTTTGGTTAAAGCTAACTGGAGTTAGGATATTATATGAGGGTCTGCTTGGCATGCAGTTGTTTACAAGTTCGTATCTACCTCAGCGGGCATATAAATGAAGGAATACATTTTTGCCATATTTTGCTTTTTTGCACCCTAACAACACCGGAAACGTCCAAACTCACACACAGTCTCGCTTTACTGCACACGGACTTCTAATTCCATCAGATCTACTCCATACTATACTGTCAAAAACGAAACGGATAGGTAAAAATGTCACAAGAAAGTGTTTAATGTTAAAGATACCGTTTCTTGTGTAGAATGGTCACGGGTAATTATGTTTCTCAATGCTTCTGGAATGGGACAACATGGCCAACTACACTGTAAAAAAAATTATTACACGTTGTGGCGCGTTTCTGTGAAATTTCTAGTTAAGCGACATGAAATATTCAGACTTTGACGAATGCAAATGAAACTTAGTGAAAATACTAGGGTGGTGATGAGTGTTTGAAGCTGCAATTCTGTCGGTGATGTGCCTTTCCCATTTCACTGTACACTAGTTATAACGAGATATGCCGAGACTCAACCTTGAAAATAGAAACATTGCGACTATCCGCCTCCAGTTAGGTGAATTGCAAGCAGAAGTCGCACATGAATGTCAGACAGAGCACTATTTCCCGTCTTTGGAACAGGTTCCAGCGATTCCAGTCTGCAGAAGACCGGCTCCGAAGTGGTAGACCTCGCATAACGACTGTAGCACAAGATCGCTACATCCGGGTACATCACTTGCGTCACCGAACTACTACACCAACGAACACAGCTGGGCACATAGCTGGTTTAAGACGGGTGTCTGCACAAACCATTCGAACCCGACTTCAGGAAGCTGGTTTACGGGCTAGGAGACCATAGGTTGGCCCCGTTCTGCAACGCCAACATCGATTCTTACGCGTTCGTTGGTGCACGAATGTACAGGGCTGGAACTTGAGAAACTGGAGGCGAACATGGTTAAGCGACGAATCACGTTTCCTTTTACTGTAGCACAAGATGGATGACAACGCGTGTACAGGAGCGGCAATTGAAGTTTTGCCAACAACTGCGTCGCCCAAGTTGAGAGGATCGGTGTCGGCAGTGTCATGATGTGGGGAGCCATATACTACACAGGCAGAGGTGAACTGATGCTTGTAAGGGATGAAATTCTGCTCACATGCTTCCCATTTCGGATCGACAGAGAGAACTCTTTCAACAGGGCAATGACAGGCCGCTTACGGCACGTTCAACAGAGGATGAGAACATTAATGTCTTGCCATAGCCAGTCAAGATCGCCAGATCTCAACCATATGGACCAATCTCTGGGACGAACTGGACAGACGTTTACGCCAGCGGAACCCAGCGCACTGTAAGAAGAATGGGTTGGGATTCCACGTGCCCAGATTCAAACACTTTCACTCTAGTCCAAAGAGTTGTTGCACAATGATTGCAGCTCACGGTGGCCACACAAGGTACTGACTTCAGCGTCCTCGTTCGGCTCTTTTCGATAACGAATACGCCTTCGCTGTAGTCGATCCATAACGAGAATATTACCACATAATTGTACCAACTTTAACTGTGCTACTATAAAAATTACTGAATTATCTCGAATGGTATTAAAAAGATAATTCACTGAAGATTTCACCTATGCGTTTCTTTTTTGACAGCGTATATTTTAGAAACTGACTTCGGATTTTGTTAGGGGCCTCCGTGGCTCAGTCGGTTAAAGCGCTAGCGCAGCGTAATGACCCAGGAGTCTCTCACCAATGCGGTCGCTGTGAGTTCAAGTCCAGCTCATGCTGGCGGCCGTACGTGAGAAGGTCTGTCAGCAACCTGCGGATGGTCGTGGGTTTCCCCCGGGCTCTGCCCGGTTTCCACCCACCATAATGCTGGCCGCCGTCGTATAAGTGAAATATTCTTGAGTACGGCGTAAAACACCAATCAAAAAAAAAAAAAAAAAAAAAAATCGGATTTTGTTTTACCGGTTGACGGTCTAAACTGTGATTTGGATACTTTGCTTATTATACTACAGATCATTTTGATAGCCTAATGGTTAGAGCGTCAGTCTCGAAGTCGAGAGGCCCCTGGATCAAACCCAAGGTCGGGTTAAACAAGAGACTTTAAAACTGGTACTTGCTGCTGTATCGCTTGGCGCTCAGTGCTGAGAGGTTAGAGCAAGGATACAGGACTGACTGGCCCGGAAGCACTATTTTTGAGTGGGTGCCATGTCTGGTGTCTTCGCCATGATGCTTCGGCGGCATGGACTCGCAGTACCACAAGAGGATAATATATATGTACACACACCAAATGACTAATCGTCATCATTTGATTGAAAATTGTTAGCTATGGCGTTAAACCCAAGCGTACATACGTGCCTCCAAACAGCTGTATTTGAAATTAGCCAGAGTTAGTGGAATTGCAGAATGTGATATCTTACATCAGATGTCAACTTTTCTGGTAGTAAGATTATAATTTGACACATAAATCCATTTAAAGATGATTTTGACTCAACATTAATCCTGAATATCACCCTGGGGCTGTGATATAAATCTGTAACAGTTTTGTTTAGCTGTCTGCAATCTTTGCAAACATATATTTAAGGTGTTTCGTATATCAAGAAGAACGTGTCACATCTTAAAGAAAATGTGAGCAAAACGGCATACTTCATGCTGTCGATCTCCCCTCCACGTAGTTTAGACCAATCATGGGCAAGCTTAGGCCGTTAAATTTAACCTAGACATTTCGAAGCTGTGTATGCTTGAAGTCGGGTCTTCTTTTGTGTGAAGCATATATGTAAAAGGTTACTATACAAGTATTATACCGTCATATCGCTTAGCTCAGACTTGAATGTCACTTGAAAATGTTTCTTTGTCGGTGATATGACATCTGGGTGTAAAATACTAAATATACAATAACAAAAGTGTCATATATTAATGATGAGAAATACCACATTCATCACTAAAGGAAATCTGGACAATCCACGTTTATATGAATCCTGAAAGCTAGTCTAACAAGCAAGCAAGTTCAAATGCCTTTATTGGCAGGAGCAGAAAGCATGACAGGGTGTATTATTCGGGGAGATAAATGTACCAGCAAATATGCAGGGAACAATCTCGATATTGATTGAGAGGTCATCTCTGTTTAATTTGTGTATTAGTACACGGTCCGCAACTCACACTGCAATGCAATCTTGGTCAAGTGTGTAAAAGTGAGCAAATCCAGTCGACAAATATCTATGCTATAGAAATAAATCATTCTGTTGAATTAACAGATCACTATGCAGAATTGTTTCAAAGCAGTTCAATAATCTGACAAATTAGCTTGTTGGTTAAAAGCAAAGTTTTGTCTACATTACACAGATTATTTTATTAAAAATTTGCACAGTAGTTTGTAAATTTAGCATATTATGTCGTTAACATTTACACATTTCTTTGTTAATAACACAGAAAAGAACATTTTCTTTCTTCATTGTAACAGTCAATTGTAATAAAGAAGCTGTTGACAGTCGGGTTTGCCTTTAGAAGGACGTACGGAATTTTCGAAATTGACTGGGAAAGACTTCTAGTCGAGTAAACATGTCCGCTAGAAATGCGCGATGACACAGTTACAGGAATAATGCCATGGGGTGTACGTAAAATAAGCCTGGAGCACTACTTTGTTGACAGAAGTTTAGAAATGTAAGCTGAGTCAGTTTGTAGCGACATCAATAAAACTACCCGAAAGCAAGAACGCAGGGAATTTTCGAAGTTCCTTATGGCTTAGGGGCAGGTTTGTCATATCTGCGGGCATAAGAACCAAACTAAAACTGACTGTCCTTTAAAGAATAGTCACTTAGCCTGCGAACAATGTATTTCCGGAAGGCTTGACCTGTGATGACACAGAGAAGAGTTTAGATATCAATGACAACCATATGGAGGTTAATCAGGGCAAAGAAATTGATGTTACCACTGAAGAGGTCAAATGTGATAAAGCCTTCAGCGATGATGAAAAAATTAAAAAGGATGTTGATACTGGTAATAATGATAACGATGACAGTAATGATACCCATGTGGACTTCTTATCATAGATATGCAATCAATGTACGACCTGTTGTTTAAAACCGAGAATCAACTGTTGCCGAAGAAAGCCACGGCATGTAGTGTAACTCTTTTCAAGTCATTGCCTCCCCTTAGAACTGTTCTGACCTTCTGGATACTCTTGGATGCAGCAAACAAGGCATATAAAAATGGTACACATCCTAACACGATACAACCGGCATTCGTATGTCTTCTCCACAGGCGGGGTCAAATAAAGAATGTGAAAAACTGGCGCAAAATATCTCGACTTGGCGCCGATTGTAAACTCCTTAGGAGAGCCTTGACCCACAGAGTAGATTCTGGTATACGTAGATTGGTCATTGTGACCAGACCTGTTCTGTGCCTGGACGGTTGATACTGACCAAGACCTCATGATCATTGTTAGTTTTAATATATATCTTAATAATCGACAATTTATATAGCACCATGGTACACAATTTGGTACTGATGTCATTCATTGGCCATTCATAGGGGAATCTGATTTTTGAGTATCAGTATCCCATCGGTAGAGAAAAAGCATATTTTTTCGCGCTTTGCTGACGACAATTTCGGCTTCCATCTTAAGTTCACACAAGCGGGTATCAGTTAGCTAAACAAGCTAACAAGGTAAACAAGTCACAACTAATAGAGCTGTGACGTTAATTGTTGAGAAAGAACTCTCATTGGACACTCCATGATTCTCTGACAACGCCAACTGATGGGCGTTCAGCTTGGACCTCTATGAAATGGGAACACAAGGCTCAAATGGTCAACGCCAATAAGGAGGGCTGGAAAACGAGATCTTTAAGCATTTTTTGGTTTGGAAATTTGGGAACGTCGGTACTCTGTAGTGTTCAAAATCAACGTTGACATCATCAAGATGTTCTATAATCGATGCATCGAAAGAGGCATTCGTATTCCAGCCATCAACCAAGGCCGATTTGTGCCGCCAAATGTTGACCGTATTTTATCGTCGTCCCAGGCAAAGAAATCTCGGCGACTGCGAGACGACCTGGTGTCGTAAAGATGTGCTTGCCATTCTTAGACACGGCAACAATTGTCATGGACTTTTAAGCATTTCTATTGTTTGTTCAAAAAAGTGTGTCTCGGTAGGGCTAGAAGTTATAAGGAATGAAACATGTCCAATTGCCCTTGCCAAATGTAAAAAAGACGTCGTTCACAGGTCTAGTGCCACAAGGCCCACTTTCTTCAATTCAGCCAAGCGTTATGAATATTAAAGCATTCCCTCTTACCGTTTCCACATCTTATGTAAACATCTTCGCCATGACCGCAGTCGTGCTGGCCCCAGGCTGCATGATGACATGCGAAGAGAGAAGGCTCCTGCCCAGAGCACTGAACCTCATCCAACCAGATAATTCCGGAACCAGGAAGTCTGTTTTGGTTGAGCAAGGGCGTCCCACTAAAAATAGAAGGCAACTGGTTTATTTACTTGATTATTTGCTGGGGGCTACATACGCTAGCTACCTTGTGTCTTTCTCATATAATACATTTGGGGGCTTATGTGCTGTAGTTAATTCCCGGAATTTAGATTGCCAGGGTACAGTATTGCCAGGAGACCATTTTAGGTCTCGCGGTTTTCTCTGCGGCTGCGTCATACAATTATTACGATCTATAATTCTGGTAAACACAATAAGGGATCGATATCCTAATAATACTAAAGACATTTTTAAACAATTACAATAACACTGAAGCCCGAGTGGAGTGAACTACAGCACACTGAAGTTAGCAGCGGGTTAGTTGTTAGTTATTCGAAAAACTAATAACTGACTCAGCAGCGGGTTAGTTATTCGAATAACTAATAACTAACCCGCTGCTGGTTAGTTATTAGTTATTCGAATAACTAACCCGCTGCTGAGTCAGTTATTCGTTTATCCAATAACTAATAACTAACCCGCTGCTAACTTCAGTCTGCCATGAACTACTGACAAAGAAATATATACCCAGAGAAGCCAAGTTGCCGACATGCCACTCTCGCTGCGAGGACGTCAAAACTGTCATCGCAAACCGAGCCCCATTGAGAGTCATGGTACACCTCCAGTCTTCCAGCCACTGAGGAGTTGCCGACTAGGCGAATGTCTGCGGAGGTAAAAAACCAAATATGAAAACCAAAACAAGGAACATCACAAACTTTACACAAATATTATATTGAGCTTTGAGGTGTACATAGAATAGTCTTCTTGCTAACGCTAAAGATTTATTACACATTGTTTCAATGGAACTTCTGGAATCAGTCCTAAAAAAGCTCTTCGCTAATAATTTATCCTTAAATGCAAGCAAAACTCAATACATGGTAATCAAACCTTACTGTAAATCCCATCAACCTAATCTTCCCAGTTTAAACTATACATAGCACGACTTTAAATCTTGTGAGTGAATTTGTAGGTATTGTTTTTAACTATAAATTAACTTGAACTTGTCACATCACTTATATAACTCAGAAAATATCCAGCAACACCGGTATAATTAATCATATCAGAATCTGCTAAAAATTAAAAAAAAAAATCCTCATTCTATACTATTCGCTCATCTTTCCATACCTATCATATGAAAATCTTCTCTGAGGTAACACTCTTCAACTCATCTACAACCTCCATAAACATGCCTTGAGATGCATCACCTTTTCGCACATAAGGCCTCAGCATACTTTTGATTTGATTTGATTTGATTTATTCACCAGAAAGAAAGTAGAAAAGGAAGAACATCTCAATACCTCTCTGTACCTAAACCTCTTGTATCCGCACGGTTATATATAAATATATATACACACACATACACACATACATATACATACATATACATACACACCCGCAAACACACAGGCACACGCATATGTATGTACATGTACGTATATTCATACAAATACATCTTAAATATTATCGTAATGTGCACAGTATAAGTAGGCCTATATAATAATGGTTTTTCTTAATCAAGGTTAATACAAGCAGGTATATACACACACACATAATTACATATGTACGGATACATCAGTTTGTCAACATAATACAACTTATAGCACTCTGGCGGGAGCAGAAACCCCAAAGGGCTTATTGTATCCCATAACATGTTTAAATTTAATTGACAAGAGATGCTAACTGGTTAATACTCATATGTTGGAATGCAAGCAATTGCACATACCTACACGTGTACCTAATTATGCATACACATAGTAGTTACGAATAACTACGAATACTTCAACATACTGAACCAATGTTTAGAACTCTAAAAGTTCTTAATATCTTTCAGATAAATAAGTTTACCTCTGCTCTGATATCTCACAAATTTATACATCACTCTCAAAATCTACCTAACAAAATTCGTTACTATTTCACAAGACAATTAAATATTCATAATTATCCAACCTGATATCACAGCTTGAACCTCTGTGTTCCATTCTACCATACAAAATATTCTTTACGCACGCAGCAAGTTACAGGGGCTCGGGAGTGGAACAAATTGACATCTGACCTCAAAACAACAATTTTATCTTCACATTTCAAGTGTAAACTAAAGAATCATCTCCTTACACCTAGATCACTATGTATATAAGCCTTCTCCATAATACTTCTAGATGTATTTTTATGTGTAATTAAAATGACGGCCAAAAGAAACTTTACGACTCCGTGAGTTAAATTTAACCAGCCTTTTCAACAAATTAATACAAATTATTGCAGGAAATCATTGTACGAAGCACATTCCCATGTGCGACAAGCGTCATACGAATTTGTTTTGAGACAACGAAAAAAGTTGAAATATCACGTGACCCATGATGGCCGCAACTGCACATGTAATAAGTGTATGAAAGCGTTACACACAGTGCGCTGGATTTTCACACTGACTAAAAACACCAAAGTAATGCCTGGATTGACTCAGAATAACGCGAGAGGGCCCTGGGTATGGGAGCCACCCATGCCCACATTGCAAGAACCTTCGGCTACTCCTGTGTAACTGTGTCAAACTTGATGCAACGTTAGAGACAGACAGGGCAGACATCGGACAGGCCAAGAACGGACAGGCCTAGGGCCCCGAGAAGACGGGTACCTGTGCACCTTACACCTAAGGAACAGTATCCTGACAATGACGGGATCGTCAACCAATGCCTTAGGTCACCGGGTCAGTCGGTAAACCGTGTCCAGGAGATTCATGGCTTACGGAATTAGGGCCTATCGACCATTCAGAGGGCAGTTGTTGACAGCCGAAACATCGTCGCCAGAGGTTGCGATGGGCTCGAACTGCACACCGTTGGCAGCGACGTGATTGGCAACGTGTTATTTTCACGGATGAAATCCTCTTCTGCCTGTTCCGAGCTGGCAGACAGCGAGTTTACCGTCAAAGAGGCGAACGAACGGCTGCATCATGCGTCCAGGGGTTGGTACCGTTTGGTGGCGGCAGCGTGATGGTGTGGGGTAACAGCTCAACCCTACGTGGATGAAATTCTACGTCCTGTTGTCCTGCCATTCCTTTAACAGCAGCCACGTGGTGTCTTGTATCAGCATGACAACACCAGACCCTAGCTTGCACAGCGTAATGACCTAGGAGCCTCTCACCATTGCGCTCGCTGTGAGTTCAAGTCCAGCTCATGTTAGCTTCCTCTCTGGCCGTACGTGTTCAGGTCTCACCAACCTACGGATGGTCGTGGGTTTCCCCTGGCTTTGCCGGTTTCCACCCACCATAATGTTGGCCGCCACCGTATAAGTGAAATATTCTTGAGAACGGCGTAAAACACCACTCAAAAAAACAAAATAAATAAATCCTTATAAATATAAGGAATAAAAAATAATACTTATACTAAAGTATTTACTGCAGACATTATTAGGACAGGCAGTCATGTTGTATTGGAAATTGAGAGATACCTTGCACAACCTCACATCTAACAGGGATACAGGTGCCATATGAAATGTACGTGTTTGTTTGCAATGGATGACAGGTATGCTCATACATTTCCCTTCATAAATTTCAAGCGAGTTCTGGTGGGAATCTGGCAATCACGAAATGAGGTGTGGCGGTGGTATGGAACAGGTAGCTGCCAGACTTTCCGACATACAAACAGTAATGTAGACCGGATGAGACAGACTTGAACCAGTTGCGACCGCACCGGTGAGAGACTTCTGTGTCATTGTGCTTCGCTAGCAAGCTAAACACGCTAAATTTAAGAAAAACGAACAAGGAGTGCTTAAATTCCCTGATTGTGATGTTACTTGTTAAAGAATAAAAAAGATGAAGGAAAAAGAAAAAGAAATTGGCAGAGTGTACTGGCAATCACAATGACTACAACAACGGCGTTAACATTATGATTGGCTTACATTTATTCCATTGGCGTTTTACAATTTGTCTAATTAGGCGGCGCCGATCATTCTGGTGGGAAGAAAACGCATAGAACCTTGGGACAAACCCACGAACATTCGCAGGTTGCTGGTAGATAGCATGAGAGAACTTGAACTCACAGCGAGCGCATTGGTGAGAGGCTCCTGGATGAATGCACTGCGCTGGCACGCTAACACCTCGGCCATGGAGGCCCCGTTTGACGTATGAGATGGTTGACAGTTTAATGGCGTCATGAATAAACCATGGATATTTGGCAACTTACATGAAAAGCTTCGAAGATCATATTGGTGGAAGACATATAGGTTTCCAAGATGTCACAACCCCCCCTCTTTAAATATTGTATTATATATATTTTTCTTGATTTTTTTTTTTTTTTTTTTTGATTGGTGTTTTACGCCGTACTCAAGAATATTTCACTTATACGACGGCGGCCAGCATTATGGTGGGTGGAAACCGGGCAGAGCCCGGTGGAAACCCACGACCATCCGCAGGTTGCTGACAGACCTTCTCACGTACGGCCGGAGAGGAAGCCAGCATGAGCTGGACTTGAACTCACATCGACCGCATTGGTGAGAGACTCCTGGGTCATTACGCTGCGCTAGCGCTTTAACCGACTGAGCCACGAGGCCCCATTTTTTCTTGATCTTATGGGGTCAGCGTCTGGCCTACATTTTTTCCGTCTGCGTGCGTTATAGCCTGCACTGTGATTCAGTCGAGCATTCTCGAGGCTTCGGTGTTTATGAGTTTAATGTCATTGTACATTAAATATGTATCGATGCTGTCAACACGTTTACGATCAAACCATCATTTATTCAAATACACTTGAGAGCAGTCGTTCACTGTAAGTAAAGCATACATTGACAGATCGTCATCACGGGTGCTACTGTCAACTCGTCTGCCTTGAGAAGTTACACCTTTACAGGCATCTGGGGAATAAACAACTTATCGGACTCTCATCCGCAGATTACGGAATTTATCTTAACTGTGGATTCTTTATTTACGTGGACTGTCTCGCATTTGGAAGACGGAATATTCCATCTGGATTTGGACGCTGTTTGTAATTATTTGTGTTGTTTTGTATATTATTCTCAGTTGTGGTATTTGTCTGTTTTGTTAAAATATATGTATTGAACGTTTTCAAGCGTCTTCGTGTTTTTTTGTTTGATCTTGTATAAGGCTAAGGCCTATCGCTGATCTGAGAGTTGAACAAACAAGTTGTTTCTCATCTTTGCTCTCCGATAGTGTTACCCTTACAAAGAAGGTAAGACTTCGCAATAGCCACTCGTACAGTGGATACCAGTTATTGCCACCACGAATACGTAAACAAATGTAAATGTACTGAACCATAACGAACAAAGCAAAGCGTTGCCATAACGAGTTAGGCGTCAGATAAATTAGACGTCAAAGTAAAATCATGAAAAGTGAAGCACCCTGGCTTACCGTATCCACATCTGATGAAGACATCTTCGCCATGACCGCAATTGTTCTGACCCCAGCCTAGGTGCCTACAGGAGGACAGAGATGTCTCGCTCCCTTGACAAATTACATCATCCAACCAGATAGGGCCTGAGCCATGGAGTGTGTTTGGGATGACCAAGGCCGTCTCACTAACAACAGAAAACAACTGATTTGTTTATCTACTGGTAATTGTTTAACTGATATGCCTTTCGTGAAGCCGCAATGACCCCTGCCGGGAACTGAATTAGATCACGTGACCTCATCGGTCAAGGCTCTATCTTCCACAGGGCGGAGAACGCATTCACAAATGAGTTAGCGAACATGTGACTATGAATGAGAACTGTAACTTGAGACTGAGTAAATTGTTGGCGTATGAGTTAACTGTTCCTATCTTTTGGTTCGATAGTAAATTTGAAAAAAAATTTCGTATCACCAGGACTGATATCACAGCCGAAAGGGTCGTAGTTTCTGTTGAAGTACGAAGAATCTGGGACTGATATTTGACAGAATTCTTCTCATCGATAGACAAGTGGTCCTGAAGAACTTAACACAAGAAGCCATACATTTATCTTTAAATGGCAATGCTTTCTTTCTTTGTTTACATGATTGCTTTTTTACCAAAGAATATATTTTTAATGACCGTTCTCAGATTGTCTGATGCCTATAATCGAACAGGCATCATTGGATCCCCAGGACTTACACCTGACATAACACTTAGCAAACAATTTAACTCATTAATACACAGGCGAACAGAAGCATCAGCTAGATTCGAACACACGATCAGCGGTTAGTCTTCTTCGTAATCAACACACTAAATTGCCATCCCGATCGTATATCAGACAGAATTAAGCTAGCCTAATACATGATAGGATGTTCTCCGAAAGTACAAAAACAGACTGGCCCAGTCAAGCAGAAATTTATCGTTTGAACCTTATACCACGTTGTTGCATTATGGTAGGAGGTTGTTACGACCATCCGCAGGTTGCTGACAGACCTTCTCACTTACGACTGGAGAGAAAGGCAACGTGAGTTGGACTTGAGCTCGTAGCGATCGCATTTCTGAGAGGCTATTAGATCATTGTGCTGCGTTAGCACGCTTACAAAGGCCAGCCCTCTCTTTCTACATGAGAATCACGGTCATGGTGTTATCTATCACGGATGGAAATACTCCAAAAAGAGCTATACGGGATAGAGTACAATTTATAATTGTCATTATTTAGAATAATGACAATTTACAAGATCTAATGTCTTATATGACCTCACCGGCGCAAAACGCAGTACCCTTCCACATTTCCCACATGACTACACCAGCGGAGAACGTCATTACCATTCTCCTATTTCTCACGTGACTACACCGGCGGAAAAAGCCATTATCCCTCTCCTCTTTCTCATATGACTACACCGGTGGAAAACGCCATTACCCTCCCTCCTCTTTCTCACATGACTACACAGGCGGAAAACGCCACACCCCGGAAAACGCCATTACCCCCTCTCCTCTTTCTCACATGACTACACCGGCGGAAAACCACCACTACCCTTTTTCTCACATGTCTACACCGGCGGAAAACGCAATTACCCCCATCCTCTTTCTCACCTCACTACACCGGTGGAAAACGCCAGTTCCCTTCCCCTATTTCCCACATGACTACACCGGCGGAAAACGGCATAACGCCCTCCTCTTTCCCATATGACTACACCACGGGAAACGCCTGCACGTGAAGAAGCTGATATACAGTACAAGCCAAAACTTGTCTTATACTGTTTCCAACTGTTTATTGTTTTTTGCTGTAAAATGGACTAAAATGGCTACCCTTAAAGTCGAGTTACTTACTTACGAAAGCGTTAATCTAACATTTCCCTCTTTCGCCGCTGAGAAAAATCGAGATTTAATACTATTATAGTTATATCTAAAATTTATGCTTTCAGAGTGTATTACTGGGAGTATTTAAATATATAAACCTGAATTAAAAATAAATAAGATACCCAGAAAAGCCACGTTGTCGACAGGCCACTTTAGCAGCTCTGAAATCAAACATGTCATCACAGACCGTTGCCCCACTGGTAATCGTAATACACCTCCAGTCTTCCAGACATCAAGGAGTTCATGCCGGCCAGACGAATGTCTGTGGTAAATAAAATTAAAAGGTAAAAAGACATGCTTACGGTGTGTTGTGGGGAATGAAAACTATAAAGATACCTGCAATATGTATCCATACTCGGAAACCACCTCTGCTGGCGACATGCCTGAAAAAGTCTTGACGTAAAACCATTGCCACGAAAGAATTTAAATACGCGACAGAATTAAATACGCGTCAAGGACTGTTGTCATTTATTATTTATTGACTGGACTGGCGTCAATTTAAACACATCACCAACATGTTACTGAGTATCGGTGTATTTAACGCAGAAGTTAAGTTCATCCGGTCAAAATCTGTTTCAGTTGAGAAAAATAGTACATAGTTCCGTAATGGTGTAACAATGAAGAGTTAATTATTGTTACACATAGTTCCGTACTGGTGTAACAATGAAGACTTCGTTTCTGTTACATATAGTTCCGTACTGGTGTAAAAATGAACACATCGTTACTGTTACACATTGTTACGCACTGGTGTAACAATGAACACTGCATTACTGTTACACATAGTTCCGTGCTGGTGTAACAATGAACACATCATTACCGTTACACGTGAGTACTACAGTCAACATGAACTCATGATATGTGGCTAAAGAAGTCTTGTAACCACGGGCCAAGTACAAATACACGCACTTCCTCAATAGCGTCAAAGTTCACACTTACATGAGTTCCGTATGACAATCTTTGAAAGTAAATTCAGAAAATTGTCTTGAAAGCATCCAAAATATATACACTTTTTATACAAGCTTAAAAAACCTTATCACTGAATAGAAAGACTAAGTGAAAGTGAGCGAAAACCGTCTCAGTAGGGAAGCATAAGGAATGGAGTATTTTGAATTGCCGTTGCCAAATTGCATTAATATATCTTCGTCTCACCGATAAAAAACTTGCGATAGGTAGATAGGGCCTATTTCGGTCCATTCGGTTAAGATTCATGAAGAAATAAGCAATTCTGCTTACCGTGCCCACAACTGATAAAGACGTCTTCATTATGAGTGCAGTTGTTCTGGCCCCAGTTCAGATGCCCGCACGACAACAGAGAGGGCTCGTGTCCATAACATTGCACCTGATCCAACCAGATGGGCCCGTAACCAAGAAGTGTATTTGGGATGATCGTAGCTGTCTCACTAAAGAATGGAAGACAAAAGAGTTTCAAGTTCGAACTTTTTTGTCGTTAAAGGTCAAAAAAGACCGTGTAACTTGTGAATGTTGTTAGCTAGCCTCTTTTGAGTTTAATTATTCACAGTCCCCTATTGGTTTAATCATCGGATGGATAAAAGGCGGAAACTAGTTGAGTTCCAAGTTTTGACAATCTCGGTATATTTGGTAGGCTACTAAGTACAGTTAAATACATCGGTATTGTTAACTACTTACTACACTGAGACACCGTCGTGATATGATCAAAGTCGTACTATAAGCGACAATAATTTCTCATGTCAGCAAAGCTGGAAAGAGTGTCGAGCAGTTACTATTTTTAATGTATGGAGAAACCCGGGAATGCACACACTTAAAAATAATCTGCTAATTTTAAGAGGCTTCTGTTTGAAGATGCTAGAAACCTGAGGTTATAACAGTGTGGTATTAAAAATAATACCCTATTTTTATACATATAGCCATAAATTTGGTACAATTGAATCATCCACTTCCTGGATTGTACCAGATTGATTTGCACATTCCACGAAATACAGGTAGTAAAAAGAACATCAAAATTGACCTCGGAGTACTAAAGCGCTGGATACAGAGTGCATTGTCCGGCGAGAACAGGGAAATGTAAAAATTCCTAAAGGCCAGCTTATTTATTTTATAGTTGTTTTACGCCGTATATTTCATCTCTACGATGTCGGCCGGGATTATGATGGAAGGAAACCAGGAAGAGCCCCACGGAAACCCACGACAATCTGCAGGTCGGTGGAAGACCTTACCACGTACGACCGGAGATTTAAGTCAAACTGAATCTGTACGTATGTATGTATTTTCGATCGTTGTTTGCACGGAAGGTTAAAAGTCCTTGAAAAACAGGTTGAGCTATATAATAATAGGTCACTGTTAAGTGTTCTGAACATTATGGAGTGGTATTTCACTCGTCCAAGTTTTGCTGAAATCCTGCACAGGACTCGACGAATGTAGGAAGTTTATTAGACCACTGGAAAAGGTCAGTGGTTTATCCCGACACCTCGGTTTCTTCCACGCATTATCATGAAAAAGCGCAGATTTATGAGAAATTCTGCTGCTGCCATAAAAATACAGCAACTGGATTCGAACCTTCGAATCATCGTTCAAGCGCGAGTTTCCAGGGACACCTCATTACTTTTACTGTTTGACTAGTACTTTGTAACTTAAGAACATGTGAAGAAAGTTAACACTGTACTTAGGGAGACCAAGTTGACGACAGGCGACTCTGGCAGCTTGTAGGTCAAAGGTGTCGTTGCAGACTGTGCCCCAACCCTGTCCTGTGTTGATTTCCAATCTTCCGGACACAGCAGTAGAGTTTGAGCTCACCAAACGGAGTTGCTCTATTTAAAGGAAATAAAAAGAACATTCTCATACTTAATGTATACAAAACCGACACAACGGTGTCCGGAAAATGTTTTACACTATGATGCTAATAAATTAAATGCTTGAGAAAACGTAATGACGAATGTGACGATTCGGTGGTGACATACTGAACTTGGAAATAGATTAACTCTGAATATCTTTACCTTTACATACATTCCGGTAGAGCTATGAAACCTTTAATTTACTTTTCTTCGAGTAGTGCCGGTGTTCTGTCGCATTCCATGCACTTGAATGCGTCTCCTGCAAAAGTCCAGATCTGAACAAATGTGGGCGCTACAGTTTCCGCCGTCTCACATTTATTCCTTACCAGCCTGTCGATCTGGAAGTTCATTGCAGCTTTGTTAAAATGAAACCGACATTGTTTAAATACACAACGTCCATCATGACGGATAGGTTTCGCCTTAACGTGGGGCCATGATCTTCGAGACAAGCAATCTGCTAAAAGATAAAGATGAGGCCGCCGAAACTGTACCGCGCATATTTGTACAGGTCAATACTTTCGCAGGTGCCTTAGAACAACACCAAGAAAAGTAAATATAAGGTGTCATAGCAATGCCTGAGTGTAAGCAAAGGTACAGATGTGCAGAGCTGGATGAAATCGACACAATGGCTACATAGAAATGTTATATTATCCAAGTGATAAACAATGACATGCGTCCATAAGTATTATTATACATTGTGGATACTTTCCTCTCTTTATTAAACATGGGGCAGCTATGTATAAAGAGGAGTGGAAACTTATTCTGCCTAAGTCAGCACATGAATAATGTTAGAAAACATCGACACGAGTTCAACACACGGAAAACACGTGTTACACATACGGTTATGTCTTATTTATTAGAAGGAACATATTGTTGACAAACCACGGCTCCATTGGCTAAGTCTCATAAGGAATGAACTTACTTATTGCATTTGATAGTTTAAGACTTTGTTGATATTAATGGATTTAGAAAGTGGTAGTGTAATAGAAACTTGCCATCGAACGTGTGACCGCGGAATATATTGATTGATGTCAAGTGATCTTCGATAAACGTAAAACTGTGGATACGAACGTCAGTGACTGTGTCCTGTCACCAAGGTCACGAAACAAATAAATAGAGGATATTGCACAAAGGTTGAATACCATAAATATTTTTCAAGTGAGAGGTGGAAATGATAACCCAAGAGACGCGAAGTGTCGAGTGGGTTATCATTTATACCTTTCACGAGAACAATATTTATGGTATTCAACCTTAACTGTGCATTATTCTAGTTGTTATTTATATCCTGACATTTTCTCTACATGTATATAAATGCGTATCAGTTTTTTTGTGTGAAAACCGTGAAAAAATAAGCAATGTGCCATCTTCGTGGTGTTTCTGATTCTATTCATACGCGCTACAATTTCGTTCACGTCCGCGCACACAAAACCTTTTTTACAGTTTTAAACGCTGTCTGTAAGTAATTATACATTTTAAAAAGGTGCTTAATGCTAATGCAATATAGGTATTTACGTAGATTAAGGACATGAAGAATTTCTACCTCTTTTTTGGCGAACTATATATTGCGCGGAAGTGCATGGCCTTGTAATGCGGTCCACGAAGATTTCATAGTGACTGTATGAAGTGACACAATGAATGTAGCAGACGGCATGTACAAAAGGAGTTCCGGCAAGATCAACTGTGGGTCATGGTTCAAGGTCTTCCGCAGTGTAATAGCAAAATGTAATAAAAAAAGTGATATCTAACTCGTGGAGATATCATTTTAATCAGTGAAGGAAATACTGGGATTTCACTCATGTATAAATAATAAAAGATAGGAAATGTCCCTATACAAAGCATTCCAGTTTACAGTTGCCATATCATAGAATTAAGCGTCGGACAAAAGGGACGTCAGCTAGGGGTAATCATGACTTGGCGAACAAGGCAAAAGTATTACGAAGATTCATCCTGTCTTACCGTTGCTACATCTGATGAAGACGTCTTCGTTATGACCGCAGTTGTTCTGGCCCCAGTTCAGATGGCGACAGTCGGTTAGAGTTAGCTCGTTTCCAACACACTGCACGTCGTCCAGCCAAATAGGCCCTGAGCCATCAGACGTGTGGGCAATGAGCAATGCCGTCTCACTGTAGGATAGAACACAACTAATACATCCATTTATTTTCTTGCAGTTCCCGACCTCTTGTCCAACACGCAGGTGATGCGTTCGATCACGTGACCTCCTCGGTGAACGGTCCGTCTTCTATAGGGAGAGGAGCGCCTTCAAAACTGAGCCAGCAAAACTATATCGACTATATTTTTACGCCGAAGTCGAGAATATTTCACTTATATGCCGACACACCATCATGGTAGGAGGACGACCGCAGACATACCCACATACGTGTATATTTAAATCTGACAGACGTTTTTTTCGTTGAGATGGAACAATCCTTGTGTACTTTTCATCACAGCTTTATCTTCCAGTGGAGCCCAACGGGAAATATTTACAACTATCAAGTATTCTGCTGAGAGAAGAGCCAGATAAGGGGGCACTAAGCTGGCCCCGCTAAACCGGTAAATTCATCGCTGAGGTCAATTCCAAATTTTTAGGAACCCGTATGGGGATTTTCGAAAGAACCTAACTGTTATGTTTCTTCCTAAACGTTTGAAGATTAGGCGACCTCTTAAATACTGTGATTTCACTATAAAAACCAAACTCTGCAAGACCGTTTCACGAGAACAGCATTCGAAACACTTGTACTGACCCGTTACATTTCTAGTTCCTTGTGTTGGACAGCAAAATCACCCCCATATTTGGTGTGCTCTTCTCTTATTATAGGAAAAATGAGGCTGTGTCATCATGTTCGGACATAGACAAATGAAGAAGGATTAATGGCCAGGGTTACTATATATCGATCTGTATTCGGAGGGAAGGCTGGCTTCCTCTCCGGCCGTATGTAGGAAGGTCTGCCAGCAACCTGCAGATGGTCGTGGATTTTCCCGGGCTCTGTCCAGTTTCCTCCCAACATAATTCTTGCCGCCGTCGTATAATTGAAATATTCTTGAGTAAGGCGTAAAACTCCAATCAAATAAATAAATAAATAAATATACGAAGGGAAGTATACAGCACTTGTATGTATGTATATATATATATATATATATATATATATATATATATATATATATATATATATATATATATAGATATATGCTTGAAGATTTACATGTGTCTTCTTGATGCTCTAATCTTTAGTCCACCGTCTGAAGAATCTGTGACTGTATATGTATAACTGCATATATATATATGGTCTTACACGGAGTGCTTGTCAGTCAGTGACAAGAAAGTGATCCCAATGATCATAGGATCAAAAGCACTACCACGCCAACTCCTATTATGATGAAATTATATAATATCTGTATTCATTAAACTCTCTCAGATATATCTAAAATTCGTTGGAAATGACATTTACGAATAAATACCCTAAGGTAAGGAGGTTACGTTTTTGCCGGCGTTTCTGTGTCTCTCCATGTCTCGGTTTGTTTGTCGGGAACTTTAGTGGAGAAGGACGCACATAATTGCCCTAAGTCTTATTCTCGGCTGGGATTGCTTCTGGAACCAAGAAGTAATTATAATTTGACGGTAATCGGAATCTTGATTCACATCTCACCTCTCATCAATTCGGTCGCTGTGAGTTCATGTCCTCCGGTTTCCTCTCCGCGCGTGCGTAGGGATGTCTGCCAGGAACCTGCGGATGGTTATTAGTTTCCCTTGGGTTCTACCGGGTCTCTTTCCACTATAATGCCGACCAGCGTCGTATAAGTTATGTATTCTTGAGTGCGTCGAAAGGCTCCAATCAAACAAAAAAAATCAAACGCATATAACGTACCCAGAGAAGCCAAGCTGTCGACATGCCACTCTGGCGGCTCTGGCGTCAAAACTGTCGTCACAAACCGTGCCCCACTGGTACTGGTAGAACACTTCCAGTCTTCCGGCGACAGCGGAGTTCATGCCGGCTAGGCGAAGGACTGTGGAAGTAAATATGTCAATAAAAATGAGGTTAAACACAATATTCATAAGCTGGAAAGTAAAGTAAGAAATTTCACAGAATAATTGAAATACTTCCATTATGTTTTTGTTGTGTATGTGGGAATGTTACGTCATAAATTTTCTGAAAGATTTTAATCTCAGCATAACATGCAGGTTTTACATCCGTTTCGACACTGAAAACTCTATATTTAGCACATACTTCTTTGATGTTAATTTCCTACCATGTACAGTTATGTAAATGTCGAGTAGTTAAAAAGATACCATATTGCAGCAGTGCCAATCTCAATTATGATTATTAATGATGAGTTATTTAATTCACTCGTATTTTTATTCGCACAGGCACGAAGCAGTGCTGTTTTATGTATAGTGAAAACACAGTGCCATCGAACAGTGCCTCACTGCACATTGTCACTGGTGGGCAAGAACCAGACAGATGCAGTGCTACTTGTTTATTACGATAAGCTTGTCAGAACATCCGCGTAGGAACGGCGTAATATCACAGACAGATGTTTATATCATACCCCGACCATGCAGGTGATATGGGTGTACCATGCTTGCATGAAGGACGTAGGATCCGCGGATGATGGGTGTAGGATCCGACCATTATCCGTGTAGGGTTTTACAACATACACTAACATTCACATATAAATTCATCTAACTTACAACAAATGCCGCGTTGTTCGACACCAGCCTTGTTATAGAATAATCGCACACGGTCTAGTTCCACGGCGTGGTTACCAATTCGCACATACTCATAGCAATACGCACATCGAGTTTAGACTGTATCCGCATTTATTCGCTATTAGGTGCTAAATATAGGTGCTAAGTTATAACATAAATTATACATAATAATTTTACGCTCTACGAAAGGCTAATTTATAATATTAGTACAGCTTTTGGCGAGAACTTACATCATCTGCGGTTGTCCTGGAATGCGGTTGCGATTGTAGATTTCCACTGACACTAATTAACTTCGTCGAGAAGTGGGAAAACGAAACTTGAAAGTCATTTTGCTAGCTTATCTTTTTATTGGTTTGAATGAGTGAGAGTTAGGCAAATGAAAAAGCGTTCACTTGTGCTTTTCGCGTCACCACACCTGCCTTGCCAGGAAAACAAACTGAAGATACATCGTGTCATGTTTACACCTAGCGTGTCGGCTAAAGTGCCGTAAAACGGTCTAATCGAGAGTACATATACCGGCCGATCCACATGCGCGAAAGAAGTTATCAGGATGGTGCCAGCACCCGCCGCGAAGGAGCCGCCCCACATCCGATCAAGATGCGAGAAGGATGGGCTGATGATACGCGTATAGTACATCCTAAGGATCGGGCAGTACCGTATTCACTTTTCGAATATCGACTAATCTAAGGGCACTCAAGGGTCACACGTACAACTGGAATAAAACATGCGGAATCGATCTAGCGGTACATGTATCTGCATAAATGAAACATTTGCATAAATGGAGGGGTCGAAAGGACTGGTTGGCAGCTCATATAACGGTCGAAAAGGGTCACTGAATTAGGAAAAGTGTCCTAACTTCATTTTCCTTGACAGAATATGAACTTCAAACATATCCATGTGTAGACCTTTGTTATGTGAACAACTGCCGTCATCTTCTAAATTTAGCTTGCCACTGCCTCTACCTTAAAATGTTCCAGAATACGCTTAGTTCGGGGCCTGTTTGTTTACAACAAGTGTTCAAGAATTTTCTTATTTTACAAAATTCCACCAGTCTATATAAGACCTATGAAAGCAGGTCAAAGGAGGAGAAAGGAGAATTATTAAGAGTTTTGGATGCTTTCGCTGTGTGTTACTTTAGTAGGCCTTTGTGCTGAATTTTGGTGTCTTTGTAGCCTCTGGCTTTGTTATATCATATCTCCACCGAGCACGTGTTCAGTCAAAACTTGTATATTTAATTTGTGCTCTTGTGTACACAGTGCTTATTAGTACACGGACCCTGTCTGTGGAATTTTGTGCATATTTCGTCATACACTCAGTTATCCTGTGGATTTGCCCTCTTATGTGTGGGTTTTCAGAATTGTGGAATATGTGCGTCCGTTTGGACTTGACACCGTTGTACATGTAAGTACTTTAGTATTTGTATAGATACTGCTATCCTTTCTTGTTAAACTTAAGTACTTTAGTATTTGTGTAAATCTTGTTATCTGTTCTTGTTAAACCTAATAAATTGTTGAAAAATAATCTGCCGGTTTTGGTTACTTTTTTGTGCGGCTAAACTGTCGTGTATTTCGAAAAAGCCATCTCTTTATAATACAGACAGTTTGGGTCGTAACACCTTGTATTGTTGCGTGTCACTTACTAAAGGCAATTTGGGTAGCGAGTATGACTGATTTTATTGAAAACTGAATATAGGCAACTGGCATAAAGAAATAGACTACAGTGTGTGTCTAAATTTATATCAGTCGAGCAGATAGACGCTACAAGGTTCACACTCGCCATGTAAATGCTTTGAATGCCCCTCAAGAAATCGTGATAACTAATGAAAGGAAACATAGTTTGAGATTTGACAAACTAAATATGCTGTAAAACGTTTGTGGCGGGGATCAAAAGTTAAAAAATAACATAAAGAAAAAAAATCGTCTAGGCCGGTGCCGGTGTCAGAATAAATACACCAAAATAGGCCGACGTTTAGGCCTACCGGTGTCACAACCGGACTGATGTTCCTGTCACAACTGGGAAATTAAAGGAAACAATCCTTTGTTGCCATTCTTTAGATTTGAAGATACCTCCCAGATTACTTTAAAAATTCAAAGTTTGTGTTGCAACACGGCTATGTTCACGACAAAACATGACTATGTTTACGTCAAAACAGGAGAATGTTCACGTCAAAACAGCAATATGTTTACGTCGTAACTGGATTATGTTCACGTCACAATTGGCAAATTAAATGATAGCAATCTTTTGTTGCCGTGTTTTAGATTTGAAGATATGCCACATACAAATTTTAAAACTTCAGTGTTAAGTTTATCGAATGTGGGATGGCTTTGTAATTAAGATGACTATTCACCAATTCTGGAAAAGGCTGTAGTTGGCAAGGGCGTTGTCATTGATGTCAAAACTCCCCTTGGCGTAGTTGTCACTTGGTGGCTTGGCTAGAACAAAGAAATAAAAGAGAGAGAGAGAGACATGATGTGTTAGACTCCAGGTTTTCTTTTATTGTTTTACACATACATTTTTTGAAAATGAATTAGGTGAGTGATAGATTCATTAGGTGAGTGATTGATTGCGTGTTGTTTACGTCCTATATAGGAAGCATATTTCACTATTGTCACATTTAAGATCAGAGAAAACTACCAGTCGTTGGCAGTTAACTGATGATTTATCCCAAGTGTGACTTGTAGATGATTTTTACTCTCAAATGTCGCTGTATGATCCATTAAAATCACAAAATATCGATTAGGTATATTTGATCAACAAATAAAGGATTTGTTTAGCGTAATGGTCTTTACACTTCAAAAGGCATTAATCGACATTTTTACTGAATATGACTCTTGTATATATCAGGTCGATTTATGGAACTGGCCAAAGAATTTCTCGCTTACTCCAAAGCAGATAAAACCTAAGGATAGAGGAAAGTGAGGCAGGCAAATACGTACATCTGCACATATAGCACTTTGGGGTATTAAAACTTATTTTATAAATGAAAGAAAAGCCAACAGACCTGCTCTGAGATGCAGATGTCACTGTTACATCCGGATGTACGGCAGCATTTTTGGCACAGTTGTGTTTTTCGCTTTTGTCGCGTATCACTTGATCGACGACCAATAATAACTCCCGTCAGCATGTCACAAAACTTGAACAAAAACAAAACAATATCCAGCAAGAAGTCATACTAAAGAATTGTTCA
Source organism: Liolophura sinensis (assembly GCF_032854445.1). Classification (NCBI taxonomy): domain Eukaryota; kingdom Metazoa; phylum Mollusca; class Polyplacophora; order Chitonida; family Chitonidae; genus Liolophura; species Liolophura sinensis. The sequence goes on along the minus strand of NC_088298.1, from coordinate 18,733,157 downwards.
TTTCGTGAGGAAAATGCCATGCTCGGCGCAAACCATCGACCTTTGGCCGTTTACTGACGAAATTTCTCATGAGCACATCACATTGGCGGAATATACTATCTAGAGCGCTCAAACGGTCTGACAAATGTCGTCGATCGCTTATTAAGGGGAAATGCATACAATAACTGACCAAAGCAGGGATACGAGAAATTAGAAAAATGAGTTTTAAATCAATATCATCTATTGGGAGGGGAGAGAGTCGCAGGTGATGTTGTAGTGAGGTTTAATGGAAATCGTTGGAGTTGTTTTCGTGGGGTTCGAGGTGTCGTTAGTGGTGTTGGAGGGAGTGGGGGGGGGGAGATGCCTTGGTGGGGTTTTGGTTGGAATAGAGTTGTCGTTAGTGGTGATTTGTGGTGTGGGAGGATGTGTTGGGGTTGGCGGTGTCTTGTTGGGGTTAGATGGATCGTTGCTGATGTGTTTGTGAGGTTAAAATTTGATTGGTGTTGTGGTAGTGGGCGGGAGGTGTCGTTGGTGGTATTTTACTGGGTTGAAGGTGTCGTTGGGGGTGTTATAATGGGTTGAAGGGGTCGTTGGTGTTGTTGTAGTGGGTGGAAGGTGTCGTTGGTAGTGTTTCACTGGGTTGAAGGTGTCGTTGGGGGTGTTATAGTGGGTTGAAGGGGTCGTTGGTGTTGTTGTAGTGGGTGGAAGGTGTCGTTGGTGGTGTTTCACTAGGTTGAAGGTGTCGTTGGGGGTGTTATAGTGGGTTGAAGGGGTCGTTGGTGTTGTTGTAGTGGGTGGAAGGTGTCGTTGGTGGTGTTTCACTGGGTTGAAGGTGTCGTCGGGGGTGTTATAGTGGGTTGAATGTGTCGTTGGTGTTGTTGTAGTGGGTGGAAGGTGTCTTTGGTGGTGTTTCACTAGGTTGAAGGTGTCGTTAGTGGTGTTATAGTGGGTTGAAGGTGTTTTTGTTTTCAAACATTTTATTAACGTCTATATTTTGTATTTCTAACGGTATGATTGGCATCCTATAGAAACCTATGATGGGAAAGAACTTTTATAGGCAGATCAAGCGTACTAACAACCAGCTACACACAGGTACCAGGCACACGTCCTCACCATTTGTGACACACAGCCCAATGTGTGCTTGGGGACAGGATTGTCTTCAATCACTGACTCAGCGTAACACATCTGGAACGAAATTGTTTTAATAAATAAATTCAGTAATTTAATTTGTCATTCTTGTTTAATTGGTTGTTAATTGATTTATAATGTGACTAAGAAATTGTGGATGTAGAGAGGTTCACGGCGAACCCTGGAGGTTTCTTATTTATTTATATATTTTTTATTTATTATCTTTGGAGCACGGTAATTTCTTAACACAAGAGTCGCGAGAAATTGAAAGAAAAAATAGTGTTCACGTCACAGAAAGTAGAATAAAGACTTCAGTAATTGATGAGACGTTCTGGCGACGCCCCACGTATATTGCAATCTGAGCATTGCTTTGTAGAATAGTTCCACAAAATTTGACACCGCTTCGGTGTGACAGGAGACTGTTTGAACAACAAATCCCCGTCAGTGAAGTACATGGGTATGTGAGCGTCATGAGTATACCTCCGTAAGCTTCACGTTCAACGTTCGTATACACCCTAAGCACCAAGTCCAACATTCCTATACCACCGTAAGTGTCAAGTCCAACATTCCTATACCACCCTAAGCGTTAGGTCCAACATTCGCACACCACCCTAAGCGTCAAGTTCCACAATCGCATACCACCCTAGATGCCAATCCAACATTCGGATACTACCCTAAGCGCCGTGTCCAACATTTCTATATGACCCTAAGCACTAAGTCCAACATTCGGGTACCACCCCACGCGTCAAGTCCAACGTTCGTGTCCCACCCCACGCGTCAAGTCTAACATTCGTGTCCCACCCAACGCGTCAAGTCCAACATCCGTATACCACTCACGGACAATAACGGTACGTCGATAATCACAAGACCCATTTCCAATACAACGAAAAACACCATTTCCCAAAGGAATAATATATTTTTTTATTTGATTGGATTGGTGATTGGCGCCGTACTTAAGAATGTTTCAGTTATACGGCGGCGGCCAGCATTATGGTGGGAGAAGACCGACCAGAGCCTCTCCAAATCAACAACATTCAACAGGTTGCTGCCAGACCTTCCCAGCATTAAGGTAGCCAGCATTAACTGGACTTGAACTCACAGCGATCGCATTTGTGGGATACTCCTAGGTCATTGCGCCCTGCTGGCGTGCTAACCCCCTTGGCCACGGAGGCCTACAAGAATAATATATAAGTAGTAAATAAAGCTGGTAGGATGTATAAAAGAAGCGGTCAACACACCCAAGAAATTAAACGCTACTCACCTCATGCGGATGGCAGTGTTTAACCGCGTGACAGGCATGAGGGTCGGCTGTGTCTTCACAGGAAAAGCAGGAAATGGGTCGTGGACCTGTGGATTAGAGAATTACATGACCCAGACTGGCTTACAGTGAAATATACATGTAAGTGACTAACGGCGAATTGCATCTTTCCGCACTGATCGGTGAAATTTCGGATGTTCACTGACCGTTCTCTTTGAGTTTTGGACATGAATAAATGATTAGTTCAATTTCGGTTTTTAACTTCAGATCATACTGTCATGTATGCTCTTTTTGTGGGTAAATATGGTATCTTGTTAGGACTGAGATGGAGCAGAGCGTCATTGTCCATGCCTTATCAGTATACTAACGTTAAAATGTGATGCCTCGTTGATGTTACTGTTACACTCGCCTTGAATTTTATTATACCGAAATGAAAACTAAGAGATGTGTGGCTACTTTAAGACATTATTGTAATAATGTTTACTTTACCAGTGTTGTGGCAAAATATGTAAAACAAAACGCTTGATGATGTTGAGCCGAGGTCTGTTAACGGCATTTTTGATTTTCTGCAATTTTATGCTTAATTTTGTTACGTTTCTTCTTGGCATGAAACTGTTAGACTTGGTTTCAGATCTGAGGTGTGGATTATCTTCAGAAAATGGTAAAAGCCACAACAATTATTTATTTGCATGTTGTTAGGTAGTGATGGGGTGTCCCTCCTCCGTCGCTGGGGTGAATGTACTAGTCATATAGCCCACGTGGAGGCCTACGTGGCCGAGGAGTTTAGCACGCCTGCGCGGCACAAAGACCAAGAGCAAGTCCACATCATGTTGGCTTCCTCTCCAGCAATACGTGGGAAGGTCTTACAACAACCTGCGGGTGGTATTGGGTTTTCCTCGGACTCTACACAGTTTCCTCCAACCATAATGCTGGCTGACGTATAAGTGAAATATTTTTAAGTACGGCGTAAAACAACAATAAAATAAATTAATATTTATTTTTATTTATTGATTTGATTGGTGTTTTACGTCGTATATTTCACTTATACGACGTCGGCCAGCATTATGGTTGGAAGAAACCGGGTAGTGCCCGGGGGAAGTCCACGACCATCCGCAGGTTTTCTGCATACCTTCCCACGTGCCATCGTAAAGAAAGCCAGCATGAATAAATAAATAAATAAATACAGCCCAGGCTGAAGCGTCTTAAAATTATTAAATTTATTGAAATTATTATTAAAATTATTATGTATCTGTTGATGATTTAAGATTTACCATGTTGTTTATTTTTTGAGTCGTTCATTACGACACATAAGCCATTTACATATTACCTGTTCTACATATATTCCCGCATTTTGTACAGAAAATAGTATATGTGTGGTGCTGTGGCTATGCCCTGAACATAAGAAGATGTAGAAACACTTTCTGTAGATGAACTCATGTATGTGATGAGTTCTTTGCTAGTATTCATCAATGTCGCAAATACATCACTGTAAAGAACGGAATTACTGAACACATTCACGTGTTTTATTTACTCATCAGTCGCATTATTACACGTTCAGGTGCATTATTTACTTATCACTCATATTTTTACACATTCACGTGTTTTATTTACTCCTCAGTCGCATTATTACACGTTCAGGTGTATTATTTACTTATCACTCATATTATTACACATTCACGTGTTTTATTTATTCATCAGTCGCATTATTACACGTTCAGGTGTATTATTTACTTATCACTCATATTATTACACATTCACGTGTTTTATTTATTCATCAGTCGCATTATTACAACTTCACGTGTATTACTCATATTATTAACTATCCACGGAAAGTTTGGGGCGGAAATATACATTAAACAAGTAACATTATGGGTTGTGCAAAAGCTAAATGGAATTTCAGGGGTGACAGTATAATTTACCCGTTACTGTTGAACAGATGTGAGTGTTACAGGCATCACCAGTACAGCATCGCTCACACGTTGTTATTGTTGGGTCAAATCGTCGTCCTCGACCTCCTGCAGTTTCTAGCAGCCTGCATTCCTGTCAACAGATAAACCCAAGCAATGGTTGATGAAAGACGTGTGGTCATAGAAAAAATAAACCGCAAACATTTACAAAACTGACACCTGTAGTCATGGGGAATATAACATGCGCCAGCAAAGGCAAATTTGCAAATATGTTAACTGTGTTACAAAAGTCATGGAAAAACCACAAAGACAAGCAATTGCAATGTTGCAAATAGGTAATTGCTGCCAGGAAAACACCTGGTCATGGAAAACCACAAACACAGGCAATTACAATATTGCCAATAGGTAAATATTTCCAGGTAGATACCTGGTCATGGAAAAACCACAAACACAAGCAATTGCAATATTGCAAATAGGTAAACATTGCCAGGTAAATACCTGATCATGGAAAACCACAAACACAGGCAATTGCAATATTGCAAATAGGTAAACACTGCCAGGTAGATACCTGGTCATGGAAAAACCACAAACACAGGCAATTGCAATATTGCAAATAGGTGAACATTGCCAGTTAGATACCTGGTCATGGAAAAGATCAGAAACACAAGTAAGTACAAAAATGAAAAAGTAAACTATGTCAAAAAAGACGCAAGGCCAAAAGTAAGAAACATAGGCAACAGGAAAAGTCTGAAGACGTTAGCTTCGTTACAAAAAACAACGGTAACATACCGAACTAATAAACTCTATCTCGAAAGAAAAGATGAGAAGATGGCCTAGGAAAAGATGAGAAGCACAGGCAATGACAAAACTCAAAGAATGGTAAGCAATGTCTGACAAGACATGTGGCCATGGAAAACATAACAAAGATAAGCAACCATAAAAACCAGAGATAAGTATACTTTGTCACGAAAGACATGAGGTAATGAAAAGGGTCACAGGCACAAGAAATGATCAGACTGTAAATACATAATCTCTCGAGTAAAAAAATTAATGATAAAGAAAGTCGCCTCATCACTGAAAACTAAAATACCTGATTTCATTAAAATACGAAATTGACTGCATTAAATAAATTTACAAGTATAACCTACATGTAAATCTGATCAGCAAGGTGTCGAAAGCCGTGATATTTCACATATAATGCTCACGTGTGCTTTGGACAGGGGTTATCAGCAGAATTTCTGCGATAAATTGCGTAGCTCCATTTATGAGCAGAATGGTAAAATTAACACTGCAGCTTGTTGAGCACAAAGTGTAATAATGCAGATATCAAATCAGCAAATAAATTCTCTAACTTTAACGAAATTAACAGGCAAAATTGGCCGTTTGACATGTCATGGCAGGGCTTTTTTCTTGACACTTAATGACACCTGTCACATTCGACTGACGTCACTTACAATACTTTTCGATTACGTCGCAGTCGTCTGCTGGCAAAGTCGATTAAACGAAACGAACTGTGTCGAACGAGTAGATGTAGATGGGAAAGCTGATGGAAACCAAGGAATTAACCCGTTTAACATTATTTCCGGATAGCATGCATGAAGTTGTCGTCATACATGTACCCCCGGATTCTCAAGGCTTATCCATTGGAAAAGCAAGACTGGCTTACATACATGTATACTGCCATGTACTACGTACATTCCTAGTCGCCTTGTACCTGTACTCTCTAGAACGATCGTGTACACATTTGCACATCCACAGTGACATGTATATCAGCTGTACACACATTTATGCAGAGGTCACTGTGGGTGTGGTACATGAATTACACAATATGTGTACTGCTGTTAGACAAAATAATGTGGATATCCATTTTGCCACAACACTGCGTATCAACAGTACACAGTAGTTTTGAGAGAGTGAGCGCCACGTTCACTCGCCTTGATACGGTATTCAGTCTGACTCGCCTGATAAATCCTGTGGTACCCAGCACTAAGGGCATGTAACATATGCTTGCATGACTATAGTTACACGTAATATGGCTATGGTACAGCAATACTTATCCGTCAATGAAATCCCACCGTGCGTATTCAAGTTTACAGACATTTGGGTCTATCTGAGTAATTAACAGTAGGTCTCACCTCTTGTGTTTTACATCCAAAGTTGTACCACGTCGCTCCGCTGGCACTGACCAGGTGTTGTGAGTAGCATTCCTGTCACGCATCAAAAAATACATAAACGCAAAAAAGTAGACAAATTGCATCACACATATTTTACAGTGATTCTGGTAATTTTATTACAAAGACATAGGTTACCTGTAGTTGGGAGAGTTTAATACACTCGGACTACTTTGGGTGTCTTGCCTTGATATGACTGAATCAAGGTCCAAAACGTTGAACCTCAAGTAGGCGACCAAGAGAATACAACAAATCATTGAATAGAAATCTACATGTCAAACATCGTTCGTGATTTACTGGATGTGGACTAATACCGTGTAACAACACAAGGTATTGCCAACAGTAGAACACTATCTCTTGATCTAGGGTAATTCCAACACAATATATCATCGTAAGTATCATGATTTCCCAAACTGCTTAATCGTTTTCTGGAAATTCAGACTAATACGATATGTCTACTGAAGCTTCACGGTTTCAAAAATAGGCTACTCCTTTTGTCTAGTCTACGGAAACTGTGATTGATATTTTATGCTTCACAATTTCGAACAGTTTTACAGCATACATTTTAAGCACACAGAGCTGTATTCATATGATGGTCCCCACAGTTATTTTATTTAGGAGTAGCAACACACAAATACAACTACAGTGTGGATAGTACATGTAAATCCGGTAATTGATTAATTTACCTCAAGGCATTATTCTAAATATATATGTAAATGCTTAGATGGTACCATATCCGTCCTCGTGTTAAGCGCATTTGACAACATTTCTGTATATTTTAGATCACAGTTGCGATGATACAAAAAAAAACCGACAGTATAATTTGGTTAGTAAAAGGAAAGGGAATTTACCTCGTGTGCCCAGCATCTTTTTGTTTGTTTACAATCTGTCGGACTGTTCACCTTTTCACAACTGAGACATTTCGGACCGTGGGTATCATCCGCAGAAGTGCCTTTTAAAGTGCAAGGAAACAATGATAATAAATAATATTGAATAAAAAGCTGCTTTAGATTAATATATTGTTCGCTTCATGAACCAAAAATGTCAGCAAAAACTGTTATACTCCTTGGCGAGTGGTGAATATCTCAAATTGCTTTTCACAAGAGCAGTGTTAACAAAAGTTGTTTTGCCAGCATATGATACCCAAGTTTATTTCTTCTGAAGTCTGTCTGCGTTTACGAGGGTCCCTTCTAATCACTAGTCAAGTTTAATGAAAACAACACATCTATAAAACAGGTATTTAGGCATTCACACGGAATTTAAATGGATTCCTAACAGTTTTATCAAAGCGCATGCCCTTTTTTTCAAATCTCTCAATTCTGCGTCCATTTACCTTGTTTTAATATAACTTGGTCTATTTAGTCCTACTAGCCCCCATGTCCCCCACCCAAGACAAAAGGAAAGCTTTTTGGCCACAAGGACGCCAAATGTGCAGATGACTTACATTTTAGTGACGTCAGCAGGGCGATGAGACCTAGAACAGAGATATTTATATATAAACAGGAATTCTTTGGATGGTCATGGGTTTCCCCGGGCTCTGCTTTCTTACCACCATAACCTTGGGCGTCGTCGTATAAATGAAACATTCTTGAGTACGGCGTAAACCGCCAATCAAATAAATCAATAAAATAAAATCAATGTAAAGCTGCATATAAATTTCTAGGTTAATATATAAATTATAAGCTATTTTAAGGCGTCCAGATGCGAGCTGGATGGAGTAAGAGATTGACTGATTGGCCTTTAATAAGCGAAGTATCCAAATTATAGTGCACACCGTAAACCGTTGAAAACAAAATCTAAAGTGCCGACAGTGTGATATTGTTAGCAAACGATCACAGGTAACTGGTGACATCCGACAGGTCAAAGTGCGTGTAGCTCATTTAAAGTTGTATTCAAACCGTCAAAATGCAAATGTTTAAACAGTAGCAATTTTTTACACAAATTTGATGTCTTGGCTTAAGCAGAAAATGATTACAAAATGTAGTGCTGTTTTTTTCCAATTTATTAGACGTCACAGGTTTAAAATTACTCCAATATATTTTGTGGTCATCACATTTAATAAAAAAATCAAGAAGTCGGCCAAAAAAGTTTTAGAGCCAGAATTCCAACAAACATAACAGAATAGAAATGCATTAGAATTACTTTTGATGGGTGTCCCGTGTATCTTCCGGTAAAAGGTCCAATATTTCCTTTTAAACTAGAGTTAAAGAGCACTAATTGGATAATACTTCCACAGAAACATTTTAGGTTGTTGCTAAGCTATAAATTTCTGCACTGTTATTTTGCATCTAGTTAAAATGTATCAGAATTTTGTTTGTTTTGAATAGAACTGAAAAGTTTTCGCCCAGTGTGATTTAAAAAAATTTTACAACTTCTTTTCAGGCAAGAACAGCTCAGAAAAAATAGTGGTCATGCTAGGTTGATTTTTGATCTGATGTACAGAAAAGTGCAAACTGCATGTGGAGGTATGGCATGGTACCAGTTAGGGGATATATGTTTTTGAGGTTGATATTAACAATATTTGCTGCATAAATAGTAAGGAAAATCAATGCGCTCACGTAACATTTAGCACTAGTGAATTTGAAAAACAAACACAGACGTTATTTCTCTTGCCAAAAAAATTGTAAATGGCATAATCTCCTACAGTGAATGTATACAGAGAGCATCCTGCTACTTACCCAAGTCTAGCAGTAGTCGACCACTGTAACGTCTTTTCGTCATTGTAAGGAAACCTACCCAACTATTACTTCTTCGCATTCACAGGTGTTATATTAGTTACTTCTGTAGGCCGCCAGGAACCACATGCTAATATAAAGACTCTGCGGCAAATCGGCTCCATTTTGTGGACAATTTCTGAGAAAGTAGTTCATTTCCGGTAGAAAAAGTCAACTCCTTTGCACAAGAACATATGTTTTTTGATAATAAGATAAGGCAACATTCAAAATATTTTGTAATCTGTGACTTTATTTTAGTCTGTTTCACCTGTTTGTCTGAGCTGGATTATTTTTGCTGATAGACTTCAAGGCTGTCAGTTATCTCACCGCACCTTAGTTGATAACGGTCTAGACGGCCTCAAAACAAACCGATTTCCACATCGTTTAGACTCTTATCACCTGTTATACACTGCGCATCAATGTTTTTAAAAAATAAAACAACACAAATGTGGGATGCAGATAATCACTGCGTTTATATGTTCCAGATGAGAAATATGTCGACATCAAATTTGTTTCCTGGCGTTGACAGAGTTGTCGTTTACCTATATAATACACGCAGCGTCATTTTTCATTTATAAGTTCATCTAGGTGCATAGGTGCGAAAATATGCAGATGTGAAGCACTTCGTGTACCATCTGATGTTCGGGGCCACATTGTGTTATCAAGCCACACGGTACTTCTCCTGTCCTGTTTGATCAAGTGCGTGGAAATGCACACGGTGAATAGATTAAGGTAAGGACAGATGGAATCGTAATAGACTCGTTGTCAAGATATTATACAAACATTTGAAATCAGCGGCTAATAACTTATTCCGAGCTCCTTATTCTCGACGGGGCTCTAGGATCGACTGTCGCACAAAAGAGAAAACAGAAAGCACAATAAAACGAATAGAGCCATGACAAAATTAAAAAAAAAAAACAGAAAAAAACAAGTTTGTTCATCGCTTTGATGTTTAACAAAACATTATTGAAAGTAATTTTCCCACTGGACTGGCCTTGAGTGTCATTACTTAAAAAGAAGATGACACTGCTGTATACAGTTAGTTACAGAGGAATCGCTTTTGCTGATGTCTACAAGTAGTTTACAGATATACTTAACAACAGAATGAGTAAAGAGAATGACATTATAGCTGATTTAAAAAAAAAACTCCACTAAAATATAGACCTTAAAAATATGACAGCGACGACAGTGTAATGTAGCTGGTAAATGGTTGCAGGTAACCGGTGAAATACGTGAGCGATCTCTGGTGCGATTTATCTCAGTCAGCTTTTTATCTATGTCGGTTTAAGAAAACAATTAAACAGAAGCAAACTACTATACAATCCCTGTACAATACCATAGCATAATCAGAATCAGGTAATAATATGACGTTAGTTATAATGTATTAAACATCACTGGCCTAGCATTACTCAAAAGCTGTGTTTTCGTCACATTTAATAAACAGTAACATAGAAGCAAGGTGCTCAATCCAATTAATGTTCTTTTCAGGCTAGAATAAATTCCTATAGTCTATTTCTTTTAGAGAGTCGTCTATATTCAGCTGTCTTTAAAATCAATTATACTCGCTACCTAAATTCCCTTTAGCCAGTGTCACGTAACAACCCAAGCTCTACATATTGATACGTTTGATGGTCATGCTATTACAAAGAAATTGAAGTTAGAATGCTTTTTGTAATTCATAATGTTAAACTCTCTAAGCTTAGTTTCGTCACCAAGAACTCATTGTCTCGATTGACTTATTAAAAAACAAGTTGCATGCTGGACAGTGGGCGTGGAGAGTAATTCATTTTACAATGGCTTCACCAAGACGTAGAACATACCCCATGCAATCACACAGCCTACGCTACTGTCTCGGGGAATAACTAGATTGCTTTAATTTCCTAATATCCACCTCTAAAACCATACTGCCGGGAGATCATATACTACAGGAGATAGAGTAAAATTCATTTATTAAAGTTATATAATATTAAAACGTGCGAACGATTTCAAGTATGGCAGTGTCAGAAAGAGGGTTTACAGTAAAGTCAACAGCAGTTCAGTTAACTAGTGTCATCCTCCATCAAAACAAGTTTAACACCGCCCAATACCCAGCATGCCACTGGTTTTTGAATAATGGTGACGTTACCCGATGCAATTGGTTCTTGTGGTCGAAAGCTTATGGACTTCAACATTATGAATTAGAAAGAGTGTTCTGACTTCATTTTCCTAGCAAGAATATTAATTTCAATCTTATCCATGTGTGGAGCTTGTGTTGTTACGTTTTACTGGCGGAAAGCAATTTTGGTAGGGAGTCAACTGACAAAAGACTAAATTGCACCGTCTCCATGCGTCATGCTTGAATGGCGGTTTGGTTTGAACGTTGTTTTGGGAATTGGCCTTGGAATTGTTGACCCAATACGTCCATTTTGATGGACAGCTTTTATATGAAAGTCTACTTTTATGCATACATTGTATTTTATATTAACGCTGCTTTGTGGATTATCATGTAGAAATTATATGCATTTGTCCATTGCTCTTTCCACTATGGACTGAATCTTTAGGTTCGACTTATTCAGCTGAGCCGAAAACGGGTTTGAACTCGGTATTTTCTCCCGGTATGACAAAGTCACCGTTTGCTTTTTCATACATGTGCCAACAAATCACTTTGTATCCGGCTGTCTCGTTGGCATTTTCTTTAAAATTGGTGACGAATATATCTCGTTGCATGTAGCACGGAAGTGAATGAAGAGCCCAAGGAAGATCATTCATTTTTTTCAAATCTCCCCTCCGACCAGATGATGTACGTACTGCCGGTACAATAGAATAAAAGACTTACAACATAGAAAGCAAATCCAGAGCAGCGACGACGTTATGATAGTTGGCAACTGGTCACACAGAACTTGTAAATTAAGGTCTCTTGTTAATTTACCTCATGTCGAATTTTATTCTTACTGTTCATGTAAAGGTTTAAATGGTAGTTAATTACACGTCCCATAGTGCCATGGCTTAAGCATTATTATCAACTGAAAAGGTCGTGTTTGTGTTCGTTGTACATGAATGTTTACTTGCAAACAATCAAGTGACATCACCCACCAGTTCCCCGGCAACTGTAAGAAACCAGCAAAAGGTTGCAAACTGCATTGTTAGTTTTCATAGGTTTTGATTTTTTTCCTTGCCTTGCATGATCAGAGTTCCACTCTGCATGTTTCTAGTTGAGTCCATTTGCGTTGGGATGTTGTTGTTATGGAGTGTTGCATGACCAGAATTACTCTCTGCATGATTTTGGTTTAGCCTACGTGCGTTTTGTCATGAGCTGTAATCTTGTTTCGATTTCTTTTTTGCATGAAATGCTGCTTTGTGTATAATGGTGTGTTTTACTATTGCTTTACATGATCAGAATTCCACTGTGCATGTTTCTGGTTTAGCCCATTTGCGTTTGTGTGATGTTGTTATGAACTGTTTTTTTTCTGTGGCTACCTTTCATGTGTTTCGCCATGAACTGTAATCCATGCTGTAGTATTGCTTTGGCGTGAATCATTCCAATGAATTGAACGCCAATAATGTAATATCTGTCATTCTGTCTGTGCACCGGAAATTTAGATACGATTTATGTATTACGGAAGCTGGTAGAATCTCTGATGATGGACTTTTTCTTTCCTGCAGGGAACAACACTTTTGATAAGACCTCTACAATACCTATAGTGCACAGTTTCTCCAGAAGACATTATCAGCCTGACCCTAACCGGGGTCGCTGTTTTCCTTGATGGTAGTCCTGCATCATGGATATTTATTTATTTGTTATTGGATTGGTGTTTACGCCGTACTTGCGGTTTAAGCTCACTGAATGTTTGAGGTACTTTGCAAAGACTTTGACATGACAGGTGCTGAGAAAAATCCGTATGATGTCTTCAAATCTTCAAATTGTGGATGAAATCAATTTTGACTGATGCTGGAATGGTTATTGTACGGAATTTTACTTAATCAGAGCCTTGTAGAATTGCTTATTATTTGAATGTAAACATTAGTGCCTGGTGGGCGTATACTGTTAGGAAATTGTATTTTATTCCCCATATTCATCAGCTTTATTTGCCGCCTTGGTTTTTATCGCAGCAGATTGGTACAGATTGCAGACTGACAAGTAAGGTTGGAGGTTCAACTCAAGCCATCGCTGACCCCATCATAATGTGGCCGCCGTAGTATAAGTTAAATATTCTTGACTATGACATGAAAACAACAATCAAATGAAATGAAGTTGGTAAATAGTGTTAGAATACCAGAACTACATGTGGGAGCGTGCCGCGGTGTTGTTGTTACAAATAATCGTCTTTCAATCGCTGGAACATCCGAGTAGCGGTTTCAAACCGGGCTCTGGATTCCCCCGCTGTTACTACTTGTGTGGTCTTGGTGACAATAAGCGGTCGACCACGCCCGAGTGGTCGTGAGCGCCGTCTGTTGTCCTTTCATCTGTGCGTCACATCTACGAAAGTTCTTCTCGCCAATTGTTTGTGGCTTTTGTGGCGCTCTCCGGTTACCGGTTACAACTGGTGGTCGTCTAAGTAAAAAATTCTTCACTGTGGCATTAAGCAACAATGAAATGAATCAATGAAATTTAATCTTTTGATTCAAAATAAATATGCAAATCGTCTTTCATTTTCACTGCAATAAGAAGTTAATATATTTTTGGAAACAACTGGTAGTTTTAACCGAACATGAAGATAATGACGCCTAATTTACTGCATCAAAATAGAGTGTGTAAAGCACCTTTCTTAGTTTGACATTTGTGCAAAGTTTCTTTGTGGTACCCACATTTGGTCTGTGCATATCACAGAAGCTGACGGAGCATACTTGTTTGAACCGCAAAGCCATTGGTTTAAGTGGCTAATGTATATTTTGACTGATCTAAAACAATGCTTTGCGAAAACGATAATTGGATTTGATTTATTTATTTATTTCATTGGAATTTTACTCCGTCCTCAAGAATATTTTACTTATACGACGATGGTCAGCATTGCGATGGGAAACTCACGACTATCCTTTTGGTTTGTGTACAACATATAAGTTAATGATGCTTGATTTATTAAATTTGACAGACTACTCCAGCGGTTTCCGAATGTTGACACGTATGATTTCCCCAAGGGCCATGTTGGCATGAGTTTAGGTCATGTTCGTATCCTGTGCACCTGACGTCACCCAACAATATCGGGGTCTCGCTCGGTGCTTCTCCGAAATAAGCTCGATTCCTTTCAATTGCTCCCCACCTAAAAATACCAATTGGATTTATTGAAAAAGAAGAAATTCCAGGTAAATTTTATTTGCAACCATCGACTGTGTCGCATATTGTGTTCAGAAGCTATTTTTGCGTTGATTTATTTATTTTTATTCATGCACTCATGTATTTATTTTTTATTTAATTCTGATAATTTTTTATCTATTTATTCAACTGATTGTTGGAAAACTTCATACTGAAGACAGCTACTCAATATTTATTTATTTATTTGATTGGTGTTGTACGCCTTACTAAAGAATATTTCACGTATATGACAGCTGCCGGCATTGTGGTGGGAAGAGGGAAACGGAGATTCACTTATAAATAATATGTTAAGGCATTATTATAGCTTATGATAAGACAACACGCCAAAATTTCGGCATTCAGTACCAGAAAGTAATAAATGTGACAGAATTTGACGGAGTTTAAATTTGAATTGTCCGAATTGGCTTTATGGAACAGATCCCTAATCTGGTCTTTAAACTTTCAAGCAGCCAACCTCAATACATGTGCTTGACGTTAAACCAGATGGACAAGAGGCTCGATACAAAACCGAACGTATTTTTAACTGAATCATGAGTACAAACACATCTGCAAAGAAGAAAATTATTGTAATTTACCTTGAGAAGCCGAGCATACTGCAAATTACCCTGGCGGCTTTGTGATTAAAGCTATTGTCACAAACTGTTCCCCATGTCCCGTTATAGAGCACTTCCACGCGGCCTTCGCTGTATGACGAACCGTTAACAAGTCTGACTGTGGAATTCTTCTGATCTGATGGAAAAATCCACTTAAGTTAGTTAGACCTTTAGTTAGAAGTAAGAAGTTGTAACTGGTGACTTCAAACTACAATTAGTTTACCTATTGAAGTTTGAAGTCTGAAGTTACAGGTCTTTCAACAACCTGCGGATTGTCGTGGGTTTCCCCCGGGCTCTGTCTGGTTTCCTCCCACCATAATGTTGACCGCCGTAGTATTAGTGAAATATTCTTGATTACGACGTAAAACACCAACCAAATAAATAAATAAGTTCAAGTTACAAGTCACAAGTTCTATTTGTAGCTTCTAACAAAAGGGCAGATGTGATAGATGGCAAATAGTCACACTTCAGCGGTGAAACCCGGCATCTTGTCCTTTTACCTTTGTTAGTTTTCTTCCAGCAGTTCATGTAAATACTTAAATAGTAGCACATTACCCGCCCCCAGGTATCATGGATTAAGCAGACTTGGGTTACCAAGGCCGCATCTGACGACAACTGAATCTGATGACGAATGAATGCTTGCTTACCAATACAACATCTCACGGCAAATGATGAAGCGTGACATATGCCTGCTTACCAAGACCACATCATCATATCTGCTGACAAATGATGAAGCGTGACATATGCCTGCTTACCACGCCCACATCTGATGACAAATGATGAAGCGTGACATATGCCTGCTTACCACGCCCAGAAAAGATGACAAATGATGAAGTGTGACATATGCCTGCTTACCACGCCCACAAATGATGACAAATGATGAAGTCTGACATGTGTCTGCTTAGCAAGCCCACATCTGATGATGAATAATGAAGCGTGACATGATGTGCCTGCTTACCAAGCCCACATCTGATAACCAATGATGAAGCGTGACATGAAGTACCTGCTTACCAAGCCCACATCTGATGACGACGTCTTCTCTATGTTGGCAATGCCCCTGACCTAACCCCCTGTGATTACAGGAGAGGAGAGAAGTCTCATTGCCCTCACACCTTACTTCGTCTAACCAGATGGAGCCTGTCCCTGGGAGGCGAATGTTTCCCAAGATGAACACCTGTTCACTAAAAAAGATATATTAAAGCAAAACGGACGAATTGTAAGGCATCATGAGGCCCGAATTGGTGAGCTTTGGAAAGGACATAGTTTAATACAATTTATGGATGAGTAAAAAAAAAATAAAGTAATAAAGGAATCGCTTTAATCTTTCAAAATCACTTATGATTCCAGAATAGAATTCACAGAGAAAATAAATGAGGAAAAAAACATTGTGGACAAAAGACAAGTTGCATCAGTGGGCCAGTGCCGGTGAGCTTTGGAAATTACGTATTTGGATAAAATTTATGAAGGAACAGAAAAAAGTAGATAACAAAAGCGATTGGGTTAATCTGTTTAAAATAATTTAACTAAACAATGAAACCGAAATTGAATTCACCAAGGAAATATATGAAAAAAAAACACTGCGGACAAAAGGCGAGTTGCAGAGGGCACGAGCTGTTGAGCTTTTGAAACTACGTATTTCGATAAAATTTATGAAGTGGGAAAAAAAAGTAACAAAGGCAATAGCGTTATTATTTTAAAAACATTTACCTAAAGCTGCCTCCTGTCAATAAGTTGATTAGCTCTATCTTGCTTTACGAAAATAATAAAAAAAAAATGTTTACATCTTATATACTCGAGTATAAGGCTTTTCAATAACGCGTTTCAATATTGGTGTCTGGAAGGGATTAAAGACAAAATGCAGGACCGGTTAATTTTAAAGGAAACAGACAGCAAAAGTATAGTTGAAATAATATAAAGGGCAATTTCATATTAGAATGAGACGATCTGTCTACTGATTCAAACTTTAAAAAACTTTTTGGCTGTTTTTCCTTTAAATGTGACATGGAAATGTGACGCGGATAATCCATCATACGACTCAACTAGCCCCTCATAACTTTCCGCACGGGTGACTATAATCAGTTAATAAATATAAAAGATCTACTTTGGAAGACCAAGCTGACGGCAGGCGACTCTGGCAGATTCACGTGTAAAGAAATCGTTGCAGACGGTTCCCCAGTCTGTTCCAATGCTGACTTCAAGTCTTCCTGCCACAGGGGAGTTTAAACCGACAAGGCGAATTCCCACGGAATCTTATAGTTAAAAGAATAGAAAGATAAAAGGATGTGCTAAGTACTTATCGTTGTCCCAGTGTACGTCTGGAATTGCCCAACATTGTTCCTTTACCCAAGCATGTCTATTTAACTTTTAATTTATAGATTCAATGGAAACCCCTAGTAAAATATGTGATTTCACTTATAAAACTAGAGCTTCATGAAACATGCAAATCAGATACATAATATTCTGTGCTGGTGACACAACACACCAGATACATACAATTCTGTGTTGGTGACACAACACATCAGGTAGATATAATTCTGTGTTGGTGACACAACACATCAGATAGATATAATTCTGTGTTGTGACACAACACATCAGATAGATATAATTCTGTGTTGGTGACACAACACATCAGATAGATATAATTCTGTATTGGTGACACAACACATCAGATAGATATAATTCTGTGTTGTGACACAACACATCAGATACATATAATTCTGTGTTGTGACACAAGACATCAGACACATATTCTATGTTGTGAAACAACACATCAGATACATATAATTCTGTGTTGGTGACACAACACATCAGATAGATATAATTCTGTATTGGTGACACAACACATCAGATAGATATAATTATGTGTTGGTGACACAACACATCAGATACATATAATTCTGTATTGGTGACACAACACATCAGATAGATATAATTCTGTATTGGTGACACAACACATCAGATAGATATAATTCTGTGTTGGTGACACAACGCATCAGACAGATATAATTCCGAGTTGGTGACACAACACATCAGATACATATAATTCTGTGTTGGTGACACAACACATCAGATAGATATAATTCTGTATTGGTGACACAACACATCAGATAGATATAATTCTGTGTTGGTGACACAACACACCAGATACATATAATTCTGTGTTGGTGACACAACACATCAGATACATAATATTCTGTGTTGGTGACATAACATATCAGACACTTATAATTCTGTGTTGTGACACAACACATTAGACACATATAATTCTGTGTTGGTGACACAACACATCAGATAGATATAGTTCTGTGTTGTGACACAACACATCAGATAGATATAATTCTGTGTTAGTGACACAACACATCAGATAGATATACTTCTGTGTTGTGACACAACACACCAGACACATATAATTCTGTGTTGGTGACACAACACATCAGATACATATAATTCTGTGTTGGTGACACAACACATCAGGCACATATAATTCTGTGTTGGTGACACAACACATCAGATAGATATAATTCTGTGTTGGCGACACAACACATCAGATAGATATACTTCTGTGTTGTGACACAACACAGCAGACACATATAATTCTGTGTTGGTGACACAACACATCAGATAGATATAATTCTGTGTTGTGACACAACACATCAGATAGATATAATTCTGTGTTGGTGACACAACACATCAGATACATAATATTCTGTGCTGGTAACACAACATATCAGACACATATAATTCTGTGTTGGTGACACAACACATCAGATAGATATAATTCTGTGTTGGTGACACAACACATCAGACACATGTAATGTTGTGTTGTGACACAACACATCAGATAGATATAATTCTGTGTTGGTGACACAACACATAAGATACATATAATTCTGTTTTGGTGACACAACACATCAGATACATATAATTCTGTGTTGGTG
This sequence comes from Liolophura sinensis, assembly GCF_032854445.1. Classification (NCBI taxonomy): domain Eukaryota; kingdom Metazoa; phylum Mollusca; class Polyplacophora; order Chitonida; family Chitonidae; genus Liolophura; species Liolophura sinensis. The sequence goes on along the minus strand of NC_088298.1, from coordinate 18,714,179 downwards.
ACACAACACATCAGATAGATATAATTCCGTGTTGGTGACACAACACATCAGACAGATATAATTCTGTGTTGTGACACAACACATGATATACATATAATTCTGTGTTGTGACAAAAGACATCATATACATATAATCTATCTGACTCATCAAATATATAAAATTCAACGTTGGTGATGCAATAAACACGTAAGATATATGTGGCTCTGTCGCGTCATCAGAAACAACACCTTAAACCCTATTGCACCGTATGATGTCACAACATAGATGTAGACGTGTAAAAAAAATGTAGAATTCCAGCTTACCATATCCACATCGGAGAACGATGTCCTCGTGATGACCACAGTTGTTGTCTCCCCAGTTTCTGTGACCACAGGCAAACAGAGACGACTCGTAACCATAACACCGCACGTCGTCCAGCCAGATGGGTCCGGAGCCAGGGATTTTGTTTGGGAGGATCAAGGCCGTCTCACTATTAAGGTATAAATAGATTGATTGAGTGACTGATAAGCGATTGAAATCCGAAAGATTAAACCACAGATCGACGGGGACCAAGTGTTATCAATGTTCAAAGTTTACTATGGCTTCATTCAAGATGTGGGGCCTCCGTGGCTCAGTTGGTTAGCACTCTAGCGCAGCGTAATGACCTAGGAGTTTCTCACCAATGCGGTCGCTGTGAGTTCAAGTCCAGCTCATGCTGGCTTTCTCTCCGGCCGTATGTGGCAAGGTCTGTCAGCTACCTGCGGATGGTCGTGGGTTTCCCCCGGGTTCTGCCCAATTTCCACCCACCATAATGCTGGCCGCCGTCGTATAAGTGAAATATTCTTGAGTACGGAGTAAAACACCAATTAAAAAAAAAAAAAAAAAAAAATCATTCAAGGTGTACATTCAAGGTGTACCCGTTAATTCATTGACCTATAATTACGTTCTCCGGCCGTTAAACAAACAAAAACAAAAAACAATGAAAATCTAGCAAAGTATGTGCTTTACGCCTTATTTTTATAGGTATCGACAGTCCCATATAGCCTGACGCCATGCTGGTTTGTTAGTCGAGTTTATGAAATTATTTCAGCAACAACAGAATAAGTTTTGTAACTCGTGTTTACCATATGTTTTAGTAACCTTACACCGTTATGATTAAATGTTAAGTCCGCAGTTTTAAATTAGATAGAATAATGTGTGTACAAGGATATATGTCATATGCTTGTTTTCTCTGTATTTACACACCGTGTGTTTAAATTTGGTTGTATTTTATTGGTCAGGTTTATGGGTGGAGGGTAATCATAGTAAACTAACAAACAGTACTGCTAAAGAACGCAACCTAAAAATCCGAGACTGGGATTTGACCACGCGACCTCACTGGTAAAAGGCCTATTTTAAGCATCTGAAACAGTGGGGTACCACCACAAAAAGATAAAAAGGCAACTGATATATTCTGTTGGTTCGTCCCTTTGATCGGTGTTTTACGTCTTACTCAAGAATGTTTCATTTATACAACGGCGGCTAGCATTATGAAACCAGAAACCGTACACAGCCCGGAGAAACATACAACAATGCGCAGGCTCCTGGAAGACCTTTCCATGTATGACAGGAAATGAAGTCATCATGAGCTGGACCTGAACCTACATCGGGTGACAGGCTCCCGAGACAATCTGCTGCGCTCTTGTGAATTGAGATGTACTGGAAATAAATAATGTACCCAGCGAAGCCAAGTTGTCGACATGCCATGCGGGCGGATTCGGCTTCGAAAGAGTCATCACACACCGTACCCCACTGGGAGTCATGGTACACCTCCAGTCTTCCGACCATCGAGGAGTTCATTCCGACCAGGCGAATATCTGTAAATGTAACTGTATAAATAAAATTTAAACACTTCAACTTTTATCTGGAACAGTACATTAAGCAAAGCTAGGTGTACATTTGGTACACGAATGAAGAAAACTGCTTAAACAGATCAAGCTATATTATATGTATGTTTACGTGCCTGTCACAAAATAATTTGAACTATCCAATTATCTGAGAAAAATGTAGCACAAAGGTGTCAAAGAATGAAAAAGGTTCTTAACAATACCTATGTGTACATGTAACGTATCAAATGTTTTGTAAAATTAGCAACAGTTGTTCAAGAAAAATGTGTTTACAGAGAGATGGAGGAATTGGTCGTATGACCTTGAAAAACAGGTGAAGGCAATGGAAAGCAATGTTATTTGAAAATCACAATGGCCAACTTAAAACAGTCCACAGTTACCGAAAATGAACTGAATTCTTCGGAATGTAATTAAAGACATGCATCATAGAGATGTTCTATGATGAACCAGAGCAGCGACGACAGTGTGATAGACGTCCAGCATAGAGAGTAAAACCACAGCAGTGACGACAGTGTGATAGACGTCCAGCATAAAGAGTAAAACCTGAGCAGCGACGACAGTGTGATAGAAGTCCAGCATAAAGAGTAAAAACACAGGAGCAACGACAGTGTGATAGACGTCCAGCATAGAGAGTAAAACCAGAGCAGCGACGACATTGTGACAGACGTCTCCATAGAGAGTAAAACCACAGCAGCGATGACAGTGTGATAGAAGTCCAGCATGGAGAGTAAAACCAGAGCAGCGACGACAGTGTGACAGACGTCCAGCATAGAGAGTTAAACCACAGCAGCGACGACAGTGTGACCACAGCGACGAGAGTGTGACGACAGCTCGATCCTTTTCATTTATCAAGCGATATATTGATGATCTATTGGCATTAAATAACCCCCATATTGCTGAAGCAGTGAAGGAAATCTATCCGCCTTCATTGGATTTAAAGGAGACAACAGATAGCCCTGATGGTACATCTTGTTTGTATCTATATCTGTACAAAGACGAACAAGGTCTCCTTTCACGCCGCCTTTACAAAAGGGATAATTTCAATTTTGATATTGTAAATTTATTATTTACAAAACTTAAACTTATTTGGATAGCAATATACCAAAGGGTCCTGCATAAGGCGTATACATATCTCGCCTTGTAGCAATTGTCAGATCTTGCGTAAATTGTGATGACTTTAATCTGCGTCACAAGCTGTTAGTTCAAAAACTAGTTTGTCTAGGATACTCCATCAAACGCCTTCATTCTAAGTTTCTCAAATTTTACAGTGAGTATAACACTTTCGTTGGCAGGTATGAACAGAGCGTTCAGAATCTCTGGCGATCTGCATTGTGATCAACCACATAGACGGCGCTGTTATCCTTATGAACATATCTATCGCGTACATGGTATTTAACAACATAGATGGCGCTGGTTGCCGAGAGTAACCGTCATGTCGACAGCTTTTATTCAGACCAGCATGTCATGTGTAACATCATAGATGGCGCCTCTTGTGGTATGAGATCCTTACATATTAACGGGAAAGTCGTAATCGTCCGTTACTTTTGAATCACAGTCTGTTCGGTTAAGGTCTGTAAAGCTCGTCATTTTCGAACTGTATCTAATATCGTTTAACCTGGGGCTAGGGGCTGTAAAGGCAGCCATGAGCATTACATCTGCACGATGCTTTTATGAACAGTTGCAATCAAAGCGCGACTGATACACCTTGTTTAATTGTTATTTGACCTGGAACTCCTTCATGGACTACAAATCTGAACTTTAATATGGAATTCATGCCTGGAATATCCACTGTCTGCCCGGCATCATTGAAAACTGATGACCGCTTCTCTCTTGTGTGTTACCGGCTTTATTTCCTATTTGTATAATTTCTTACATACCTTTGTCGTTGGGAGCTAGTGTTAAACGTTGTTGTGGAAATGGATCTTGCGATTATCGACTTGGAACGCCCTTTACGGACTATGAATGGTATACGAATGTCGCACATGACGCTTGTGCATAACGACTGAAATACGGCCTCTTGTCAATTTACCTCAGTTAGGGTTTTCTTCTAACAGTTCATGTAAATGCTTCAAAAGTAGCAAATTACACGCCTTCTAGCGCCATAGCTTAAGCCGAATTATGTAAAATATACTATAATATACTAAATATACTTTAGACATCATTGGTCTAGAATTACTCAAAATGCTGTGTTGTCATCACGTTTAACATATGATAATGCATAAGTTTGGTGCGACCTTAATAATACAGGTTATTAAAACAATAGAATTCTTTTTCATGGGAGTGTGTCGACGTGTTTGTATGAAGTTTCGTGAAGATTACACAAAGAATATTAGAGATATCGTGTTTACAAGCCCATGGCAAAATATAACTTCAATCACGCTGATCATTTTGAAGAAATACAATAGAAAACAACAGGATTCTTTTCCATTAACAGGTCCACATGTGGTACACACTTCAAGAAATTGGCCAACATCACCAAAAATGAATAAGGTTTTTGCCCAATAGTTGGATGTACATGTCGCATAAGATTGGTAAACCTGGCTATTAGCGTTTAAGATATAGAATGTTTTAGAGAACATGAAAGGAGACACGGACAGATGAATGAAAGCCGATACCACTAATGACACTCCTAATCCAAGTTTGGTATAAGATAAATTGTACAAGCTAAAAATATACAAAGCAGGAAACCACCGCACATCAGGATATACCTTACAAACATCCTGACCTAAAGCCACAGCCGAAATTGGATTGCAACACGCGATCTCACTGGTCAGTGATTTGGATGAGACGTACAGCTAGGGCTAAGACCCAGTCAGACTGATGAAGAACAAAAGTTAAACACAATGGCTATTCACCGTTTTTGAAGGGGATCCTTGTTGTTTGGGGGATTGGCTAAAACAGAAAATATAAAAGAATGGTATATTTTTACTCGAAAAATTATCTGCGTTTTAGATTTTTCTCTAATTAAAATATCAAGCGTACATGTATACTTATTTCCTGATTAACTGGTCTTTAAGACCATCGCCACGATATGGCTGAAAATTTGCCGATCTGACGTTAAGCCATAATCATTCTTTCATTCAATCTCTAAGACCATTCTGTATTCTATTTCAGTTAATTGAAACCATAGGCCTAAGAAAAATGACGGTATACCTTTCCCAAATATGACAAACTCGATGTGAATTGTTCGTGCTTTTTCGGTTGAAAACAGCTGAACTAAAACTAAGTTTGCGTAAAACCATCGTAAAGTCATGCGAGAGGGAAATCTTGAAATCTACCTATGGGAGTCTGGGATGCCAGAACATATACAATCGCTAAACAAGTTACAAGCTACAGAACAAACAAAGTCTACTTTCACTTTGCTTAGGTTAACTTCTTAATTGGTCACTAACGGAGTTCTCAGGCGCTTTTTACTTATTTTATAAGCATCAAAATGATGATACGTGTAAATTGCTGATTGTCGTGGATTCCCTGATTTTCTTTCCAGAATAATACTGGCCGTCGGATAAGTGAAATATTATTGGGTACAGCCTAAAACACCAATCTGATTATAAATATATCAAAATTATAATTGCAGAAAGCCAGAGCCCGCAGGAAGAAAACACGCGGTTCTCCTAGGATTATAACATTTTGTAAACTTTAATCTTTTATTCAGTTGCAAAAAGTCAACAGACCTGCTGTGAGAAGCAGGCGTCACTGTTGCACCCTGATGTATGACAGCATTTCTGACACAGGTGTGTTTTTCTCTTTTCTCGGTTATCAGCTGTTCGACGACCGATAACATTTCCCGTTAGCAGATCACAAAACTTTAAAACAAACAAAAACGGAAAGGGCTTGAATATAGGTGAAAATTGTTGTGTATTATCCTGATAAGGCTTTCTATCTATTCTTGTCAAACATGTACCGAAAACAAGTCCAGTACGAGAGAAGGTCTTTCAGCAACCTGCGGATGGTCATGGGTTTCTCCCCGGGTTCTGTCCGCTTTCCTGCTGGCCGCCGTGGTATGAGCGAAAATGTTATATTCTTGAGTACGGAGTAAAATACCAATCAAATAAATAAATAAATAAATAAAATGTACCAAAACAACAGGGAAATGTGACAGCATCCTTTACATGTAAAAACCGTACATTGCGCCATCCGGTTTGCGCAATGTACAACAACAACACTACTACTGTATAAATATTACGCTGACAAAGAAGTAAAGTAAATTAACTGACATGGGCAAAATGGAAAAAGAGTATAATTGTTTGATTTCTAATTTTTCTTGTAGCTGCAGTTTCAGCGTGACATGACTGAGAACCTGTAGAAAGCAGGGCGAGGACTAACTGATGTGTTGCTGGTCACAAAGAACTCAAACACATGTATTAACATGAATAAATCCGTCCATGATACTGACCGATTGTGACACACAACCCAAAGTGTGCCTGGGAACTGGACTGTCTTCTATTACTGACTCAGAGTAGCACACCTGGAATGGAAATATTTGAAATTTCGATGAACGAATGAACCCGGTCAATGACACGAAGAACAAGGTGATCGAAGGCTTCTTTCGAGTCTTAAACGTTAAAGGGTATAGTTTACCCGCGATGCAGCGTATTAATGTTATAGGTAGGCGATATGATAAGATGTTTGAAGGGGGACATTTGTCCTAATACAGAACCCGTCAGATTTAAGCACACACAGACAAAAGGTTAGTGTGAGCCCTACACGCAAATGTAATGTAAACGATTTTGTATTGTATACAAGTGGTGTATAGGCAGATGTCTACACTAAGATACTGATGTAATGCATGTGTAATAAATATAAATTTGCTGTTTACATCCAAACACATGCATTTGGAAAAGACCAAATTCTACAGCAAATTCATTTTTATGTATCAAAACTGTCTTAAGTCCTCATTTATAACTTTATTATGCAATAGCAATGTTACTAAGAGGTGGTCCCATATATATCCACCATACCAAAATATGTGTAAATACCTTTTTCTCTTAAAAAGGAAAAATCGAAAACAAATTATTAAAGACCATAGTAAATTGGCTTTGTAGAATTCCTTTGTATCGCGTTTCTTGGCATCCAGTGGACTATTTGTTGCATGATAAAACGCTTAAACACAACGGCGGCAAAAAGCGTTTCCTTACCAGTGACGTCAGATAATAGTGATTGGCTCACGGCTATTACTAGCTGCTGTGGACGTCTTTCCCTGCCATGTAAGGCAGCTCGCGAGCGTGCTCCTTACTGCGCATGCGCCGCTCGTCATGTTCGCTTTACATCGCTACCACCACCAGCAAATTTTACTCAACCATTTTGAACAACGCCGCGGTCACTGGTGCCACGGTGATGAGGCAGGAAGTGATGTCACAAAACACGTAACCTCTGTCTCAATATCTGTTCCCAATTATTCTTTGTACACACGCATTTTCTGATTTAAGGCACAAAGGCACGGGCAATATGGATCAAACAACACCGGAAGCAATTTGATTGATGAATGTTGATTAAAATAAATCTGAAGGGACTAAGCCCAAACAAGACTACGTGCGTTACACACATTCCAAAGGTCAGTCTTGTGTAGTGGTGGAAGTAATGTAAAACGAGCGTTGGGAGCAGCACATGCGGTGTAAGGGTATGGCTCGCAAGCGAAAATCAAAATAAAGTTAACCAGTTATTGTTCTGACCCTCTTTTAACGCTTCCGCTTCCAGATGTGAGAGAATGTGCTTTTACCAGTGAGGTAGATTCACGAACAATAAACATTCCCAATAATTGATATTCACCACCCACCTCGTGCGGATCGCAGTGTTTAACCACGTGACAGTCGTTAGGATCGTCGGTGGCATCACAGGAAAAGCAGGAAAGAGACTGATTACCTGTAGATTGAAATGCATCATGGGATGACCAGGGATTGGATCTGTGTATCTGACTTATGGCGAATTGTAACATCTGTGTGTTAAAAGCAAGGTAAATTGATAAAGACTGGGATAGTCTGAATTTCTTTTCTAAATTGTGAAAATATTGCAGTGAATTAAAACCGATATTGTACGTTTCGTCAGAGTATACAGAAACAAAATATTTCTGTCCCTTCCACTTTGCCTGGTGTGACGTCGTCCACGAACACATAACGTCATCAATCGCTGACGTAAATCCATATATGAAGCGGCCCTTTCAAATGCTAATGACGTCATCCCAGTATAAATGCCTTACTCAACGTCACATCTGGCTGATTTGACGTCATACAGGGAAATTTTACACACACAGCCGAAGATTTTGTTTTTCAATGAATCTTCAGTTATGTGGGTTAAATACAGTTATTCATCAAAATCCTATTGAAAGAGAGTGTTAGGCTTACTCCGTAGGATTTTTTTCATATCATTGTAATATTTCTACGCAGTTTGTATCCTGACCAGAGTGGCACTCTAACATAGTTAGGAGAACTCGAATCAAACCAGTGTCGGGTCACACCAAAGGCTTTTAAAATGGTACTTGTTGCAGCCGCGCTCATTACTTAGAGTCAAGAAACATGAGTGGTTGACCCGGTGTCAATATAACGCGACTGGTTGTGGTGTTATATCTGGTGTCTTCGGCGTGACTTCAGTAGCGGCGGCACTTTGGGGACTCCTAGCTAGCTTTATCAGTATGGTTTGAACATTGGCGCCAACACCCTTCACACTCATTAAAACTGCAGCTATAGATACATCGACATTTCGAGGGCCATCTTATGTCCACATTTCAACGGAAATACCTGTAGGTATTTAGGGTGACTGACATCACCGAAATTTAAGATTGTCTGTTACGACAAAGGTGTAAATGTGTGATGCCAGTTAGTTTACCTGTTGTTGTTGAACAGAGATGGGTGTTACAGGCATCACCTGTACAGCATCGCTCACACAGTGTTATTGTTGGGTCAACCCCTCGTCTTTGCCGGATGGAAGATTCCAGCAGACTGCATTCCTGTGAACAGACAGGAGTAATGACGGACTGATAGCAGGCAAATGGTTGCACGTAACCGGTGAAATACGGGCCCTTGGCAATTTACCTCAGTTAGGGTTTTATTCTGACTGTTCGGGTAAATGTTTAAATCCTTCGGGAACCATGGCTTAAGCAGAACTGGGTAAACAAAGGAGTTTATTGCACCATGATCTAGAAATACCCAAAATACTGAGTTGTCATCACATTTAACATACTATAACAGTAAAACAATGCAAATAGACAAGGCCTCAGGGATGCTGAGTCCACGTTTATGCAGGGATACAATATAATTTAAGGATGCAATATAATAAAATGCATTTCTACCTAAGTACCGCTAATTACGTGGACGTTCCACCCCCAAGCTCACCTCTATTATCCTACAGCCGAAGTTGTACCATGTGGCTCCGCTGGAATTGGCTAGATGTTCCGTAAAGCATTGCTGTAAGTAAGTATACAAGAAACAACAACAGATGACAATGGTTGTTCTTTTATGATTAAGTTTTGGGTTACTTGTATTTTCCACTTTTCCTAAATAATCAATCCGGCGCTTGCCAAGTGTTTAAACCGTCGGTCCATTATATTACTCAACCGATTTCAATTCCAGTCCAATTTCAACAATTCTAAACATGTTGAGGGCAACTATATTGGACTGTCGGGTAATTTGGTGTCATATTTGGTGTGTTCTATATGACATTCCAGTGAGGCATCACACTAAATATGCTACAATGTGAGATTGTCGTAATATGACTGAATCTGTGTTAAACGAGATTGAAATACATGCACATGCAAGCGGACAAAGCATCAAACCAATATTCAAACAGACAAGCAAAAGTTTGTACATATAAGGCATCGATTGACACTGCATGCCAAATACATGTTCATGGTTAAGCGTTTCCTTATTAAAGCCTGTATGTTGTCTACATATAAGCGACTTGTGCAATACTTCAGCAGACGTTTAACGGTTTCTCGAGGATATATGCCTATACAAGCGAATATAAAAGAATACATCATGTCGAGGGAAACACATTTTAGCAACCGATAAAAGCCAAAACATGTGATATCATATACTTTACGGACTGCTTCCCCAAAAGGCCACACGGTTATATCGTGGCTTATCTGAGTAGAGACTAGTGGTAGCTGTTACCCAACACATTTTAAGAACACACAGCACATAACATGTATGTGAAACACAGACTGATATTATCAACCAATATTTGTTTGACGGTTTCCAGCAGATCGTAAACCTCTTGTGTTTTCTAGGGTAACAGTTCAGGGTATTTAATACATATTTATACATAGTTTACGGGGGAAGTGGTGGTGGTGTGTGTGTGTGTGGAGGAGGGGGGCTGTTCCGTGGTCGAGGTGGTTAGCACGCAATGACCCAGGGACCGCTCATCAATGCAGTCACTGTGAGTTCAAGTCCAGCTGATGCTGGCTTCCTCTCCGACCGTACGTGAGGGAGGTCTGCAGCAAACTGCGGATGGTCGTGGGTTTCCCCCGGGCTCGGCCCGGTTTCCTCTCACCATAATGCTGGCCGCCGTCGTATAAGTGATATGTTCTTGAGTACGGCGTAAAAACATCAATCAAATAAGTCAAACAGATTACGGAAACGAAGAATACTGCATCACATTATGCCAACATCTTAGAACAGCTGTTTAACAGTTCCACGACAGTTCTATTATCGTATTATGTGTTCCCATTTAGACCATCTGTATATATGATTGATATACAGAGATTATCATAACAGTGTGTGACGTCAGACAACAAGAGCACTTTTATGATAACCTATTTATCATATACCTTTATTTTTGTGTTATAAGTAGTCAAAACGCACACGTCTCTCTCACGTGACGACAGAGCGTGAGGGGATTCGAGCGCCGTAGAAATTTTACCGCGTTTCGTGAAATGGCGGTCTAGTCTAAGCTCATGAATGTTCACTATATTGATTTATTTTAAATAGTTTGTGTTAAAACTATTGAGACAGAAATTTAAAGAAAATAATAATATTCAAGCTGAAGAAATTGTGCTCATTTATAGAAGAACTACATTCGGTTTTCTGAAATCATTAATAAGAGCTAGACGTGGGTTATGTCAGCAAAGTTGCACCGCGTGGTTTGATTTAAAACCATGTCTTGTTTGAAGAGAACGGCTACAGCACATGATGATGACTGGACCGAAAGTTTGGCTCTACAACAGTGATGTAAAGTCTGCATTTATTGAAAATCTCATGTCGCGTATATAACCTCTGATCATGTGTCCGGTGACTCCTCTGGAGATTTTCAAAGCGGGAAGTGAACATTGATCATGGCACACCGGTAGGAATTAATGATAAAACTACTGACTACTGTCGTGAGTGTGTGACCGCCGGGTATATTTGCTATTTTTCCTCTTTACAATCAGTAGATGGGAAAACGAAAGACGCCGGGTCCGTGCAAATTTCGGATTCATGTGACCAATGTCATCAACTCTGAGTGAAACGAGATAACCGATTGTATGGGACTGATCAGCACGTGAATATTAATCTGCTTAAAGGACAAAGTTAAGGATTTTCACCAAGAAGGTCAGTCATATTTTCACAGCTTAAATAAATACCTCGACGTCGAGGTGTTAACTGTGTTTTTCTTTCTTCTTTTGTGCTAAAGGGAAGACCATTAAATGTGTTTCTTTACAATTTAATGTTGTTGTTGTAGTAGTTACGTCACACCAAATTCCGATGTTAGTTTAGGGATTTCCCTGGCATTTTGAATGTAAACACCGAAAGTATTGCCAGGTTTCAGAGGATGCATATATGAAAAAATATAAAATGCCTCTGTATCAGTTGGGTAACGGCCAGAGGTATATGATGACTACTCATATTGGACCTAAACAGCTAAAAAATAAAAGGAATATAAAAATTTAATTCGATTGTAGAGAAAATAATTCACCTCGTGTGCCCAGCATCGTTTAGTGTGCAGGCAGTCTGATGGACTCTCCACTTCTTCACAGCTGAGACATTTTGGACCGTAGATATCAGCCGAGGCAAAACCTGTATACATGTACGTATAGTAATAGATTACTGCGATCTTTTGCTTTCTTAGATCGGGGACACACTAGGGAGGTGCATTTGCTAGTGAGGAGGTCATTTTTGTCGGTCGTACAGGCATATTTTGCAAATTTCCAAATATCCTCATAGCGAACGCTGTGAAATTGGATTCTATCAAACATGCCCGAAACCAACGAAAAAACATAACGGTAATGTCATTTCGTTTCTGACACATGATTTATTATTTGCAAATAATAAAAATAAGCATTTACAGCCTCTGTATTACCTACATGTTATTGTTATTGACGTCAGCAGAGCGATGAAGCCTACAACAGAGATACGTCGAAACATTAGGTTAGCTTCATAGAAAAGCCTGTTGTCCGTGGTGCTTCTTCTTTTGGTTAATTCACAACAGTGTTGTTTTGTTTTTGAGGACGGTGTGTATGAGAATTGTGACTTTTTGTAGGAATTAGTGGAAAGGCAGTCTTTTAGGCGATTGAACGGTGTAGTTTTAAGTATGGAAAGTGCTGCATTTAGATAAGAAGATTTGCTCTTTGAGGTTGGAAGGCCGGTGTTTTGTGGAATGGATGGTAATGGTATTTGGTGTGAAGATTTGCTTTTTGAGGCCGAGGGCTGGGCCCTGGTGTTTTGTGGTGTGGATGATAAGGGTTTTAGGTAGTCTCTTTTTGAGACTGTTAGGTTGGTGTTTTATGGCATTGATGGTAGTGGGTTTCGGTAAGAAGATTTGTTTTTTTTCGGCTGAGATGTTATTGTTTTGTGGCATAAATGGTGGTGGTTTTAGGTAGTAAGATTTGCTTTTTGAGGTTTGGAGGTTTAATGTTTCGTGGCATAGATCGTTGTGTTTTAGGTAAGAAGAAATGCCTTTTGAGGTAGCAAGGTTGGTGTTTTGTGGAATGGATGCTAGTGATTGTAGGCAAGAAAATTTCCTTTTTGAAGGCTGGTGTTTTATGGAATGGATAGTGGTGGTTTTAGGCAGGAAGATTTGCTTTATGAGGCTGGAAGGTTTGTGTTTTGTGGCATGGATGTTAGTGGTTTTAGGCAAGAAGATTTGCTCGTTGAGGATGGGAGGTTGGTATTTTGTGGTATGGATAGTAATGGTTTTAGGCGAGAAAGTGTGCTTTTTAAGACTGGGAGCTAGGTGTTTGTGGTATGGATAGTGGTGATTTTAGGCTTTTTTAAGATTTGCTTTTTTGCGGCTGGGACGCTGGTGTCTTGTTGCATGGACGGTAATGGTTTTAGGCTAGAAGATTCGGTTTTTGACGCTGAAAGGTTGGTGTTTTTTGGCACAGGTGGTGGTGGTAGTTTTAGGCTAGAAGATTTGCTTTATGAGGCTGAAAGGTTGGTGTTTGTGGTATGGATAGTGGTGGTTAGAAAAAAGAAGATTTGCTTTCTGAGGCTAGGTAGTAGGTGTTTTTTGGAGTTGATTGTAGTGGTTTTAGAAAAGAAGGTTTGCTTTCTGAGGCTGGAAGATTAGTGTTTTGTGGTATGGATGGTGGTGGTTTTCGGTAAAAAGATTTGCTTTTTGAGGTTGGGAGGTTGATGTTTCTTGGTATGAATGGTGGTGTTTTTAGATAAGAAGATTTGCCTTTTGAGGTAGCAAGGTTGGTGTTTTGTGGAATGGATGGTAGTGATTTTAGGTAAAAAGATTTGCTTTTTGATGCTGGAAACCTGGGGTTTTGTTGTATGGGTAGTTGTCGTTTTAGAAAAGAAGATTTTCTTTTGAATGGGGTAGGCTGGTGTTTTGTGGCATTGATTTTAGAGGTTTTAGGCAAGAAGATTTGCTCGTTGAGGATGGGAGGTTGGTATTTTGTGGTATGGATAGTGGGGGTTTTAGGTGAGAAAATGTGCTTTTTAAGATTGGGGGCTTGGTGTTTGTGGTATGGATAGTGGTGGTTTTAGGTAAGAAGATTTGCTTTTGGAGGCAGGAAGGTTGATGTTTGTGTTATAAATGGTGGTGGTTTCAGATAAGAAGATTTGCTTTTTGAGGCTGGGAGGTTGGTGTTTTGTGGCATAGTTGGTGATGGTTTAAGGCAAAATATTTGCTTTTTGAGGCTGGGAGGTTGGTGTTTGTGGTATGAATGGTGGTGGTTTTAGATAAAATGGATTGCTTTTTGAGGCTGGGAGTTTAGTGTTTTTTGGTATGGATGTTGATGATTTTAGGGAAGAAGATTTGACTTTTAACCTTTCATGTTTAAAACTATGCGGTTGTTAAGTTGCTTCTTTAAGAAAGGAACAGTGTTTTGAAGTACGGTGAGTGATTTTTTGAAGTAGGCAGGTTTATTCGTTGTGAAAGAGTAGTGGTGCTTTAAGACAAGTAGGACGATCCTTTGAGTTGTTTTGAGTATGGTGTTTTGTGGTAAATGTAGCGGTGTTTAGAGGTACATGTAGGTAGGATGGGCTTTTTTTGAGGAACGAGGGAAGTGCATGCTTTGTGATACGTAATTTGATGCTTCTTAAGTAAGTAATTTTTTTGAAGTATGTAGCTGCTGCTTTAAGGTAGGAAGTGTGATGCTTTGTGGTAGGATGTGTAGTGTCTTGAGCTAGGTAGGATGTGTAGGGTCTTGAGCTAGGTAGGATGGTTTCTTGAGCTAGGTAGGATGATGTCTTCCGGTAGGTAGGATAATGTCTTCAGGTAAATGTCATGGTTCTCTGAGGCAAATTGATGATATTCGGAAGTAAGTAGGATGGAGTTTTGAGGTATGTAGAATGGTGTTTTGGGCATGTAGAATGAGGCTTTGAGGTACATGTAGGAAAGATGGTGTATTGAATGAGGTACATGTAAGATGTTTTAAGGTAGGTAGGTAGGTAGGGTGGTGTTTTAAAGCAGGTAGTATGCTGCTTCAACGTGGAAAGTGTGGTGTGTTGAGGTAGGTGGTTTGATATTTGTAGGTGTGGAAGTAGGCAGGGTGTTTGTCTGAGTAGGAAATGTGGTGTTTTGGGGCAGTTACTTGGTGTTTTGGATGTAGGGTATAAGTAAAGACGTACAGCGTAGAGAGTGTAAAACCAATTCAACGACTACAGTGTGATAGCTGGCAAATGGTCACACGTAATCGGTGAAATACAATCTCTTGATAAGCTACCCCAGTTAAGGTTTTATTCTATTCGTTTATGTAAATGCTTAAATAGCAGCAAATTACACGCACCCTGACACCATAGCTTAAGCACAATTAAATAAAAAAATGTAGTAACGTTAATTTCAATGTATTAGACGTCACTGGTCTAGAGTCACTCAGCATGCTGTGAAACGAGACTTGAGCATCTAAAGAACGTTCCGTGTGATTAAGAAGTCCGTGTGGAGTTTCTTAACGTGGAGGAAAACTTTTTTCTCGTAGGTCATTCATTTTACTGTGTACTTTATCAAAATTTACAGATACATCCGCTTTAATAATTTTGCTCTATAAATGTACTTTATTTTCTATCTTTAAATACATAATCTGCTCAAGGATGGGTTTTGAACACCGCTCGTATATTCCGCTGACCAACGTCTTTTAAGACGATGTTGACGTTAATAAAAACAAAATCCTTGATAAGACATTTATGAGAATCCTCTTTTCAGTGCAATGACTAATGGGTGGCAATTTTGTGTTCGTTATGTAACAACAATAATAATTGGAAATAAATTGAAAAGATATGTAAATAAGAAACGATGCTACCTACTCAGGTTAGAGACCAGCCAACAAGTGCAATGTCCGTGTGTCATTTTACAATGACCGTTACACATACGCCTTCCCACTGAATGCACTGTCGTGCCACGTAATCCGCTGAGAAAACAGACTCTGCGGGATTTTGTCGCCATTTTCCTGGAATCAGCCGCTGACATGCCTTCTTTTGTAGCAACGCTAGTTAACTCACTTGTGCCTTTAACAGTGCGCATAGCCTCTTTCAGTAAGTTGAATGATGTCTTTGTCGACTGTTGTGTTGAGAGTAACTATATGTTAACAGTGATATAACAGGATTCCAGACCTCTGACTAGCTGTGAACATCTGACACTGTTTCCCCTGCATTCCGTCTGCTGGGTTTAACTGATAAATTTCAAAACTTTCCGTTATCTCTCCGAAACCAGATAAGAGAAACGGAGTCTAGACGAAGAAGTCTGGTTGTGTGTAATTATATGCAGTAAACAAGATCAACCTTTGTCATGGAAGTATGTATTATAACTATTGCTAGCAGAGCCATCGTCTATACCTTCGTGACAACAATACACGTAAACATGGATTCTCACAACAAGCGCTGTTTTTTTTTAACATGTTATGCCATTCCGAATTGCTTCCCTTTGTAGAGGACCGGTGAGCCCCAGGCAGTTTTTTTTATATAGATATACCGCTCTCATCAACAATATATGTTTAATAAATGTTATTCTTCTTATTTCAATGTGCGGAAAGCCCTTTCAATTCACCGTGAATTAAATACATGTAATATACATGACATCAGTACTCCCGATGAGAACAAAAACTGCTGCAGGGATGCAACGGAGTAAAAATTTGAGAACGTTTTTGTGTTCTTCTTATGCCTGTTCTCTACATGAGAACATGTAAATGTATCGCTATTTTCTACATTATATATATGTGGGAATTGGGAATTCGATCACCGCCGAATGGCTAAGTTACCTGTTTTCCAATCACTAGGATACAAACCTAACCTAGGGCATTAAATTTGTACATTCATTAGCTTTAACATTTAGTGGGGTTTTGGTGACCTCAAGGTCAAGAAATATTACTGAAGCGCTGGACGACAGTTTAATTGATAGAAAAAAAAAACACATACGCAACCTGAGTGCTCGGAGTATAAACCACTCACGTTTGGTGCATTATCGCCGACCTCTCTTACGTGTGACATACGTCACACTGGTGGAAAGCAAATAGACTCCGACAAATTGCATGTTTCGCCACAGAAGATGATGCTGTGCATCACCTATAGCCACCCAGACCCTGAGAGCAATGGATTAATTACATGACCAAGAACCGGGTATTGACAACCTCACTAAAGTAAAACGTATATGGTAACCCTTCACTACACTGACTTGGTGCTTACTACATTTACCTCTCTCTGCCAGCGTCCTCTGATTGGAGATATCAAAACTCTCCACCAATGAGAATCCTGGATTCCCCAAAACACACAAAAGAAATAGTTCCACTGGACAAACGGAGGCGTTGGGGACAGTTGTATAAGTAAAATGTTTTTGTATACGGGGTAAAACACCAGTGAGATAAATAAATCATTGCGCAACGCTGGCACGCTAACCACCTCGGCTAAGTTTGGTCGTATAAGTTTGAGAATGCAGATTATATTTATTTATTTATTTGATTGATAGTTTACGCCGTACTCAAGAGTATATCACTTATACGACGAGAATGGTGAGAGACTCCTGGGTCATTACGCTGTGCTAGCGCGCTAAACAACTGAGCCACAGAGGCCCCAGAATGCAGATTATATATCCATGCATTGTCTTGGTTGTCTTTTGAGATATCCAGTCCTAACAATATAAACATGTGGTTCCACAATGACAGCGTTACAACACAACGGTGCCCTTTAATGACGGTCATGAAGTGTGCCTAGTCTAATATTACACTACGACAAATATATTCAAAAACTTAAAGTTAATTTTTAAAAATATTCCTTTATTTTAACAGATTTATATATTATTAATAAGTATGTGAAGAGAATTCTGATTATTAAACGTTTTAAAATACAATCTTTCACAAAACCTACTTTTTTTGACATATTTGCCTTCGCGGTGTCATATTTTCTCATAAAATATTTTTTTCACAGAATCGACGCTGACTGGCTGGGAGTGGAGACAGGGTTTTCTGGTCAAGCATGATTTATTTACTTTATTTATTTGATTGGTGTTTTACGACGTACTTAAGAATATTTCACTTATAAGACGGCGGCCATCATTATGGTGGACGGAAACCGGGGAGAGCCCGGGGGAAATCCACGACCATCAGCAGGTTGCTGATATACCTTTCCACGTACGTGTAAGCCAGCATGAGGTGGACTTGAACTCACAGCGACAGCACTGATCACAGGCTCATTAAGTTGCGCTAACCAACTGAGCCACGGAGGCCCCGGTCCAGCTTGCATAAATCTGCACACACCTTAAAGCCCTCACACGCTAGGGATATCCTGGTCTTGCCTATCTCTCACTTCAGCCAATCAGGTACCATTCTGTGTCCATTTAAAGGAATACAAAATCGAGGCTGATTGGCTGACACCGGTGATAAGGTTTCTTAGGTTAAATTTTGCAGCCTTGGTTACGCTTGAATGAATGTACCATACCTAAAATTCAGCTTAGGCAAGGTATAGTCTAGCCTTGCCTGTCTCTCACAACTGCGAATCAGAATCGATTATGTATCCCTTTAAACAAGTCTTATTCTTCACATTATTTCCATTCCACACAATCTAAGTGAAGATAATACCCTCCATCGATCATAATTTGACAAAACATTGGCATTCCAACGCATTTTTAACACACAAATACTCTCATAAATTCGAATATTGTGAAAATGTTGCCGTCCACATTTTAGAAATATTGGCGATCCTCATCAAATTTTTGGCCACCTTTGCTTCCAGAAAAGCAGATCTGTAGAAGTCGCATCTATAGCACAGCGGCTTTTCGAAAGTTCTAACAGGTTTGTGGAAGTCACATGTACGACACCATGGCTTTCCAAAAGTCACAAGCCTTGTGCAGAATATTTATTTATTTACTTATTTGATTGGTGTTTAACGCCGTACTCAAGAATATTTCACTTATACGACGGCGGCCAGCATTATGGTGGGTGGAAACAGGGCACAGCCCGGGGGAAACCCACAACCATCCACAGGTTGCTGGCAGACCTTCCCACTTACGGCCGGAGAGGAAGCCAGCATGAGCTGGACTTGAACTCACAGCAACCGCATTGGTGAGAGGCTCGTGGGTCATTACGCTGAGCTAGCGCGCTAACCAACTGAGCCACGGAGGCCCCTTGTGCAGAATATAATCAAGACGTAAAGCAGAGAGAGAGAGAGGGGGGGGGTGGGTGGGGAGGGGGGGGGAACCAGAACATGGACGACAGTGTGATAGCTGGCAAAAGGTCTCAGCCTCTTGTCAGTTTACCTCAGTTAGGATTTTATTTTAACTGTTCATGTAAATGCATAAACAGTAACAAATCATACGCCCCCTAGCATCATGACTTAAATAGAATTAGGTAATAAAATGTAGTCATGTTAACTGCAATTTATTAGACGTCACTGGCCTAGAATTACTCAAAAGGCCATTTTGTCATCAGATTTAACATAAAGTCACATTAAACGAATGCAAAGGGACCAGGTCTCGGGGATTCTTTGTTCAGCAGCAGAACCCTGGTTTATGCAACAATACAATTTAACTAAGACGTACAGTATAGAGAAACAATCAGAGCAGCGACGACAATATGTTAGATGGCAAATGGTCACACCTAACCTGTGAAATACGTCCTCTGGTTAATTTACCTAAGTTCAGGTTTTATTCTGTTTATGTAAACGCATAAAAAAAGAGCAAATTACACGCTCCTAGCACAATGGCTTAAGCACAATTAGGTAAAAAAGTGTAGTGATGGTAAATGCAATGCCAAATCGCATATTTAACACCACAGCTTTCCAAAAGTCACAATAGGTCTGCAGAAGTCACATCTACGATACCATGACTGTCCATAAGGCTTATTAGGTTTGCAGACGTAACATCTACACACAGCACGACTTTTTAAAAGTCACAATAGGTCTGCAGAAGTCACATCTACGGACACCGCGGCTCTCCAAAAGTCACAATAGGTCTACAGAAGTGGCATCTACGACACCACCGCTTTCCAAAAGTCCCAATAGGTCTGCAGAAGTCACATCTACGACACCTCGGCTTTCCAAAAGTCACAATAGGTCTACAGAAGTGGCATCTACGACACCACCGCTTTCAAAAAGTCACTATAGGTCTGCAGAAAGGCATTTATGACACCATTATTGTCCACGAAGCACAGTGGATCTGAAGAAGTGACATCTACGACACTACGGCTGTCACAGGTCACGTATCACTTTGGCCAAGGTATTGGTGATCTTATTCAGTTCAACACACACAGAGACGTGCAGACACGTAGTCAGTATGAAATTCAGGATAGGGTATCCAGGGACCAATACCAAAATGCTGTGCCCGTCGTCGGCCATCCATATGTGGTATTGGGATATGTATAACTGAAGACGGAAAAGAACAGAGGTTGCATTAGCGACGAGGTAACACATGTATGCAATTTATTTATTCTGGGTATATCTTCAACACTTAGACGCAGTGAGACCTGATTTGAAGCAGATGTGACAAAAATGACTATTGTCACATGACGGCTGGGCTGACATAGTAATCTCCCTTGGCATGAAACGAATCTTTATAATTCTTCAAATACCTGTTTCAGTATAAACCCCTGTCTCATGGTTTGTTTTGACACGGTTTTTGTGTGT
Source organism: Liolophura sinensis (assembly GCF_032854445.1). Taxonomy (NCBI): domain Eukaryota; kingdom Metazoa; phylum Mollusca; class Polyplacophora; order Chitonida; family Chitonidae; genus Liolophura; species Liolophura sinensis. The sequence goes on along the minus strand of NC_088298.1, from coordinate 18,693,850 downwards.
CGATCATCTTTTCTTTTGTCTCGCCATTACAGTAGTCTGTATTCTGTAAAACCTTGCAGCGAAATAACAACTCTCCTTTGGATTGCCATTTAACATTTAACGTTATCAATTGAATTATTTGACTAGTATTTCACGCCTTCTTCGCGAATGTTTAATTTGTATGACGTCAGAATGGAGGAAATTAGAACAGGAAACCGGGAAAATCATTACACCACAGAAGGCACTTGACAAAGTTTGTAGTTAAAACCTCAGTTATCAGGTTTGCAATCATCCTGAACAAACATTCTTCTAGACGATTTGTATTCAAATAGTATACCGTGCAAGTCGATAATTGAAATATGTGTCACAGTTGCACTTCGGTTGCAGCTGTTCATGTATTCCAACGTGGCGGTGTAACGATGAATATGCACCCCTGGAATTAGACAACTAAACGGAGTCTAAAGATTCTGGACGCTCTGTTCATATTTACTTGTAAGAGCCCTTGGATCAATGAGCAAGTATTTGTCAGCTAGGTTGTCCCAGCTCAGAAATCGCACCCGTCTTAGCAACCCCACAGTTATCTTGAACTTTACATTTCAACTAAAACTAAAAGTACAATTTATGCACGACCTTTCATAAGCTGCTTGGTGAGGTTTATTAAAAGAACAAGTTCCGAGGACTCCTGACTTAACTCCGCGGAGCTCGGCATACACGAGAGCTTAAATTTATTTATTTGTTTATTCCAGTGGTGTTTTACGCCGTACTCAAGAATATTTCACTTATACGACGGTGGCCAGCATTAAAATGAGACGAAACCGGGCTGAGCGCCGGTGAAGCCTACGACCATCCGCATGTTTCTGACAGAACTTCCCACGAGAGCTTAAAGGATGCATGAAAGTGTACTTAAAACAAAGAGTATGGCTTTAAAGATAATGAAGAAACATATGCAAGAGAAAAACTTAATGTTTGATGCATATTTCAGATCTTTTATAGCCCCTCTATATTATGCATATTTCCGTCCGTCATCGGAAATGTTCGGAAATGACTTCATCGATGAACATAGTGGAAACACAGCACCAGCTTAGCACCTCTAATTCAGACTCAGCCCACAAAAAAGTTGTGTTGACAGCTATCAATGTTGTCACTGCGACAGCAGGCTATTTACTTTGAGAACTGACCACTGAGATTTTAGGATATGATTTTTTTTAAACAACATTTTTACGCCCCAAAGTGTAGCAAAGTGTATCGTGTATCTTTTAAGACCCAGCTAAATCGAATTTAACTGTTGCGTTAGGATTCTAAGAGCTCGTGTATGGGAAACATCGATGCGGCTAGACTGGAGAACAATTGTACTAGTCGTTAAGTAGGTAATCTATGTGTCGAAACAGACATTCGTATATTCATAGTCGCAAGGTCAATTCCCAAAACAACGTAACAAACGTTCCCAACAACAACAAACCACAAAAAAACTAAGAATGTATACATCTTAGTACATCTGGAATCGTACAAAAGAGAAGCAGTCAACAGTTTTGAATAATGCAGGAAAGACGCTAGGTATGAACTTACCTCTAAAGACATCTTCCCAAACCAGGCGAAGACCGGGCTGTATCGCGACCGCAAGTAAGTGAACTGGTTCCGTAACACGACAAATGAGATTACCTAAAGTTGTAAAACAAAGAAAAAAAATACAAGAGTTTATGAGTTTTCCCGATAGCATTTGATTTGGGGGGGGGGGGGGCTATTCCATGATTAATGGCTTAGGTATAATTTTCAAAGTAACTTGACTTGTTAAAGTAACTGTTCAAACAGAAACACCCCCACAAAGTATTGTTTATTTCAGAGCTCTAGTGGATTTTTTTTCTACTTTTCAGCCAAATTAGGCCAAAAGGTAAAACATGATATAGTTTAATCATGCTTAGCGGCATTCATGTAAAACTCACCGGGATCAGACTGACAAAAGGATAAACATCAAGGCAGTCCAACTGCCCTACACATTTGAGGGAAGACAACCCATACACCTGAAAATAGGAAGAGGGTCAGAGTGTCAGCAGGTTTTTACATCTGCTATTTCAAATATATGTCCCTGCAACACAGTTTTAAGTTATGGACAACACAATATATCGACAACAGCATTTCTGTTGGAATAAAAGAAGGTATAAGTCATAAATAACATAGCAGTTTGCAGCAATAACATAATCTATTCTTCTATCACTGAATCAATGCGTCAAAACAGATGTCCGTATATCAGTCGTTCATAATTCGCAAGGTCAATTCCCAAAACAACGTATAAGGCAAACCACTAAAGAACTAAGAATGTATATAAAGTACGAAAATAAGAGGGAATCATGAAAAGAGAAGCAGTCCACAGTTTTCAGTGATGCATGAAAGACGCAAGGTATGTGCTATGCAACTGAGTGAAATCAGTATTCAAACCGAGTACCATGCCAGAATATCAGGTGTCGATAACAAAATATGTGTCTCAGTTGCGCTTTGATTGCAACTGTTCACATATCCAACGTGGCGATCTAATTTAACACGACGGAAACATACTGATCTGACTCATTTATCGGATAAATTTTTAATTTTCCAAAAATTGCCATATGCATATGGATTAAACGATTTAGTGTTAATCAGCTTTGCGTTTCTGACATAATGAGGGCAGACTGTTAAAAAAATGCCCACTTTTGAAGCAAATTTATTTACTTGCTTGGCTCTTTCGTCTGTACATAAACAAATGTTTACTCGTTGTTTAGTAAGAAATTACTGTTTTGGTCTGTTATTTAGCGAACTAGTCCGTTTACCAACTTCATAAACTACGCCATAGTTGCTCTCCAATTTTGAGTTAGATAACCATTTTTGGCAGGTCTTGCACATAATAAAGAATCATACTCTTCCCCATTGCGTCATTTATCCGATTTACTATTCTTTTATCAAGTCACCTTATTAGAAAGTTAGGGCCTTCGTGGCTCAGTTGGTTAGCGCGCTAGCGCAGCGTAATGACCCAGGATCACCAATGCGGTCGCTGTGAGTTGAAGTCCAGCTCATGCTGGCTTCCTCACCGGCCGTACGTCTGGCAGCGGAGGTCTGCCAGCAACCTGCGTATGGTCGTAGGTTTCCGCCCATAATAATGCTGGCCGCCGTCGTATAAGTGAAATATTCTTGAGTACGGCGTAAAACACCAATCAAATAAATACATATTAGAAACTGTTGATTTGCTTGTTGTTTTGCGTCGTTCTCAAGAATATTTCCCTTATACGAAGGCGGCCAACATTATGGTGGGAGAAAACCGGAGAAAGGTCCAAGGAATATTGCAAAGTAGTTTTCTGTTGTATCAAGGGTTTTCTGGAGTACTGATACTCACCGTTAAGCATATAACGCATACTAAAAACACGCCGATTGACAATTTCCTTCCGTGTTTGTTCTCCGTCTTAAGATAATCCATTGACGACCTCTGTTTTATGTAATGGTAAGTACAAGCAATGGCCAGTCCTCCTATGACAGTCTGAAATGCAGAGAAGACTCCGTTATCCTGTGACAAGAGCCATGCAAAGGCAAAATTAGTCTGCACACAATGGTTTCCTTTGTTTTTCTCAAGGCATTGGTAAGACTGCAACGTCTCTATGTTGTATATTTGACTTGCGTCTTGTTAACTTTTCACTTTATTTGTCTATAATGTCCTACCGACCTGCGAAGAACTACTCTGACGAACATTCCGACACTTAAACTGTGCAATCGGCCACACGAGCGTCTAAGACAGCTCCTGGTTAACAAGGCAAATAGTTAGACAGGTTTATCTAATGCAGAATTTGAACCCGCGACTCATGCGTCCTATTAACTAAAAGACTACTGCCTCTAATCAGTGGGCTGCGATCCACTCTCCTGCAAACGATCAAGTTCTTACTCAAAAATACATGAAAAATGGCTAGCATAAAGTTACTAATGATTGTGTCATTCTGCTTTGACATACATAAAACACAGACAACAAAATTATGAAAAAAAGGAGTAGTTTTGAATAACGGGACGCGTTACGTCACTTAGCAATATTCCGGTACTCACATATCTGTCCAGCTGTAAACGCCAAATCCATTCTGGGACAGACCCATTCGGTTGTGTGAGAGAAATGGGCAGAATGGCGAATCCAGCCTTCCATAATATCTGAAATAATCGATGAGAGCTGATGTAAGCGAAACACGTTGATGGTCGATGTATCGGTATTATTACTTGCTATTACTTGTATAAAAATCTTGTGCTTGCCAGTAATCAAATTTATTAAATAATGGATTTAATAGACCAATGAGTTTGTTGTATTTTATAGAACAAAGTCGTTAGTTTGTTAAATCCATGGATGTTTACGCCTTATCGGTGAATATTTCATTTATATGATGTGGGTTGGGCTTATTGATGGAGGAAAGTGTAGGAAATCATAATATTTGTAAAAGACAACTGGTCTGCAATGAACGAAAGACAACTGGTCACACACGACTACCGTTGACAAGTTATCGTCATCAAGGCTCCACAAGCAGTGAGTGCGGAAAATTTTTCAAAAAAATCCCATGCAAAAATAAAGTATTTTTTTGATTGGTGTTTTATGCCGCACTCAAAAGTATTTCACTTATACGACGGTGGCAAGCATTATTTTAACCATGGACCAATCGAAGGCTGTTGACAGGTCTTCACATGTACGACCTGGAGTGGGAGCCAGCATAAGCCGGACTTGAGCTCACGGCGACAGGTTCCTGTCATTACGCCGTGCTGACAGGCTAACCACTAGGTCACGGGAGACCCATACATAAATACAGCTTGTCTAGATCCAATATAATCTTGGTTACACAAATAACATTACATTCTTTACAAACTATCGATTACTCGGCAAAAATATCCGTTTAATGTCAGACATTGGCAGTCTTTCATTATCAGTGTTTGGGAATTAAAGGAAGGTCGTCTTCCTTGAAATTTAGCCTTATGTAGTTGTCAGACTTACCCCGAATCCACAGGCCACAGTTATCACAACAAACCAGAGTACAAGTTTTATATACACAGCTGTGTAACTTCGATTTCCACCAACTGAAACCACAAAGGAGAAAGCGTCAGAAGATTTCTCGTCAAACACAATTTAGTCAGCTGTTACAGTGAGCCACAAACTTATTTATATATCCCATGATAATAGTAACATATCCTCAGAAATTTAAACGAATATTTTTTCATATATTGGAATGCATTTTTGAATACGAAACAACGTCAAGAGACTTGTGGTTAACGGTTTGATGCACCGTACTTTCGGAAACTTACGTTGAAGCTGTATCATTCGAGCACAGGTTGCCATGGTTACACAAATTATCAGGAACCAGCCTGTAGCCAGGAGGACAAAAAAATGGGTGGTGTAACTTTTCCACGTTACCAAACACAAAGTGATCGTGAGCAGGTTCAAACGAAAAATGATCTGAAACAAAAACCAAAATGTTTTAAGGATCGCTATACATTCAGCAAAATGTTTACACATTTGTTCCGAAGGAGATTTAGAAATGCGCGATGAGGACTGAAACATTTATTTATTTGTTTTATTTGTGTTTCATGTTGTACTCAGGGGCATTTTTCTTATAGGCCAACATTATGGCGAGAGCAAACTGGTTAGAGCCCGTTGGAATTCCACGGCCATCTGTAGATTTCTTCCCACTTAAGATCGGAGAAGCAGGACTAGTGGACAGTTCCACAGCAAAAAAAAATTGGAGAAACAGAAAGGTCACTAAAAGCGTAATGTATACAGTGATAAATACCATTGACAGTCCGTTGTTTAACACTGTAAATAAAGGGTTGATCACATATTTCATCACTCGGTATGGCCATGACGTAAAGGATATCAGCAATTAACTCTCATCGAAATAAAGAGCAGTTAACTCCTTTCGGTTCATTGTAACTTAAGCTTGTAACTGAAGGAACCCATTTCCGAATATTGAGAACCGTCGAAAAACACAAGGCTGCAGTAAAACTGTTTTATAAAGGCAACCAGTACAACGACGTGTATAGTGTAAGCAGCTGATGTGTTTAAATGAGCAGATATGTGACAGGTCATCTTTCTGCTTGCCTGACAGATCGTGTCATTCCGATAAAAGAAGTGAAAAAGTTAACTACTTTAAAACTAATTTACACATTTCCAAGGGTGATAAATCCGCTTAAATACCGCTTAAAGACAAAACATGCAAACTGGTGATCCACTTGTTTACATACCTCCTAGAAACTCCAAGGCGACATTTTTCGCAAATTTCCGTTGTCACCAGTATTTACGACAAAAGGCAACTTGATTTACGGACAAAAATACAAAAACACGTACTAGTTGTTTTGGATGCGGTCCTCGAAGGACAGGAAAGTGTTTAATGTTAAATGCAGCAAAAGACTAAAGTTAAAACAAAAATGACGCATTCTGCTCCAGGGAAATCTTGGGATGGCAAAGGAGCAGTGTTCTTAACATACGTCTTGCCGTCTCACATATAGCTTACCTGGAACAATCTCCCAATACTGATGCTCTGTGTGCTCCAGAAGTAAGAGAAATGTCCGAAGGCGAAGAGAAAGAGATATGACGAGACAAATGCACGCACTGCAAAGGTTAGTGGAAGAGCCTGAAACAATCATTTCATTCATAATTTGATTAATTGTCAAACTGGAATTTAATATCGAACTCAATACCTTTCCACTTTTGCAGATATGACGGAGATTACATTTTTGTCATGTACGTTCTAGCCTGCACTCTAATTTGGTCGAGCGTTCTCGAGGCTTCAAGTGTTTACGAATTTAGTTGCATTGTGAATAGAGGGCTCTTTCTGGAAATATGCATTTGTGTTGTACACATGTTTCCGATCAAACCATCCAGAGTTTTCTTTTACGTTAAGCCATAAATATGAGCGACGGACTTGTGAAGCTAGCAGTCTACCATTCAAGTCCACTTGAGAGCAGTTATTTACCTAAGTCCACTTGAGAACAGTCATGTTTACTGTCATTCACTGTGAAGGATTTCACTGGGTTTGGAGATATGGGCTTTCACAAAATTCTACATTCGTCATTTGTTCTCCATTTTCTCTACAGACCACTTTGTGAGCTTGTGTTTTGTCGCTGGCTATTTTTAAGACGTTAATTTTGAGCTTGTATCGCACGCTGTCTCTTTGTGCAATTACCTATATTTCATCTCAGTTTGCCCTGAAAGGGGCTTTGTGTATATTTCCGACAGTTCCGCATCTCGGACGCTACTGTCAACTTGTCCGCCCTAAGAATTTACACATTTACAGGCAGTTAGGAAATTAACAACTTGTCAGATTGTCATGCGTAGATTGAGTAATTCATCTTAACTGTGGATTCTATATTTACGCGGACTGACTTGACCTTGAAAACCAGAATGTTCCATCTGGATTTGTACGCTGTCAGATATTATATATATTTGTAATTATTTGTATTGTTTTATATATTATTGTCATTTGTATTATTTGTCAATTTTATTAAAATACATGTATTGAACTTATTTAAGTGTCTTCGTGTTTCTTTGTTTGATCTTGTGTAAGGCCTATCGCTAATCTGAGAGTTGAACAAGCAAGTTGTTTCTCATCTTTACTCTCCGATAGTGGTACCCTTACTAAGTCTCAACTTAGGCTTGACTGCAAGCGATTTCTTGAATTTTAATCGAGGTAAATCGGGCACCTTTGACCTCGTTGAATATAACGTGGTTGTTGTGACGTTGGTGTGACTGAGGCTTCAGGGGTATATTCGTATTTTACCTTTGTAACCGAGATCACAAGAGGTCTTACTGCGCTTGTTCACTTTATTTGTGATTTACTTCTCTCCTGTTTTTTGGATGTGTGATATATGGTCAAATGATTTGGTGCTTGCTTTATTTCAACTCAAGAACATGGGTTAACAAATAAACGTCTGAGTTTCCTCTCGATCTATAAACTTTTCCTCTAAAAATTGAACCTCTCCGCGGAGCATTGGTACTGCGTCTATGCCAGCAAGGAGATAAACAGTCGTCTTTCACATTTCTCCATATGCTCCCTAACTTTGTTACTTACTTGGTCTGCTCCAGTAAAATTACACCACAGTAAAAACAACTGCATCCATCCCTTCCATTCTGTTGTTTGTTCACGATTTAGCCAGCTATTCTGTAAAGAAAATAATGATTTACTTTATTTATTGATCATTTTGTTTTGTTATTATTTCTTGATATTTCGTAAAGTTGTTTCTTTGGGCTACAGATCGGGTCTATGTGTAAGTGAAGTCGGAGTCCACAGGTTAAACCAACTTGTACGGAACACATGCTTTCTCTATGGTCAGACAAGGTTTCAATAGACAGGAAATAACATGGACTCCAAATCAAAGGTTGCTGATTAGTAAGGGCACTCTTGTTTCTTTGGCCTGTACAACGGACGACGCCGTATAATTGAAAAGATATTGAACACGGCTTTAAGAACTATCAAATCAGGATGTAAATTCCAGCCGGAGTCCAGTCATGCTTTTCTAATTGGTGTTCATTTTGTTAATCGTGATATACTTACTGTAACGTCCTTTGCGTACTTAATTTCATAACACATAAACACATGAAAAAATGAAAAGCTTCTTTGTCAGAAAATTCGCTAAGATACGAGAAATCCCCCTCGCGCGGTATTATACTTACATCACTGGCTTGCCGGGAAAACATAATTCCAATGATAAGCAGAAGGACCAATGGAGCAATAAAGTGTAACAAGGAGAATGTTTTCCATGTCTTCTGCACTGTCGGGCTCCTAAAACGAGAGCAAATATTTATGCATTTATTTATTTTACTCTTGTGTAGAAGTGTCAAATTATGAAGCTGAAATGAAATGTTTCTTTGTCATATCATACACTAATTATCACCTATTGTATCACAAATACATGTAAACTATATAAGTATTTATATGAAAACGATTTACTTTCAGAAGTGTCTATCAAACGAACGATCTTTATGGTAGGAGTTAGTAACCAGCGTTCGCACGTGTACGTGGGAAGGTCTGGCAGCAGCCTGCAGATGCACTGTCCGGTTTCCTCCGACCATAATGCTGGTGGTTGTCGTATAAGTGAAATATTCTTGAGCACGGCGAAAAACACCGAACAATAAATAAATCAGTATAAACAAATGCACTGTGATACGGCTTAATATTTCAACTTTCGTAGCTGATTTCCTTTACCTCATGCACAAGTAAAAGTAAGCCATGATGATGCACAATTTCACAACGGACACAAAAAAGCTTTGTATATTTTGGATTTCTTCCTCTTTACCTACAAACAAAACGAAAACTTGCATTTAACACGACTATTAGGCACTTGAACAGTAAGACAGCTTGCTCGATTCCAGCTCTCACTTTTTCGACTGTATCTGTAAGTCAACAAACAAATGTGCAAATGTAAAGAAAGGCATAGCTTTGTCACACTCTCCATTTACATGCAGCATAAACGTCTGGAGACCTTTTGTACAAGGCCTTGTGTGACGCTGAGCAATACTCTTTTCTTTTACAAAGAGTGCACTGACGCATCATGGAATATTACTTGGTCCGCGGACTGAGACGTTTGCCTCAAGAATGTTCGAGTTTGGATTATGAAATCCGTTGCCCGTATTTATCGAGCAACTCAAGACTTAAATCATAAATTGCATGTTCTTAAAATGCTAAATTCAGATTGGAAAATAACTCAAATTGTAGCTAAAATATTGTTATGCAGGTAAGAACGCGTGCACAAATTTTAAACTTTCTAGAACAAAGCATTTTATTTGTAATTGTGTTTGAATTTTTTTACTTATGTCTTAAGACGTTTGATCAATACGGGCTCAGCGCATTGTTTATGATCTCCGCTGGTAAATCTCAGTATAGATTCCTGTGTTCTATGCTTCATTGCACACAACCATTTCATTAGCCAGTATTCAAGAGTAGCAATTTGAGGCCCTAGCTCTTTTGGAGAGACCGTAAATATACAAGACTACAGCATCAAGAGTTAAACCAGGTGAGCGACGACAGTGTAATTTTTGGCCAGTGGTCACACATGGAGCAGAGCCTCTTGTCAGTTCACCTCAGTTAGGATTTCTTAACTTCTCACGTAAATGCATAAATGGTAACAATCTACATGCTCTTGACACCATTGCTTAAGCAGAATTAGGTACAAAATATGCTGTGATGTTGACTGCAATGTATTAGAGATTGCTATTACTGGTCTAGAGTTACCCAAAGTGTCATGTTCTCATCATATTTAATGAACAATAAAACAAAAACAAAGCAAAGGGACAGGCTTTTGACCAATGAGATTGTGTGTTCGCGTCAGTAACGAATTGTAACACGTAACGTCACTGGTTTCTGTGGCGCATCAAATAGATGATATCAAAGTGAGTTGTGTATGTCTGATTTTGCTAATCCCTATGTTGCTAACTGTTATGTATGACTATTTAACGTTTTCATGTACTGTTAGTCTGCGGACCTTTGTGTTATATGTTATAAGCATAACAGGCCCTGTTATATATGTACAGCGCGGACCTGGCCGAAAGCACCTTGTTCAATGCTCTGTTTATTTAACTGGATGTTCATTGGCTGTTAATTCTGTGTCTAAGAATAGTTGAATCCACCTGGACCCGTATATAAGCCGTGTTTTCTGTGCAGAGTGGAGGTATTTTTGCTGCATCCACTGGGAGCCAGGAGAGTGTGCGACGCTCTCGTATCGAGTCCATTATATTTATATGAGCTGGTGATGCCAGTTTCATTTGGGAGGACAGATTTTTATGCCGGCACCGTTTGTGTACCACAGTAGTACTGATGTCTGGTTTATGTGAATTTCTGCGGAAATCACGTTTATTGGTGTCCGGATCTTTATTATGATTATACAGTGTGGACTGTGTAATTTGTTTAACACGCTGACCTCACCTGACCGACAAGGTCGTCAAGGACTCTAAACTGAAGTTTTTAGTTTTGCAAAGGACGTTCGTTCTGCCACAAGGTGACATTACTCTACGTCTCTGAACGGCTCGTTTGTGAGCTTCTGCGGGAGCTGTGACTGATCTGAAGTGGATTATACCTCCATGCCTGTATTTACCCTGTGTTGTGCTCTGCGGGTGTGACGTCATTCAAAGGCTTGACTGTTCCAGTTCTGTGTAACCTGTGTACTGTGTTCGTGTTCGCTAACCTGGCGAAGTACCTGTCTAGGACAATTTGTGACTTGTGTGGATTGTGTGTTTATCCCATGGTCTTTACGTTGGATTTCCTGGAATACATTCCTTGGGATGCAAAGGTGAACTGGAAACTTGTAAAGACCGGTAATACTGATGTGTATGTTGTTGTTGTTGTTGAACTGTCTGTAAAACTGTACGTCTCATTTTATATATAAAGCATTGTTTACATTGTAATATTGAGTCACTGAGTCTGTTTTCTGTTGCCGTTTTCAACACCGTAACATAACAACTTCGTTGCTAAAGCCTTCAGCACTAAGCATTATACAACTTTGAAATTTGAGCTTATAATTACTGAACTGAACGCCAGCTACGTAACTGCATCTTACAATGAATTAATCTCGCTTTCACCACATCACACCAACATATGAAAATAAAGGGACTTCTTACATGTACCAAAAAAAAAAAACTGCATGTATATAATATATAGTAACTGCATTACTGCATATATTTGTATTATTTACATCACAAGCTATGAACTAATCAAAGCGCGGAAGAACACAAGTGACGTGACGTTATTTACCAGTGCCACTTACCAGAGTCAGTTTGTGATGATTTGTGGACACGATAGGACCATATCAAGACGCAGAAAAATGTCCTGTGGAGAAGGAAAATACAAATATATCTGCAAAATAAGTCGTTCTGTAATGTAATATGCATCTATTACAGGGACAGAATAAGTGACAGATTTGGGATTTGTTGTAATATTGATAAATGGAGGTAATTTGTGACATGTATTCTGACTTGCTAAAATCAGGCTCCTTTCCTGTCGTATGTGGAGAGGCCTGCCATGAATCTGCGGTAGGTCACGGACTTCCCCTGACATAATGTTGACCAACGTTGTATAAGTGAAATGTTCTTGAGAACGGCGAAAATCACCAATCAAATAAGAAAATAATGTAAGGCTTAAGATTTGGAATGTAGTAAAAGAACGAACAGTACATAAGTACAACAAAATCAGTTATAAATCGGAAAGTGCATCAAAGTGAAAAACAATAAATTCCATAAATGTCATCGATTTCAATCCGAAAGGGCCTGGTATGATAAATCGGGGAATCGGGCCCCACTGCAAAAAGCTGTTAACCTCATCACGCCAACAGGACAGTTCTTCTTTCAGTTGTATTTTACTCTTCTTTCCCTGTTATATGGCAAACATGCCACTTATTAAGCTGATTAAAATCGAAAAAAGGGTAGTCTGTTTTAGTCACACTGAAATATCATTTTTTGAATTGGGCAGTGTAGAGTGGGGAAAGTCACAGTACCACTAACGTCACGTTCTGAAAAATCTTAAGCACCCAGTTTTGCACCTATCAATTAAATAAATATGTAACGAATGTAACTTTCAGCCTTATACTTCCGCCACGCATAACGTGTTAATGTTAATGATGGTCAGAGGACCGTTTGTGCTCTTAACCAGGACACACGTATTATTTTGCCATGTAGTTGCTACACATTACGTAGTAACATAGCTCACCATTGTGAGATTTTGTTGCTGATCAGTTAGCCGTTCTAACTTATGTTAACACTTATTTCGTTAGTTCACTGTGCTACGAATGATGCCTAAGATACAATGGCAGAAATACGGATTTTAAACTTGCCAAATTTGACAAAAAAACTGATCACATTATAAAGTTCATGTTTCATATATGAAGAGAAATGTTAACCAAAACGAAACTTTGATAGCACGTAGAAATATAAATATGAAAGTTCAGTAGAAATACTTTTCTGTAAACCGAAAACACAGTGCCTGGTTTGAACGAAAAATTGGCATTTTTGACTTAGAGTGCATTACTGGTGAGTTATTACTAAGTAACCATCTTTTTATGGCCCTATCACTTTTATGGCTGCTTCGATAAAGTTTTATACTTCTAATTTTGAAATTTACAAAATTGTACTGGGATTTTGAAATTTTGGAATTGATTTCACTTTATTACCACGGCTATGGTAATAAGTAATGGAGCCGATTCCCACCCTACTGTACCAGGTCCTTTAGATTAGTGGTAGATAGGTGAGTGAAGAATTGGGGTGAGGCAGTGAATTTCGAATGATTGTCCCTATGAGTCTAAAGTTGGCTACAGATGTATGCAGAACACAGCTCAAAGGAATAACGATATTGATCTCAACTTACAAGAATCCGATTATTACAAAGGTTGTTCGGAAAGCCACGCCCGGAGAACTTTCGGGAGGCTCAAGAGTGGTGGGTCGATCAGCAAAACACAGCCCTGCCTTGGAATCCAGAAACCGGTTGCAATGCCAGTTGAAAATTATCTGTGATTTCTGTGGATTAAAGATACGTACATTAGGCATATATAGGCTTACGTTAATGTCGAAACATATCGTACCTGACGGAAATTATATGTACTTTCTTTGTGTATGTATAGAAATATTTGCACATTAAATTAAACCCATCTGTATATATTTCAATATTCCGTTTCTGATGATTTTTATCAAACATGTCAAAGGCGTATTAAAAGTTAAGCCAGACCCAAAGTTTAATATCAGTCCGATCCGAAAACGCCAGATCGCTTTTTAGTGCGCATGACACATACGGGTCTTTGAGAGGGGAGAGAAACGTCTCCAAAGTAGAACACTTCATGGAAGCTAGAAGCACAAACTGAAATATTCGACGCATGTAATTTGAATCTCTGTGAAGTTTAAAGCTTACAGTGGAGTCAGGCATAGTTTCAACTCAAAAGCTTTAAAAAATACAATTGCAACATTGAACTGAATCTCGGGGAACCCGGTAAAGTTTGCAAAATGCTAGTATAGTTGTGATGTCGTATACTAGATCAATGAGGCATGTCACTGTCGTCGGTGTCTCTTCTCTCTGCGCCGTACGTGTTAATTATATGTCACTCTTGCCTGCTTAACTTTCAGAAATATATATCTCTGCTGTTCTATCCAATTACTTGGAACTCTGTCTTTTCGAATGTTCTGCCCATAATATGTCAACGTTGTTAAGTATAAAGGTATCTTTCTGTAATTTTACAGTAATTTTGACCTACTTAATTGTGAATAATACAGACTGTTAGCCAGCTAAACTTTGCTAACCACCATTTTTGATGTCAGGATAAACGCGAATAAACGGTTATCTTTAGTACATCTAGGCGGATCATCGCCATCGGTGTGATCACACATTGCTGTTTGCATAAACCTATGGCTCGGAACGGATATACGGCACATGGCTATGCGCTTACACTGTACACAAATCTAAAAGGTGCCACGCTGAGTTTTCTTCCAAGCCATGGGCGTCATCACACAGTGCTCTGTGTTACACAGTATCGATACCGTGTCATTACTTTTACCAGCTCTGCATATGTGTATTTTACGCTTCTGTTACTCTGTATGTATCCCTGTTATCAGACCTGTAAGTGGGCTCCTGGCCTGTTGGCTCTGAATATTAATAAACCATAAACCATAAACCATTTGACTACATTGCCTAAGTACTCAGCTGAAAACTGCGCTGGGGTTTTGTTCAAGACTGAGTCACGTGAACGATGACGGAACGGATGACCTAACGCCATAATGGAAATAGTCATAGTTGCGCAATGATGCCATAGATGCTCTGAGTCAATCATCAGCACACTCTTTGGTCACGTGACTTAAGTACTAAAGGTGAAATCAAAGTAAATTTAATCCAGGTGAGATAGATATTAAAGAAGATTTCAGTAAATGACATGAAAAATATGGCTTTTACGTAAGAAATTCTTTCCGGAAAAGTAATCAGAGTGTGTCTACCTTCAAATACGATAATTTCAGTGTCATGTAGTACTTTGAATTTTAGGAACAGGAAAAAAGCTGCATTTCACCCATTTCCTTGCCAGGAACCCGAGTGCTCGAAACTGTAAATTGCAGCCGTATCGTGGTAAGAACAGGTTTAAGCCATGTTGTCGAAGGAATAACGGAAATAACCGAACCAAAAAATCGTGAAGATTTTAAAATCATGTAAAACATCTCAAGGGGCATTCGAAACAGAATTCATATTTTGAAGCACATAATCCAGGAAATTCGAGAGAGATATGTTAGAAATACGTTTTATAATACAGTCCAATTGGCTTTGAATTTTTAATTTTTAGTCAGTTTAAATATGGAGTCGACTGTGGAGAACATTTGCCGAACATCTGCAAAGTATACATAAAAAACAATAATGTCCTTCATCACATGTGCAACGCACGAGCGCAGCGCACGGGGGCAATGCCCCCATCCGAAATAAATGTGAATGTGATTGTCGTGTATTAGCATTTACTCACAAGCAACAGTGGCTGACGAACAAGGTGTATTCCATCATGTTCACCATAGCCTGGCTTGCCAATCATCTCAATTATTTTCCGCGAGGACCTCCAAATGACAATTCCTTTCCCTGCCCTGGTGACAAAAAAAGAGGAAAACATATAATGAAAATAAAACAATGAAACAAAATTGCAACTTGTAGATCAGAACCAAATATAACAAGGGGTGTGTGAAATCTTTAATGGCTCGATGGTATTTTTGTACGAAAATTGAAAAAGTTGCTTAGGAAATAAAACATATCACCTGATTATACATGAACCTGCCACCCACCGGAACAGAACCATAAAAAGTGTCAGAACAGCTCAAAAAAAGGATAGGAAGTGTGACCATTTGTGAGTAGAAACTGACATCTGCATACCAGTCGTCAACCCAAATGGACGTTCCATATCAGTACTAATCACAAGACAGATTCTCAAAACCACGTTTAACATAAACGATCATAGAACTAAAAAGCGTGTAAAGTATGAAATTAGGACGGTATTATGCAAAGAGAAACACTCAGCAGTTTTCAGTGATGCTGGAAATACCCAAGGAATGAGTGAAATTAGTATTCAAATTGTGTACCACAAGACATACGGAAAAGATATATCCCACTATATATACCCGGGAGGTAGAATATACCAAGAAATATATTAATAATTTCAAAGCATAGCACAATTGGTGGTAATCTAAAGTATGTCTATTTTGTATTTGGTGCGCAGTCAG
Organism: Liolophura sinensis; assembly: GCF_032854445.1. Taxonomy (NCBI): domain Eukaryota; kingdom Metazoa; phylum Mollusca; class Polyplacophora; order Chitonida; family Chitonidae; genus Liolophura; species Liolophura sinensis. The sequence goes on along the minus strand of NC_088298.1, from coordinate 18,677,673 downwards.
TTAAATACAAGCATATGTATCAGGCGTATAGAGTAAACCCAGACCAGGAGAATATAATGTCCAACCGCATTTCACGATTCAGTTCGCCGGTTGATGAAGTTTAAATAGCCCTCAAGATAACCTCAGACAGAAAACGCAACAAACTACATTTAAGTGAAAACATTTAACCAATACATTTTAAATGAAGGAGTCTAATTGGACACCGATGCTGACACCCATGCTGACACCGACGCTACTGCTTTCCAACACCATGCATGCGTATAAATCACATTATTTTGCTATATTTAAACACCTCAATACAGAAATATAAAAATTAGAAAAACACATCAAAAATCAATTTTTTATCAATATATATAATAAATAAACAAAAAATAACTGCACTGAAATAAACCCATAAAGGTAAAGTACATATTTATGAAAGATTTTAAAATTAAAGAAAACTACATAACGTGGAAAGGCGGTTGTATGTATACACATTTTAGTTTTAGAAAGTGTATAATATTTGCAAAAATTCCTTTACGTTTTTTGTTCTATGACGGCGTGGTATGTGTCAACCTGCTTTGTTACCAAGCTTGGCCACTTTGTCATGTATTCGTCCCAGATGGGATCTGAAAGAAAGAAAATAATAATAAAAACTTAACTAAAATGGGAATGGAACTAATTGTATTTGTATTTAGATTTGTATTTCATTGCACAAACTTGTGTAAGCATGCCTGGTACAGCGATAATATGTCGGTTTTGATAATAGATGTCGGTCTATGGAACGTTCATTGTGTACCAACAGCCGTCACTTCCTCGTATAGGTTGTACATCACTAAGAATCTTCTAAGGTGAATTGGTATAAAATTTTATGCGTTTAAATACACAGTGGACTTGATGTAAAAGTAAAGAAAGAGTAGGCTTGAAGGTATTTCAGAAGGGTTATCACCCGAAAATTTGGTTTACACTAGCCATAGCCAAGGCACATGTAAATCTGCTTCTGTCTTAAGATACCGGTGCCAATTGTTCGTCTAACTATGAAGTTATCTTGACTAGCCCTGTGTCAGTTTCGGGAAAGTCTGGTAAGACTGAACGAGTTGAACTTTATCAGTCGAACATTTCCACACAATGTCTCCTACCCTTTGCAGATCGGTGAGCCATGGCTGATTCAAAGAAATATGGAAAGGGATATTGCATCTTTTATGTCATCTTTAATGTCATCTCATCTAATGATTTACACTGTGAGAAGTACACTAGGCAAAATCAGGTTTTAGACAAATTAGAGAAGTTTTTCAAACATTTATCCTCTTTCTCTGACTTATCTGGCCCCCAGTGGTGATAATGGCGGTGGGAAGGGTTGCCCATCAGCAGGCTGAGTCGGTTTACACAAAGTTGATTAACAGAAGATACAATGGAGTTTGGAAATCGTGATCGGTATTCACAATGGATAAGTGGTCAATAAAAATAAATAACACGGGCTGTAAATGGATGTAAAAGCGTACAAACTAGAACGGTTGGTGTTGACAACGCGTCGCGTCCACTTTTGGTGTCGGTGATCAGTGTAGTTAAACGTAATACTCGAGACTTTTTACTTAAATTTTGACGGTCATCGGGATCGATGAGCTAATACAAACAAGGCATTCTCTTGAAGGGGTACAGAATCGAAGCTGATTGTTTGACAGTGGATTCCCGGGGTCAAAGATTGCAGGCTACTTGACGCTTGAAGATGTGCTCCGTACCTAAACTTCAGCTTTGTTGTCATGCAATACCCTGAACTGGCCTATTTGTCAAATTAGCCAGTCACCGACCAATCCGACTCTCTTTAACGTGCATTGATTTATTACGTTACCTGTTTTTTCATTATTTATTTATTTGATTGGTGTTTTATGCCGTATTCAAGAACATTTCACTTATACGACGGCAGCCAGCATTATGGTGGGAGGAGACCAGGCAAAGCCCGGTGGAAACCCACGACCATCCGCAGGTTGCTGGAAAACCTTCCCACGTATGGTCGGAGAGGATGCCAGCATGAGCTGTTTTCATTCTTTAAAAATAAATAGCGATGTTAACCGTAGTAGTGAGGAGCAAACCCAGGGCAAATGACAGATCCATGGAATATTCAAATGAATGAGTGAATGCTCATGACAGCGCGGCACAAACGTGTTTAATTTAACCAAAGAGCAGTGCTGGCCCATTTAGAAAATGTCTATTCAAATAGACTGGGGCTCCATTATCCAAAAATTTCTGTAGTTTATGGAGACAATATGAGAATTGCTCACCATACTTCATCCATAGGAATGGCGCGTTACGTGATAGCTTTGTCATGTAGGGTAGCACCTTTGAAAATTTCGCTGCGAACAAAAAAATAATATATTATATAATTTACGTATATAAAATAATTAGATATCATAGATTAAAATTTCTTCAGTTCAACGATGAATCTTTGCATCAGAATACACATTCGTTTAGTTGCCGTTAACCAATTTGGACGTTTCCGAAACGACATCTAACACAAACCAAACGACTAAGAAATGATATAAAACACAAATTAGAACAGAATCATGACAAATGAATACAATCCAATGAAATGAACGTAAATTACCATGAAAAATAACTCACCTGAAAAGTGTGAAGGGTACTCGACTTGTTCCAGTGGTTTTGTCTTTTTCATGTGCCACTGTTCAAAAGATGATGAAGAGAAATACATGTATAACAATGTCTGCATGTTCCACTGGATTAATGTGTCACTGACGTTGTTAACGTTGTTGTAAGCTAAATGCGATCATAACACAACGTTTTGAGAAATTCTAGACCAGTGATATCGAATAAATTGCAATTAATATCACTACATTTTGCTTTATCTAATTCTGCGTAAGCCATCGGGGACGTGTAATTTGCCACTTTTTTGCCACAAGCAGTTAGAACAAAACCATAACTAGAATAAATTGACAAGAGGCCATATTTTACCGGTTACGTGTAACCATTTGTAATTTGTCACAATGACGTCTCTGCACTGCTTTTACTCTCTATGATGTGCGTCTTATTATATCACATCTCATACAATACGATTCTTTGCCATATTAGCGACGTGCCCCATTCCGCCACACTTACAACACATTCGTCACCCCCCACCGCAGCAAACACAGCCTAAAACTACAAGGTCAGAACCCTTAATACCACGTGTGACGCCTAGTCCTTAGATGTGTGCATGATCTACAGTTTGCTCTGCAAATATGTTAATCCAGGCCAATGCCGTCACTGTGAGTTAAGTCCAGTTCATGGTGGATTCCTCCCTAGTCGCACGTGGGAACGGCAGCCCGCGGACGGCCGTGAGTTTTCCCTGAGCTTTGCACTATTTCTTCCCACCACAATACTGGTTGTCGCCGTATAAATATTCTTGAGCACATTAATTTTCTTTGACTGGTGTTATACGCCGTACTCAAGAATATTTACTTATACGACGGCGGCCAGCATTATGGTGGGAGGAAACCGGGCAGAGCTCAGCGGAAACCCACGACCATCCGCAGGTTGTAGGACGACCTTCCCACGTACGGCCGAAGAGGAAGCCAGCATGACCTGGACTTGAATTCACAGCAACCGCATTGGTGAGCGGCTCCTGGGTCATTACGCTGCGCTATCGCGCTAACCGAGCCACGGAGGCCTCCACTGCATGTAGGACTTTGGTAAAACATTATCGACTAAAGCAGTTTCCTGAATTTAAGAAGTCTGGTGAAATCGGGTGCAGATTTATGAAACTACGGACTCAAGATTGTATGGCGTGACTGACAGCCAATGAACTTGCCGTCAATCACTAGGGCACAATCCGTCCTTCGGGAGAAAATTTGTAGATACAGTCTTAAGTGACAAGAAGCATACGACTACTCTCCACGGCCGGTTTTTGCTGGCTAGCGTTTGCTGAAGACCACTTTTCCTCCACCAGCGTGGTGTGCATCTGAGGTGCGTCATATATACAAAACGTCTTCAGTAACTTGCCAAAGGTCGGTGGTTTAATCAGCGCAGTCAAATGAATAAACAAGTGAATATTTTAGTGATATAAGTCTGTTCCAGATTTATTGATTTATTTGATTGGTGTCTCAAAAATAATTCACTTACATAACAGCGGCAAGCATTATTATGCTGGCGGGAAGCCCCACGGCCAGCATGACTTCCACACCGGTCGCACTCACACTGATCGCACTCACACTGAGAAACAAGTTTTGAGGGTTAGGTGAATTTGATCGATAGTTAATAATCAATCACTGGTTCAGGAAACAAGTCGTCAGTCAATTGTAAAAGTCAACAATTTTCACCAACGTAGATTTCGGCGGAAGTCGGACGTGAATCTATACTCGTACACTAATTACGGATGTCTCTCCTTACCAGTCCACAGCTGTAGACCATCAATGTAGGATACACTTTTCCATGTTCGCCCAGTTCGTCCCTCAATACTTGTATCCCGCTCAACATCAACGGTATCCAGTAGAATGTCTTAAAAATATGAGTTGCATTTTCAGAACACATTTTTTACTACACAGAGCTTAAACGAGTAAACACATAAAACGCACATCGGTACAAGTGCGCACATATGTCTTTGTTATTCATGTTTACAGAGTTTCACACTGACATGAGCCAAAATGTAAACAAATATTAAGTGAGTATACTGAATAGAGGAAAAGATTCCGAAACATTAATTCTTTTCATATCCCACAAACAGGTACTTACGGTTGTAAAGTTTAATTTGTCGTCATTTGCACTACTGTTGGTGCTCGGTTTTGGTTTCTTGTAATCCCCGACAAGGGAAATGAAAGCACTGTGCAAAATCCTCATGGTCGAATCTCCAGCGAAGACAAAATGGCTCCTGCCAATTTGGGTGGCGTGTCTGTGAAGGCAGGTTCTCGTGTCTCTGTCAATACAAAACAAAAACGAAAGCATTACAAGCATATTTTGCGTAGCCTTCGGCTCAGACCAGTATTCCGTCGTGTCTCTGCCAATACAGAATACACACTGAGCCGTCAATCAATATGGGCACTGAAGACATTTGAAATATTCTATGACAAACAACATCGTTCTTTTAAAGTAATTTGTGAAGCGGCTCAATATTTATTCACATAGGCATTTTGTTTACAATGAGGGCAGTTATTGGAGGACTTGTTGACCAGCAGTGAATTGTTTTTGGAGTTAGCATTTTCTGAAAGGGGATGGACAAACGTGGAATCACGTGGAAAAGGCTTTTGCCAAATGTCGGTGATTTAAATGCATTTTACTCTTTACAAAAGGCTTTCAGACTGCCTTAATATAACATTGTCTTATGCGAAATAGCAGACATAAGTGTCGTTTTCTGCCTTATAACTGTTAATAAACATTGAATTCTAATGTTTTGTTGCTAACAAGCATTAAACAATTCCTATTTCACATAATATGTAGCATTCGACAAATCATACAAATAGAGCTTGTCCTTTTTTGCCACCAGATTAGTTGATACGACATGTGGTTCGTGGTTAACCATCGAATTAAGCATTGTCTCATTCGCAGCATAACAGTGTATCCTTTTAGGAGGTTCTTTCAAATGTTTAAGCCAGGTGTAGTCTGATGTTACCGACTGTGTCAGATACACATAGCATGATGTCAGATCAAAGAAGAATGTACTGTTTCTGGACAAAACATTTGACACGTGCCTTCGAGTTGTATTGTTGGTGTTCTTTCAGCTTTCTGTAAAAAGGACTTTTGGCCTGCCTAATAATCTGGTTTAAACTGTGGGAGATTTTAGATTGCACTGTTAAGATGTTTGCAAATTTGTTGACGATAAGCCAGATATATACCTTTGGATGTAGTTGTGCATAGTGCAGTTCCGCGGGTGAAACCACAAAGACTTAGTGAAGTTGGCATCTTGAAATAAAAACATGTCCCGGCTGGTCTTCGTAATGTACGCCTCAGGCTCCGCGTTGTTATCTGAAAACACAAAAACAATGACAAGTTACAGTTATTAAAGTGCTCGGCGTATATAAGTTACTACCATTTAAGCATTTAGAAAGACAATCAGAATATGAGTCTAACCATGACACTTTCACAGACCCTCCAGTTTTGCTCTCTTTGTTGTAGTATTCTTTATTATACGTCAACATGTCATTCTTTTCTTCCGCTGGTCAATACACGGTCACATAATATTCCAGAAAACACGAGATACAACGAGAAGGCTCTCAATCAAGGGAATGGTACACTCATAGGGAAATAGCCAGCGGTCTCGTAAGAATACCCAACGATCACATTTGTTGTATTGCAGTTACCTCCCTTTGTATGCTGTCAGACGTCTGCTTGTTTTATTAATTAAAACAACTTAATTCAGCCATTTAAAGTATCAACTCAGCTAATACACTTTGCTTCCGTATAATAAAATATATAACGCGTGCTTGGGGGATGCGATATCATGAACTGTGAGCTGTGGACAAGTGATATTAAACTCGTGCATGACACTCGTTGAACTTCACTTCTGTCGAGCTGACTACTCCTGAAATCCGTCAGTGTGCACGTACTGTATAATATTTTATATTTATATGGCCTGTTGACTGTGGCGAAAACAACGCTGTCATCCACCGATCTAGCTTATTAGAACCTCTCGGAAATATATCTATTTATTCATGGATTTGTTTATTTATTTGATCGGTGTTTTACGCCGTACACAAGAATGTTTCACTTATACGACGGCGATCAGCATTCCGTGGAAACCGGACAGAGACCGTCCCCAGGTTGATGTCAGACCTTTCCACGTACTGCCGTAAAAGAAGCTGGACTTGAACTCATAACGACCGCATTGGTGAGACGGCATTTGGGTCTTTGCGCTGCGCAGGCGTGCTGACGACCTCGGCCAAGAAGCACCACCCCCCCTAACCCCCCAACCCCCGCAATTTGGGCTTGCGATTACTGACCTTACTGAATGACGGCTGATATGTCTGTTTCGACGCATAGACATATGAGTGCCTTTGACCGCAAAGGAAGTTTCCTGTCTAAGACTAGTACGTACCAGGCCTTGTAAACTTCGTCGGTCCTGTTGTTGAGATCTGTGCTAGTATTACTAGATTATAGGTGAGAATAACGGGAACCATGTAGAACACCGCTCTAACGAGAGAATCCAACAGAACGCGCGCCTTCAGATCTGAACAGAAGCTGGTTTTCCCCGAGGAAAGCATGATGTCAATCTCGTCTTCACTTCCTGTTCAGAATCGATGATGTCATTCAGTTGGTGCAGTTCACCTGTAGAACAGAGAAAGCCGGTATATACAAGTTCATTTTTTGCATTTGCGTAATGACCCAGGCGCCTCTCACTAATGCGGTTAATTTGCTTTAAAATAGAAAAGATTTTCAGTTTGTGACGTCAAGTATAACGTGTTATTTTGATCAGCATGGTGTCTTTCACCTTTTAAAACATTTTCTTTTCGTGGCTGTAATTTAATGGGGATGAGTCGACAGTGATTTCCGCAGCCATATTCTTTAATGCAATGTTGCAGTCGTAATATAATTTCTTCGCCTTGGTTACCAACTATTTTCTGTAAAGTGTTAGTCAATGTGGCAAAAGGGGCTACAAAGCAACTATCGTGCTTTCGTGCAGCACTCAGCGCTTGTGCCTAAATCCGCGACTAAGGGCTGAATAGTCGAGGTGTTGAATGAGATCGCCACGTTGAAAATATGAACAGTTGCAATTAAAGCACAACCATCAGGTTGTACATGTGTGACAAAAACTTAGTCAAAAAACCCCCCAATAATCTGTATATGTAGAATAGTGAGCCTACCACGTAACTAACAGTTTATTTCGCTTTTAGATATAGCCATAAATTTGCATTAAACGTTGTCAACGCTCCTCTTTTTCGGTATATTGGCACGTCAGACTTGCGTACCTAGCCTCGTGGAAACGTGGCACGCGATTTGGCCCCATAAAAATGTTTTGCTCGTAATAATATACGAGTACCTCTATGTTGGATTTAAGGTAGTAAGTAACTTTCTGAGAAAGTGACTAAGGGTATAGAAAATTATTTTTCTCACTGTGATGGGGCTGTGAGTCATAACCTAAGAGTAATTTCAGATTAAATCGTAAAAAAGGATCAGACCAGATTGGCGTTGTTGTTACAGCATGTAACACAATAGAATTCTATTCTCGATCACAATAGCGATACAAAGAAAAGAACCACGTGGTCGAGTACATTTATTTATTTATCTGATTGGTATTTTACACCGTGCTCAAGAATATTTCACTCATACGACGGCGACAGGCATTATGGTGGGAGGAAACCGGGCATAGCCCGGGGAAAACCCACGACAATCCCCAGGTTGCTGGTCAGGTACAGGTAGAGCCTTTGGCACGTGGCCTCAGATGTAGGTTTTGGCTAGGACAGGTAGGTTGGATATTCGCAACTCGCCTACTTTTTAAATTTGCCTGTTCGCATTTCGCCTAACGGGGGGTAAAGAACGGATTAACCCCATGCGGCGCCGTTAGCAGCATGAGTGAGACAAACAGTTTTAAAGATGTTTACGTCTTAGATCCAGTGACACATTTAACGATGTTCAGTGGATTACAGTGACACTTGGAGTACCTCATAATCACTCATAGAACATATAAATATGCTTTCCTACGGAAATGGGGCCTTCTCTGCATCACCACGCATTTTTCAGCAGATCTACACCTTGCATGCCTTTGTGGAGGGCATGATGTCCCCCTTAGTAGTCTGTCTACTACCAAACAGGACTCAGTCCACCTATGAGAGAGTATTACGGATCTTAAGAGACTACATGGAAGCGAGGTGTATCAGTTTCAACCCTGCCCGTTTCCAGATGCATTATGAACTTGCTTCCCATCATGCCGTGCGAGAAATCTCCCCCAACACAGAAATCAGAGGATGTTTTGTACATATGGCGACAAGTCCAGAAACAAGTATGTGTCTTGTATACAAACTTGTAAAAAATAAAATGTTAGATACGTTTCCTAATTGTGTTCTTCTAGTGGCATAAGTGTAATTCTTGTGTTAATCCGACTGATACCTAGTGAGATCCTCTAATCCATCTGGAACGCTATTCGCATTTCACCTGATCGATTTTAGGTAGGCGTTGGATATGCTACAACTGTATAATTACATATTTGCTTTTAATATCGACTAGGCATAAAAAGGTTATGGTGCAGGATTTCCATACTGATTGAACTCAATGGCCTGGAATTTGCGCTCATCATCACTGCAAACTGTTCACATCATGTATTTGCATGAGTCCGTCCTAATTGGACACAGACCCCCATTACAACTTCCGTTTTTCGGTAGGGACGATTGTAGTTCTGTGAATTTTAGGGTATAAAGTCTTTTTTTGCTCCCAGGCGTCCATTTTTGGTGCACAGGCGCATGCTTGGTATTAAAATGCTGGAAACTGTGTAAACTTTTAGGAGGTATGAGCTTTATTGATGAAAGTTTGAAATTCTGGGTGAGAGGACACAAGGTGTGAGGTAGTGATGAGACTGCGAGTGACGTCCCCTTGGCGTTGCTAGGCACGCCTCCCAGCTGCCGGCATGGAAAGGTCCAGAACTTGACGGTCAACCTATGTCAAGATTTTTATGGCTTCTTTCTCACAGGCTGGGCCAGGTATGCACCAAAGCTTACTGGCCACGGAATGTTTGGGACTGAGCTACATCGCTAGACGTTAACATTGCCGCTTATGGAAAATTAATGGGGGTCCGAGGCCAATTTCTCACTTGATATACTCAGTTTTGTGGTGGAGACAGGTCTTGCGTTTATTCACCCGAGTCGTTTATTTTTGTCGACTGTTCGTCTATGATTGTCTGCTCACATATCGGGCCTGAATGAGAAAAACCTGTTTAAACGCAGGTATACATTTACTTCATTTAGCCAAAGCCAACGTAGATAACAAAATGCACCCGAAAAGTACTCACTGTGCTAGCTTCGAAAAGTCTTTGAACGTACAAAACTCGTTCCTGTATAGCCCAGCCGTGATTTGGATGGTCCCTCAACGCACAGATTTTGCTACCACTACAGACGATGTGGTATAATAAGCATTTCTCTTACGTTATACTGACGTATACTAGCAGAAGCTAGGGGAATTGTGTTCATACAGGTTCTATGAATGACCCATTGTTGACCATGTGTGTGGTATTTGAATGGAAGAGGTGGAGCGTTCATGAATAAAGTGCATTGTATGGTGAGGATTTGTCGCAGTCATCACAGGTTCCGCTAATCCTTTATCCGCTTTACCAAGTGTGGTACCAGTAGTATGTGAAACTTGTTAACACATGTTTTGTTGTTATGCGAAGTTTATGTTTTATACAACTTTGAGATAGAACAGTCTCGGACTGCTCCGTTCCAAGACTTTTGACTCTGCGTTAGGTAGGAGATATAGTCTTAAACGGAAGTGTACCAAATCAGAGCAGCGGCGACAGTGTCCTAGTTTTTAAATCACACGCAACCGGTGAAATGCGCCCTCATGTTACTTTACCTCAGTCAAAGTTTTATTGTGGCTGTTCATGGAAAAAATACACTCAAAAAATCAATGCGTTAAATTTAACACAAAATCTGTTATGTAAGTGACGCTAGAATTTATTCTGTTATAGCAGCACAGTATTCTTTTAAATATAACATACATATTCCACTAATTCAACATAGCGATTCTATTAGATTAATAAAATATTATGTTGAATATGATATAATATAGTGATATAATAACAGAAGAGATTCTAGCATCACTCAGACAACAGACTTTCTGTTAAATAGAACAGATTAATTTTTTGAGTGTAACACCTGATAAACCACATGAAGCATGATTCTTTTAACTTGTCGACAGTATTAAGATCCGTTTACAATCAGTGATGCTATCATAATTGCCTTCCGTTGATGATACGTAACGCTACCATCCTCACATATAGATATGCTGACGTCCATGGTATGGCAAAGAAAATGCCGTTGGAACTCTTTTCCTCATTAATAATGTTAAACTGCATAGACTTGATTTCAACAACAAGACTTAGGGGACGTCATGACGTTCAGAAACAAGTAACATGCTGGGCCATGGGTATGGAGAGGAATTTCTTTCAAAATAGCCACACAAACAAAGATAGCCTAAACGGTCCCCGCGAAATGACTACATTATTTTGTATAATAGACTGGCCTAATATCCAACGTTAAAATCTGTGAAATCCAGTCACCTATTGGTTTACCTCTCTTGTGGTTGTACCCCAAGTGCTCGTTTAAATCATCTTAATCACACTTCAGGCCGTCAACTAGTTCAACAAACTCCAAGGCCAAATTTCTTCAGGAGCCTCCGTGGCGGAGGTACTTAGCGCCCGAGCGCTGCACAATAACCCGTGAGTCTCTCACCAATACGGCGGCTGTGAGTTCGAATTCAGCTCATGCTGGCCTCCTCTCTAGCTGTACGTGGGAAGTTTTATCAGCAACCTGCGGATGGCTGTGGGTTTCCCAGGTGAAATATTGTGAGCAAGGCGTCAGACATTAATCAAAAACCACTTTTATTAATAAAGTTACCATCACAATCTCTTAACAGTTAATCAGCTTAACCGATGCGTGGAATCCAGTACTTAGACCAAAACACTTTATATTTAAAGCTCTGAAAGGCTCATATTGGTATTATACAAAATATCATGTTATTATACAAGAAAAGGTATAAAGTATATAAGTTGCCTTTTTTCAGCCCCGGGCGATCGGCTTTTGACAAATTTGTATGAACATCATTCCTAAGTCATGCTAAGTGCTCTGAATGTTATAGTCTAAAAATAAATACTTAGATCACATGTTAAACTTTGCTGTCTAGAAATAATTTCCGGATTAAATCTGACGAACGTGACACCCAAAATGCGTCATACACGCGGTACGTCCAACCATAATGTCAGACCTTTGCCATTTAGGTTGGTATAAGAAAACCAACCAATGTCACAAAACAAATTTCGAATTTCTCTAGAAAATGAATTATTGCTCCGCATACAGTCGTAACAATAGGTAAATGAAAAACTCCAAGGTTATTACCAGTGTAATCATCGTTAGTGAATACTCTGAGTAGATACAATTTCCATCACTGATAAATCTTTAAAATGGTACTCGTTGCGGCCTCGCTTGGCGCTGAGAGGTTAATGCAAGGAAACCTGACTGGTTGTCCAAGTGTTAGTATAATGTTCGGTGTTTTCCACATGAAGGCAGCACTATGGCGGCATGAACTCGCTCTGCGACAAGAGGACACAGTATATGTATACACACCTTATGACTCCTCTTTGTCATATGACTGAAAAATTGCTACGTACGACGTTAAAATCCGAGCATCCTATCTCGAAAATGCTGTCTAGGGTGAGGTTTCAACTGACAACTTAGGGTGTTTGCTCACACCGCTCTGTCAGCAGAGGTATCAGTCAGACAGGAACGGCTCTTCCGTGATGCCTTCAGTATAAGTTTCTTAAGTTTTACAAGGAAAAGCGTCCAGAATTTCGGGCACTCCGATCCAGGGGCCGTTCATTCATCATGTAGAATTATATGGCCAAGTTGAATACATAACCATCTGCAATCATAGCGCAACTGAGATATGTTGTTTTATTATCGACAACTTACATACTAAAACGGTACTTTTACTCATTTGCATAGAAAATACCTTGCATTTTTGAAAACAGTTGAATGCTTTTTCTTTGCATGACTCCATCTTAATTCTGTACTCTATACACTCTCTTAGCTCTTAGGTGGTTTGTATTAAACGTCGTTTTAGAAATTGGCCTTGCAATTATTCAACTGGTAAGTCCATCTCGTTCACGGCTGGTATATAAAAGTCGGTTTCAATGCATAGATTATAGAAATCGACGAAGCTTTTCAAGAAAAGGCTGGGTTCTCCGTAGAAGGGTTATTAGCGTGTTAATGGAGACCAATGGTTTGATAGCTTTTTACAGTTGAGAGCTCTTAATCAAGTTTAGCTCTTGCTGATTTCCTCCCCTTTATTTGAAAGTCTGCCAGCAATTAGGATGCCCAGGGATCTGCCTGGTTTCCTCCCACCATATGCATAATTCTCGCCGCTCTGGTAGAAGCAAAATATTCTTGACCACGGCGTGGAAATCCAATCAAATAAATCAAGGAAAAACCCACACAAAATGTTAATGTATAATGATCCATAAGTTGTATTGTTAAAATTAATATTAATATATCAAACAATTATTCTTAAGATACAATATATATTTATATATTTATTTATTTATTTATTTATGTGAGTCACAATCACAATGTAACAATCATTCTGGGAGTAGTAATAAGTTCAAAAGAATACAAAACAACATAACAGAATGACTGCGTAATATGCCCGATGAACCTTGTTATGCGCACGACTGCCGTCAGTTTCTAAATTTAGCTTGCCACTGTTTACATACGCTGAGTTCAGCGCCTGCTGTCTGCCTCTACTTTAGAATATTCCAGAATGCGCTCAGTTCGGTGCCTGTTTGTTTACATCAAGTATTCAGGAATTTTCTTATTCTGGACAATTCCACCAGGCTATATAAGACCTATGAAAGCAGGTCAAATGGAGAGAACAGAGAACGGAGAAAGGAGAATTATTGAGAGTTTGGATGCTTTCGCTGTGTATTACTTTAGTAGGCCTTTTGTGCTGAATTTTCGTGTCTTTATAGCTTCTGGCTTTATTATATCCTATCTCCAACGAGCACTTGTTCAGTCCGAGCTTGCATATTTGATTCGTGCTCTTGTGTACACAGTGCTTATTAGTTCACGGACCCTGTCTGTGGAATTTTGTGTATATTTCGTCATACACTCAGTTATACTGTGGATTTTCCCTCTTGTGAATTTGCCTCTGAGCATTTATGCCTGTGTGGTATATATTGTGGAATATATGCGTCCGTTTGGACTTGACACCGTAAGTACTTTAGTATTTGTATAGATACTGCTATCCTTTCTTGTTAAACTTAAGCACTTTAGTATTTGTATAAGTCTTATTATCTGTTCTTGTTAAGCTATTAAATTGTTGTAAAATAAAATCTGCTGGTTTTGGTTACTTTTTTGTGCGGCTAAACTGTCGTGTATTTCGAACAAGCCATCTCTTTATAATACAGACAGTTTGGGTCGTAACAACCTGCTTTCCAAAAACAAATAAAAGTTTAAGACAACGATTGCTTAAAAAAGGTTTAAAAAGCATTGATTTAAAACAGAACGAATATACGACATAGCTGTATAAGTTCTTCACAGGGTAAACAGAGTCGCAATTCAAGATATCGCCTATTTTTTGGAAATCTTTCTCGCATCTAAAGCCTTTCACGGGCTACTTGGGTATTGCTTCAATTAGAAAAACTTCAAATAAGAACTAAATTTAGCTCCAGGTCCTGGATTGGACCCAGAGAATGCAATATTTTAGCATACCCGTAAATGACCACGTTTTTATCTGTTTGCCTCACATATGGGCCGTTCAGCGCCTACGTACTCAATATGCACGCAAAATCATTACGCATGGGCTTCGGTGTCAGATTACGGTATCGCTAGGCTTGTGTTGTTTCATTGACCCTTATTATCAGATTTTTGACATGTTTTGACAGGTAAGAATTGTCAAGCCCTCTAATGTGGTGATACATATATTTTGCTAACTCCAGTCTTCGCATTAACAACTTTTTAGTGAAACATTATGGTTAGTTCCTATTAGTGTCTTACTTAAGAATATTTTACTAATACAACGGCATTATAGTGGAAAAGAACCGGACCGAACACGTTGGATATCAACGACAATCCTAATGTTGTTGCAAAAATTCCACGTACGACCGGAGAGGGTGCCAGCATGAGCTGGACTTGAACTCACAGCGACAGCATTGGCGAGAGGATTCTGGGTCATTTTGCCATGCTGTCACGCTAATCATCTCGGCAATGGAGCCCCCGCCCCCCCCCCAAACAATGGAGAATTTTGACACGAATTAACACAGCTGTAGATCGTGTACTCTTGCAAACTGTATTATATACTAATTTGTTGTTTTGTATTCCGTTATGGACTGCATATAGAATAGATCACCGTTCTTTACATCGCGCGTTTGTGCAAAGGTGTAGCAAGTTAGGCCCGTAACCAGTGAGACTGTGTTCCAGGAAGAATTCTCATTGGATAAAGTTAATCCAGCCGTTAATCCAGATGGAGATGAGGATACACTGGATATCAGCTGGGTACTTATTAGCACAGCGCGAATTGTGATGATATATACAATACACTGTATCCTCTTCATGCGCTCGATACTTATTTTTTTCACTGTTGTTTAACGCCATGTAAAAACAATTTTACTGACTGAGAGTGCCTGGACCGATCTACCGAGCTTTGACAAGCTGTTTGCAAGTTTTTTACATGTCATATTCGTGTCCCTTTAGATCTAGTCCAAATGTAATATAGTAAGCTATTCGTTGTAGGAAGGATTTGATACTGTGTCTTGGTTAAAGGGATGGTTTGGGTTGGGACTGACTTGTAACGTTCCGTCCATCAACGCTTCTCGGATCACCTCTAACGCATCTCGGTTAGTGTTCGCCGCGTCTAGCGCGAGTTCTCTCCCCCTGGCGTTGTTGTGTAGATCCAGATATCAGCTCCGTAAGTTCATGTGTTTCGCCATGAACTGTAATCCATGCTGTAGTATTGCTTTGGTGTGAATTATTCCAATGAATTGAACGCCAATTATATAATATCTGTCATTCTGTCTGTTCGCCAACATTTTAATATGATTTATGAATTACTGAAGCTGGTAGGATCTCTGATAATAGACTTTTACATCTTTCATACAGGGGACAAAACTTTTAATAAGACCTCTGCTATACCTTTAGTGCACAGTGTCTCCAGAAGACATTATCAGTCTGGCCCTAACCAGAGTCGCTGTTTTCCTTGATGGTAGTCCTGCATCATGGAGATTTATTTATTTGTTATTGGATTGGTGTTTACGCCGTACTTGCGGTTTAAGCTCACTGAATGTTTGAGGTACTTTGCAAAGACTTTGACATGAAAGGTGCTGAGAAAAATCCGTATGATGTCTTCAAATCTTCAAATTGTGGGGGAAATCAATTTCGACTGATGCCGGAATGGTTATTGTACGTAATTTTACTTAATCAGAGCCTTGTAGAATTGCCTATTATTTGAATGTACACATTAGTGCCTTGTGGACGTATACTGTTAGGAAATTGTACTTTAATCCCCATATTCATCAGCTTTATTTGCCACCTTGGTTTTTATCGCAGCAGATTGGTGCAGATTGCAGACTGACAAGTAAGGTTGGAGGTTCAACTCCAGCCATCGCTGACCCCATCATAATGCTGGCCGCCGTAGTATAAGTTAAATATTCTTGACTACGACATGAAAACAACAATCAAATGAAATGAAGATGGTAAATAATGTTAGAATACCAGAACTACATGTAGGAGCGTGCCGCGGTGTTGTTGTTACAAATAATCGTCTTTCAATCGCTGGAACATCCGAGTAGCGGTTTCAAACCTGGCTCTGGATTCCCCCGCTGTTACTACTTGTGTGGTGTTGGTGACAATAAGCGGTCGACCACGCCCGAGTGGTCGTGAGCGCCGTCTGTTGTCCTTTCATCTGTACGTCACATCTGCGAAAGTTCTTCTCGCCAAGTGTTTGTGGCTTTTGTGGCGCTCTCCGGTTACCGGTTACAACTGGTGGTCGTCTAAGTAAAAAATTCTTCACTGTGGCATTAAGGAACAATGAAATGAATCAATGAAATTTAATCTTTTGATTCAAATTAAATGTGCAAATCGTCTTTCATTTTCACTGCAATAAGAAGTTAATATATTTTTGGAAACAACTGGTAGTTTTAACCGAACATGAAGATAATGACGCCTAATTTACTGCATCAAAATAGAGTGTGTAAAGCACCTTTCTTAGTTTGACATTTGTGCAAAGTTTCTTTGTGGTACCCACATTTGGTCTGTGCATATCACAGAAGCTAACGGAGCATACTTGTTTGAACCGCAAAGCCATTGGTTTAAGTGGCTAATGTATATTTTGACTGATCTAAAACAATGCTTTGCGAAAATTGGATTTGATTTATTTATTTATTTCATTGGAGTTTTACTCCGTCCTAAAGAATATTTTACTTATACGACGATGGTCAGCATTGCGATGGGAAACTCACGACTATCCTTTTGGTTTGTGTACAACATATAAGTTAATGATGCTTGATTTATTAAATTTGACAGACTACTCCAGCGGTTTCCGAATGTTGACACGTATGATTTCCCCAAGGGCCATGTTGGCATGAGTTTAGGTCATGTTCGTATCCTGTGCACCTGACGTCACCCAACAATATTGGGGTCTCGCTCGGTGCTTCTCCGAAATAAGCTCGATTCCTTTCAATTGCTCCCCACCTAAAAATACCAATTGGATTTAATGAAAAAGAAGAAATTCCAGGTAAATTTTATTTGCAACCATCGACTGTGTCGCATATTGTGTTCAGAAGCTATTTTTGCGTTGATTTATTTATTTTTATTCATCCACTCATGTATTTATTTTTTATTTAATTCTGATTATTTTTTATCTATTTATTCAACTGATTTTTGGAAAACTCCATACTGAAGACAGTTACTCAATATTTATTTATTTGATTGGTGTTGTACGCCTTACTAAACAATATTTCACTTATATGACAGCTGCCAGCATTGTGGTGGGAAGAGTGAACGGAGATTCACTTATAAATATGTTAAGGCATTATTATAGCTTATGATAAGACAACACGCCAAAATTTCGGCATTCAGTACCAGAAAGTAATAAATGTGACAGAATTTGACGGAGTTTAAATTTGAATTGTCCGAAATGGCTTTATGGAACAGATCCCTAATCTGGTCTTTAAACTTTCAAGCAACCAACCCCAATACATGTGCTTGACGTTAAACCAGATGGACAAGAGGCTCCATACAAAACCGAACGTATTTTTAACTGAATCATGAGTGCAAACACATCTGCAAAGAAGAAAATTATTGTAATTTACCTTGAGAAGCCGAGCATACTGCAAATTACCCTGGCGGCTTTGTGATTAAAGCTATTGTCACAAACTGCTCCCCATGTCCCGTTATAGAGCACTTCCACGCGGCCTTCGCTGTATGACGAACCGTTAACAAGTCTGACTGTGGAATTCTTCAGATCTGATGGAAAAATCCACTTAAGTTAGTTAGACCTTTAGTTAGAAGTAAGAAGTTGTAACTAGTGACTTCAAACTACATTTAGTTTACCTATTGAAGTTTGAAGTCTGAAGTTACAGGTCTTTCAACAACTTGCGGATTGTCGTGGGTTTCCCCCGGGCTATGTCCGGTTTCCTCTCACCATAATGTTGACACCGTAATGTCACCGTAGTATTAGTGAAATATTCTTGATTACGACGTAAAACACCAACCAAATAAATAAATAAATTTAAGTTACAAGTCACAAGCTCGATTTGTAGCTTCTAATAAAAGGGCAGATGTGATAGATGGCAAATAGTCACACTTCAACGGTGAAACCCGGCATCTTGTCCTTTTACCTTTGTTAGGTTTCTTCCAGCAGTTCATGTAAATACTTAAATAGTAGCACATTACCCGCATTGGTATCATGGATTAAGCAGACTTGGGTTACCAAGGCCGCATCTGACGATAACTGAATCTGATGACGAATGAACAAGAGCTTGCTTACAAAGTCCACATCTGATGACGAATGATAAATCTTGAATTATGCGTTCTTACCCAATCCGCATCTGATGGCAACTGAATCTGACGATGAATGAAGAAGAGCCCACATCTGATGACGAATAATGGAGCGTGACACGTGCTTGCTTACCAATACAACATCTCACGGCAAATGATGATGCGTGATGTATGTCTGCTTACCAAGGCCACATCATCATATCTGATGACAAATGATGAAGCGTGACATATGCCTCCTTACCACGCCCACATCTGATGACAAATGATGAAGCGTGACATATGCCTGCTTACCACGCCCACAAATGATGACAAATGATGAAGTGTGACATGTGTCTGCTTAGCAAGCCCACATCTGATGACGAATAATGAAGCGTGACATGATGTGCCTGCTTACCAAGCCCACATCTGATAACCAATGATGAAGCGTGACATGAAGTGCCTGCTTACCAAGCCCACATCTGATGACGATGTCTTCTCTATGTTGGCAATGCCCCTGACCTAAGCCCCTGTGATTACAGGAGAGGAGAGAAGTCTCATTGCCCTCACACCTTACTTCGTCCAACCAGATGGAGCCTGTCCCTGGGAGGCGAATGTTTCCCAAGATGAACACCTGTTCACTAAAAAAGATATATTAAAGTAAAACGGACGAATTGTAAGGCATCATGAGGCCCGAATCGGTGAGCTTTGGAAAGGACATAGTTTAATACAATATATGGATGAGTAAAAAAAAAATAAAGTAATAAAGGAATCGCTTTAATCTTTCAAAATCACTTATGATTCCAGAATAGAATTCACAGAGAAAATAAATGAGGAAAAAACATTGTGGACAAAAGACAAGTTGCATCAGTAGGCCAGTGCCGGTGAGCTTTGGAAATTACGTATTTGGATAAAATTTATGAAGGAACGAAAAAAAAGTAGATAACAAAAGCGATTGGGTTAATCTGTTTAAAATAATTTAACTAAACAATGAAACTGAAATTGAATTCACCAAGGAAATATATGAAAAAATAACATTGCGGACAAAAGGAGAGTTGCAGAGGGCCCGAGCTATTGAGCTTTTGAAATTACGTATTTCGATAAAATTTATGAAGGAGGAAAAAAAAGTAACAAAGGCAATATCGTTATTATTTTAAAAACATTTACCTAAAGCTGCCTCCTGTCAATAAGTTGATTAGCTATATCTTGCTTTACGAAAGTAATAAAAAAAATGTTTACATCTTATATACCCGAGTATAAGGCTTTTCAATAACGCGTTTCAATATTGGTGTCTGGAAGGAATTAAAGACAAAATGCAGGACCTGTTAATTTTAACGGAAACAGACAGCAAAAGTATAAAGTTGAAATAATATGAAGGACAATTTCGTATTAGAATGAGACGATCTGTCTACTGATTCAAACTTTTAAAAACTTTTTGGCTGTTTTTCTTTTAAATGTGACATGGAAATGTGACGCCGAGAATCCATCATACGACTCAACCAGCCCCTCATAACTTTCCTCACGGGTGACTATAATCTGTTAATAAATATAAAAGATCTACTTTGGAAGACCAAGCTGACGACAGGCGACTCTGGCAGATTCACGTGTAAAGAAATCGTTGCAGACGGTTCCCCAGTCTGTTCCAATGCTGACTTCAAGTCTTCCTGCCACAGGGGAGTTTAAACCGACAAGGCGAATTCCCACGGAATCTTATAGTTAAAAGAATAGAAAGATAAAAGGATGTGCTCAGTACTTACCGTTGTCCCAGTGTACTTCTGGAATTGGCCAACATTATTCCATTACCCAAGCATGTCTATTTAACTTTTAATTTATAGATTCAATGGAAACCCCTAGTAAAATATGTGATTTCACTTCTAAAACTAGAGCTTCATGAAACATGCAAATCAAAAACATAATATTCTGTGCTGGTGACACAACACATCAGATACATTTAATTCTGTGTTGATGACACAACACATCAGATAGATGTAATTCCGTGTTGGTGACACAACACATCAGATAGATATAATTCTGTGTTGGTGACACAACACATCAGATAGATATAATTCTGTGTTGGTGACACAACACATCAGATAGATATAATTCCGTGTTGTGACAAAACACATCAGATAGATATAATTCCGTGTTGGTGACACAACACATCAGACACATATAATTCCGTGTTGTGACACAACACATCAGACACATATAATTCTGTGTTGGTGACACAAAAGATCAGATAGATATAATTCCGTGTTGTGACACAACACATCAGACACATTTAATTTTGTGTTGGTGACACAACACATCAGATAGATATAATTCCGTGTTGGTGACACAACACATCAGATAGATATAATTCAGTGTTGTGACACAACACATCAAATACAAAAAATTCTGTGTTGTGACACAACACATCAGATACATATAATTCCGTGTTGTGACACAACACATCAGATAAATATAATTCTGTGTTGGTGACACAACACATCAGACACATATAATTCTGTGTTGGTGACACAACACAGCAGACACATATAATTCTGTGTTGGTGACACAACACATCAGATACATATAATTCTGTGTTGTGACACAACACATCAGTGACACAACACATCAAATACATAT
This sequence comes from Liolophura sinensis, assembly GCF_032854445.1. NCBI lineage: Eukaryota > Metazoa > Mollusca > Polyplacophora > Chitonida > Chitonidae > Liolophura > Liolophura sinensis. The sequence continues at coordinate 18,656,413 of NC_088298.1, read as the reverse complement.
AATTCTGTGATGTGACACAACACATAAGATACATATAATTCTGTGTTGTGACACAACACATCAGATACATATAATTCTGTGTTGTGACACAACACATCAGACACATATAATTCCGTATTGTGACACAACACATCAGATACATATAATTCTGTGTTGGTGACACAACACATCAGACACATATAATTCTGTGTTGTGACACAACACATCAGATACATATAATTCTGTGTTGTGACACAACACATCAGTGACACAACACATCAAATACAAAAAATTCTGTGTTGTGACACAACACATCAGATACATATAATTCCGTGCTGTGACACAACACATCAGATACATATAATTCTGTGTTGGTGACACAACACATCAGATACATATAATTCTGTGTTGTGACACAACACATCAGATACATATAATTCTGTGTTGGTGACACAACACATCAGATACATATAATTCAGTGTTGTGACACAACACATCAGATACATATAATTCTGCGTTGTGACACAACACATCAGATACATATAATTCCGTGCTGTGACACAACACATCAGATACATATAATTCTGTGTTGGTGACACAACACATCAGATACATATAATACTATGTTGTGACACAACACATCAGATACATATAATTCTGTGTTGTGACAACACATCAGATACATATAATTCTGTGTTGTGACACAACACATCAGATACATATAATTCTGTGTTGTGACACAACACATCAGATACATATAATTCTGTGTTCGTGACACAACACATCAGATACATATAATTCTGTGTTGTGACACAACACATCAGACACATATAATTCTGTGTTGGTGACACAACACATCAGATACATATAATTCTGTGCTGGTGACACAACACACTAGACACATATAATTCTGTGTTGTGACACAACACATCAGATACATATAATTCTGTGTTGTGACACAACACACTAGACACATATAATTCTGTGTTGTGACACAACACATCAGATACATATAATTCCGTGTTGTGACACAACACATCAGATACATATAATTCTGTGTTGGTGACACAACACATCAGATACATATAATTCTGTGTTGGTGACACAACAGCACAGATACATATAATTCTGTGTTGTGACACAACACATCAGATACATATAATTCTGTGTTGGTGACACAACACACTAGACACATATAATTCTGTGTTGTGACACAACACACTAGACACATATAATTCTGTGTTGTGACACAACACATCAGATACATATAATTCTGTGTTGGTGACACAACACATCAGATACATATAATTCTGTGTTGGTGACACAACACATCAGATATATATAATTCTGTGTTGTGACACAACACATCAGATACATATAATTCTGTGTTGGTGACACAAGACATCAGATAGATATAATTCTGTGTTGTGACACAACACATCAGATACATATAATTCTGTGTTGGTGACACAACACATCAGATAGATATAATTCCGTGTTGTGACAAAACACATCAGATAGATATAATTCCGTGTTGTGACACAACACATCAGACACATATAATTCCGTGTTGTGACACAACACATCAGATACATATAATTCTGTGTTGTGACACAACACATCAGATAGATATAATTCTGTGTCGTGACACAACACATCAGATACATCAGATACATATAATTCCGTGTTGTGACACAACACATCAGATACATATAATTCTGTGTTGGTGACACAACACATCAGATACATATAATTCTGTGTTGTGACACAACACATTAGATACATATAATTCTGTGTTGTGACACAACACATCAGATACATATAATTCCGTGTTGTGACACAACACATCAGATACAAATAATTCTGTGTTGTGACACAACACATCAGATACATATAATTCCGTGTTGGTGACACAACACATCAGATACATATAATTCTGTGTTGGTGACACAACACATCAGATACATATAATTCTGTGTTGTGACAACACATTAGATACATATAATTCTGTGCTGGTGACACAACACATCAGACACATATAATTCTGTGTTGTGACACAACACATCAGATACATATAATTCTGTGTTGTGACACAACACATCGGATACATATAATTCCGTGTTGTGACACAACACATCAAATACATATAATTCTGTGTTGGTGACACAACACATCAGATACATATCATTCTGTGTTGTGACACAACACATCAGATACATATAATTCTGTGTTGTGACACAACACATCAGAGACATATAATTCTGTGTTGGTGACACAACACATCAGATACATATAATCTATCTGACTCATTAAATATATAAAATTCAACGTTGGTGGTGCAAGAAAGATATATGCGGCTCTGTCGCGTCATCGGAAACAACACGTAAACCCATGTAGCACTGTATGATGTCACAACATGGATGTAGACGTGTAAAAATACGTAGAATTCCAGCTTACCATATCGACATCGGAGAACGATGTCCTCGTGATGACCACAGTTGTTGTCTCCCCAGTTTCTGTGACCACAGGCAAACAGAGACGACTCGTAACCATAACACCTCACGTCGTCCAGCCAGATGGGTCCGGAGCCAGGGATTTTGTTTGGGAGGATCAAAGCCGTCTCACTATTAAGGTATAAATAGATTGATTGAGTGACTGAGTTGAAATCCGAAAGATTTAACAACAGATCGACGGGGACCAAGTGTTATCAATGTTCAAAGTTTACTATGGCTTCATTCAAGATGTGGGGCCTCCGTGGCTCAGTTGGTTAGCGCGCTAGCGCAGGGTAATGACCCAGGAGTCTCTCACCAATGCGGTCGCTGTGAGTTCAAGTCCAGCTCATGCTGGCTTTCTCTCCGGCCGTATGTGGCAAGGTCTGTCAGCAACCTGCGGATCATCGTGGGTTTCCCCGGGTTCTGCCTGGTTTCCATCCACCATAATGCTGGCCGCCGTCGTATAAGTGAAATATTCTTGAGTACGGAGTAAAACACCAATCAAAAAAAAAATCATTCAAGATGTACTTGTTCCCCGTTGATTCATTGACCTATAATTACGTTCTCCGGCCGTTAAAAAAAACAACAAAAAACAACAAAAAAAAAAAAACAATGAAAACCTAGCAAAGTGTGTGCTTTACGCCTTATTTTTATAGGTATCAACAGTCCCATATAGCCCGACGCCATGCTGGTTTGTTAGTCGAGTTTATGAAATTATTTCAACAACAACAGAATAAGTTTTGTAACTCGTGTTTACCATATGTTTTAGTAACCTTACACTGTTATGATTAAATGTTAAGCCCGCAGTTTTAAATTAGATAGAATAATGTGTGTACAAGGATATATGTCATATGCTTGTTTTCTCTGTATTTACACACCGTGTGTTTAAATTTGGTTGTATTTTATTGGTCAGGTTTATGGGTGGAGAGTAATCATAGTAAACTAACAAACAGTACTGCTAAAGAACGCAACCTAAAAATCCGAGGCTGGGATTTGACCACGCGACCTCACTGGTAAAAAGCCTGATAGTCATCGGTTTTAAGCATCTGAAACAGTGGGGTACCACCACAAAAAGATAAAAAGGCAACTGATATATTCTGTTGGTTTGCCCTTTTGATCGGTGTTTTATGTCTTACTCAAGAATGTTTCATTTATACAACGGCGGCTAGCATTATAAAACCAGAAACCGTACCCCTCCCGGAGAAACACACAACAGTGGGCAGGCTACTGGAAGACCTTTCCATGTATGACAGGAAATGAAGTCATCATGAGCTGGACCTAAACCTACATCGGATGACAGGCTCCCGAGGCAATCTGCTGCGCTCTTGTGAATTGAGATGTACTGAAAATAAATAATGTACCCAGAGAAGCCAAGTTGTCGACATGCCATGCGGGCGGATTCGGCTTCGAAGGAGTCATCACACACAGTACCCCACTGGGAGTCATGGTACACCTCCAGTCTTCCGGCCATCGAGGAGTTCATTCCGACCAGGCGAATATCTGTAAATGTAACTGTATAAATAAAATTTAAACACTTCAACTTTTAGCTGGAACAGTACATTAAGCAAAGCTAGGTGTACATTTGGTACACGAATGAAGAAAACTACTTAAACAGATCAAGCTGTATTATATGTATGTTTACGTGCCTGTCACAAAATAACTATCCAATTATCTGAGAAAAATGTAGCACAAAGGTGTCAAAGAATGAAAAAGGTTCTTAACAATACCTATGTGTACATGTGGCGTATCAAATGTTTTGTAAAATTAGCAACGGTTGTTCAAGAAAAATGTCTTTACACAGAGATGGAGGAATTGGCCGTATGACCTTGAAAAAACAGGTGAAGGCAACGGAAAGCAATGTTATCTGAAAATCACAATGGCCAACTTAAAACAGTCCACAGTTACCGAAAATGAACTGAATTCTTCGGAATGTAATTAAAGACATGCATCATAGAGAGTAAAAAAAGAGCAGCGACGACAGTGTGATAGACGTCCTGCATAGAGAGTAAAACCACAGCAGTGACGACAGTGTGATAGACGTCCAGCATAAAGAGTAAAACCTGAGCAGCGACGACAGTGTGATAGAAGTCCAGCATAAAGAGTAAAAACACAGGAGCAACGACAGTGTGATAGACGTCCAACATAGAGAGTAAAACCAGAGGAGCGACGACATTGTGATAGACGTCTCCATAGAGAGTAAAACCACAGCAGCGATGACAGTGTGATAGAAGCCCAGCATGGAGAGTAAAACCAGAGCAGCGACGACAGTGTGACAGACGTCCAGCATAGAGAGTTAAACCACAGCAGCGACGACAGTGTGACCACAGCGACGAGAGTGTGACGACAGCTCGATCCTTTTCATTTATCAAGCGATATATTGATGATCTATTGGCATTAAATAACCCCCATATTGCTGAAGCAGTGAAGGAAATCTATCCGCCTTCATTGGATTTAAAGGAGACAACAGATAGCCCTGATGGTACATCTTGTTTGTATCTATATCTGTACAAAGACGAACAAGGTCTCCTTTCACGCCGCCTTTACAAAAGGGATAATTTCAATTTTGATATTGTAAATTATCCTTATTTGGATAGCAATATACCAAAGGGTCCTGCATAAGGCGTATACATATCTCGCCTTGTAGCAATTGTCAGATCTTGCGTAAATTGTGATGACTTTAATCTGCGTCACAAGCTGTTAGTTCAAAAACTAGTTTGTCAAGGATACTCCATCAAACGCCTTCATTCTAAGTTTCTCAAATTTTACAGTGAGTATAACACTTTCGTTGGCAGGTATGGACAGAGTGTTCAGAATCTCTGGCGATCTGTATTGTGATCAACCACATAGACGGCGCTGTTATCCTTATGTACATATCTATCGCGTACATGGTATTTAACAACATAGATGGCGCTGGTTGCCGAGAGTAACCGTCTGCTCGAAAGCTTTTATACAGACCAGCATGTCATGTGTAACATCATAGATGGCGCCTCTTGTGGTTTGAGATCCTTACATATTAACGGGAAAGTCGTAATCGTCCGTTACTTTTGAATCACAGTCTGTTCGGTTAAGGTCTGTAAAGCTCGTCATTTTCGACCTGTACCTAATACCGCTTAACCTGGGGCTAGGGGCTGTAAAGGCAGCCATGAGCATTACATCTGCACGATGCTTTTATGAACAGTTGCAATCAAAGCGCGACTGAGATACCTTGTTTAATTGTTGTTTGACCTGGAACTCCTTCATGGACTACGAATTTGAACTTTGATATGGAATTCATGCCTGGAATATCCACTGTCTGCCCGGCATCATTGAAAACTGATGACCGCTTCTCTCTTGTGTGTTGCCGGCTTTATTTCCTATTTGTATAATTTCTTACATACCTTTGTCGTTGGGAGCTAGTGTTAAACGTTGTTGTGGAAATGGATCTTGCGATTATCGACTTGGAACGCCCTTTACGGACTACGAATGGTATACGAATGTCGCACATGACGCTTGTATTGATAGCTGGCAAATTGGACATACGTAACGACTGAAATACGACCTCTTGTCAATTTACCTCAGTCAGGGTTTTCTTCTAACAGTTCATGTAAATGCTTCAAAAGTAGCAAATTACACGCCGTCTAGCGCCATAGCTTTAGCCGAATTATGTAAAATATACTATAGACATCATTGGTCTAGAATTACTCAAAATGCTGTGTTGTCATCACGTTTAACATATGATAATGCATAAGTTTGGTGCGACCTTAATAATATAGGTTATTAAAACAATAGAATTCTTTTTCATGGGAGTGTGTCGACGTGTTTGTATGAAGTTTCGTGGAGATTACACAAAGAATATCAGAGATATCGTGTTTACAAGCCCATGGCAAAATATAGCTTCAATCACGCTGATCATTTTGAAGAAATACAATAGAAAACAACAGGATTCTTTTCCATTAATAGGTCCACATGTGGTACACACTTGAAGAAATTGGCCAACATCACCAAAAATGAATAAGGTTTTTGCCCAATAGTTGGATGTACATGTCGCATAAGATTGGTAAACCTGGCTATTAGCGTTTAAGATATAGAATGTTTTAGAGAACATGGAAGGACACACGGACAGATGAATGAAAGCCGATACCACTAATGATACTCCTAATCCAAGTTTGGTATAAGGTAAATTGTACAAGCTAAAAATATACAAAGCAGGAAACCACCGCACATCAGGATATACCTTACAAACACCCTGACCTAAAGCCACAGCCGAAATTGGATTGCAACACGCGATCTCACTGGTCAGTGATTTGGATGAGACGTACAGCTAGGGCTAAGATCCAGTCAGACTGATGAAGAATAAAAGTTAAACACAATGGCTATTCACCGTTTTTGAAGGGGATCCTTGTTGTTTGGGGGATTGGCTAAAACAGAAAATATAAAAGCATGGTATATTTTTACTCGAAAAAGTATCTGCGTTTTAGATTTTTCTGTAATTAAAACATCAAGCGTACATGTATACTTATTTCCTGATTAACTGGTCTTTAAGACCATCGCCACGATATGGCTGAAAATTTGCCGATGTGACGTTAAGCCATAATCATTCTTTCATTCAATCTCTAAGACCATTCTGTATTCTATTTCAGTTAATTGAAACCATAGGCCTAAGAAAAATGACTGTGTACCTTTCCCAAATATGACAAACTCGATGTGAATTGTTCGTGCTTTTTCGGTTGAAGACAGCTGAACTAAAACTAAGTTTGCGTAAAACCATCGTAATGTCATGCGAGAGGGAAATCTTGAAATCTACCTATGGGAGTCTGGGATGCCAGAACATATACAATCGCTAAACAAGTTACAAGCTACAGAACAAACAAAGTCTACTTTCACTTTGCTTAGGTTAACTTCTTAATTGGTCAGTAACGGAGTTCTCAGGCGCTTTTTACTTATTTTATACGCATCAAAACGATGATACGTGTAAATTGCTGATTGTCGTGGATTCCCTGATTTTCTTTCCAGAATAATACTGGCCGTCGGATAAGTGAAATATTATTGGGTACGACCTAAAACACCAATCTGATAATATATATATCAAAATTATAATTGCAGAAAGCCAGAGCCCACAGGAAGAAAACACGCGGTTCTCCTAGGATTATAACATTTTGTATACTTTAATCTTTTATTCAGTTGCAAAAAGTCATCAAACCTGCTGTGAGAAGCAGACGTCACTGTTGCACCCTGATGTATGACAGCATTTCTGACACAGGTGAGTTTTTCTCTTTTCTCGGTTATCAGCTGTTCGACGACCGATAACATTTCCCGTTAGCAGATCACAAAACTTCAAAACAAACAAAAACGGAAAGGGCTTGAATACAGGTGAAAATTGTTGTGTTTTATCCTGATAAGGCTTTCTATCTATTCTTGCCAAACATGTACCGAAAACAAGTCCAGTACGGGAGAAGGTCTTTCAGCAACCTGCGGATGGTCATGGGTTTCTCCCCGGGTTCTGTCCGCTTTCCTGCGGGCCGCCGTGGTATGAGTGAAAATGTTATATTCTTGACTACGGAGTAAAATACCAATCAAATAAATAAATAAATAAAATGTACCAAAACAACAGGGAAATGTGACAGCATCCTTTACATACAAAAACCGTACATTGCGCCATCCGGTTTGCGCAATGTACAACAACAACACTGTTACTGTATAAATATTACGCTGACAAAGAAGTAAAGTAAAGTAAACTGACATGGGCAAAATGGAAAAAGAGTATAATTGTTTGATTTCTAATTTTTCTTGTAGCTGCAGTTTCAGCGTGACATGACTGAGAACCTGTAGAAGGCAGGGCGAGGACTAACTGATGTGTTGCTGGTCACAAAGGACTCAAACACATGTATTAACATGAATAAATCCGTCCATGATACTGACCGATTGTGACACACAACCCAAAGTGTGCCTGGGAACTGGAGTGTCTTCTATTACTGACTCAGAGTAGCACACCTGGAATGAAAATATTTGAAATTTCGATGAACGAATGAACCCGGTCAATGACACGAAGAACAAGGTGATTGAAGGCTCGTTAAAGGGTATAGTTTACCCGCGATACAGCGTATTAATGTTATAGGTAGGCGATATGATAAGATGTTTGAAGGGGGACATTTGTCCTAATACAGAACCCGTCAGATTTAAGCACACACAGACAAAAGGTTAGTGTGAGCCCTACACGCAAATGTAATGTAAACGATTTTGTATTGTATACAAGTGGTGTATAGGCAGATGTCTACACTAAGATACTGATGTAATGCATGTGTAATAAATATAAATTTGCTGTTACATCCAAACACATGCATTTGGAAAAGACCAAATTCTACAGCAAATTCATTTTTATGTATCAAAAGTGTCTTACATCCTCATTTATATCTTTATTATGCAATAGCAATGTTACTAGGAGGTGGTCCCATATATATCCACCATACCAAAATATTTGTAAAATACCTTTTCTCTTAAAAGGAAAAATCGAAAACAAATTATTAAAGCGCATAGTAAATTGGCTTTGTAGAATTCCTTTGCATCGCGTTTCTTGGCATCCAGTGGATTATTTGTTGCATGATAAAACGCTTAAACACAACGACGGCAAAAAGCGTTTTCTTACCAGAGACGTCAGATAATAGTGATTGGCTCACGGCTATTACTAGCTGCTGTGGACGTCTTTCCCTGCCATGTAAGGCAGCTCGCGAGCATACTCCTTACTGCGCATGCGCCGCTCGTCATGTTCGCTTTACATCGCTACCACCACCAGCAAATTTTACTCAACCATTTTGAACAACGCCGCGGTCACTGGTGCCACGGTGATGAGGCAGGAAGTGATGTCACAAAACACGTAACCTCTGTCTCAATATCTGTTCCCAATTATTCTTTGTACACACGCATTTTCTGATTTAAGGCACAAAGGCACGAGCAACATTGATCAAACAACACCGGAAGCAATTTGATTGATGAATGTTGATCAAAATAAATCTGAAGGGACTAAGCCCAAACAAGACTACGTGCGTTGCACACATTCCAAAGGTCAATTTTGTGTAGTGGTGGAAGTAATGTAAAACGAGCGTTGGGAGCAGCACATGCGGTGTAAGGGTATGGCTCGCAAGCGAAACTCAAAATAAAGTCAACCAGTTATTGTTCTGACCCTGTTTTAACACCTCCGCTTCCAGATGTGAGAGAATGTGCTTTTACCAGTGAGGTAGATTCACGAACAAGAACCATTCCCAATAACTGATATTCACCACCCACCTCGTGCGGATCGCAGTGTTTAACCACGTGACAGTCGTTAGGATCGTCGGTGGCATCACAGGAAAAGCAGGAAAGAGACTGATTACCTGTAGATTGAAATGCATCATGGATGACCAGGGATTGGATCTGTGTATCTGACTTATGGCGAATTGTAACATCTGTGTGTTAAAAGCAAGGTAAATTGATAAAGACTGGGATAGTCTGAATTTCTTTCCTAAATTGTGAAAATATTGCAGTGAATTAAAACCGATATTGTACGTTTCGTCAGAGTATACAGAAACAAAATATTTCTGTCCCTTCCACTTTGCCTGGTGTGACGTCGCCCACGAACACATAACGTCATCAATCGTTGACGTAAATCCATATATGAAGCGGCCCTTTCGAATGCTAATGACGTCATCCCAGCATAAATGCCTTACTCAACGTCACATCTGGCTGATTTGACGTCATACAGGGAAATTTTGCACACACAGTTGAAGATTTTGTTTTTCAAGGAATCTTCAATTATGTGGGTTAAATACAGTTATTCATCAAAATCCTATTAAAAGAGAGTGTTAGGCTTACTCCGTAGGATATTTTTCATATCATTGTAATATTTCTACGCAGTTTGTATCCTGACCAGAGTGGCACTCTAACATAGTTAGGAGAACTCGAATGAAACCAGTGTCGGGTCACACCAAAGGCTTTTAAAATGGTACTTGTTGCAGCCGCGCTCATTACTGAGTGGTTAGAGTCAAGAAACATGAGTGGTTGACCCAGTGCCAATATAACGCAACTGGTTGTGGTGTTATATCTGGTGTCTTCGGCGTGACTTCAGTAGCGGTGGCACTTTGGGGACTAATGTCCACATTTCAACGGAAATACCTGTAGGTATTTAGGGTGACTGACATCACCGAAATTTAAGATTGTCTGTTACGACAAGGGTGTAAATGTGTGATGCCAGTTAGTTTACCTGTTGTTGTTGAACAGAGATGGGTGTTACAGGCATCACCTGTACAGCATCGCTCACACAGTGTTATTGTTGGTTCAACCCCTCGTCTTTGCCGGATGGAAGATTCCAGCAGACTGCATTCCTGTGAACAGACAGGAGTAATGACGGACTGATAGCAGGCAAATGGTTGTACGTAACCGGTGAAATACGGCCCCTTGGGAATTTACCTCAGGGTTTTATTCTGACTGTTCGGGTAAATGTTTAAATCATGGAACCATGGCTTAAGCAGAACTGGGTAAACAAAGGAGTTTATTGCACCATGATCTAGAAATACCCAAAATACTGCGTTGTCATCACATTTAACATACTATAACAGTAAAACAAAGCAAATAGACAAGGCCTCAGGGATGCTGTGTCCACGTTTATGCAGGGATACAATATAATTTAAGGATGCAATATAATAAAATGCATTTCTACCTAAGTACCGCTAATTACGTGGACGTTCCACCCCCAAGCTCACCTCTATTATCCTACAGCCGAAGTTGTACCATGTGGCTCCGCTGGAATTGGCTAGATGTTCCGTGAAGCATTGCTGTAAGTAAGTAAACAAGAAACAACAACAGATGACAATGGTTGTTCTTTTATGATTAACTTTTGGGTTACTTGAATTTTCCACTTTTCCTAAATAATCAATCCGGCGCTTGCCAAGTGTTTAAACCGTTGGTCCATTATATTACTCAAACGATTTCAATTCCAGTCCAATTTCAACAATTCTAAACATGTTGAGGGCAACTATATTGGACTGTCGGGTGATTTGGTGTCATATTTGGTGTGTTCTATATGACATTCCAGTGAGGCATCACACTAAATATGCTACAATGTGAGATTGTCGTAATATGACCGAATCTGTGCTAAACGAGATTGAAATACATGCACATGCAAGCGGACAAAGCATCAAACCAATATTCAAACAGACAGGCAAAAGTTTGTACATATAAGGCATCGATTGACACTGCATGCCAAATACATGTTCATGGTTAAGTGTTTCCTTATTAAAGCCTGTATGTTGTCTACATATAAGCGACTTGTGCAATACTTCAGCAGACGCTTAACTCTTTCTTGAGGATATATGCCTATACAAGCGAATATAAAAGAATACATCATGTCGAGGGAAACACATTTTAGCAACCGATAAAAGCCAAAACATGTGATATATACTTTACGGACTGCTTCCCCAAAAGGCCACACGGTTATATCGTGGCTTATCTGAGTAAATAGAGACTAGTGGTAGCTGTTATCCAACACATTTTAAGAACACACAGCACATAACATGTGTGTGAAACACAGACTGATATTATCAACCAATATTTGTTTGACGGTTTCCAGCAGATAGTAACCCTCTTGTGTTTTCTAGGGTAACACTTCAGGGTCTTTAATACATATTTATACATAGTTTACGGGGGAAGTGGTGGGGGGGGGGGGGCTGTTCCGTGCTTGAGGTGGGTAGTAAGCAATGACCCAGGGACCGCTCACCAATGCGGTCACTGTGAGTTCAAGTCCAGCTGATGCTGGCTTCCTCTCCGACCGTACGTGAGGGAGGTCTGCAGCAAACTACGGATGGTCGTGGGTTTCCCCCGGGCTCGGCCCGGTTTCCTCTCACCATAATGCTGGCCGCCGTCGTATAAGTGATATGTTCTTGAGTACGGCGTAAAACATCAATCAAATAAGTCAAACAGATTACGGAAACGAAGAATACTGCATCACATTATGCCAACATCTTCCAACAGCTGTTTAACAGTTCCTCGACAGTCCTATTATCGTATTATATGTTCCCATTTAGACCATCTGTATATATGATTGATATACAGAGATTATCATAACGGTGTGTGACGTCAAACAACAAGAGCACTTTTATGATAACCTATTTATCATATACCTTTATTTTTGTGTAATAAGTAGTCAAAACGCACACGTCTCTCTCACGTGATGACAGAGCGTGAGGGGATTCGAGCGCCGTAGAAATTTTACCGCGTTTCGTGAAATGACGGTCTAGTCTAAGCTCATGAATGTTCACTATATTGATTTATTTTAAATAGTTTGTGTTAAAACTATTGAAACAGAAATTTAAAGAAAACAATAATATTCAAGCTGAAGAAATTGTGCTCATTTATAGAAGAACTACATTCGGTTTCCTGAAATCATTAATAAGAGCTAGACGTGGGTTATGTCAGCAAAGTTTCACCGCGTGGTTTGATTTAAAATCATGTCTTGTTTGAAGAGAACGGCTACAGCACATGATGATGACTGGACCGAATGTTTGGCTCTACAACAGTGATGTAAAGTCTGCATTTATTGAAAATCTCATGTGGCGTATATAACCTCTGATCATGTGTCACTGCACCTCCGGTGACTCCTCTGGAGATTTTCAAAGCGGGAAGTGAACATTGATCATGGCGCACCGGTAGGAATTAATGATGAAACTACTGACTACTGTCGTGAGTGTGTGACCGCCGGGTATATTTGCTATTTTTCCTCTTTACAGTCAGTAGATGGGAAGACGAAAGACGCCGGGTTCGTGCAAATTTCGGATTCATGTGACCAATGTCATCGACTCTGAGTGAAACGAGATAACCGATTGTATGGGACTGATCAGCACGTAAATATTAATCTGTGTGACCTTTTGTTTACGTTGCTTAAAGGACAAAGTTAAGGATTTTCACCACGAAGGTCAGTCATATTTTCACAGTTTAAATAAATACCTCGACGTCGACGTCGAGGTGTTAACTGTGTTTTTTTCTTTCTTTTTTTTGTGCTAAAGGGAAGACCATTAAATGTGTTTCTTTACAATTTAATGTTGTTGTTGTAGTAGTTACGTCACACCAAATTCCGATGTTAGTTTAGGGATTTCCCTGGCATTTTGAATGTAAACACCGAAAGTATTGCCAGGTTTCAGAGGATGCATATATGAAAAAATATAAAATGCCTCTGTATCAGTTGGGTAACGGCCAGAGGTATATGATGACTACTCATATTGGACCTAAACAGCTAAAAAATAAAAGGAATATAAAAATTTAATTCGATTGTAGAGAAAATAATTCACCTCGTGTGCCCAGCATCGTTTAGTGTGCAGGCAGTCTGATGGACTCTCCACTTCTTCACAGCTGAGACATTTTGGACCGTAGATATCAGCCGAGGCAAAACCTGTATACATGTACGTATAGTAATAGATTACTGCGATCTTTGGCTCTCTTAGATCGGGGACACACTAAGGAGATGCATTTGCTAGTGAGGAGGTCATTTTTGTCGGTCGTACAGGCATATTTTGCAAATTTCCAAATATCCTCATAGCGAACGCTGTGAAATTGGATTCTATCAAACATGCCCGAAACCAACGAAAAAAAAACATACCGGTGGTGCCATTTCGTTCCTGACACATAATTTATTATTTGCAAATAATAAAAATAAGCATTTACAGCCTCTGTATTACCTACATGTTATTGTTATTGACGTCAGCAGAGCAATGAAGCCTACAACAGAGATACGTCGAAACATTAAGTTAGCTTCATAGAAAAAAAAACTGTTGTCCGTGGTGCTTCTTCTATTGGTTAATTCACAACAGTGTTGTTTTGTTTTTGAGGACGGTGTGTATGAGAATTTACTTTTTGTAGGAATTAGTGGAAAGGCAGTCTTTTAGGCGATTGAACGGTGTAGTTTGAGGTATGGAAAGTGCTGCCTTTAGATAAGAAGATTTGCTCTTTGAGGTTGGAAGGCCGGTGTTTTGTGGTATGGATGGTAATGGTATTTGGTGTGAAGATTTGGTTTTTGAGGCCGAGGGCTGGGCCCTGGTGTTTTGTGGTGTGGATGATAAGGGGTTTAGGTAGTCTCTTTTTGAGACTGTTAGGTTGGTGTTTTATGGCATTGATGGTAGTGGGTTTCGGTAAGAAGATTTGTATTTTGCGGCTGAGATCTTATTGTTTTGTGGCATAAATGGTGGTGGTTTTAGGTAGTAAGATTTGCTTTTTGAGGTTTGGAGGTTTAATGTTTCGTGGCATAGATCGTTGTGTTTTAGGTAAGAAGAAATGCCTTTTGAGGTAGCAAGGTTGGTGTTTTGTGGAATGGATGTTAGTGATTGTAGGCAAGAAAATTTCCTTTTTGAAGGCTGGTGTTTTATGGAATGGATAGTGGTGGTTTTAGGCAGGAATATTTGCTTTATGAGGCTGGAAGGTTTGTGTTTTGCGGCATGGATGTTAGTGGTTTTAGGCAAGAAGATTTGCTCGTTGAAGATGGGAGGTTGGTATTTTGTGGTATGGATAGTAGTGGTTTTAGGCGAGAAAATGTGCTTTTTAAGACTGGGAGCTAGGTGTTTGTGGTATGGATAATGGTGATTTTAGGCTTTTATAAGATTTGCTTTTTGCGGCTGTGACGCTGGTGTCTTGTGGCATGGACGGTAATGGTTTTAGGCTAGAAGATTCGGTTTTTGACGCTGAAAGGTTGGTGTTTTTTTGGCAAAGGTGGTGGTGGTGGTTTTAGGCCAGAAGATTGCTTTATGAGGCTGAAAGGTTGATATTTGTGGTATAGTAAGATTTGCTTTCTGAGGCTAGATAGTGGGTGTTTTTTGGAGTTGATTGTAGTGGTTTTAGAAAAGAAGATTTGCTTTTTGAGGCTGGAAGATTAGTGTTTTGTGATATGGATGGTAGTGGCTTTAGGACAGAAGATTTTGCTTTTTGACGCCGAAAAGTTCGAGTTTTTTTTTGCATGGATGGTGCTGGTTTTTTAAGGAACAATTGTTTTTTGATGATGTAAGGTTAGTATTTTTTGGTAAGGAATAAAGTGGTTTTTGATAAGAAGGTAGCATGGTTGCTGTTTTGTAGAACGAATGGTGGTGCTTTTCGGTAAAAAGATTTGCTTTTTGAGATTGGGAGGTTGATGTTTCTTGGTATGGATGGTGGTGTTTTAGATAAGAAGATTTGCCTTTTGAGGTAGCAAGGTTGGTGTTTTGTGGAATGGATGGTACTGATTTTAGGTAAAAAGATTTGCTTTTTGATGCTGGAAACCTGGGGTTTGGTGGATTGGATAGTTATGGTTTTAGAAAAGAAGATTTCCTTTTGAATGGGGTAGGTTGGTGTTTTGTGGCATTGATGTTAGTGGTTTTAGGCAAGAAGATTTGCTCGTTGAGGATGGGAGATTGGTATTTTGTGGCATGGATAGTTGGGGTTTTAGGTGAGAAAATGTGCTTTTTAAGATTGGGAGCTTGGTGTTTGTGGTATGGATAGTGGTGGTTTTAGGTAATAAGATTTGCTTTTGGAGGCAGGAAGGTTCATGTTTGTGTAATAAATGGTGGTGGTTTCAGATAAGATTTGCTTTTTGAGGCTGGTAGGTTGGTGTTTTGTGGCATAGTTAGTGATGGTTTAAGGCAAAAGATTTGCTTTTTGAGGCTGGGAGGTTGGTGTTTGTGGTATGAATGGTGGTGGTTTTAGATAAAATGGATTGCTTTTTGAGGCTGGGAGTTTAGTGTTTTTTGGTATGGATGTTGATGATTTTAGGGAAGAAGATTTGACTTTTAACCTTTCATGTTTAAAACTATGCGGTTGGTAAGTTGATTCTTTAAAAAAGGAACAGTGTTTTGAGGTACGATGAGTGATTTTTTGAAGTAGGCGGGTTTATTCGTTGTGAAAGAGTAGTGGTGCTTTAAGACAGGTAGGACGATCCTTTGAGGTAGGTAGGGAGTTGTTTTGAGTATGGTATTTTGTGGTAAATATAGCGGTGTTCAGAGGTACATGTAGGTAGGATGGGCTTTTTGCGGAACGAGGGAAGTGCATGCTTTGTAATACGTAATTTGATGCTTCTTAAGTAAGTCATTTTTTTGAAGTATGTAGCTGCTGCTTTAAGGTAGGAAGTGTGATGCTTTGCGGTAGGATGTGTAGTGTCTTGAGCTAGGTAGGATGTGTAGTGTCTTGAGCTAGGTAGGATGGTTTGTTGAGCTAGGTAGGATGATGTCTTCCGGTAGGTAGGATAATGTCTTCAGGTAAATGTCATGGTTCTCTGAGGCAAATTGATGATATTCGGAAGTAAGTAGGATGGAGTTTTGAGGTATGTAGAATGGTGTTTTGGGCATGTAGGATGAGGCTTTGAGGTACATGTAGGAAAGATGGTGTACTGAATGAGGTACATGTAAGATGTTTTAAGGTAGGTAGGTAGGTAGGTAGGGTGGTGTTTTAAAGCAGGTAGTATGCTGCTTCGACGTGGAAAGTGTGGTGTGTTGAGGTAGGTGGTTTGATATTTGTAGGTGTGGAAGTAGGCAGGGTTTTTTTCTGAGTAGGAAATGTGGTGTTTTGGGGCAGTCACTTGGTGTTTTGGATGTAGGGTATAAGTAAAGACGTACAGCGTAGAGAGTGTAAACCCAATTAAACGACTACAGTGTGATAGCTGGCAAATGGTCACACGTAATCGGTGAAATACAATCTCTTGATAAGCTACCCCAGTTAAGGTTTTATTCTATTCGTTTATGTAAATGCTTAAATAGCAGCAAATTACGCGCACCCTGACATCACAGCTTAAGCACAATTAAATAAAAAATGTAGTAACGTTAATTTCAATTTATTAGACGTCACTGGTCTAGAGTTACTCAGCATGCTGTGATGTCACTTAAACGAGACTTGGGCATCTAAAGAACGTTCCGTTTGTTTAAGAAGTCCGTGTGGAGTTTCTTAACTTGGAGTAAAACTTTCTCGTAGGTCATTCATTTTACTGTGTACTTTATCAAAATTTACAGATACATCCGCTTTAATAATTTTGCTCTGTAAATGTACTTTATTTTCTATCTTTAAATATATAATCTGCTCAAGGGTGAGTTTTGAACACCGCCCGTATATTCCGCTGACCAACGTCTTTTAAGACGATGTTGATGTTAATAAAAACAAAATCCTTGATAAGACATTTATGAGAATCCTCTTTTCAGTGCAATGACTAATGGGAGGGAATTGTGTGTTCGTTATGTAACAACAATAATAATTGGAAATAAATTGAAAAGATATGTAAATAAGAAACGATGCTACCTACTCAGGTTAGAGATCAGCCAACATGTGCAATGTCCGTGTGTCATTTTACAATGACCGTTACACATACGCCTTCCCACTGAATGCACTGTCGTGCCACGTAATCCGCTGAGAAAACAGACTCTGCGGGATTTTGTCGCCATTTTCCTGGAATCAGCCGCTGACATGCCTTCTTTTGTAGCAACGCTAGTTAACTCACGTGTGCCTTTAACAGTAAGCATAGCCTCTTTCAGTAAGTTGAATGATGTCTTTGTCGACTGTTGTGTTGAGAGTAACTTTATGTTAACAGTGATATAACAGGATTCCAGACCTCTGACTAGCTGTGAACATCTGTCAGTGTTTCCCCTGCATTCCGTCTGCTGTGTTTAACTGATAAATTTCAAAACTTTCCGTTATCTCTCCGAAACCAGATAAGAGAAACGGAGTCTAGACGAAGAAGTCTGGTTGTGTGTAATTATATGCAGTAAACTAGATCAACCTTTGTCATGGAAGTATGTATTATAACTATTGCTAGCAGAGCCATCGTCTATACCTTCGTGACAACAATACACGTAAACATGGATTCTCACAACAAGCGCTGTTTTTTTTAACATGTTATGCCATTCCGAATCTCTTCCCTTTGTAGAGGACCGGTGAGCCCCAGGCAGTTTTTTTATATAGATGTACCGCTCTCATCAACAATATATGTTTAATAAATGTTACTCTTCTTATTTCAATGTGCGGAAAGCTCTTTCAATTCACCGTGAATTAAATACATGTAACATATTTGACATCAGTAGTCCCGATGAGAACAAAAACTGCTGCAGGGATGTAAAGGAGTAAAAATTTGAGAACGTTTTTGTGTTCTTCTTATGCCTGTTCTCTACATGAGAACATGTAAATGTATCGCTATTTTCTACATTATATATATGTGGGAATTGGGAATTCGATCACCTCCGAATGGCTAAGTTACCTGTTTTCCAATCACTAGGATACACACCTAACCTAGGGCATTAAATTTGTACATTCATTAGCTTTAACATTTAGTGGGGTTTTGGTGACCTCAAGGTCAAGAAATATTACTGAAGCGCTGGGCGACAGTTTAATTGATAGAAAGAAAACACATATACAACCTGAGTGCTCGGAGTATAAACCACTCACGTTTGGTGCATTATCGCCGACCTCTCTTACGTGTGACATACATCACTCTGGTGGAAAGCAAATAGACTCCGACAAATTGCATGTTCGCCACAGAAGAGGATGCTGTGCATCACCTATAGCCACTCAGACCCTGAGAACAATGGATTAATTACATGACCAAGAACCGGGTATTGACAACCTCACTAAAGTAAAACGTATATGGTAGCCTTTCACTACACTGACTTGGTGCTTACTACATTTACCTCTCTCTGCCAGCGTCCTCTGATTGGAGATATCAAAACTCTCCACCATTGAGAATCCTGGATTCCCCAAAACACACAAAAGAAATAGTTCCACTGGACAAACGGAGGCGTTGGGGATAATTGTATAAGTAAAATGTTTTTGTATACCAGTGAGATAAAACACCAGTGAGATAAATAAATCATTGCGCAACGCTGGCATGCTAACCACCTCGGCTAAGTTTGGTCGTATAAGTTTGAGAATGCAGATTATATTTATTTATTTATTTATTTGATTGGTAGTTTACGCCGTACTCAAGAGTATATCACTTATACGACGAGAATGGTGAGAGACTCCTGGGTCATTACGCTGTGCTAGCGCGCTAACCAACTGAGCCACAGAGGCCCCAGAGGCCCCAGAGGCCCCAGAATGCAAATTATAAATCTATGCATTGTCTTGGTTGTCTTTTGAGATATCCAGTCCTAACAATATAAACATGTGGTTCCACAATGACAGCGTTACAACACAACGGTGCCCTTTAATGACGGTCATGAAGTGTGCCTAGTCTAATATTACACTACGACAAATATATTCATAAACTTAAAGTTAATTTTTAAAAATATTCCTTTATTTTAACAGATTTATAATACAATTTAACTAAGACGTACAACATAGAGAAACAATCAGAGCAGTGACGACAACGTGATAGCTGGCAAATGGTCACACCTAACCTGTGAAATACGTCCTCTGGTTAATTCACCTAAGTTCGGGTTTTATTCTGTTTATGTAGACGCATAAATAATAGCAAATTACACGCTCCTAGCACAATGGCTTAAGCACAATTAGGTAAAAAAGTGTAGTGATGGTAAATGCAATGCCAAATCGCATGTTTAACACCACAGCTTTCCAAAAGTCACAATAAGTCTGCAGAAGTCACATCTACGATACCATGACTGTCCATAAGGCTTATTAGGTTTGCAGACGTAACATCTACACACAGCACGACTTTTCAAAAGTCACAATAGGTCTGCAGAAGTCACATCTACGACGCCATGACTGTCCATATGGCTTATTAGGTTTGCAGACGTAACATCTACCACAGCATGACTTTTCAAAAGTCACAATAGGTCTGCAGAAGTCACATCTACGACACCGCGGCTCTCCAAAAGTCACAATAGGTCTACAGAAGTGGCATCTACGACACCACCGCTGCCCAAAAGTCCCAATAGGTCTGCAGGAGTCACATCTACGACACCTCGGCTTTCCAAAAGTCACAATAGGTCTACAGAAGTGCCATCTACAACACCACCGCTTTCAAAAAGTCACAATAGGTCTGCAGAAAAGGCATCTATGACACCATTATTGTCCACGAAGCACAGTGCATCTGAAGAAGTGACATCTACGACACTACGGCTGTCCACAGGTCACGTATCACTTTGGCCAAGGCATTGGTGATCTTATTCAGTTCAACACACACAGAGACGAGCAGACACGTTGTCAGTATGAAATTCAGGATAGGGTATCCAGGGACCAATACCAAAATGCTGTGCCCGTCGTCGGCCATCCATATGTGGTATTGGGATATGTATAACTGAAGACGTAAAAGAACAGAGGTTGCATTAGCGACGAGGTAGCACATGTATGCAATTTATTTATTCTGGGTACATATCTTCAACACTTAGACGCCGTGAGACCTGATTTGAAGCAGATGTGACAAAAATGACTATTATCACATGACGGCTGGGCTGACATAGTAATCTCCCTTGGCATAAAACGAATCTTTATAATTCTTCAAATACCTGTTTCAATATAAACCCCTGTCTCATGGTTTGTTTTGACACGGTTTTTGTGTGTCGATCATCTTTTCTTTTGTCTCGCCATTACAGTAGTCTGTATTCTGTAAAACCTTGCAGCGAAATAACAACTCTCCTTTGGATTGCCATTTAACATTTAACGTTATCAATTGAATTATTTGACTAGTATTTCACGCCTTCTTCGCGAATGTTTAATTTGTATGACGTCAGAATGGAGGAAATTAGAACAGGAAACCGGGAAAATCATTACACCACAGAAGGCACATGACAAAGTTTGTAGTTAAAACCTCAGTTATCAGGTTTGCAATCATCCTGAACAAACATTCTTCTAGACGATTTGTATTCAAATCGTATACCGTGCAAGTCAATAATTGAAATATGTGTCACAGTTGCACTTCGGTTGCAGCTGTTCATGTATTCCAACGTGGCGGTGTAACGATGAATATGTACCCCTGAAATTAGACAACTAAACGGAGTCCAAAGATTCTGGACGCTCTGTTCATATTTACCTACGAAACCTACGACCATCCGCATGTTTCTGACAGAACTTCCCACGAGAGCGTCGAAACAGACATTCGTATATTCATAGTCGCAAGATCAATTCCCAAAACAACGTAACAAACGTTTCCAACAACAAGAAACCACAAAAAACTAAGATAGGATACATCTTAGTACATCTGGAATCGTACAAAAGAGAAGCAGTCAACAGTTTTGAATAATGCAGGAAAGACGCTAGGTATGAACTTACCTCTAAAGACATCTTCCCAAACCAAGCGAAGACCGGGCTGTATCGCGACCGGAAGTAAGTGAACTGGTTCCGTAACACGACAAATGAGATTACCTAAAGTTGTAAAACAAAGAAAAAAACTACAAGAGTTTTTGAGTTTTCCCGATAGCATTTGCTTTGGGGGGCGGGGGGGGGGGGGGCTATTCCATGATTGATGGCTTAGGTATAATTTTCAAAGTAACTTGACTTGTTAAAGTAACTGTTCAAACAGAAACACCCCACAAAGTATTGTTTATTTCAGAGCTCTAGTGGATATTTTTTCTACATTTGAGCCAAATTAGGCCAAAAGGTAAAACATGATATAGTTTAATCATGCTTAGCGGCATTCATGTAAAACTCACCGGGATCAGACTGACAAAAGGATAAACATCAAGGCAGTCCAACTGTCCTACACACTTGAGGGAAGACAACCCATACACCTGAAAATAGGAAGAGGGTCAGAGTGTCAGCAGGTTTTTACATCTGCTATTTCAAATATATGTCCCTGCAACACAGTTTTAAGTTATGAACAACACAATACATCGACAACAGCATTCTGTTGAAATAAAAGAAGGTATAAGTCATAAATAACATAGCAGTTTGCAGCAATAACATAATCTATTCTTCTATCACTGAATCAATGCGTCGAAACAGATGTCTGTATATCAGTCGTTCATAATTCGCAAGGTCAATTCCCAAAACAACGTATAAGGCAAACCACCAAAGAACTAAGAATGTATATAAAGTACGAAAATAAGAGGGAATCACGAAAAGAGAAGAAGTCAACAGTTTTCAGTGATGCATGAAAGGCGCAAGGTATGTGCTATGCAACTGAGTGAAATCAGTATTCAAACCGAGTACCATGCCAGAATATCAGGTGTCGATAACAAAACATGTCTCAGTTGCGCTTTGATTGCAACTGTTCACATATCCTACGTGGCAATCTAATTTAACACGACGAAAACATACTGATCTGGCTCATTTATCGGATAAATTTTTAATTTTCCAAAAATTGCCATATGCATATGGATTAAACGATTTAGTGGTAACAAGCTTTGCGTTTCTGACATAATAAGGGCAGGCTGTTAAAAAAAGCCCACTTTTGAAGCAAATTTATTTACTTGCTTGGCTCTTTCGTCTGTACATAAACAAATGTTTACTCGTTGTTTAGTAAGCCATTACTGTTTTGGTCTGTTATTTAGCGAACTAGTCCGTTTACCAACTTCATAAACTACGCCATAGTTGCTCTCCAATTTTGAGTTAGATAACCATTTTTGGCAGGTCTTGCACATAATAAAGAATCATACTCTTCCCCATTGCGTCATTTATCCGATTTGCTATTCTTTTATCAAGTCACCTTATTAGAAAGTTAGGCTCAGTTGGTTAGCGCGCAGCGTAATGACCCAGGATCACCAATGCGGTCGCTGTGAGTTGAAGTCCAGCTCATGCTGGCTTCCTCTCCGGCCGTACGTGGGAAGGTCTGCTAGCAACCTACGGATGGTCGTAGGTTTCCGCCGGGCTCTGCCCGATTTCCACCCATAATAATGCTGGCCGCCGTCGTATAAGTGAAATATGCTTGAGTACGGCGTAAAACACCAATCAAATAAATAAATATTAGAAAGTGTTGATTTGCTTGTTGTTTTGCGTCGTTCTCAAGAATATTTCCCTTATACGAAGGCGGCCAACATTATGGTGGGAGAAAACCGGAGAAAGGTCCAAGGAATATTGCAAAGTAGTTTTCTGTTGTATCAAGGGTTTCTGGATTACTGATACTCACCGTTAAGCATATAACGCATACTAAAAACACGCCGATTGACAATTTCCTTCCGTGTTTGTTCTCCGTCTTAAGATAATCCACTGACGACCTCTGTTTTATGTAATGGTAAGTACAAGCAAAGGCCAGTCCCCCTATGACAGTCTGAAATGCAGAGAAGACTCCGTTATCCTGTGACAAGAGCCATGCAAAGGCAAAATTAGTCTGCACACAATGGTTTCTCAAGGCATTGGTAAGACTGCAACGTCTCTATGTTGTATATTTGACTTGCGTCTTGTTAACTTTTCACTTTATTGGTCTATAATGTCCTACCGACCTGCGAGGAACTACTCTGACGAACATTCCGACACTTAAACTGTGCAAACGGCCACACCAGCGTCTAAGACAGCTCCTGGTCAACAAGGCAAATAGTTAGACAGGTTTATCTACAAATTTCCTCTCTAATGCAGGATTTGAACCCGCAACTCATGCGTACTATTTGACTACTGCCTCTAATCAGTGGACTGCGATCCACTCTCCTACAAACGAGCAAGTTCTTACTCAAAAATACATGAAAAATGGCTAGCATATAGTTACTAATGATTGTGTTATTCTGCTTTGACATACATAAAACACAGACAACAAAATTATGAACAAAAAGAAGTCGTTTTGAATAACGGAACGCGTTACATCACTTAGCAATATTGCGGTACTCACATATCTGTCCAGCTGTAAACGCCAAATCCATTCTGGGACAGACCCATTCGGTTGTGTGAGAGAAACGGGCAGAATGGCGAATCCAGCCTTCCATAATATCTGAAATAATCGATGAGAGCTGATGTAAGCGAAACACGTTGATGGTTGATGTATCGGTATTATTACTTGCTATTACTTGTATAAAAATCTTGTGCTTGCCAGTAATCAAATTTATTAAATAATGGATTTAATAGACCTGCAATGAACGAAAGACAACTGGTCACACACGACTACCGTTGACAGGTTATTGTCATCAAGGCTCCACAAGCACTGAGTGCGGAAAAATCTTTAAAAAAATCCCTACCCATTCAGAAAATAAAGTACTTATTTGACTGGTGTTTTATGCCGCACTCAAAAATATTTCACTTATACGAAGGCGGCAAGCATTATTTTAACCATGGACCAATCGAAGGCTGTTGACAGGTCTTCACATGTACGACCTGGAGTGGGAGCCAGCATAAGCCGGACTTGAGCTCACGGCGACAGGTTCCTGTCATTACGCCGTGCTGACACGCTAACCACTAGGTCACGGGAGCCCCATACATGAATACAGCTTGTCTCGATCCAATATAATCTTGGTTACACAAATAACATTACATTCTTTACAAACTATCGATTACTCGGCAAAAATATCCGTTTAATGTCAGACATTGGCAGTCTTTCATTATCGGTGTTTGGGAATTAAAGG
The DNA here is from genome assembly GCF_032854445.1 of Liolophura sinensis. Classification (NCBI taxonomy): domain Eukaryota; kingdom Metazoa; phylum Mollusca; class Polyplacophora; order Chitonida; family Chitonidae; genus Liolophura; species Liolophura sinensis. The sequence goes on along the minus strand of NC_088298.1, from coordinate 18,631,560 downwards.
AAGGTCGTCTTTGTTAAACTTTAGCCTTATGTAGTTGTCAGACTTACCCCGAATCCACAGGCCACAGTTATCACAACAAACCAGAGTACAAGTTTTATATACACAGCTTTGTAACTTCGATTTCCACCAACTGAAACCACAAAGGAGAAAGCGTCAGAAGATTTCTCGTCAAACACAATTTAGTCAGCTGTTACAGTGAGCCACAAACTTATTTATATATCCCATGATAATGGTAACATATCCTCAGAAATTTAAACGAATATTTTTTCATATATTGGAATGCATTTTTGAATACGAAACAACGTCAAGAGACTTGTGGTTAACGGTTTGATGCACCGTACTTTCGGAAACTTACGTTGAAGCTGTATCATTCGAGCACAGGTTGCCATGGTTACACAAATTATCAGGAACCAGCCTGTAGCCAGGAGGACAAAAAAATGGGTGGTGTAACTTTTCCACGTTACCAAACACAAAGTGATCGTGAGCAGGTTCAAGCGAAAAATGATCTGAAACAAAAACCAAAATGTTTCAAGAATCGCTATACATTCAGCAAAATGTTTACACATTTGTTCCGAAGGAGATTTAGACATGCGCGATGAGGACTGAAACATTTATTTATTTGTTTTATTTGTGTTTCATGCTGTACACAGGGGCATTTTTCTTATAAGCCAACATTATGGCGAGAGCAAACTGGTCAGAGCCCGTTGGAATTCCACGGCCATCTGTAGATTTCTTCCCACTTACGATCGGAAAAGCAGGACTAGTGGACAGTTCCACAGCAAAAAAAGGGGAGAAACAGAAAGGTCACTAAAAGTGTAATGTATACAGTGATAAATACCATTGACAGTCCGTTGTCTAACACTGTAAATAAAGGGTTGATCACATATTTCATCACTCGGTATGGCCATGACGTAAAGGATATCACCAATTAACTCTCATCGAAATAAAGAGCAGTTAACTCCTTTCGGTTGATTGTAACTTAAGCTTGTAACTGAAGGAACCCATTTCCGAATATTGAGAACCGTCGAAAAACACAAGGCTGCAGTAAAACTGTTTTATAAAGGCAACCAGTACAACGACGTGTATAGTGTAAACAGCTGATGTGTTTAAATGAGCAGATATGTGACAGGTCATCTTTCTGCTTGCCTGATAGATCGTGTCATTCCGATAAAAGAAGTGAAAAAGTTAACTACTTTAAAACTAATTTACACATTTCCAAGGGTGATAAATCCGCTTAAATACCGCTTAAAGACAAAACATGCGAACTGATGATCCACTTGTTTACATACCTCCTAGAAACTCCAAGGCGACATTTTTCGCAAATTTCCGTTATCACCAGTATTTACGACAAAAGGCAACTTGATTTACGGACAAAAATACAAAAACACGTACTAGTTGTTTTGGATGCGGTCCTTGAAGGACAGGAAAGTGTTTAATGTTAAATGCAGCAAAAGACTAAAGTTAAAACAAAAATGACGCATTCTGCTCCAGGGAAATAGGGATGGCAAAGGAGCAGTGTTCTTGACATACGTCTTGCCGTCTCACATATAGCTTACCTGGAACAATCTCCCAATACTGATGCTCTGCGTGCTCCAGAAGTAAGAGAAATGTCCGAAGGCGAAGAGAAAGAGATATGACGAGACAAATGCACGCACTGCAAAGGTTAGTGGAAGAGCCTGAAACAATCATTTCATTCATAATTTGATTAATTGCCAAATTGGAATTTAATATCGAACTCAATACCTTTCCACTTTTGCAGATATGACGGCGATTACATTTTTGTCATGTACGTTCTAGCCTGCACTCTAATTTGGTCGAGCGTTCTCGAGGCTTCAAGTGTTTACGAATTTAGTTGCATTGTGAATAGAGGGCTCTTTCTGGAAATATGCATTTGTGTTGTAAACATGCTTCCGATCAAACCATCCAGAGTTTTCTTTTACGTTAAGCCATAAATATGAGCGACGGACTTGTGAAGCTAGCAGTCTACCATTCAAGTCCACTTGAGAGCAGTTATTTACCTAAGTCCACTTGAGAACAGTCATGTTTACTGTCATTCACTGTGAAGGATTTCACTGGGTTTGGAGATATCGGCTTTCACAAAATTCTACATTCGTCATTTGTACTCCAATTTCTCTATAGAGCACTTTGTGAGCTTGTGTTTTGTCGCTGGCTATTTTTAAGACGTTAATTTTGAGCTTGTATCGCACGCTGTCTCTTTGTGCAATTACCTATATTTTATCTCAGTTTGCCCTGAAAGGGGTTTTGTGTATATTTCCGACAGTTCCGCATCTCGGACGCTACTGTCAACTTGTCCGCCCTAAGAATTTACACATTTACAGGCAGTTAGGAAATTAACAACTTGTCAGATTGTCATGCGTAGATTGAGTAATTCATCTTAACTGTGGATTCTATATTTACGCGGACTGACTTGCCCTTGAAAACCAGAATGTTCCATCTGGATTTGTACGCTGTCAGATATTATATATATTTGCAATTATTTGTATTGTTTTATATATTATTGTCATTTGTATTATTTGTCAATTTTATTAAAATATATGTATTGAACTTATTCAAGTGTCTTCGTGTTTCTTTGTTTGATCTTGTGTAAGGCCTATCGCTGATCTGAGAGTTGAACAAGCAAGTTGTTTCTCATCTTTACTCTCCGATAGTGGTACCCTTACTAAGTCTCAACTTAGGCTTGACTGCAAGCGATTTCTTGAATTTTAATCGAGGTAAATCGGGAACCTTTGACCTCGTTGAATATAACGTGGTTTTTGTGACGTTGGTGTGACTGAGGCTTCAGGGGTATATTCGTATTTTACCTTTGTAACCGAGATCACAAGAGGTCTTACTGCGCTTGTTCACTTTATTTGTGATTTACTTCTCTCCTGTTTTTTGGATGTGTGATATATGGTCAAATGATTTGGTGCTTGCTTTATTTCAACTCAAGAACATGGGTTAACAAATAAACGTCTGAGTTTCCTCTTGATCTATAAACTTTTCCTCTAAAAATTGAACCTCTCCGCGGAGCATTGGTACTGCGTCTATGCCAGCAAGGAGATAAACAGTCGTCTCTCACATTTCTCCATATGCTCCCTAACTTTGTTACTTACTTGGTCTGCTCCAGTAAAATTACACAGTAGTAAAAACAACTGCATCCATCCCTTCCATTCTGTTGTTTGTTCACGATTTAGCCAGCTATTCTGTAAAGAAAATAATGATTTACTTTATTTATTGATCATTTTGTTTTGTTATTATTTCTTGATATTTCGTAAAGTTGTTTCTTTGGGCTACAGATCGGGTCTATGTGTAAGTGAAGTCGGAGTCCACAGGTTAAACCAACTTGTACGGAACACATGCGTTCTCTATGGTCAGACAAGGTTTCAATAGACAGGAAATAACATGGACTCCAAATCAAAGGTTGCTGATTAGTAAGGGCACTCTAGTTTCTTTGGCCTGTACAACTGACGACGCCGTATAATTGAAAAGATATTGAGCACGGCTTTAAGAACTATCAAATCAGGATGTAAATTCCAGCCGGAGTCCAGTCATGCTTTTCTGATTGGTCTTCATTTTGTTAATCGTGATATACTTACTGTAACGTCCTTTGCGTACTTAATTTCATAACACATAAACACGTGAAAAAATGAAAAGCTTCTTTGTCAGAAAATTCGCTAAGATACGAGAAATCCCCCTCGCGCGGTATTATACTTACATCACTGGCTTGCCGGGAAAACATGATTCCAATGATAAGCAGAAGGACTAATGGAGCAATAAAGTGTAACAAGGAGAATGTTTTCCATGTCTTCTGCACTGCCGGGCTCCTAAAACGAGAGCAAATATTTATGCATTTATTTATTTTATTCTTGTGTAGAAGTGTCAAATTATGAAGCTGAAATGAAATGTTTCTTTGTCATATCATACACTAATTATCACCTATTGTATCACAAATACATGTAAACTATATAAGTATTTATATGAAAACGATTTACTTTCAGAAGTGTCTATCAAACGAACGATCTTTATGGTAGGAGTTAGTAACCAGCGTTCGCACGTGTACGTGGGAAGGTCTGGCAGCAGCCTGCAGATGCACTGTCCGGTTTCCTCCGACCATAATGCTGGTGGTTGTCGTATAAGTGAAATATTCTTGAGTACGGCGAAAAACACCGAACAATAAATAAATCAGTATAAACAAATGCATTGTGATACGGCTTAATATTTCAACTTTCGTAGCTGATTTCCTTTACCTCATGCACAAGTAAAAGTAAGCCATGATGATGCACAATTTCACAACGGACACAAAGAAGCTTTGTATATTTTGGATTTCTTCCTCTTTACCTACAAACAAAACGAAAACTTGCATTTAACACGACTATTAGGCACTTGAACAGTAAGACAGCTTGCTCGATTCCAGCTCTCACTGTTTCGACTGTATGTGTAAGTCAACAAACAAATGTGCAAATGTAAAGAAAGGCGTAGCTTTGTCACACTCTCCATTTACATGCAGCATAAACGTCTGGAGGCCTTTTGTACAAGGCCTTGTGTGACGCTGAGCAATACTCTTTTCTTTTACAAAGAGTGCACTGACGCATCATGGAATATTACTTGGTCCGCGGACTGAGACGTTTGCCTCAACAATGTTCGAGTTTGGATTATGAAATCCAGTGCCCGTATTTATCGAGCAACTCAAGACTTAAATCATAAATTGCATGTTCTTAAAATGCTAAATTCAGATTGGAAAATAACTCAAATTGTAGCTAAAATATTGTTATGCAGGTAAGAACGCGTGCACAATTTTTAAACTTTCTAGAACAAAGCATTTTATGTGTAATTGTGTTTGAATTTTTTTACTTATGTCTTAAGACGTTTGATCAATACGGGCTCAGCGCATTGTTTATGATCTCCGCTGGTAAATCTCAGTATAGATTCCTGTGTTCTATGCTTCATTGCACACAACCATTTCATTAGCCAGTATTCAAGAGTAGCAATTTGAGGCCCTAGCTCTTTTGGAGAGACCGTAAATATACAAGACTACAGCATCAAGAGTCAAACCAGGTGAGCTACGACAGTGTAATTTTTGGCCAGTGGTCACACATGGAGCAGAGCCTCTTGTCAATTCACCTCAGTTAGGATTTCTTAACTTCTCACGTAAATGCATAAATGGTAACAATCTACATGCTCTTAGCACCATTGCTTAAGCAGAATTAGGTACAAAATATGCAGTGATGTTCACTGCAATGTATTAGAGATTGTTATTACTGGTCTAGAGTTACCCAAAGTGTCATGTTCTCATCATATTTAATGAACAATAACACAAAACAATGCAAAGGGACAGGCTTTTGACCAATGAGATTGTGTGTTCGCGTCAGTAACGAATTGTAACACGTAACGTCACTGGTTTCTGTGGTGCATCAAATAGATGATATCAAAGTGAGTTGTGTATGTCCGATTTTGCTAATCCCTATGTTGCTAACAACTTCGTTGCTAAAGCCTTCAGCACTAAGCATTATACAACTTTGAAATTTGAGCTTATAATTACTGGACTGAACGCCAGCTACGTAAGTGCATCTAACAATGAATTAATCTCGCTTTCACCACATCACACCAACATATGAAAATAAAGGGGCTTCTTACATGTACCAAAAAAAATGCATACATATAATATATAGTAACTGCATTACTGCATATATTTGTATTATTTACATCACAAGCTATGAACTAATCAAAGCGCGGAAGAACACAAGTGACGTGACGTTATTTACCAGTGCCACTTACCAGAGTCAGTTTGTGATGATTTGTGGACACGATAGGACCATATCAAGACGCAGAAAAATGTCCTGTGGAGAAGGAAAATACAAATATATCTGCAAAATAAGTCGTTCTGTAATGTAATATGCATCTATTACAGGGACAGAATAATTGACAGATTTGGGATCTGTGGTAATATTGATAAATGGAGGTAATTTGTGACATGTATTCTGATTTGCTAAAATCAGGCTCCTTTCCTGTCGTATGTGGAGAGGTCTGCCATGAATCTGCGGTAGGTCACGGACTTCCCCTGACATAATGTTGACCAACGTTGTATAAGTGAAATGTTCTTGAGAACGGCGAAAATCACCAATCAAATAAGAAAATAATGTAAGGCTTAAGATTTGGAATGTAGTAAAAGAACGAACAGTACATAAGTACAACAAAATCAGTTATAAATCGGAAAGTGCATCAAAGTGAAAAACAATAAATTCCATAAATGTCATCGATTTCAATCCGAAAGGGCCTGGTATGATAAATCGGGGAATCGGGCCCCACTGCAAAAAGCTGGTAACCTCAACAAGCCAACAGGACACGTCTTCTTTCAGTTGTATTTTACTCTTCTTTCCCTGTTATATGGCAAACATGCCGCTTATTAAGGTGATTAAAATCGAAAAAAGGGTAGTCTGTTTCTGTCACACTGAAATATCATTTTTTGAATTGGGCAGTGTAGAGTGGGGGAAATCACAGTACCACTAACGTCACGTTCTGAAAAATCTTAAGCACCCAGTTCTGCACCTATCAATTAAATAAATATGTAACGAATGTAACTTTCAGCCTTATACTTCCGCCACGCATAACGTGTTAATGTTAATGATGGCCAGAGGACCGTTTGTGCTCTGGACACACCAGGACACACGTATTGTTTTGCCATGTAGTTGCTACACATTGCGTAGTAACATAGCTCAACATTGTGAGATTTTGTTGCTGATCAGTTAGTCGTTCTAACTTATGTTAACACTTATTTCGTTAGTTCACTGTGCTACAAATGATGCCTAGGAAACAATGGCAGAAATACGGATTTTACACTTGCCAAATTTGACAAAAAAAACTGATCACATTATAAAGTTCACGTTTCATATATGAAGAGAAATGTTAACCGAAACGAAACTTTGATAGCACGTAGAAATATAAATATGAAAGTTCAGTAGAAATACTTTTCTGTAAACCGAAAACACAGTGCCTGGTTTGAACGAAAAATTGGCATTTTTGACCTAGAGTGCATAACTGGTGAGTTATTACTAAATAACCATGTTTTTTATGGCCCTATCACTTTTATGGCTGCTTCGATAAAGTTTTATACTTCTGATTTTGATATTTACAGAATTGTGCTGGGATTTTGAAATTTGCACTTTATTACCACGGCTCTCTGGAGCCGATTCCCGCCCTACTGTACCAGGTTCTTTAGATTAGTGGTTGATAGGTGAGTGAAGAATTGAGGTGAGGCAGTGAATTTCGAATGATAGTCCCTATGAGCCTAAAGCTGATATGTGCAGAGCACAGCTCAAAGTAATAACGATATTGATCTCAACTTACAAGAATCCGATTATTACCAAGGTTGTTGGGAAAGCCACGTCCGGAGAACTTTCGGGAGGCTCAAGAGTGGTGGGTCGATCAGCAAAACACAGCCCTGCCTTGGAATCCAGAAACCGGTTGCAATGCCAGTTGAAAATTATCTGTGATTTCTGTGGATTAAAGATACGTATATTAGGCATATATAGGCTTACGTTAATGTCGAAACATATCGTACCTGACGGAAATTATATGTACTTTCTTTGTGTATGTATAGAAATATTTGCACATTAAATTAAACCCACCTGTATATATTTCAATATTCCGTTTCTGGTGATTTTTATCAAACATGTCAAAGGCGTATTAAAAGTTAAGCCAGACCCAGAGTTTAACATCAGTCCGATCCGAAAACGCCAGATCGCTTTTTAGTGCGCATGACACATACGGGTCTTTGAGAGGGGAGAGAAACGTCTCCAAAGTAGAACACTTCATGGAAGCCAGAAGCACAAACTGAAATATTCGACACATGTAATTTGAATCTCTGTGAAGTTTAAAGCTTACAGTGGAGTCAGGCATAGTTTCAACTCAAAAACTTTAAAAAATACAATTACAACATTGAACTGAATCTCGGGGAACTCGCTAAAGTTTGCAAAATGCTAGTATAGTTGTGATGTCGTATACTAGATCAATGAGGCATGTCACTGTCGTCGGTGTCTCTTCTCTCTGCGCCGTACGTGTTAATTATATGTCACTCTTGCCTGCTTAACTTTCAGAAATATATATCTCTGCTCTTCTATCCAATTACTTGGAACTCGGTCTTTTCGAATGTTCTGCCCATAATATGTCGGCGTTGTTAAGTATAAAGGTATCTTTCTGTAATTTTACAGTAATTTTGACCTGCTTAATTGTGAATAATACAGACTGTTAGCCAGCTAAACTTTGCTAACCACCATTTTTGATGTCGTCAGGATAAACGCAAATAAACGGTTATCTTTAGTACATCTAGACGGATCATCGCCATCGGTGTGATCACACATTGCTGTTTGCATAAACCTATGGCTCGGAACAGATATACGGCACATGGCTATGCGCTTACACTGTACACAAATCTAAAAGGTGCCAGGCTGAGTTTTCTTCCAAGCCATGGGCGTCATCACACAGTGCTCTGTGTTACACAGTATCGATACCGTGTCATTACTTTTACCAGCTCTGCATATGTGTATTATACGCTTCTGTTACTCTGTATGTATCCCTGTTATCAGACCTGTAAGTGGGCTCCTGGCCTGTTGGCTCTGAATATTAATAAACCATAAACCATAAACCATTTGACTACATTGCCTAAGTACTCAGCTTAAAACTGCGCAGGGGTTTTGTTCAAGACTGAGTCACGTGAACGATGACGGAACGGATGACCTAACGCCATAATGGAAATAGTCATAGTTGCGCAATGATGCCATAGATGCTCTGAGTCAATCATCAGCACACTATTTGGTCACGTGACTTAAGTACTAAAGGTGAAATCAAAGTAAATTTAATCCAGGTGAGATAGATATTAAAGAAGATTTCAGTAAATGACATGAGAAATATGGCTTTTACTTAAGAAATTCTTTCCGGAAAAGTAATCAGAGTGTGTCTACCTTCAAATACGATAATTTCAGTGTCATGTAGTACTTTGAATTTTAGGAACAGGAAAAAGGCTGCATTTCACCCATTTCCTTGCCAGGAACCCGAGTGCTCGAAACTGTAAATTGCAGCCGTATCGTGGTAAGAACAGGTTTAAGCCATGTTGTCGAAGGAATAACGGAAATAACCGAACCAAAAAATCGTGAAGATTTTAAAATCATGTAAAACATCTCAAGGGGCATTCCAAACAGAATTCATATTTTGAAGCACATAATCCAGGAAATTCGAGAGAGATATGTTAGAAACACGTTTTATAATACAGTCCAATTGGCTTTGAATTTTTAATTTTTAGTCAGTTTAAATATGGAGTCGACTGTGGAGAACATTTGTCGAACATCTGCAAAGTATACATAAAAAACAATAATGTCCTTCATCACACGTGCAACGCACGAGCGCAGCGCACGGGGGCAATGCCCCCATCCGAAATAAACAATGTGAATGTGCTTGTCGTGTATTAACATTTACTCACAAGCAACAGTGGCTGACGAACAAGGTGTATTCCATCATGTTCACCATAGCCTGGCTTGCCAATCATCTCAATTATTTTCCGCGAGGACCTCCAAATGACAATTCCTTTCCCTGCCCTGGTGACAAAAAAAAAAGAGGAAAACATATAATGAAAATAAAACAATGAAACAAAATTGCAACTTGTAGATCAGAACCAAATATAACAAGGGGTGTGTGAAATCTTGATTCGCTCGATGGTATTTTTGTACGAAAATTGAAAAAGTTGCTTAGGAAATAAAACATATCACCTGATTATACATGAACCTGCCACCCACCGGAACAGAACAATAAGAAGAGTCAGAACAGTTCAAAAAAAGGATAGGAAGTGTGACCATTTGTGAGTAGAAACAGACATCTGCATACCAGTCGTCAACCCAAATGGACGTTCCATATCAGTACTAATCACAAGACAGATTCTCAAAACCACGTTTAACATAAACGATCATAGAACTAAAAAGCGTGTAAAGTATGAAATTAGGACGGTATTATGCAAAGAGAAACACTCAGCAGTTTCCACTGATGCTGGAAATACCCAAGGAATGTTCTAGGCGAATGAGTGAAATTAGTATTCAAATTGTGTACCACAAGACATACGGAAAAGATATATCCCACTGTATATACCCGGGAGGTAGAATATACCAAGAAATATATTAATAATTTCAAAGCATAGCACAATTGGTGGTAATCTAAAGTATGTCTATTTTGTATTTGGTGGGCAGTCAGTTAAGTACAAGCATATGTATCAGGCGTGTAGAGTAAACCCAGACCAGGCCAATATAATGTCCAACCGCATTTCACGATTCAGTTCACCGGTTGATGAAGTTTAAATAGCCCTCAAGATAACCTCAGACAGAAAACGCAACAAACTACATTTAAGTGAAAACATTTAACCAATACAGTTTAAATGAAGGAGTCTAATTGGACACCGATGCTGACACCAATGCTGACACCGACGCTACTGCTTTCCAACACCATGCATGCGCATAAATCACATTATTTTGCTATATTTAAACACCTCAATACAGAAATATAAAAATTAGAAAAGCACATCAAAAATCAATATTTTATCAATATATATATAATAAATAAACAAAAAATAACTGCACTGAAATAAACCCATAAAGGTAAAGTACATATTTATGAAAGACTTTAAAATTAAAAAAAACTACATAACGTGGAAAGGCGGTTGTATGTATACACATTTTAGTTTTAGAAAGTGTATAATATTTGCAAAAATTCCTTTACGTTTTTTGTTCTATGACGGCGTGGTATGTGTCAACCTGCTTCGTTACCAAGCTTGGCCATTTTGTCATGTATTCGTCCCAGATGGGATCTGAAAGAAAGAAAATAATAATAAAAACTTAACTAAAATGGGAATGGAACTAATTGTATTTGTATTTAGATTTGTATTTCATTGCACAAACTTGTGTAAGCATGCCTGGTACAGCGATAATATGTCGGTTTTGATAATAGATGTCGGTTTATGGAACGTTCATTGTGTACCAACAGCCGTCACTTTCTGGTATAGGTTGTACATCACTAAGAATCTTCTAAGGTGAATTGGTATAAAATTTTATGTGTTTAAATACACAGTGGACTTGATGTAAAAGTAAAGAAAGAGTAGGCTTGAAGGCATTTCAGAAGGGTTATCACCCGAAAATTTGGTTTACACTAGCCATAGCCAAGGCACATGTAAATCTGCTTCTGTCTTAAGATACCGGTGCCATCTAACTCTGAAGTTATCTTGACTAGCCCTGTGTCAGTTTCGGGAAAGTCTGGTAAGACTGAACGAGTTGAACTTTATCAGCCGAACATTTCCACACAATATCTCCTACCCTTTGCAGATCGGTGAGCCATGGCTGATTCAAAGAAATATGGAAAGGGATACTGCATCTTTTATGTCATGTGTTGTTTAATGTCATCTCATCTAATGATTTACACTCTGAGAAGTACACTAGGCAAAATCAGTTTTTAATTAGATAATTAGAGAAGTTTTTCAAACATTATCCTCTTTCTCTGACTTATCTGGCCCCCAGTGGTGATAATGGCGGTGGGAAGGGTTGCCCATCAGCAGGCTGAGTCGGTTTACACAAAGTTGATTAACAGAAGATACAATGGAGTTTGGAAATCGTGATCGGTATTCACAATGGATATGTGGTGAATAAAAATAAATAACACGGGCTGTAAATGGATGTAAAAGCGTACAAACCAGAACGGTTGGTGTTGACAACGCGTCGCGTCCACTTTTGGTGTCGGTGATCACTGTAGTTAAACGTAATACTCGAGACTTTTTACTTAAATTTTGACGGTCATCGGGATCGTAGCATCCAAATTACGCATACCTTATTGATTTATCAAACCTAATTTAGAGCTAATACAAACAAGGCATTCTCTTGAAGGGGTACAGAATCGAAGCTGATTGTCTGACAGTGGATTCCCGGGGTCAAAGATTGCAGGCTACTTGACGCTTAAAGAGGTGCTCCGCACCTAAACGTCAGCTTTGTTTTCATGCAATACCCTGAACTGGCCTATTTGTCAAATTAACCAGTCACCGACCAATCCGACTCTCTTTAACGTGCATTGATTTATTACGTTACCTGTTTTTTCATTATTTATTTATTTGATTGGTGTTTTATGCCGTATTCAAGAATATTTCACTTATACGACGGCAGCCAGCATTATGGTGGGAGGAGACCAGGCAAAGCCCGGTGGAAACCCACGACCATCCGCAGGTTGCTGGAAAACCTTCCCACGTACGGTCGGAGAGGATGCCAGCATGAGCTGTTTTCATTCTTTAAAAATAAATAGCGATGTTAACCGTAGTAGTAAGGAGCAAATCCAGGGCAAATGACAGATCCCTGGAATATTAAAATGAATGAGTGAATGCCCATGACAGCGCGGCACAAACGTGTTTAACTTAACCAAAGAGCAGTGCTGGCCCATTTAGAAAATGTCTGTTCAAATACACTGGGGCTTCATTATTCAAAATGCATTTCTGTAGTTTATGAAGACAATATGAGAATTGCTCACCATACTTCATCCATAGGAATGGCGCGTTACGTGATAGCTTTGTCATGTAGGGCAGCACCTTTGAAAATTTCGCTGCGAACAAACAAATAATATATTATATAATTTACGTATATAAAATAATTAGCTATCATAGATTAAAATTTCTTCAGTTCAACGATGAATCTTTGCATCAGAATACACATTCGTTTAGTTGCCGTTAACCAATTTGGACGTTTCCGAAACGACATCTAACACAAACCAAACGACTAAGAAATGATATAAAACACAAATTAGAACAGAATCATAACAAATGAATACCATCCAATGAAATGAACGTAAATTACCATGAAAAATAAATCACCTGAAAAGTTTGAAGGGTACTCGATTTGTTCCAGTGTTTTTGTCTTTTTCATGTGCCACTGTCCAAAAGATGATAAAGAGAAATGCATGTATAACAATGTCTGCATGTTCCACTGGATCAATGTGTCACTGACGTTGTTGACGTTGTTAACGTTGTTGTAAGCTAAATGCGATCATAACACAACGTTTTGAGAAATTCTAGACCAGTGATATCGAATAAATTGCAATTAATATCACTACATTTTGCTTTATCTAATTCTGCGTAAGCCATCGGGAACGTGTAATTTGCCACTTTTTTGCTACAAGCAGTTAGAACAAAACTATAACTAGAATAAATTGACAAGAGGCCATATTTTACCGGTTACGTGTAACCATTTGTAATTTGTCACAATGACGTCCCTGCACTGCTTTTACTCTCTATGATGTGCGTCTCTTATTATATCACATCTCATACAATACGATTCTTTGCCATATTAGCGACGTGTCCCATTCCGCCACACTTATAACACATTCGTCACCCCCACCGCACCAAACACTGCCTAAAACTACAAGGTCAATACACTTAATACCACGTGTGACGCCTAGTCCTTACATGTGTGCATGATCTACAGTTTGCTCTGCAAATATGCCGTCACTGTGAGTTAAGTCCAGCTCATGGTGGATTCCTCCCTAGTCGCACGTGGGAACGGCAGCCCGCGGACGGTCGTGAGTTTTCCCTGAGCTTTGCACTATTTCTTCCCACCACAATGCTGGTCGTCGCCGTATAAATATTCTTGAGCACGCGTAAAACACCAATCAAATAAATATGTATTTAGTTTTCTTTGACTGGTGTTTTACGCCGTACTCAAGAAAATTTACTTATACGACGGCGGCCAGCATTATGGTGGGAGGAAACTGGGCAGAGCTCGACCCAAACCCACGACCATCCGCAGGTTGTAGGAAGACCTTCCCACGTACGGCCGAAGAGGAAGCCAACATGACCTGGACTTGAATTCACAGCAGCCGCATTGGTGAGAGGCTTCTGGGTCATTACGCTGCGCTATCGCGCTAACCGAGCCACGGAGGCCTCCACTGCGTGTAGGACTTTGGTAAAACATTATCGACTTAAGCAGTTTACTGAATTTAAGAAGTCTGGTGAAATCGTGTACAGATTTATGAAACTACGGACTCAAGATTCTATGGCCTGACTGACAGTCAATGGACTTGCCGTCAATCACTAGGACACAATCCGTCCTTCGGGAGAAAATTTGTAGATACAGTCTTAAGTGACAAGAATCATACGACTACTCTCCACGGCCGGTTTTTGCTGGCTAGCGTTTGCTGAAGACCACTTTTCCTCCACCAGCGTGGTGTGCATATGAGGTGCGTCATATATACAAAACATCTTCAGTAACTTGCCAAAGGTCGGTGGTTTAATCAGCGCAGTCAAATGAATAAACAAGTGAATATTTTAGTGATATTAGTCTGTTCCAGATTTATTGATTTATTTGATTGGTGTCTCAAAAATAATTCACTTACATAACGGCGGCAAGCATTATTATGCTGGCGGGAAGCCCCACGGCCAGCATGACTTCCACACCGGTCGCACTCACACTGATCGCACTCACACTGAGAAACAAGTTTTGAGGGTTAGGTGAATTTGATCGATAGTTAATAATCAATCACTGGTTCAGGAAACAAGTCGTCAGTCAGTTGTAAAAATCAACAATTTTCACCAACGTAGATTTCGGCGAAAGTCGGACTTGAATCTATACACATAAACTAATTACGGAGGCCTCCCCTTACCAGTCCACAGCTGTAGACCATCAATGTAGGATACACTTTTCCATGTTCGCCCAGTTCGTCCCTCAATACTTGTATCCCGCTCAACATCAACGGTATCCAGTAGAATTTCTTAAAAAATATGAGTTGTATTTTCAGAACACATTTTTTACTACACAGAGCTTAAACACGTAAACACATAAAACGCGCATCGGTACAGGTGCGCACATATGTCTTTGTTATTCATGTTTGCAGAGTTTCACACTGACATGAGCCAAACTGTAAATAAATATTACTTGAGTATACTGAATAGAAGTAAAGATTCCGAAACATTAATTCTTTTCATATCCCACAAACAGGTACTTACGGTTGTAAAGTTTAATTTGTCATTTGCACCACTATTGGTGCTCGGTTTTGGTTTCTTGTAATCCCCGACAAGGGAAATGAAAGCACGGTGAAAAATCCTCATGGTTGAATCTCCAGCGAAGACAAAATGGCTCCTGCCAATTTGGGTTGCGTGTCTATGAAGGCAGGTTCTCGTGTCTCTGTCAATACAGAACAAAAACGAAAGCATTACAAGCTTATTTTGGCGTAGCCTTCGGCTCAGACCAGCATACCGTCGTGTCTCTGCCAATACAGAACACACACTGAGCCGTTAAGCCACATGGGCATTGAAGACATTTGAAATATTCTATGACAAACAACATCGTTCTTTTAAAGTAATTTGTGAAGCGGCTCAATATTTATTCACATAGGCATTTTGTTTACACCGAGGGCATTTATTGGAGGACTTGTTGACCAGCGGTGAATTGTTTTTGGAGTTAGTATTTTCTGAAAGGGGTTGGACACACGTGGAATCACGTGGAAAAGGCTTTTGCCAAAAGTCGGTGGTTTAAATGCATTTTACTCTTTACAAAAGGCTTTCAGACTGCCGTAATATAACATTGTCCTATGCCAAATAGCAGATATAAGTGTCGTTTTCTGCCTTATAACTGTTAATAAACATTGAATTCTAATGTTTTGTTGCTAACAAGCATTAAACAATTCCTATTTCACATAATATGTAGCATTCGATAAATCACACAAATAGAGCTTGTCCTTTTTTGCCACCAGATTAGTTGATACGACATGTGGTTCGTGCTTAACCATCGAATTAAGCATTGTCTCATTCGCAGCATAACAGTGTATCCTTTTAGGAGGTTCTTTCAAATGTTTAAGCCAGGTGTAGTCTGATGTTACCGACTGTGTCAGATACACATGATGCCAGATCAAAGAAAAATATACTGTTTCTGGACAAAACATTTGACACGTTCCTTCGAGTTGTATTGTTGGTGTTCTTTCAGCTTTCTGTAAAAAGGACTTTTGGCCTGCCTAATAATCTGGTTTAAACTGTGGGAGATTTTAGATTGCACTGTTAAGATGTTTGCAAATATGTTGACGATAAGCCAGATATATACGTTTGGGTGTAGTTGTGCATAGTGCAGTTCCGCGGGTGAAACCACAAAGACTTAGTGAAGTTGGCATCTTGAAATAAAAACATGTCCCGGCTGGTCTTCGTAATGTACGCCTCAGGCTCCGCGTTGTTATCTGAAAACACAAAAACAATGACAAGTTACAGTTATTAAAGTGCTCGGCGTATATAAGTTACTACCATTTAAGCATTTAGAAAAACAATCAGAATATGAGTCTAGTCATGACACTTTCACAGACGCTCCAGTTTTGCTCTCTTTGCTGTAGTATTCTTTATTATACGTCAAAAAGTCGTTCTTTTCTTCCGCTGGTCAATACACGGTCACATAATATTCCAGAAAACACGAGATACAACGAGAAGGCTCTCAATCAAAGGAATGGTACACTCATAGGGAAATAGCCAGCGGTCTCGTAAGAATACCCAACGATCACGTTTGTTGTATTGCAGTTACCTCCCTTTGTATACTGTTAGACGTCTGCTTGTTTTATTAATTAAAACAACTTAATTCAGCCATTTAAAGTATCAACTCAGCTAATACACTTTGCTTCCGTTAAATAAAATATATAACGCGTGCTTGGGGGATGCGATATCATGAACTGTGAGCTGTGGACAAGTGATATTAAACTCGTGCATGACACTTCTGTCGAGCTGACTACTCCTGAAATTCGTCAGTGTGCACGTACTGTATAATATTTTATATTTATATGGCCTGTTGACTGTGGCGAAAACAAAGCTGTCATCCACCGATCTAGCTTATTAGAGCCTCTCGGAAATATATCTATTTATTGATGGATCTGTTTATTTATTTGATCGGTGTTTTACGCCGTACACAAGAATGTTTCACTTATACGACGGCGATCAGCATTCTGGTGGAAGGAAACCGGACAGAGACCGTCCGCAGGTTGATGTCAGACCTTCCCACGTACTGCCGTAAAAGAAGCTGGACTTGAACTCATAACGACCGCATTGGTGAGACGGCATTTGGGTCATTGCGTTGCGCAGGCGTGCTGACGACCTCGGCCAAGAAGCACCACGCCCCCCCCAAACCCCACCCCCCAACCCCCGCAATTTGGGCTTGCGATTACTGACCTTACTGAATGACGCCTGATATGTCTGTTTCGATACATAGATATATGAGTGCCTTTGACCGCTCCGCGAACAATGCGAGCAAAGGAAGTTTCCTGTCTAAGACTAGTACGTACCAGGCCTTGTAAACTTCGTCTGTCCTGTTGTTGAGATCTGTGCTAGTATTACTAGATTATAGGTGAGAATAACGGGAACCATGTAGAACCCCGATCTAACGAGAGAATCCAGCAGAACGCGCGCCTTCAGATCGGAACAGAAGCTGGTTTTCCCCGAGGAAAGCATGATGTCAATCTCGTCTTCACTTCCTGTTCAGAATCGATGATGTCATTCAGTTGGTGCAGTTCACCTGTAGAACAGAGAAAACCGGTATATACAAGTTCATTTTTTTCATTTGCGTAATGACCCAGGCACCTCTCACTAATGCGGTTAATTCTCTTTAAAATATTTTTTAATTCTCTTTTAAAGATTTTCAGTTTGTGACGTAAAGTATAACGTGTTATTTTGATCAGCATGGTGTCTTTCACCTTTTAAAACATTTTTTTTTCGTGGCTGTAATTTAATGGGGATGAGACGACAGTGATTTTCGCAGCCATATTCTTTAATGCAATGTTGCAGTCGTAATATAATTTCTTCGCCTTGGTTACCAACTATTTTCTGTAAAGTGTTAGTCAATGTGGCAAAAGGGGCTACAAAGCAATCGTGCTTTCGTGTAGCACTCCGCACTTGTGCCTAAATCCGCGACTAAGGGCTGAATGGTCGAGGTGTTGAATGAGATCGCCACGTTGAAAATATGAACAGTTGCAATTAAAGCACAACCATCAGGTTGTACATGTGTGACAAAAACTTAGTCAAAAATTAAAACCAATAGTCTGTATATGTAGAATAGTGAGCCTACCACGTAACTAACAGTTTATTTCACTTTTAGATATAGCCATAAATTTACAGTAAACGTTGTCAACGCTCCTCTTTTTCGGTATATTGGCACGTCAGACTTGCGTACCTAGCCTCGTGGAAACGTGGCACGCGATTTGGCCCCATAAAAATGTTTTGCGCGTAATAATATGCGAGTACCTCTATGTTGGATTTAAGGTAGTAAGTAACTTTCTGAGAAAGTGACTAAGGGTATAGAAAATTACTTTTCTCACTGTGACGGGGCTGTAAGTCATAACCTAAGAGTAATTTCAGATTAAATCGTAAAAAAGGATCAGACCAGATTGGCGTTGTTGTTACAGCATGTAACACAATATAATTCTATTCCCGATCACAATAGCGATGCTTCTTGACAGAAATAAACTATAATTTGAAAGGGGTTTAAGAGTGTTTTGCTGGCTGAAATGTAATGCATAACCAGCGACAACAAAGAAAAGAACCACGTGGTCGAGTACATCTATTTATTTATTTGATTGGTATTTTACACCGTACTCAAGAATATTTCACTTATACGACGGCGACAGGCATTATGATGGGAGGAAACCGGGCAAAGCACGGGGAAAACCTACGACAATCCCCAGGTTGATGGTCAGGTACAGGTAGAGCCTTTGGTACGTGGCTTCAGATGTAGGTTTTGGCTAGGACAGGTAGGTTGGATATTTGCTACTCGCCTACTTTTTAAACTTGCCTGTTCGCATTTCGCCTAACCGGGGGATAAAGAACGGATTAACCCCGCGCGGCGCCGTTAGCAGCATGAGTGAGACAAACAGTTTTAAAGATGTTCACGTCTTAGATCCAGTGACACATTTAACGATGTTCAATGGATTACAGTGACACTTGGAGTACCTCATAATCACTCATAGAACATATAAATATGCTTTCCTACAGAAATGGGACCCTCTCTGCATCAACACGCATTTTTCAGCAGATCTACACCTTGCATGCCTTTGTGGAGGGCATGGTGTCCCCCTTAGTATTCTGTCTACTACCAAACAGGACTCAGTCCACCTATGAGAGAGTATTACGGATCTTAGGAGACTACATGGAAGCGAGGTATATCAGTTTCAACCCTGCCCGTTTCCAGATGCATTATGAACTTGCTTCCCATCATGCCGTGCGAGAAATCTCCCCCAACACAGAAATCAGAGGATGTTTTTTACATATGGCGACAAGTCCAGAAACAAGTATGTGTCTTGTATACAAACTTGTAAAAAACAAAATGTAAGATACTTTTCCTAATTGTGTTTTGCTAGTGGCATAAGTGTAATTCTTGTGTTAATCCGACTGATATCTAGTGAGATCCTCTAATCCATCTGGAACGCTATTCGCATTTCACCTGATCGATTTTAGGTAGGCGTTGGATATGCTACAACTGTATAATTACATATTTGTTTTTAACATCGACTAGGCATAAAAAGGTTATGGTGCAGGATTTCCATACTGATTGAACTCATTGGCCTGGAATTTGCGCCCATCATCACTGCAAACTGTTCACATCATGTATTTGCATGAGTCCGTCCTAATTTCGCACTTGATATACTCAGTTTTGTGGTGGAGACAGGTCTTGCGATTATTCATCCGGGTCGTTTATTTTTGTCGACTGTTCGTCTATAATTGTCTGCTCACATATCGGGTCTGAATGAGAAAAACCTGTTTGAACGCAGGTATACATTTACTTCACTTAGCCAAAGCTAACGTAGATAACAAAATGCACCCGAAAAGTACTCACTGTGCTAGCTTCGAAAAGTCTTTGAATGTACAAAACTCGTTCCTGTATAGCCCAGCCGTGATTTGGATTGTCCCTCAGCCCACAGATTTTGCTACCACTACAGACGCTGTGGGATAATAAGCATTTCTCTTACGTTATACTGACGTATACTAGCAGAAGCTAGGGGAAATGTGGTCATACAGGTTCTATGAATGATCCATTGTTGACCATGTGTGTGGCATTTGAATGGGGGAGGTGGAGCGTTCATGAATAAAGTGTATTGTATGGTGAGGATTTGTCACAGTCATCGCAGGTTCCGCTAATCCGCTTTACCAAGTGTGGTAGTATGTGAAACTTGTTAACACATGTTTTGTTGTTATGCGAAGTTTATGTTTTATACAACTTTGAGATGGAACAGTCTCGGACTGCTCCGTTCCAAGACTCCTGACTCTGCGTTAGGTAGGAGATATAGTCTAAAACGGAAGTGTACCAAATCAGAGCAGCGGCGACAGTGTCCTAGTTTTTAAATCACACGCAACCGGTGAAGTGCGCCCTCCTGTTACTTTACCTCAGTCAAAGTTTTATTCTGGCTGTTCATGTAAAAAATACACTCAAAAAATTAATCCGTTAAATTTAACACAAATTCACTTAGCCAACGGTAACGTAGATAACACAATGCACCTGAAAAGTACTCACTGTGCTAGCTTCGAAAAGTCTTTGAATGTACAAAACTCGCTCCTGTATAGCCCAGCCGTAATTTGGATTGTCCCTCAACGCACAGATTTTGCCACCACTACAGACGCTGTGGGATAATAAGCATTTCTCTTACGTTATACTGACGTATACTAGCAGAAGCTAGTGGAAATGTGGTCATACAGGTTCTATGAATGACCCGTTGTTGACCATTTGTGTGGCATTTGAATGGGAGAGGTGGAGCGTTCATGAATAAAGTGTATTGTATGGTGAGGATTGGTCACAGTCATCGCAGGTTCCGCTAATCCTTTATCCGCTTTACCAAGTGTGGTAGTATGTGAAACTTGTTAACACATGTTTTGTTGTTATGCGAAGTTTATGTTTTATACAACTTTTTTTACAACGTTCCAAGACTCCTGACTCTGCGTTAGGTAGGAGATATAGTCTAAAACGGAAGTGTACCAAATCAGAGCAGCGGCGACAGTGTCCTAGTTTTTAAATCACACGCAACCGGTGAAATGCACCCTCCTGTTACTTTACCTCAGTCAAAGTTTTATTGTGGCTGTTCATGTAAAAAATACACTCAAAAAATTAATCCGTTAAATTTAACACAAAATCTGTTATGTGAGTGACGCTAGAATTTATTCTGTTATAGCAGCACAGTATTCTTTTAAATATAACGTACATGTTCTACTAATTCAACATAGCGATCCTATTAGATTAAAAAAGTATTATGTTGAATATGACATAATATAGTGCTATAATAACAGACGACATTCTAGCATCACTCAGACAATAGATTTTCCGTTAAATTGAACAGATTAATGTTTTGAGTGTAACACCTGATAAACCACATGAAGCATGATTCTTTTAACTTGTCGACAGTATTAAGCTCCGTTTAAAATCAGTGATGCTATCATAATTGCCTTCCGTTGATGACACGTAACGCTACCATCCTCACATATAGGTATGCTGACGTCCATGGTATGGCAAAGAAAATGCAGATGGAACTCTTTTCCTCATTAATAATGTTAAACTGCATAGGCTTGATTTCAACAACAAGACTTAGGGGACGTCACGACGTTCAGAAACAAGTAACATGCTGGGCAATGGGTATGGAGAGGAATTTTTTTCAAAATAGCTACACAAGCACACGGATAGCCTATGCGGTCCCCGCGAAATGACTACATTATTTTGTATAACAGACTGGCCTAATATCCAACGTTAAAATCTGTGAAATCCAGTCACCTATCGGTTTACCTCTCTTGTGGTTGTACTCCAAGTGCTCGTTTAAAGCATCTTAATCACACTTCAGGCCGTCAACCAGTTCAACAAACTCCAAGGCCAAATTTCTTCAGGAGCCTCCGTGGCGGAGGTACTTAGCGCCCGAGCGCTGCACAATAACCCGTGAGTCTCTCACCAATACGGCGGCTGTGAGTTCGAATTCAGCTCATGCTGGCCTCCTCTCTAGTTGTACGTGGGATGTTTTATCAGCAGCCTGCGGATGGCAGGTGAAATATTGTGAGCAAGACGTCAGACATTAATCAAAAACCACTTTTATTAATAAAGTTAGCACCACAATCTCTTAATAGTTAATCAGCTTAACCGCTGCGTGGAATCCAGTACTTAGACTAAAACACTTTATGTTTAAATCTCTGAAAGGCTCATATTGGTATTATACAAAATATCATGTTATTATACAAGAAAAGGTATAAAGTATATAAGTTACCTGTTTTCAGCCCCAGGCGATCGCCTTTTGACAAATTTGTATGAACATCATTCCTAAGTCATGCTAAGTGCTCTGAATGTTATAGTCTAAAAAGAAATACTTAGATAACATGTTAAATTTTGCTGTTCATTAAATCTGATGAACGTGACACCCAAAATGCATCATACACGCGGTACGTTCAACCTTAATGTCAGACCTTTGCCCTTTAGGTTGGTATAAGAAAACCAACCAATGTCACAAAACAAATTTCGAATTTCTCTAGAAAATGATTCATTGCTCCGCATACAGTCGTAACAATAGGTAAATGAAAAACTCCAAGGTTAGCTCTAGTATTTACCGTGCTAGGCGGAAGGACTTTGTAGCAGTCGTTACCAGTGTAATCATCGTTAGTGAATACTTTGAGTAGATACAATTTCCATCACTGATAAATCTTTAAAATGGTACTCGTTGCGGTGTCGCTTGGCGCTGAGAGGTTATTGCAAGGAAACCTGACTGGTTGTCCCAGTGTTAGTATAATGTTCGGTGTTTTCCACATGAAGGCAGCACTATGGCGGCATGAACTCGCTCTGCCACAAGAGGACACAGTATATGTATACACACCTAATGACTCCTCTTTGTCATATGACTGAAAAATTGCTACGTACGACGTTAAAATCCGAGCATCCTATCTCGAAAATGCTGTCTAAGGTGAGGTTTGAACTGACAACTTAGGGTTTCTGCTCACACCGCTTTGTCAGCAGAGTTATCAGTCAGACAGGAACGGCTCTTCTGTGATGCCTCCAATGTAAGTTTCTTAAGTTTTACAAGGAAAAGCGTCCAGAATTTCAGACACTCCGATCCAGGGGCCGTTCATTCATCATGTAGAATTATATGGCCAAGTTGGATACATAACCATCTGCAATCATAGCGCAACTGAGATATGTTATTTTATTATCGACAACTTACATACTAAAACGGTACTTTTACTCATTCCCATAGAAAATACCTTGCATTTTTTAAAACAGTTGAATCCTTTTTCTTTGCATGACTCCATCTTAATTCTGTACTTTATACACTCTCTTAGCTCTTAGGTGGTTTGTATTAAACGTCGTTTTAGAAATTGGCCTTGCAATTATTGAACTGGTACGTCCATCTCGTTCACGGCTGGTATATAAAAGTCTTTATATAGGTTTACATTAAAAGGTTTCAATGCATAGATTATAGAAATCGACGAAGCTTCTCAAGAAAAGGCTGGGTTCTCCGTAGAAGGGTTATTAGCGTGTTAGTGGAGATTAATGGCTTGATAGCTTTTTACAGCTGAGAGCTCTTAATCAAGTTTAGCTCTTGCTGATTTCCTCCCCTTTATTGGAAAGTCTGCCAGCAATTAGGATGCCCAGGGATCTGCCTGGTTTCCTCCCACCATATGCATAATTCTCGCCGCTCTTTTAGAAGCAAAATATTCTTGACCACGGCGTGGAAATCCAATCAAATAAATCAAGGAAAAACCCACACAAAATGTTAATGTATAATGATCCATAAGTTGTATTGTTAAAATTAATATTAATATATCAAACAATTATTCTTAAGATACAATATATATATATTCATTTATTTATATATTTATGTGAGTCACAATCACAATGTAACAATCATTCTGGGAGTAGTAATGAGTTCAACAGAATACAAAACAACATAACAGAATGACAGCGTAATATGCCCGATAAACCTGCTTTCCAAAAACAAATAGAAGTTTAAGACAACGATTGCTTAAAAAAGGTTTAAAAAGCATTGATTTAAAACAGGACGAATATACGAGATAGTTGTATAAGTTCTTCACAGGGTAAACAGAGTCGCAATTCAAGATATCGCCCATTTTTTTGTAAATCTTTCTCGCATCTAAAACCTTTCACGGGCTACTTGGGTATTGCTTCAATTAGAAAAACTTCAAATAAGAACTAAATTTAGTTCCAGGTCCTGGACTGAACCCAGAGAATGCAATATTTTAGCATACCCGTATATGACCACGTTTTTATCTGTTTGCCTCACATGTGGGCCGTTCAACCCCTACGTACTCAATATGCACGCAAAATCACTACGCTTATGCTTCGGTGTAAGATTACGGTATCGCTAGGCTTGTGTTGTTTGATTGACCCTTATTATCAGATTTTTGACATGTTTTGACAGGTAAGAATTGTCAAGCCATCTAATGTGGTGATACATATATTTTGCTAACTCCAGTCTTCGCATTAACAACTTTTTAGTGAAACATTATGGTTAGTTCCTATTAGTGTCTTACTTAAGAATATTTTACTAATACAACGGCATTATAGTGGAAAAGAACCGGACCGAACACGCTGGATATCAACGACAATCCTAATGTTCCACGTACGACCGGAGAGGGTGCCAGCATGAGCTGGACTTGAACTCACAGCGACAGCATTGGCGAGAGGATTCTGGGTCATTTTGCCATGCTGTCACGCTAATCATCTCGGCAATGGAGCCCCCCCCCCCCCGCTCCCCGAAACAATGGGAAATTTTGACACGAATTAAAACAGCTGTAGATCGTGTACTCTTGCAAACTGTATTATATACTAATTTATTGTTTGGACTGCATATAGAATAGATCACCGTTCTTTACATCGCATGTTTGTGCAAAGGTGTAGCAAGTTAGGCCCGTAACCAGTGAGACTGTGTTCCAGTAAGAATTCTGATTGGATAAAACTAATCCAGCCGTTAATCCAGATGGAGATGGAGGATACACTGGATATCAGCTGGGTACTTATTAGCACAGCGCGAATTGTGATGATATATACAATACACTGTATCCTCTTCATGCGCTCGATACTTATTTTTTTCACTGTTGTTTAACGCCATGTAAAAACAATTTTACTGACTGAGGGTGCCTGGACCGATCTACCGAGCTTTGACAAGCTGTTTGCAAGTTTTTTACATGTCATATTCGTGTCCCTTTAGATCTAGTCCAAATGTAATATAGTCAGCTATTCGTTGTAGGAAGGATTTGATACAGTGTCCTGGTTAAAGGGATGGTTTGGGTTGGGCCTGACTTGTAGCGTTCCATCCATCAACGCTTCTCGGATCACCTCTAACGCATCTCGGTTAGTGTTCGCCGCGTCTAGCGCGAGTTCTCTCCCCCTGGCGTTGTTGTGTAGATCCATTGCTAGCTCGTTGAATGGGTTAGGGTTGCTCCGTTCATGAGCATCCCCAAACTGTTTAGCGATATCAGCTCCGTAAGTTCTTGTCCAGCGGTAGTTTGTGAGAGCATGTCGGGCAGCGTCCTGCATACCGTTGTGAATTCCTACAACATTAAGTAATAAATCACATAATGTTCATATTTATTTATTTATTTTATTATTTATCTATTTATTTCATTTGTTATTAACAGCCGAGTTCAATAAGTGTTCAATTTTATGCCAGCAGTAACATCGATGAGAGGAGGAATTGGGAGTGGCCTCGGAAAATCATAGCCCCAGGACAAACTTACTGACTTAATCCTACAGTCGAATATTCCAGACTGTTGTGGAGCAATCTAAATAAATGGTGGTACATGGTCTACTTGTACTACTGTACATTTCCGGTCGTTCGTGAGTTCCCTTTTAAGAAATCTATTTTGCTGACAAATTTAGCTTTTCCATCTTGGTCAATACAATCCTCTATTCGTAGAATGGGTTATGAGTCATCCTTGGTTACGGCATTGGTCTGGCGGTAATCAACGCACTGCCTGATTAAGCCATCTGGTTTGGGAATAACTACAATCGGAGAACGCCAATTACTCTGACTTGGTTCAATGATGATATTCTCAACAATGTGTCCAATTTCCTGTTGTACCTTCTGCGCCTTCTGGATTAAGCTGGCATGGATGCTGCTTGATAGGTGGTGATGACCAGACATTCACGTCATGTGTTGGTACATCCTGGTACATATGGTCGGATACTGGTTCAGCAACTTGGCAACATTCTCTCTGGCTTTTAAACAAGTGACCCAGAATTAAATCGAGATTTTCCAGCACAGAAAAGTTTACTAACTTTGGATTCAATACGGCCACTTGAATGGTGCCTAAATTAGACGTGTCTTGTTCTTCATGGCTATCTGGTTGAGCCGCCTTAGTAATTAATTTAGCTATGGTCACTGACTGGTCCAATCTTCCATGGTATTCTTTTAACATGTTGATGTGGCAGAGCCGTTTACCTTTTGTCCGATCAGGGGTACTGATGACGTACTTGACCTTACTGACCTTTTTCTCCACTACCTTGTCAATATCTGCAGTCTTGTTCCTGGGCCATTTGTTCTTTTCTGGGCTCTGGTAATCACACATGATGGGAAAATACCTGGGTGTTCGTTCTGTAAACCTTCACTTTCGGGTATGTCCACTGGTAAACTGGAAATATGTGGATTGGCCCGAACTTTTTCACCTCTCTTGTGACAGTAATGGCATATCGGAGCAAATGATCTGTGCATGTCCTTTCCTTGAGTCAGCCTTCCTTTAAATGGTGATGCAGTTTTATTTTTCTGTCCCCCGGGCCCCTTAGCGTTATTGGTCCACTTATTGAACGGTCGCTTCGGAGGAAACTGGTAACCCGTTTATTTGTGGGTAAGTCCATAGTCGTCAGCCATATTTGCAGCAGATTTAATGTCCTTAATCTTCTGTTCGTCCAGGTGAACTTTGATTTCATTCGGTACACTGTTTTTATATCCTTCCATAATAATTACTTTTTGGGGATTTTCAAATGATTCCCAAGCTGTCAGCGATCGTTTCAAAAGACAGAAAAAACTTCTCTATATCCCGCGCCGTAAATTTCGGCATCAAATGAATGTTTTTGGCTAAATCAAATCCGTGCTGAACAGGGTTTGTATTATAACGATCTCCTTCAGTTTTCTCTTTGCTTTCTATCTCCTTTATCCGTAAGTTATGTTATATTCCATCTTCCGCATTTCAAATAATCTCTCCCTTTCTTTTCATTCTCTTTCCAGTCTCCGGATTTCCTCTCTTTCCTTTCTTTCTCTCTCCTCTTTTTCCATTTCCTTTTATCTCTCCTCTCTTTTTCTTTCCTTCTCTCTCTACTCTTTCTCTAACTTCAATGTTTCCATCTCCAGTTGCAGTTTTTAAACTTCAATACCTGTGCCTTTGACGCCGTGGTGACACGGGGTAGGTCGCTGCTTAATCCTAAATGCTTAGCTATTGCCTCAACCATTTCACTTTTCTTTAAGCTATGAGCACAGTTCTATTTCCCTTTTTCTGCAATGAGTCTTAGTTCAGCCTTTTTGAGAGCAGATAGTCTACTTACAGTTATGTCAGAAACTAAAATCACCGTAACATTGAATTCCTCAGCCATTGTTTAAATATTACAATGTATACAAAAGTAACGATATCCTGTCAATCCCCCAGTGAAACCCTGTTTGACCGTATGTTTACAAAGTGCTGCAAATGTTGCAACTTCGTTCAGCACTGCTAAGATTTTCCTGGACAAGCCCCCAATTTGTTAGGGTATCGGTATAACAAGCCAAAATCAATTCCCAATAACAAGCCTAACCTGGGTCAAACAGAGTAACACTCTCAAACACCCAAATGGCTGCTTCAACAATTTAATAAATCAGAAAGGAAAATAATGAGTTAAACTACAAATAGCAATGCACAGGATATATATATATATATATATAATAATAATAATAATAATAATAATAATAATAATAATAATAAAATTTTTTATAATAAATGGCGGCAGCTTACTCGTGTGTACAAATACTTCAGACCTGAATTACGCTAGAGTCCTTAACTTGACTTTCCGTCGTTGTCCAATCGACCCTGGAATATCTCGTATCGAGACCACAAATCCTCCAGCAAGCAGTTAATATATACACGATAATCACAGCCAACAATCACCCGTTAGTCTTGGTCCAGCTAATCCAAATTACACCGGCTTTTCCACTCCAAAGGTACTAACAATTTCTGTTAACTATAGCTGTGACGTATCGTCCGTTACTCAAATAAACCAGCATTCCGTCAACAGCACCTTATAGCTGTCCAAATATCACTGTCGTATCACTATCTTATAACTGTCTATCACTGTTCATAAGTATCACTGACCGACCCGAAGCCCACAAATCTGCCGCGTTATATATTGTCATCGCAGCTTCGAGAAAAAAACAAAGAAAAAACATAAACAAGGTAATTTTCCAGAAGCATCGGTCGATCGAATCCTTTTGACTAGAAATTTACAAGATGCTCTATATTTATACTACCCGGCTGCGACTGAAATGAGTACGTCACGTGACTAAGCCGCGCTAGGAAATGTACAACTATAAACAATATATTGTAACATGACAACGTGAAACAATTCGTTCATAGCTGCAGACACACGCACTTGATATAAAAAAGACTGGTCATTTCACCATCAAATTCCTATCAAATAAATTACAAGTTGTTCCGAGAGTTCATTCTTTCCAACCACCCAAATAGTAAAGAATGACTTTATTAGTTATGTGGTTACTCAGTGATAGGATACGCAAATATATGGTGTCAATAATCCTCATGTTCGGCAGGGTGAATTTATTTCCTGCAAACCATCTATTAATTCAGTGCAGAAGGCTGGTGTACAGGGGAATCGACTCAGTACTCAGCGAACGCATTTGACGTCATCTGCAGGATTCTAGAATAATTTTGTACTCCGCGTTACCGTGGGGTACTGAAAAGCTGAGTATTTTTTCTGATGCAGGATTAAAAAAATTACCGTATCCACATAACGTGCGTGTGGACAAAATTTCATCCAAATCTATACATAACTTTTTCCGTAAAATTCCGGACAGACACACATACTTACATACAAAGAGAGACAGAAAAAAGAATGGCAGACTGATAAAAAGAAGGATACACAGGAAGACAGACAGGAAGACAGAAAAATAATCAGACGGACCGAAAAAAAACACAAAGGCAGGCAGAGGGACGGACGGACAGAAATATAGACACGGTGAGAGGAGGGACACAGAAAGACAAACTTGCTGACAGAAGGACGGACACACAGAAAGACAGACAGTCAAACCGTTAGAAAGACAGAAAAGAGACACAAAGTCAGGTACAGAGACAAAAGGACAGACGCGCTGACAGAAGGAGGGACTCACAGAAAGACACAGGGAGACAAAGATCGATAGACAGATAGACAAAAAGACAGACAAACGACAGAGACAGATGGAGAAAGAGACGGAAAAAAAACGGGAAAGACAGGAAAACGAACACACAAAGACACACAGACAAACAGGGAAAGACAGAAAAGCAGACAGGTAGACAGATACCTACAAATAGACACATAGCTTCATGTGGGAAGGTCATAAGTGAAGTGGCCGTAAAGATATCTGTTACGTATGAATGACTGCCAGTAGTATAAATATACATATCAGTCGTTTATATGAACCAATGGCCCTTTTAGAAGGGTATGTAACAAACCTGGGATATCGGAGAAGTATCGAAGCTCATTCAGCGTGAATTGGTAAATGGCGCCCACAACGGGGGTTTCTAGGGGGTTTTCCAGCATGACTTCATTGAAGGACGGGCCATTTCTGTCATAGTTATACCTTTTGAAAATATCCATGACATCATCTGAAAACAAAACAACAATTTTCGGTGAATGACGCATTTGGTTCAGGAATGGCGTTTCATGGTCTAATCAGGTTTGTTGAGTTTATTATAAAGGTTATATTTATATTTGTCTGTGGGTTGGTCTCTCGGACAGTGATTTTCTTTTAACATCCTTCATCCTTTAACAAACGCTGGATGGTGAAATGTTTCACATCCTACGTCTTTAACATGGAACACTCATTCGCACCAAAGGGCATATAGTTTTGGAGAATTTCACACCTGTTGAGCTTGTGATCAATATATATTAGATATAATATCTGTATGTATGTATGTTTGTAGTATGTATGTATGCTTGGAGTTTAACGTCATGAGGTGTGTGTAGATATTTTGTGTCTTCTTGGGGCAGGAGTCCTTGCCGCCAAAGTGAAGCCACCAATGAAGCATCATACCAAATTACACAGACATGACACCCCACCCAGTAGCATAATTCTGACACCGGGTTAATCAGTCATGCTTCTCTGCTGTAATCTCTGACTGCTGAGCTCCAAGCCAGGCAACAGCCAGTAAGATTTTTAAAGTATGACCGGACCCGGATTTGACCCCCTGATCTCCTCACAATTAGGCCATCCAAGCGGTAGGGTGACGTGAATAGCCCTTGTGAAAAAAAGATAGGATGTGAAAAGTTGACCAACATAGAGACGATAGGCAGAGCGTCTTGTAGTGGTGCTTGTTGAAGCTAAAACATGTTACAAATTATCTCCCTTATATAACTGTGCGACCAGCGTGAAAAGTTGATCAACAAAGAGACGACAGACAGAGCGACTTGTAGTGACGCTTGTCGAAGCTAAATCATGCTACAAATTCTCTCTCTTATATAACCGTGCGACCAGCCTGAAAAGTTGACCGATAAAAAGACCACAGACCCGGCGACTTGTAGTGGCGCTTGTCGAAGCTAAATCATGCTACAAATAATCTCTTATATAACCGTGAAACCAGCCTGAAAAGTTGACCAATAAAGAGACGACAGACAGCGCAACTTGTACTGACGTTTGTTGAAGCTAAATTATGCTACCAATGATCTCCTATATAACCCTGTAACCAGCCTGAAAAGTTGACCAACTTAGAGACGACAGACAAAGCAACTTGTAGTCATGCTTGTCGAAGCTAAATCATGCTACAAATGATCTCTCTTATATAACCGTGTAACCAGCCTGAAAAGTTGACCGATAAAGAGACCACAGACACAGCGGCTTGTAGTGACGTTTGTTGAAGCTATATCATGCTACAAATGATCTCTCTTATATAACCGTGCGACCAGCCTGAAAAGTTGACCAACAAAGAGACGACAGACAGAGCAACTAGTACTGACGTTTGTTGAAGCTAAATCATGCTACAAATGATCTCTCTTATATAACCGTGCGACCAGCCTGAAAAGTTGACCAATAAAGAGACCACAGACCCGGCGACTTGTAGTGACGTTTGTTGAAGCTAAATCATGCTACAAATGATCTCTCTTATATAACCGTGTAACCAGCCTGAAAAGTTGACCAATAAAGAGACCACAGACAGGGCGACTTGTAGTGACGTTTGTTAAAGCTAAATCATGCTACAAATGATCTCTCTTATATAACCGTGCGACCAGCCTGAAAAGTTGACCAACAAAGAGACGACAGACAAAGCAACTTGTAGTCATGCTTGTCGAAACTAAATCATGCGACAAATGATCTCTCTTATATAACTGTGCGACCAGCCTGAAAAGTTGACCGACAAAGAGACGACAGACAGAGCGGCTTGTAGTGACGTTTGTTGAAGCTAAATCATGCTACAAATGATCTCTCTTATATAACCGTGTAACCAGCCTGAAAAGTTGACCAATAAAGAGACCACAGACAGGGCGACTTGTAGTGACGTTTGTTGAAGCTAAATCATGCTACAAATGATCTCTCTTATATAACCGTGCGACCGGCTTTATAACAACCTTACTTTCGGCTTAATAATACTGAAATTTCTTTCTTAATAGCCGTATCAATTCTCTTCTCCAGCACACAACTGATGTCAGTCATACTAATAGAGCTTTTTATTCGGTCACATCACGTAAATTGTGCACTGATATCTTTTGTCACGAAGCTGTTTCAATGGAGATAGAAGCTATATTTATCAGCGCGTAAAACGAAAAACATCGCATGTCCGCTAATAATATAGAGGGGGATAGGCCGTGGCCATCTTCACACATCAGCTGATTTACTACGTGAGGCAAGTTGGTATAGAAGCACAGTCTGAACAAACCATCATTTTGATACATAAAATTGTTCAGTTACTGGGTTGCAGTGCTATTAATTAAATCTTAAGCCGGAGAAATGGACACATTTATAACAATAGCGTAGTACATGTAATAGCGTATAAAATCAAGGGTTAGTTTTCTAAAAGAAATCATAAGTTATATTGGACAAAATATTAAAATTTAAAAAAATGTGTTCTGAGATATGCTATATAGTTCTATTGTGCGTCGTCATTTCAGACACAGAATATACGTTAGTGCAATATCGACAACTACATACACATACAACCTTAACGAATGTATCCCTACATTATACAGTTATCCACATATTGAAAGAACATCGATATTTAAAGTTATACTTACCTTTTCTTTATCTAAAAATATCTTGAACTAAATATCTTGATTCTGTATTAATTGTGAAGTACGCATTTTTCATTAACTGATTTAAAATAGCTGTTTTGGGAGATATAGTTCATGTAATGCGAAATCCTACATCTCAGTGTGAATTTAATTCAAAATAACGGGACTGACGCGTGAACACGAGCCTATCTGATAACCTACGAATCTCGCTCTAAAGCGTCATTTCGCCATACATGACTGATATCTCCTGTTTTTGTAACCTACCATTACAAGGATCCACGTTTTCTGGGCAAGAGCACGTATAGCCTGCTGAGTTTTCAATGGCGTGACAGTTTCCATTAAGAGGACACGGATTTGGTAAGCATGGGTTAGTGGCTGGAGTCGTAGGTCGAGGCGCTGTGGTCGGAGTTGGCTCGGGTGTTGTCGTAGGTGGCGGAGTGGGCTCGGGTGTTGTCGTCGGTGGCGGTGTAGGCGCGGGTGTTTCAGGCGTGCGACACAAGTTTACGCATGTCGAACTACAGTGGAACCGATAAGCACACAAAGGACACAAGTCACGGTAAGATGGTCGGCAAGGTTGGCCGCACTTCCACTCATGTGCGCACGCCCAACAATACGGACACACGGCTCTACCGCCGCGTGCGAGATCTGCTCGTGCTTGGGCGATATTCACACAACTGACTAACGTACATGAGAGACATAATAGCCCCAAAACGATGAAATGAACCATCCTAAGCATAACGAAAGTGGACGTAGGCCTATACTGCACTATCAAAAGCTACACTCGGATGAAAATGAGCTGCCTAAGGGTTGTGACAAGAGTTTATATACACATCCTCAATATCCTTTACCCTACTTACGTCGTCTAATCTTATTCGTGACATCCGGGAGTTTGGGTCATTGGGGATGTCCTATATCCGTTTAAAGTGTCTTGATACATTATACCCAATTCATTCCATTGTGTAAGGCAATACCTGTCAGTGTACACAGCGTATTACGCAGGCAAAAACTCGTTTACTGCCGACATATCTACCAGAAACCAAATTCGGACCGGGTGAACAGGTGCATTACCGCTGTTGACAGCACTGGTGAGATTCATTACTCTGCGCTAGCAGTACCCACTCAGCCAAGGAGCATACAGACCGCATATATTCTTTATTACACGTTTTCGTTGTGACATTTCCTGCACTTTTTTTGTTTATATTTACAACCCTTACAGTTTACAAACTCATTTGTTAAATTGACAGAATATTATAATTTCTGAGTAATGACAGAATAAAGAATGTTTTTGCGGGAAACTTGTTCATTTATTCCCCAAAATATTTTTGTTCCCGTAAATGTATTTTATGCTGTTGACACTCTAATATTATCAATCAATTTCCCTATCATACTTAAAACATGGCATTGTGTTAAATTTAACCCATTAGTTTTTAGACTAATTTTTGTCATTTTTCTAATATTCAGCCCATACTGGCAGTTTTAATTTAAGCCAGAAAGATTGCCATCATTTGAAGGATTTCACCTCTTAATTTGCTCGCGCAGCCTTATCTCTGTTCCGTGTGCATACGCTGAATTGATTTAAAAAGATCTATGGCCGAAAAATGTATGTTTGTGAGTACACACTGCATACACACTGTACACACTGCATACACACTGCATACACACTGCATACACACTGTGACAAAAAGTTAAAAGTGATTAAAAAAGAAAAATAGAGAAGAAAAACCAAAAAAACAAACAGATCTTAAATAGATCTTAACAAATAGAAATTACCGCTTAAGTTTTGCACGCAGTGCTAAAGCTCACACACTTTCCACACAGCGACAAAATCATCTCGCCATCAGTAGAAGTCAGATTCGAACACACAAAACAGCTGATGAGGAACAGTCAAACACTGACTTGTATATGTCAGACCATGTAAAACATTAAGCGCTTTAAAACCGCTATTTTTCGGTTCAGGGAATAAAACGGAAACAAAATAATCTGGTCATTTCCGGTTTTTTAAAATTATCATTGGAGAAACTAAAGTTATAATAATTAGTTTTACATACGTCTGCCAAGGCGATGATGCACCACTGTGTTTTGTAGAAGGTCATGTTATTTTGCCAGGGCGTTAAGCGAAGAAAAAACTGTGCATGTAATTAAAATTTAGTTTCGCAAAACGTGGATGAATGCGTTCTCAGATAGGAGCACTAAAAGGAGAACAAAATGATCAAATTTGAACTCTTATCAAGTTTCTAGAGCAGCCACTTTGCGACTGAGTTATCTGTGATGAGCCGAAGCTCTTTAATGACCAAGGATTTTCAGATGTGCTCTGCTCACTCTACCGTGAGAAAGGTAACTAAAATAGATTTATACCCACACCCGAAATATCTCCGAAAAGTCAAAACGCGGGGCTGCTTATCTGATCAACAGCATCTATGATCATCTGCACCTCTCTGTTCGTCGAGCCCAGCTCTCTCTTGTGGCCATTCAAGAAACTACGTCAGCTCCTGAAACATTTGATTTCATGCTTTGAAAAGACGATTCTGATTGGTGCAGCCATTTCACCTTTCCATTTCAGAGGAAGGTCATGGACAAGGGGCTGGCAGCAGTCATTACGAGACTACTAGATCTTGTAAGCACCAAGTCAGTGTGGAGAGAGACTAATAGATTTATGTTTCTTAATATTCTGCCCTCGGACAGGGAATTTTCATGGTTCTCAAGATTATCTTTTCGCAGCTACAAGTTCAGTTCAGAGCTACAGTTCCTGGAGACCATTTTCGCTGTTATACATGAGCGAGTTCCGGTTTCCTCCACCTATAAAAACAAAATTCTTGAGAAAGATGTAAGACAAGAAATAAAAGTAGTTAATAAAGACAATTTCAATCATTATTTTAATATTTATTGGTAAAAGAGCATACACCTAGTTCAAGGTCGTTTTCTTCGGCCACCCTCTTATCATTTGGGTTGTGGAGAGATAGTGGAGTGACTTGAAGTTTATAACTAAAACTCAGCTTGTGTGAACGAGGCGAAAGACCGACAGAAGTTCACAGCTCAACAGAGATCCCTCTTCACAAAAAATTCCTCACCGCGCATGTGTCGCCATAGATAATACCAATGGCATTGGATGATTCTCTGCTTATCCTGGAAAATGCAAGGGAGCTAACCACTTTGCTATTTGAAAGTATTGAAGCCATCGGCTATTTCCAGATAAATCCTCCACAAAATGGGGGCGAATGACGCCAGAGACTGTTTTTGTAGACAACAATTTGTGGCGTACTACAGAAAAAGGTCAGCCACTTTTGATCTTAAGTGTGAAAGGATACGTGGTGTAAAAAGGTACGTGTGATAGGTCTCTGGAACAGTAGTAATTTCAGATTTCCTAAAAAAATTACAAGGAATTACAGCTGCCGCCTGTATTTTGACCTGGGTGAGTGGTTGGATACTCTTTTCATTGACATTCCGTCAGAAGGAATTATATTGCCTGCAGTACCTCACTTTGTAGCTAGCCCAATCTTAAAGTTTTATATCAAGTTTTACTTACCTTTCATCTGTTTGATTGTTGTTCAACATCACATTCGCTGAAGTTTCATTTAAACTATGAACAGCGATCATTTTTTCGGTTGGAAAAGTTGGAGTGTTAAAAGCGAAACAATGGCCCTTGGGAAGTATTAGGTGAATTTTCTACACATTTTGACGTGTATGTCCTCCTGGTTGATATCGAACAAATCCACGTCACTCTATGTACGACCAATCATTTTAACGATTTTTGCGACAAAGAAAGCTCGTGAAGTCCGTGTCCAGCGTGGCGTCTGAATGATAAGCCGGTAAACTACCCCAGACACGACCCACCAGTATTAAAATTTGAACATGCAGAGAGGAAATTATTTACGTTTTTTGGATTTGTATCCAAATTTTATAATACATCAATTAAATCATTCCCTTCCTCTCACTTTCCCTAAAAACAGCTTCCCTCCACGTTCTCGCATTTTCTCTCCTTTTGCCTATCCACTACGCTTCCTTCCACGATTTTCCCATCCCTCGCCAACTCTTTTTTCCCCCAAAACTACCATGCTTCTTTCTCAAAATTTACACATTATAACTTGAACTTTATTTCACTATACTAACATACTGTCTCCTCTGATTTGTTGTAGTTCTCACAGTTCTAATGATTTCACTTTCATGTGGGTAATTTAGATATATTAGAGGGTTGTGCTTACACCAACACTCCCCAACCAAACAATCAATCTGGGTCTAGGTTTTCATACACAATTAGGCCTTTCAAAAACAGTCAGATTTAATCAGAGTGGGAATAAAGGTTTTTGGTCTTTCAGGTTACTTTTCATTACTCAGACAAAAACAGCGTTAAAGACTTTTTCAGAATCTGCACAAGCCAACATGCCAATAATAGGGGTTCGCGATTTTTTACAAATTAATTGCGAGCTGATCATGATGCAAACAGGAAGAAAGGACTTTACCTGCAATATATAAATTGATAGCAAATCGTGACTAAGCCCCCTCCCCTTCTCTGGCAACGCGTTTCCCCGTTTTAATTCGTAGTTCCTTTAACGCCATATTCAACAATTTGTCACTCATGCAATGGCGGCCAGCCAACAGCTTTAAAGCGGAAGAAATTGTACATCGTATTTGCGTGAAAGAAAATCCAGAATTTACTATGGGCGATTATCATTGTTTTGATACCAATATAAGCAAGTATAGTCAAAGCCATGAGTACACATAAATAAAACTGAAAAATGCATCCCTTAGTCATTTGCGATGTAAGGGAAATTGACAAGAGGCGGTATTTCGCCGGTTGCATGTGACCATTTGTGAACAATCACACTGCCATGGCTACTCTGACTTTACTTTGATGGATTTAGCGCTTACAGATGTTGCATCAGCTGATATCTTCGGTCCAAAATGTCTCAGCTGTGAAGGAGTGGGGAGTCCATCAGACTGCCTGTATACAAAACGGTGCTGGGCACACGAGGTGAATTTTCTTCTTATTTCAAAAGCCGGAGTATGTTACAATTTCCTTTCCCTTTTTCCTTGTCATAGTCTAGTGTTAATTATTTTCTATTCACCTGGCAATGATTTTGGGAAATATATACACCTGATAATCCAGTGTTTGCACTCGAAATCGTATTAGCATTAGGCTGTTCGGAAAAAATATGAAACTTTGTGCTAGGATGTATAGCCGCTGATACTAGGCCCGTGCTTCTGTGGAATGATCTCTCTCGAGATAGACCTTATGTAGAAGGCTATGTCCTGAATTATCGTCAGTCATTTCGTTCTACTTGCCTTACATCCTGACGCCGATGCTTTACCGAACATCTGGTCAGTTCCAGCGGAGCCATTTGGTACAACTTCGGCTGTAAAATAGAAGGGGTAAAAGTATTTTTTTTATTTCATAGGTGTTATATGTCGTTCTCAAGCATATGTCAGTTTAACTTCGCCTGCCAGCATTATGTTGGCAAAAAAACCCGGAGAGAGCCCGGTGGAAACCAACGACCATCCACAGATTGACCTTCCTACATACGATCAGATGAGAACTGATAAGGTTATGATGGACAACCTTTAAATTAAACGGTACATCGACAGGCATAAGTTATAGCATTTTGGAAGCATGCGTTACCGTTTAAACTAAGGAGTAGAGAAAGAAGTAGGGGTGAAACGCCACCGCGTGAGTTGTTTGCATGTAATATTTATAGTGTACTAGAATTAAAATAAAAAATACAAACTCGAACATTTTACCAAGTACAGGTTCATTTGATTTTTTATTTCTTTAAAAAAAGTTCTTGTGACGTCATCAAGCCCCAAATATATAAAAGTGGTCCCTTAAGCGTGTCATTGAAGTCAAATATTTTGATGCATCTACATTTTTTTAAAAACAGTATTGAATGTAATAAATGCAAATGAAGCTATTTTAAATACTGCTTAAACAGATGTCACTGTTGCCTTGTCCATGAAAGTGTGCCCTTTCGTAACACAGTTTACTTGTTTTAAGTTTTGTCAGTACATGTGTTTGGTATCTTTCCACGACTAAGCGCCCTTTTTGATACAGTTTCATGTTACCCATTTCCATTTCTGTGTTTGCTTCGCTTTGTCTATCGACAGGAATGTAGCCTGCTGGAATCTTTCAGCGAGAGCAGACGAGGTGTTCAACCAACAGTGACACTGTGTGAGCGATGCTGTACAGGTGATGCCTGTAACATCCATCTCTGTTTACCAACAACAGGTGAACTGTTTCGACTGAGATTACTTTAGTTTTTTTTGTACCTGAGTTCAATACTCTCAAGCTCCCCCACCCGACGGGTAATTAACATTAACACAAATAGGCTTACTTACCATTTCCAGTATTTGTGAGAGAGTTAAGAAAATCTTGACAATGGTTAACGGTTAAAACCCAGACCAATGCCAAAAACAGCGACGGTTACCTACCACCCGGATAATCTGATTGATGACTCATTACTATTCAACAACAATTACTTGTCTAAGTTTCCAACGTCTCCCAAAGAGAAGACCTACCAACCTAGATGTTTCAAAAGTTTTATGCAAATCATATAATGACAATGAACCCTTATTAAGAAAACAAAGCATACCTTAATGCAAAACATGTATTTAATTCCGTCTTAAAAAGACAGCAGCCTAAAGTAGCCAAACCAATCCCTTTCGTCAGATATCTTACAACCCTGTTGACTTAAAGGTACAAAGAACAACAGCGTGACATAATTTCATCTAAATTGTGCTGCGATAGCTTATTAACCACTCGGCCACAAAGTCTCCAATTTCACATCAAGATCCTGCAATGTATTAAAGGAAGAAATGAAAGAGTACACATTTGACCTATTCGTTCCCGAGGAGTTGAATTAGAAAGCCTAAAGGAGGCAATCCTACACAATACATTGACACTAGCAGTCTCTTTAAAAGAGATGGTTTACACGAACAAAAGACTTTCCGTTGTTTAAAAAAAGAGCGCCCTATGTCTCAGTCTCTGTTTTGAACGGGTTTGTCAAATTCTAAAAAAATGCATTTGTCATGAAAAATGTTTATACTACCATACTATCATTTATCATTGGTAGTCATTTGCGACTCTCTTTTCGTCTCATATCTGGTCATATAAGTTGTATTTTTTTCTTTAATCTACAGGTCCACAATCCCATTCTTGTTTTTTTTGTGACAACACGGACGACCCAAACGCCTGTCATGTGGTCACACATTGCAAGCCACGTGAGGCGAGCAAGCTTAAACATCTAACCTCGGAGGATTGGCCTGTCAAGTACAAAATGGAGTTCCGCACGGGTTGTTCTCCAGTCTCGTAAGCAGGTATTTGGTGGGCTCTGATTTAGTGACAAATGTCAGAATGCCTGAAACAATTTTGTTAAAATGATAAAATGATTTAATGTACGTACAACTATTTGGAAGAGGATTTTAGACCCATTTCCAGATGACCTTTTCCAGGTTCCATCATGGAGTGTATTCTCCTCACGTGTATAATAAATACTTTTGTGAACGCCGTAAAATTGTTAATACAACAAATCAATTGGAAAAGTTTTTAAAAATCAGAGTATATAAATTTGAAACTGAATAGATGATGATTCCTGATGAACATTATGTTGACTGTAGTATCCTTTGTATTGTTTTACCGGTGTATGAATTCCAATGGGCAAGAATTGCTCACCTGTATCTACAAACATCCCTGTTTTCATGTGAATGATATCACTGCCTCTTGAGCCGAAATATTCAACGTTATTTTTACTTTCATATTCGGAGTATACTTTCTGTTGTTTTATGGGTTCATGTATTCCAACGGGCAAAATCATACAAATAATAATCCTCACCCTACACCATATTTTAGGTTATATCTTCGCCTAGGTGACCTAAGTTTTATCTCTTTATGACAACACGTATAATTCCTATTTCGAAATAATAAAATGCCCTTATATGGATAGCTATACACCAAATAGCCATGTATATGACGTATGCATTGTTATATATTGTGTAAGATGTGATACTTCAGTATAGGTCTGACTCGCAAATGATTAATTTAATACAAAGTGTGTCAGGTTAATAGTGACGTACAGAATATCGTGTGAGAATTGTATGATAAAACAGTGTCGTGTCGCTCTGTGAAACTAGGCCCTGTAACACAGGAGGGGATGAGGCTTCGTTGCTCAGGGATTGGCGCGTTAGCTTAGCATACGACAA
Organism: Liolophura sinensis; assembly: GCF_032854445.1. Taxonomy (NCBI): domain Eukaryota; kingdom Metazoa; phylum Mollusca; class Polyplacophora; order Chitonida; family Chitonidae; genus Liolophura; species Liolophura sinensis. The sequence goes on along the minus strand of NC_088298.1, from coordinate 18,590,911 downwards.
TGACATATAGGAGCCTCTCTCAAATGAAATCTTTGTGAGCTCATGCTAGCTCCCCTCCCATTGTACGGGAGGTCTGCCATGAAACCCCGGGAATTCTCTGGTGTTCTCCCACCATCATGTTGGCCTCCGTTGTATAAGTGAAATGCTCTTCATTTTGGCATAAAGCACCATCAAACAGATAAACAAAAAACATTGTTTTGAGTAAACAGCCGCTCCACGCGACTACTTCTGTCTCTTTGGCATAAGCGTCCCACCCGCCTTTGACCAATCAAATCGCATCTTACAATTTAACCCAGAAGATTTAGCTACGGGTGTAAAAAGCAGGTTTGTAAAATACTTAAGAGAAGGGCAATGGTTTTCCTCTGGCCAGTCTGTTTTCTCCAAAATATTAACCACACAGCAGTTGTAGATATAAAATTTTCTTGCTTGGATCGCAGTAAAATTAAGGGCTGTATTTAGGTATATTTTATCTATGACAGCAGATTGCCGAGGACCACTGTAGTCTTTAGTTAATGATTTGTAATTCAGTTCGGCATAAATATGATCGCAAATAACTCTGTCCTGATAAACTTTACACTCGGTGATAATTTATCCTTACAAAGAAACCATTGGTGGACCGGAAGTAGCTGCTGGTTATGTAGTACTGGTATCGTAAGTTCCTGACACACTATAAAGATCATTCGCAATTGCGTAGATAGGCAGAACTGTTTATTTCCCCCAAGATGTCCATTTAAAAGAAGGCCCAGTGACTTCTAATTTATCACTAAACCGGGCAAGTCACTCCAACATCTTCCGAATGGTTACAGTTGTTACTTCCCCAAGGACGGTGGCGACAGGAGCCAAGGTCATCCTCATTTCCGTGGCAGACAACGTCATCCAGTAAAATCGGTGTATTCTTCGAAGCCTGACCAAAATATGCCTGAGGTTTAGCAATAGCTCCACTCCTAAAATCAAAAGCAAAGTTATTCGAAAACAACAGAATTTAGATGACCTTAGTTTGAAGATACTGCACTGTAATACCCTTTCTTCAGAAGTTCTTGCAACAGCTCCAGTTCTAAAATTAAAAGCAAAGTTTATAAAAATATAACAACCGGTTTTAGATTGGTATAGTGTGAAGATGCTCCACCGTAATACCCTTTGCTTAGAAGTGTTGATACTTGTAAAAATCAGTGGACCTCTGAGTGATTCAAGTCTAATGTGACCTTCGCGTTTTAGTAAAATTTATATCGGTACGGAACACCTATCAAAACAAACAAAAGAATTTCAGTATTATATTATTATTTTGTTCAAGTAAGGGACATATGACTTTTTCGGAAATTAGTGTGTTTTATTGCATTTTCAGGTAAGGTGTAAGGTAAGATATAAACAGAAGATTTTGGCATTTTAAGACGTGTGAAAGGTAAGATATCAACAGAGCATTAGCCAACCAAGCTTGTATATCTAACAATTTGTTTATATTGCCTTTG